>NC_092761.1:35288585-35945252 GCF_047496795.1 Chiloscyllium punctatum | reverse complement strand
TCACAGGGTCACCGTCTCTGTGACTCCCGGGTACAACTAGGCCTCGATCCTCAGTGCGGATTTATATTCTCCCAGGTGTGAGTCAGCCTCAAGCTCCTGCTCCAAGTTGCTCCCTCACACGGTCACTCCCTCTGTGACTCGGTGCTGATTTCGAGCCTCCTGCTCTGCTTTTTATCCAAATCCAAGTCCCAGTCGGCCTTGACCCTCGCTGCTGATTTATATTCTCCCGCTTTGTGCTGCAATCGCTCAGGTTCTCTCCCCTTGTGACTCCCAGGTAATGGAAGGCTTCAAGCCTCAGCTGAGATTTATAACATCCCATTCCACACTGCTCTCTTACAGGATCGCCGTTTGGCCTGGAAGACAGTGGAAAAGAGGAGGATTAGACAGAGCAGATGGTGTTACAGTGATTGAGCGAGCTGTAAGGGATGAAACAAGTTATCAGGGGAGCTAGGCAGACCTGCAGTAACTAAAGAACGTTACTGGAAGATACAGCGAGAGTTGCAGACACTGACGAAGGCAAACGAAATAGAGAGATGGTGGCTTGTTCATGACGGAGCTTTGTAGAGTCTAAAGGGCTTCAAAGTTTGTGAGGAGATCTGTAGCTCGGGTGCTCATTATTGTGGTTCTGTTCACAGAGTTGGGAATTTGTGTTGCAGACGTTTCGTCCCCTGTCTAGGGGACATCCTCAGGGAGCCTCCTGTGAAGCGCTTCTATGATCTTTCCTTTGCCATTTATAGTGATTTGTATCTGCCGCTTGCGGTTGTCAGTTCCAGCTGTCTGCTGCAGTGGTCGATATATCGGGTCCAGGTCGATGTGCTTATTGATTGAATCTGTGGATGAGTGCCATGCCTCTAGGAATTCCCTGGCTATTCTCTGTTTGGCTTGTCCTATAATAGTAGTGTTGTCCCAGTCGAACTCACGTTGCTTGTCGTCTGCGTGTGTGGCTACTAAGGATGGCTGGTCGTGTCGTTTCGTGGCTAGTTGGTGTTCATGGATGTGGATCGTTAGTTGTCTTCCTGTTTGTCCTATGTAGTGTTTTGTGCAGTCCTTGCATGGGATTTTGTACACGACATTGGTTTTGCTCATGTTGGGTATCGGGTCCTTCGTCCTGGTGAGTTGTTGTCTGAGAGTGGCTGTTGGTTTGTGTGCTGTTATGAGTCCAAGTAGTCGCAGTAGTCTGGCTGTCAGTTCAGAAATGTTGATGTATGGCAGTATGGCTAGTCCTTTGGGTCGTGGCATGTCTTCGTTCCGCTGTCTTTCCCTGAGGCATCTGTGGATGAAATTGTGTGGAGTTTGACCCCACCCCGCAGCTCACCAACAGGATAAACAAGACGCTGAGAAACCTACAATAAAAACGGACAGATAACCATGTTTGACCTACAGAGAATGAAAACTGAAAGCAACAACATCCCCAGATTCTATGGACTACCTAAAGTGCACAAACCAGACATCCCACTCAGACTCATAGTATCACTACCAGGGACACCATCACACAAACTGGCTAAAGAACTACTGCAGAAACTGAAACACCTTATCAGTGGATCCAGACACTCTGTACAATCGACACAGGAATTCTTGGACATCATCAGAAATATACACAGCGACAAGGAAGAAACCATGGACTCATTAGATGTAATGGCACTGATCACCTCCATCGACAAAACCCTAGCCAGAGAAACAATAGCCAACCTGCTGGACATACAGAACAGACAACAGGACGTTGAACCTATCAACAAAGACGGCATACTCAAACTACTGGACCTGGGCCTCACAACACACTTCACATTCAACAACCAAATATATGAACAAATCAACAGCACCCCCATGGGCTCACCCATCTCTGGACTCATAGCAGAAGCGGTAATGCAAAGATTAGAACAAACAGTCTTACCACAAATTCAACCCAAACTCTGGGTCAGATACATGGATGACACCTTTGTAATCATTAAAAACACAGAAATAGAGAACACACACCGGATCATCAATGCCACAATCACAGGAATCCGATTCACTAGAGAGGAAGAAAAGGACAACCAAATCCCATTCTTAGACGTGATGGTACAGAGAACAACTAACGGAGAATTCACCACAAAGGTTTACAGGAAAGCCACACACACAGACCAAATCCTAAACTACTAAAGCAACCACCCCAACACACACAAACGAAGTTGCATCAAGACACTGTTCAAAAGGGCAATAACACACTGCAGTACACCAGAACTACAAAAAGAGGAAGAAGAACACCTATACAATGTATTCGCCAAAAACGGATACCCCCACAATTTCATTCGGGATTGTCTGGTTGGATTTGCTCGACGACTGTCCTCTGATATTGATCAGGGCAGTGCAGATGATGTGGTTTATATGGAGTTCATTAAGGTCTTTGACGAGGTCCCACACGGAAGGCTGGTCCAAAAGGGAAGATCCCATTGGATTTAAGGTAAATTGGTAAATTGGGTCCACAATTGGTGGAGGGTTGGTTTTGGGATTGAAAGCCTTTGCCCAGCGGGTGTACCACAGGGATCTGTGCTGGAACTATTGCTGTTCAATATGGACATTAATCACTCGGATGTGAAAGCAGAAGGTAACATTAGTAGGTTTGCAGATAACCTGAAAGGTGAGGGTGTTGTCCACAGTGAGGGGGATGGACTCAGGCTGCAGTCTGATATCGATCAGATGATAAACTGAGCAGAGTAATGACAGACAGAGTTTACTTCTGATCACTGTGAGGTAATGCACTGTGGGAAGTCTAATAAACAAATGATATACATCATGAAGGGTAGGTCCTCCTGGAGAACTGAGGAACACAGGGACAAGTCCCTGGATGTCTGAAGGTGTCAGCACAGGTAGACAGGGTGGGGAATACACATGAACTGGGAGCAGGAGGGGGACCCACATCTGGTGGGGAACGTTTCTGGAGCTGCTCGAGAGGATTTAAACTCGTCTGGCAGGGGCTGTGTGACCCCAAAGGGTCGTAAGGTCAGAAAGAAAGTTGAGGCTGGTACAAATGTTCAAGAGAGCAATATAAGGAGACAAGGGAGGGCAAGGACATAGCAGACAATGAGGGAAAACTGGTGGATTAAACTGCAGTTATTTCAATACAAAGGGCCAGACAGATAAGGCAGATGAACCCAGAGCATGGATGGGAACATGGGATTGGGATCCCATAGATATTACAGAAACACAGCTGAGGGAGCAACAGGAGCAGCAGCTCAATGTTCCGGAGACAGATACTACAGGAAGGATAGAACAGGAGGGAAAACAGGAGGAGAGCTGGTGGGTTTGATTGGGGGAAAACATCCCAGCAGTACCTCGAGGGAGGATTCATGTAGGATCGCCCAGTTAAATGATATTAGTGGAACGGAGAAATAAAAATTGGTCATTAGTTTTCTGCGGTCAGACTACAGCGATAGGCAATGGGAGATGGAGGAGCAAATATGTCAGGAGATTTCAGATATCTCTTAGAATAATAGGGTTGTAATGATAGGGGATCTTAACCGTTCCAAACCTGGACTGGGATTGTTACTAAGTTAAACATTTGGTTAGAAGGAATTTGTTAAGTGTGTTCCGAAAACTCCCAGTCATTATGTAAGTGGCCCAACTGGAGAATGGGGCTAAACCTGACCTCCCCAAGGTCGGGAACGGGACTGAGGTGTTAGTGGGGGAGCACTTTGGAAAGTTACCACAACTGTATTAGTTTGAAAATAGCGATGGAAAAGGACAGGCCTGGTCCACAAGTTAAAGTTATTCAATGGAGCAAGATAGTATTAGACATTAATTTTTAAAGTAGATCTGGGGAGGCTATTTGCAGATAAAGGGAAGTCTGGCAAGTAGGAATATTTTAAAACCGAGATAAAAGGAGCGTTCAGCGACAGCATGTTCCTGTTAGTGTGCAGCTCAATGCTGACTGAATTAGGAAACAGTGGCTGAGTTTCAAGGCTGTGGTCAAGAAAAAGGAGTCACATGTCAGATATAACTGGCTGACTCAAGGGAATCCCTTCAGGAGCATCGGGGCTGGAGAAATACACTTAGGATGGAAATCAGGAATGTAAAAAGGGGACACGAGATAGCTTTGGCAGAGAAGGTTTAGGAGAATCCAAAGAGACTCCACAAGTGCATTAAGAGCAAAAGAAGAGCTCGGGACAAACCCGGTTTCCTTAATGATCAATGAAGGCAACGATGTGTGAAACTACAAGATCCAAAACAAATATTTCACTTTGGAACTTACTGTGGATAAAGACTGGGGCGCTCAGGGAAGTAAACAGTGTTTGGCCTGGGCACTATTGGAATACTGTGTGTAATTCTGGTCTCAATGCCATCGGAAGGATGTCGTGGAACATGAAAGGGTGCAGAAGAAATGACCAAAGATGTTGCCAGGGTTGGAGGATTTGTGCTTCAGGGAAAAGCCTGAATAGGCTGGGGCTGTTTTCACTTGAACATGGGAGGCTGAGGAGTTAACCGATAAAAGGGGTTTAAAGTCATGATGGTCATCGACAGGGTCAATAGACAAGGTCATTTCCCCAGGCGAGGGAAACTTTTCAAAGGGGTCTAAAGGACAACTGACTCCCGCAGAGTGGATGGAATAAGCTGCCAGAGCCAATAGTGGAGGCTGATAGAAATACATTTAAAAGGCATGTGGATGGATGTATGAATAGCAAGGGTTCAGAGGGATATTGGCAAAATTGTGGCAAATGTGACTAGAAACATCATGCAGGAGTTGGTCCGAAGGGCCTGTTTCTGTGCTGTACATCTCTATGACTCAATGTCTTGAAATGAGTCCACATTATAGAAAAGGAGGTGCTAGAGGTTTTAAAACACAAAGGTAAATAAATCCTCAGGACCTGATCAAATGGATCTCAGGACATTGTGGGAAGCTGGTGAAGAAATTGTAGGGCCCCGAGTAGAGATACTTGTACCATCGAGAGCTATGTGTGATAGGCTGTTCGACTGGAGGGTGGCATTGTGGACAGTGAAGAAGGTTTTCTGAGGTTACAAAGGGATCCTGATGAAATGTGTGAATGGCTGAAAAACTGTAGATGGAGTTCAATCTGATTAAACGCGAGGTAATGCATTTTGTACAACAAACACGTGCAGGTTGTATCCAATTAATGGCAAGATCTTCAGTAGTGTTGTAAAACAGAGGGAACTCATGGTTCAGCTACATAATTCTTTGAATTTTCAACATGGAGAGAGAGGATAGTTTAAAAAAAGGTGCTGGCCTGACTTGCTTTCATTGCTCAGTCCTTTGGATATAGGAGTTGGGAAGTCGCATTGAGATTATACTGGCCATTGGTGAGTCCTCTTCTGGAATACTGTGTCCAGTTCTGGTCGCCCAGTTATAGGAAGGATATTATTAAGCTGGAAAGGGTTGGGAGGAGATTTACTGGGATGTGGCTGGGTACAAAAGGCTTCAGTATAAAGAAAGGCTGAATAGGTTGGTGTTTTTCACTGAAATCTGAATGTTGACAGATGACCTCATAGAAGTTTATAAAATCATGAGGAGGATAGATAGAGTTAATGGGAGTTGTCTTTTCCCATGGACAGGGGAGTTTCAAGACAAGGCACTACATTTTTAAGTTTAGAGGAGAGACATATCAAAAAAAGACACGAAAGGCACATTGTTACACAGAGGGTGGGTTGTGTGTGGAATGAACTTCTCAAGGAAGGGGTGAACATGGGGACAATTACAATGTTCAAAAGATATTTGGATTAGTACAGGAATAGGAAAGGTTTGAAGGGATATGATCCAGGAACAGGCAGGTGGGATGACATCCGTTTTAGAGTATACTTAGCGTTAACTGAACAGTGCGGTATTACTCCAACTATGATTATAATGTTGCGTCATTAATTAAGAAAGGCTGCAAGAGAAAGCCAGGGAACGACAGACTGATGAGCAGACATCAGGGCGGGTCAGTTGTTGGGGGTCATTCTGAGAGGTAGGCCGTCCATGCATTTGGAAAGATAAGGCCTGATTACAGACAGCCAGCATGGCTTTGTGCCTGGGAAAACATGTCCCACAAACTGGACTGGAGTTTGCTCAAGATGTGAACAAAAAGATACACGAAGGCAGAGCAACAGACGTTGTTTCTGGCTTCAACAAACCCTTGTTCAGGGTGTAGCATGATACATTGGTTAGTAAGGGTAAATCACAAAGGATCAGGGAGAGCTTGCCAACTGGACACAAAATGGGATGACAGTGGGAGACAGTGCGTGGTGGAAGAGGGTTGTTGTTCAGACTGGGGTCTCTGACCAGCAGTGTGCTGTAAGGATTGGTGCTGGGACCACTGTTGTACACCATTTACATAAACAATCTGAGTGAAAATATAGGAGTCCCTGTTAGTATGTTTATGGATACCAAGATTAGTGGAAGAGTGGGCAGGGAATATAGTTATCGAAGGGGATGTTAATCAACTGGGCCAGTGGGCCAAGGAATGAAAGATGGATTTTAATTCAGGTGTTGGATTTAGTTAAGACAAACCAGGGAGGACTAACACGGGTAATGGTTGGGCCCTGGGCAGTGTTGTAGAAAAGGGAGAGACCAAGGGATGCAGTTACATTGTTCCTTGGACTGGCATCACAGGGCGACAGGGTGTTGAAAGCGGCAATTGGCACACTTGTCTTCATTGGTCAGAGCATTGAGTACATGAGTTGGAGATATAGGTAACATTGTCGTCTATATTTCTCCTGGGCAGGGGAGGCCATGGGGTGACGTTATAAAGATTTATGAAACCATGTAGGGCCAAATTAAGGTGAATTTCCAAGGGTAGGTGAGTCCAAAGCTAGAGGCATAAACGTGAGGTGACAGAGCAAGGATTTAAAGAGGGGGTTGAGGGGCAACATTATCCACAGAGGATGGTGCATAGACAGAATGGACTGCCAGAGCAAATGGTAAAAACAAGTACAATTACAACATGGAAAAGACACTCGGGCAGGTACATGGAGAGGAGAAGGTTTGAAGGGATATGAGCCAAACACAGGCAAACGCGACACATTCCATTTAGGAAATCTCAGCTGAAGAGTCATGCCACACAGAAACAGACTCGATGTCTCCAGTTATCGGAGGAGGAGACTATCGAGACAAGGCATGTTGTAGAGACTGAAGCAAGTTACAGCGATATGGATGGTCATCTGGACTGTAGGTTTCAAATATGTGAAATAATTGGTGAGAGGGGCGGAGATGACAGAGATAGGAACTGTTATAGGAGTTAGAATGATTGAAGACACTGGTCCTCAATACAAGCCATAGAAACAGTGTTGGAGAGGGAATAGGGAACAGAAAGATCCCAGGCAGCATTACCACACTCTCGTGGGAGGCCTGCTTTCCCCTCAGTTGTTCTGATGCTCCCTAAGAAAGCACAGGCCTTGACTGATAACTGGGAACTCCCGAAGCTGTCTCATCACAACAAAATTTGCAGCAGGCGTGGTGATTGAGCCTGGGGCGTGTTTGTACTGTGCTCCCCCTCCAGCACTTTCTCTACGTCACGTCTTGTTAGCTGATGTTTGGATCCCCCTAATTACTTTCTGCTCTGTGCACTGGAATGATCTTACTTGGCAGCAGGATTTATTGAAGACTCCCGACCTCCCTGACTTCGTCTTTCTGGCTGACCAACCATTGTCCCAACCAGCAGTTGGCAAGTCTATTGAGTCAGGAACTCCATGAGTACCTATAGAAGACACAGAAATAGGCAGAATGGGAAATTAGACTGATTCTGTGAGGGTTACACATATACAATGACAGTGAGCCCACAGAGATCTGGAAAATCCCGGTCTCCATTCCTGACCTGTGCTGCCTCATCTCTCTGGAGTGGAGAATTCTGTTGGCTCATGATCTGGAGTAGCTTCAAGAGTGAGAGACGCTGACAGAGGCAGCAATTAGACCCACACATGGATACCACATGGAGAGGTACTGAGTCACATCACCAGAGTGCCGGATCAAACAATTGTGCAGGAAGAAAGGGTTTTGATTCATGTTGCAATGGGATATACAAACTGTGAGCAGGTGAAGTGATGGCCTAGTGGCATTATTGTGTGACAATTTATACAGAAACTCAGCAAATGTTCTCTGGACACAGGTTCAAATCCCACCATTGCAAATGATTGAATGTGAAGTAAATGCTTCAAAAACGATGTAATTAAAAACCTGTAAATGAGTATTAAACAATTGCTGATGTTAAGAAAAATTCATCGGGTGCATTCCTGTCTTTAGTGAAGTAGTCTAAGATGGGACTGGGATATCACAGGTAATTACAGAACAACAACTGAGGGAGGGACAGGACAGGCAGCTCAATGTTCCAGGGGACAGATGCTGCAGGAAGGACAGAAGGGGAGCTGAGAGAGGAGGAGAGCTGCTGGTTCTGATGGGGTGAAACATCACAGCAGGACTGAGAGAGGATATTCCTGCAGGATCACCCAGTGAAGCTGTGTTCGTGGAATTAATCAATAACAATGGGTCTTCCCTTTCCTCTGATTGTTCTACAGACCCCAAGAGCCCCGCCCTCCTGCACCTTGACCTTCTCAAGATGGCGGCCCTCAGGCCCGCGCTCCCTCTTCCCTCAAACAAATGGCGGCCATGACACTGGGCCACTTCCCTGATCAGAGACCGCAACCTCCTAAACCGGGCCTGGGGGGTCTTTTTCGAGTTATTTTTAACCTGTATCCAGGAATTGTGAAATTTCTCCGCTACTTTCTCCCAGCGAGGCTCCCACACACCGGCTCTAAGCGCCGCTCTCTGAAGCTGATCGCAGCCGCTGCCGGAGAAAGCAGCTCCATGTCGCTCTCTCTGTGTCCTGATCAATGTGACGCTGC
This sequence comes from Chiloscyllium punctatum, assembly GCF_047496795.1. Classification (NCBI taxonomy): domain Eukaryota; kingdom Metazoa; phylum Chordata; class Chondrichthyes; order Orectolobiformes; family Hemiscylliidae; genus Chiloscyllium; species Chiloscyllium punctatum. Next base: position 35,936,447 of record NC_092761.1, on the reverse strand, counting down.
GCATGCTCCACATAGAAACCAAACTGCGCGTGCGTCTGAGATTATCGGTGAGTTTATAGAGAATATTCATATCTACACAGGATCATGGGGAAAATATGAGTCATTAACAATTGCTCTGTCGAGTTATAGTCATCGAGAGGATTAGTATGCAAATAGATTGTTCGGTCCAACTTAACCATACTAGCCAGGTATGTAAATTACCAATCGTTCTGTGAGTTTGAAAATAAGTTTCTTACTCGAGTTGTGTAAACCGACCTGTGAATTATTCACGCCGACCTGTGAATTATTCTCAGCTCGTCCCCCTAAACTTTTGCAAAATCACCCATGTGTTTATCCAAGGATTGTTTAAATCTCCCTAATGTACGTTATCAGATTTACATCTCAACTGTTTCGTTAAAATCTCACATTGATTCATGGGAGAGGCTTAATGCTCCACTATGTAGTGAGAATGATCAATCCTGAAGCGTTCACTCTCCGAGAATGCTTTGGCCCCGTTCCTCACTCACTCTGGTTCGACGACCGGCTGCTGCTCGGTCCTCCTGTTCCGCCCCTTCCTCCCAATTGCGGAGTTGATTCAGGCGCGACTCAGTAGGCTAAGGGACAGGGGAGGTTGGAGTCGATGCCTTGTAATGTGGTGAAAATGTCCTGAATCTTGGATCGAGAGGGCAGGTGTGTGTAACAACAACCTGATTAAGAAAAAACAAGGGAAGGCAGGAACAGAGTAAAAACAATAGAACATGCAAACAATGTGGTGGGGCTCTCAATGCTCTGGTGATTTTCGTCTTTACCATGTGTTTCAGGGCCCCAGGGCATCCCAGTACAGACTGTGCCACTTCTCTTTGTGTACAGCCAGATACCACGATTGTAGGGCAAAGTGATGTGGTGGGGTACAGATTCTGGATTAGAGGTGCTGGAAGAGCACTGCAGTTCAGGCAGCATCCGAGGAGTAGTAAAATCGACGTTTCGGGCAAAAGCCCTTCAGGAATAAAGGCAGAGAGCCTGAAGCATGGAGAGATAAGCTAGAGGAGGGTGGGGGTGGGGAGAAAGTAGCATAGAGTACAATATGTGAATGGGGGAGGGGATGAAGGTGATAGGTCGGGGGCAGTCGGAGGATGGAGTGGATAGGTGGAAAAGAAGACAGGCAGGTAGGACAAGTCAGGACAAGTCACGGGGACAGTGCTGAGCTGTAAGTTTGAAACTGGGATGAGGTGAGGGAAAGGGAAATGAGGAAACTGTTGAAGTCCATATTGATGCCCTGGGGTTGAAGTGTTGCGAGGCGGAAGATGAGGCATTCTTCCTCCAGGTGTCTGGTGGTGAGCGAGCGGCGCTGAAGGAGGCCCAGGACCTCCATGTCCTCAGCAGAGTGGGAGGAAGAGTTGAAATGTTGGGCCACAGGGCGGTGGGGGTGATTGATGCGGGTGTCCCGGAGATCTTCCCTAATGTGCTCTGCTAGGAGGTGTCCAGTCTCCCCAATGTAGAGGAGACCGCATCGGGAGCAATGGATACAATAAATGATAATAGTGATGCACAGATAAAACTTTGATGGATGTGGAAGGCTCCTTTAGGGCCTTGGATAGAGGTGAGGGAAGAGGTGTGGGCACAGGTTTTACAGTTCCTGCGGTGGCAGGGGAAAGTGCCAGGATGGGAGGGTGGGATTTTGGGGGCCGTGGACCTGACCAGGTAGTCATGGGGGAAACGGTCTTTGCGGAAGGCGGAGAGGGGTGGGGAGGGAAATATATCCCTGGTGGTAAGGTCTGTTTGGAAGTGGTGAAAATGTCGGCGAATGATTTGGTTTATGCGAAGGTTAGTGGGGTCGAAGGTGGGGTCTGAGTGCAGAGGTGCGGGATATGGACGAGATGCATTGGAGGGCATATTTAACCACGCGGGAAGGGAAATTGCAGTCTCTAAAGAAGGAGGCCACCTGGTGTGTTCTGTGGTGGAACTGATCATCCTGGGAGCAGATACGGTGGAGGCGGAGGAATTGGGAATATGGGATGGCATTTTTACAAGAGATAGGGTGGGAAGAGCTGTAATCCAGGCAGCTGTGGGAGTCGGTGGGTTTGTAAAAAATGTCAGTGTCAAGTCGGTCATCATTAATGGCGATGGAGAGGTCTAGGAAGGGGAGGGTGGTGTCAGAGATGGTCCAGGTAAGTTTAAGGTCAGGGTGGAATGTGTTGGTGAAGTTGATGAATTGCTCAACCTCCTCGCAGGAGCACAAGGTGGCGCCAGTGCAGTCATCAATGTAGTGGACTGGGGAGTAATTACGGAAGATCGACTGTTCTATGTAGCCAACAAAGAGACAGGTATAGCTGGGGCCCATACGGGTTTCCATGGCTACCCCTTTGGTCTGGAAGAAGTGGGAGGATTCGAAGGAGAAATTGTTAAGGGTGAGGACCAGTTCGGCCAAACGAATGAGAGTGTTGGTGGAAGGGTACTGTTGGGGATGTTGGGAGAGGAAAAAATGGAGGGCTTGGAGGCCCTGGTCATGGCGGATGGAGGTATAGAGGGATTGGATATCCATGTTGAAGATGAGGCATTGGGAGCTGGGGAAACAGAAGTTTTGGAGAAGGTGGAGGGCGTGGGTGGTGTCTCAAACGTATGTGGGGAGTTCCTGGACTGGGGGGATAGGACAGTGTCATGGTAGGTAGAGATGAGTTTAGTGGGGCAGGAGCATGCTGAGACAATGGGTCGGCAAGAGTGGTCAGGCTTGTGGACCTTGGGAAGGAGGTAGAACCGTGCAGTGCGGGGTTCCTGGACTATGAGGTTGGAAGCTGTGGGTGGGAGATCTCCTGAGTTGATGAGGTTCCGTGTGGTCTGGGAGATGAAGGTTTGGTGATGGGGGTGGGGTAATGGTCGAGGGGGCAGTAAGAAGAGGTGTCCTCGAGTTGGCATTTGGCTTCAGCAGTGTCAAGGTCAGTGCGCCAGACTAACACTGCGCCCCCTTTATCTGCTGGCAAAATGGTGAAGTTGGGATTGGAGCAGAGGGATTGGAGGGCTGCACGTTGTGAGGGTGAGAGGTTGGAGTGGGGGAGGGGGGTAGACAGGTTAAGGCAGCTAATGTCCCGGCGGCAGTTGGAAATGAAAGGTCGAGGGCAGGTAATAGGCCAGCACGGGGTGTCCAGGTGGATGCAGTGTGTTGGAGGTGGGTGAAGGGGTCCTTGGAATGTGGGCAGGAGTCCTGATTGTGAAAGTAATCTTGGACATGGAGGCAACGGAAGAATTGTTTGCCCAGATTATTTTTTCTTGAGCATTTTTGACAGTCAAGAATTCTTTTTTCCAATAAGCAAGTGTATTTTCCATCCATTTCTGATAATCAAATTCTGAACCATTTTCATTCCCTGTAATCCATTTTGCACTCCCTGAAACATTAACTTTGTTTCTCCTTCCACAGATACCAGTGATTAATGCCAAAGCCCTGTTGCTTGTGGAGAGGGTGATGTTTGACTTTCTTGTACAGCTGCAGTTTGTGTGGTGAAGGTGCTCCCACAATGTGGTTGGGTAAGAGACATTACAGATTATTCATTACAGCAACAGTGATTATTTGAAGATAATGTCCAAATCAAGAACAGTTTGTAGTTTTATGATCATGCTTATAATTTCACAAAAATGTAATTGAGAACTTTAGAAATAAGGCCAGGGATGGAGATTTTAGGACAGGTGACCAAAAGCATTGCCAAAAAGCAGGCTTTGAGGGATTTCTTAAAGGTGAAAAGCAGACCTGTGAGGTTTTGTCTGTAAGTTCCAGACCATGTTGCTTTAGTAACTGTAGAATCAGCTACACAGTTGAAGTAATGAATTAACCAATCGTTGGGAGTCTCGAAGAAAATGGGTTGAGACCTCAATAAAGGATGTGTGGTGCAGGGAGCTAGAGATGATAACAGCCAGGAATCAAATCAAGAATGAGAATTTTAAATTGTTGTTGCTTATGAATAGGAGCCTTTTGACAGATCAACATGTTTGGGGAGAAGTGAGCACGTGGGCGATAGAGCTTTCATTTTTTTCTTGAGATTACAGGGAGGTTGAATTTGGGAGGCTGGCCAGGAGTGTGTTTGGATAATTAAGTTTTGAGATGACACACGATGGATGAGAGTTTCAGTATATGAGCTGAGATGAGGGTGGAATCACCTTGATATAGTGGTGTTGGAGTGGGACTGGGCTGTTCCCCTCACCTCACCTCCGGGATTCAGCTGGTTGTCAGGTTGTGAATCAGGGCAGTAACACAATCGGGAGCTGAGTGGCCCTGGTGCAGCCTAAAATGAGTGTAGCTCAGCTGGCTGTTGCTGAGCAGCTGCTGTTTGATAGCCCTGTTGATGACATCTTCCATCACTTTACTGCTGATCGAGTGTGGACTGACAGAGGGAAGTTGCTTGAGTTGGATTTGCCCTGTGTTTTTGTGTTGAATATCCCTGGGCAATGTTCCACATTGTCGGTCGATGCCAGTGCTGGAGCGGTACGTGACTTGGTGGGTGGCAAGTTCTGGAGCACAATCTATCAGTATTATTGCCAGACTATTAGCAGGACCCATAGCCTTTACACTACTTAACAATTTCTCGATATTGTTCGAACTAAATTGAACTGGCTTAAAGCTCACATCTGTGACGTTAGGAACCACTGGAGAAGGCTGACGTGGATCATCCCACTTTGCATTTGGCTGAAAATTACTGCAAATGCTGTCATCTTGTCTTTTGCATGGATGTGTGAAACCCCTCCATCAGTAAGGGTGGGGATATCTGTGGTGCTTCCTGCAAAGAGTTGTTTAATTGTCCATTACCATTCACAACTGGGTGTGGCAGAACTGCAGAGCTCTGATCTGATCCATTGACTATGGGATTACTTAGCTCAGTTGCTTGCCGCTGATGCTGTTTGATGTGCAGGTAGTCCTGCTTGGTAGCTTCACCAAGTTGGCACTTCATTTTTAGGTCTGTCTGGAGCTGCTCATGGCATGCCGTCCTTTCCTGTCCATTGTGATGGGTGAGAGCAGGATTTACAAACCCATGAGATTACAGATTGTGCGGGAGTACAGTTCTGCTGCTGTTGTTATCCCACAGTGCCTCAGCGAGATCCAGTTTGAGTTCCTACATCTGTCCTATTTAGCACGGTGATAGTACCACTCGGCACAATGGAGTTTTTTCTCAACTTTAAGGTAAGGCTTTGTCTCCAAAAAGACTGTGGGATGGTCGGTCTTATCGATACTGTCATGGACAGATGTATTTGCTGCTGGTTGATTCATACTGATAAGATGTAGTATGTTTTTTCCCTCTTGCTGGTTCCGTTACCGCCTGCTGCAAACCCAGTTGAGCAGCTATGTCCTTGAGGACCCGACCAGCTCAGTCAGTAATCCTGCTGCTGAGCTACGCTTGGTAGAGGACATTCAAATCCTGTACCCAGAGTAGGCTTGTCACCATTTTATTGCCTCAGTGCTTCCTCCAAGTGTTTTTCAACGTGGAGGAGCACTGATTCATCAGCTGCGGGAGCACGGTACATGGTAATTAGCAGGAGCCATGTGACTTCCTGGTGTCCAAAGTCAATGCTAAGTACTCCCAAGGCAAATGGTTCCTGTGTGTACACTACTGTGCCATCACCTCTGCCTGGTCTGTCCTGCTGGTGGGACAGGACATATCCAGAGATTTCAGGAGAAAGTGAAGACTGCCGATGCTGGAGATCAGAGTCGAGAGTGTGGTGCTGGAAAAGCACAGCAGGTCAGGCTGATGAAGGGCTCAGGCTCAAAACATCGATTCTCCTGCTCCTCAGATGCTGCCTGACCTGTTGTACTTCTCCATCATCACACTCTATCTAGGGATGGTTATTGTGGTGTCTGACCATTATCTGTAAGGGGTTACTCTGTGAGTATGACTTTGTCAGGCTGTTCCTTGCCTAGTCTGTGAGACAGCTCGGCACAAAAAAACACAGATGTTAGTGAGCAGGATGTTGCAGAGTCGGGAGGGCTGATTCTGTGGTTGTATTTCCTAATGCCTTGTTAGATGCCGAGTGGTCCATCCAGTTTCATTCCTTTGTTGAGACTTTGCAGTGATTAATACAGTGAGTAGCTTGTTGGCCAACTGTCAGGTTGGCAGGATTTTTTTCGCCATTGACAATGGTTCCATGGAGATCAGGAGATTCCTAATTCATTATTTTTTCTTGAATTCAGATTCTACCATCTGCCGAGCTGGGATTCGAACAAGGACTTCAGTTGTACATTTTAATATTCTGGATAAAAGTTAAATACATTAGGTTTGTTCATTCATTTTAAATATCACTAACCCTGGTTTTGCTTCTTTGTAAAACACTGTCCATCATCATGTCTCCTTCATCCTTCCCTCCAACAACAAGAGCAAGGCGCACATTGAGTTTCTCTGTCACTAAGACTGAGACAATCTGATCAGCTGCCTCTGCTGCTTCTCTCCCTCCCACTAGGCCACCGAGACAAGCTGCCTCACATGGTGTTCCTGATTTTTGTCCCAAACTTACATCTTTCTCCAGTCTCTTGTCAAGCCTTATGAGAGCTCACCTTGATCTTTTACTAGTCTCACTAAACTACAGATATTCCAACTCTGTTTCCTCCTCATCACTCCCCCTCCCCAATTCACAGGTATTGTTCCTTGTTCTGTCTGTCTATCTTTTCTGGTTATGTCCTTCTCATCCATTCTGCCAAAAAAACTAACATTTGACCTCACCATCATTTGTAAATCCTGCTCCATCTCCACTCTCCCTTTCATTTCTGAATTCCTTGTATTTGGTGTCTCTCAAGGATCTATCCTTGGTCCCTCCTGTTTCTCACCTACACACTGCCAGGAAGTGACATTGTCCAAAAACACAGTGTGAGGTTTCACATGTACACTGACGATGTCCAGCTCTCCTTCCCCACCATCCCTCTCCATTGCTCCACTGTTGCTCAGTTACCAACCTGCTTATCACATTCCCACTACCCGATTAACTGCAATTTCCTCCAAAGAAACATTGTTACGGTTAAACCCATTACCTTCAGTTGCTATTACAAATTCCTTTCTCTTACTTCTGAGCCCCTCCCTCTCTCTGGGTGCAGTCTGAGATAGAACTAGACTCTTCACAACATTGCTGTCATATCTGTAACCCCAAGGTGACCTTCTGATCAGACATCTATGCAATCACAAACACCAGGAATTCCAATCTCTAAAATGTTGCTTGTCTCCACCTCACCCTATCTCCATTGCTACTGAAACCCCTTACCCATGTCAGTGTTACCTTAAACTTGATGAATCTGAAATGAACCCTTGATTTCGTGACTGACCCAGAATCTGCTAGCTTTCAGTGTTTCCTGCACAAATAACCCCCGATCCCTTTGTGGTGCAGCTTTCTACAGTTTCCACTATGTGAATAGCACTCCGTTCTCTTATTATCCCCTCCAAAATGACCGACTTCACTTTTTCCCAAATTATACTCCATCTGACAACTTGTTGCCCCCTTCTCCTGTGCATCTCTCTCTCTTCACAATCCTCTTAGAACTTTACAGTTATGCCTTTTCCAGGAGTTCCCCACCCATTCTTCTAAACATTTACTGGGAGCACTGGGCAGTGTGAAGCATGCAGAGTTGCTCTGTTTTTAGAGATACTGTATGGGAGGAGCTTGCTGCCCATTGGTCTGAATTGAGGCAACTTGCCCATCGAGCTGCATGAGCCTTTCACACCCCATGTCTTTTTTATGAAGCACAGCAGCAGCATGGAAGGAAAGAAAAGGAAGCAAATCCTGCTCTCCATATCTCACTGACTCTTGGAATATTCTGTCCCATGTGTCAAAGATCTGCCCTGTTCAATCACATGAAGTCCCAAGGTGGAAACTCCTAGAAACCCACATAAATTTCCACCTGAACTGACTGCTGACCTCCACAAGGGGTAATGTGTCCAGTCATCCTGGGCCAGGAGGAGGGGATGGTGCGAAGTTTCTAACCTAAACTGACAATGATGGGTTTTATAAACTTGTATTACAGGATACTACAGGTGGACATTCAGATGGTAACCTCAGTCATTGTAACACCTAACTCTGATTGAATTAGTCAATTCATCAGGACCTGGATATTTACATTGTGTGTGAGTATTGTATTCCATCTGAAACCCATTTGCTGCATAAACGTTCTCCTTTGAATCTTCCCAAACCTTTAATGTGTGTCCTGTAATCCTTGTATAATGAGCTGATGGGTGTAAGGTTTATTATTATAACGTGTAACTTTTCTAAACCCCTCTGTCACAGCTTCCCGCAATTGCCTTTGCTACAAGGAGAACACCTCAGTTTCCCCAAACCCCTGATTCCCCAATGTCTGTTTGTTCTCTATAAGGCACACATCAGGATTGTGTTGGAACATTCTCCACTTGCCTGCATCAGTGCAGCCCCCAACACTATTAAAGAAAGTGACCATCCTCCAGGACAAAGCACTGTGTCTGAGTGGTGTCCCACCCACTACCTTCAGCATTCCCTCTCCCCATCCCAGAGACACAGTGGCATCACTGTGTAAAAGGTAAAGGCAGCATTGTCCTACCAGACCATAGGGCTGCTCTCTCATTAGGGAGGAAACTGGAGCCCCGGAAGAAACCCATGGAGACACTGGGAGAATGTGCAAGTCCCACAGACTTTGTCCAAAGCTGGAATCGAACCAGGGGTCCTGGCAACAGTACTAATCACTGAGCCACCGTGCCACCCTAAAATTGTAATCTGATTCACAACTACCACTTCCTCTGATAGTTCATTCCACACAGAAACCATTGTCTGAACAAAAATAAAAGAAAATTCCCAAACGCCTTTTTAAAGCCGTTCTGCTGTCACCTTAAAAGGTATGTACCCAGTCTTGAATCGTGTCCCGTCCTGGAAAGGACACCAGCTGTTCACGTTACTGATACCAACCCTCCATGTTTTGAGAAACGTCTAATAAGGTCACTCCTCAGCCTCCTGCGCGCCACTGAAAGAAGTCGCAGCCTATCCAGCCTCTGCTTATAATTCAAACTATCCACTCCCATCAACATCCTGGTAAATCTCTTCTGAATCTGCTCCAAAGACATAATGTCCTCCCGATATCAGCATGACCAGAACTGGACACAGAATTCCAGAAAAGGCCTCCCCAACATCCAAAATAACGTCCCAACTCTTGTACTCAAAGGTCTGAGCAATGAAGGCAAGTGTGCTAAGCACCTTCTTAACCACCCTGTCGACATGTGACACAGACTTGAAAGACCCAAACCCCACGGCCTCTTCATTCCATATCACGACGCGAGGCCCTGTTTTTAATTAGTGTAAGTCTGCCCTCGTTTGTTTTTTCAAGATGTTATATTTTGCATTTATTCCAATACAAAGGGAACAAAGGAGAAACTTTTGCACGAGGAGACTGGTACATGTATGGAATAAGCTGCCAGAAGTGGTGGAGGCTGACAATTATAGCATTTTAAAGGCATTTGGATACTTGACATGAATAGGAAAGATTTAGAGGGATATGGCCCAGGTGCTGGCAAGAGGGATAAGATTAGGTTCGGATATCTGGTCGGCATGGAAAAATTTAACCGAAGGTTCTGTTTAGTGCTGTTCATCTGCCACTGAACTCAGTGGGTTTCAGTCTCTTCAAAGATAAATCTTAGTCTGTTTTATTTTAGTAAAGCTACAACATTCAGTAGGACGGTGGCTTATTTCTTTAAGTACACATCCTATGATACTTTGATTCAGTTTTTTAATGTAAAATATTGGTACTAATTTATTCTAGAGTAGTGTTTTGTAAAGCTATAAGACTATGTGCCTTTTTCTGGGTCTGTGGACTGTTAAGGTGCAGAGATTGCCATTCATACAGTGATGTGCTCTTCCTGTTGGACGTAGGAGATTAAGAAAAGTTTCAATGATCCTGATTGTCTGCAGGAAGTGAGGATGCAAATCCTGTAGAATTTCATGGACCAGATGGAGCGATGGTTAAAGGTAATGAAGAATTTAGAGGGGCCGGGGGTTGTGATAGGTGGCAGTTTTAGAAAGGTAGGAAAACTGCCAATCCAGTCAGGTAGATGGGTTTCCTCTCGGAAATGGAGGAGTGGAGGGCAAGTAGTGCAGGTGTCCCCTGTGGTTACTTCCATCTCAAACAATTATACTGTTTTGGAAAGCATCGGGGGTCACAGACTCTCAGGGGAATATCGCACTGACAGCCAAGTTACTAGTGTAATGTCAGGTATATCAGGTTCCACGTGATCTATGGTGATAGGGGGCTCTCTAGTCTGCAGCACAGACAGCAGTTTCTGTTGTGAACAGTGAGACGTCAGAATGGGGTGGTACCTCCCTACTGCCTGGGGGAAGGATGGTTCTGAGGGTGCAGGATATTCTGAAAGGGGAGAATGATCAGTGGGAGGTCACTGTACACTGGTACCAATGGCATAAGAGAAAAGGCTAAAGTCCTGATGAGAGAATATAGCAAATTAGCCTGGAGGATAATAAGCAGATCCTTGTGGGTAGTAATATCTGGATTACTCCCGGTGCCACATGCGAGCGAGAGTAGCAATAGCAGGGTAGAGCAGATGAATGCGTGGCAAAGGATCTGATACAGGGGAGAAGATTCACATTTTTGGATCATTGGAATCTCTGCTGGTGTAGAATTGACATGCTTAAGAAGGATGGATTACACCTGAATTAGAAGGTGTCTAATATCCAAGCAGGGAGATTTGCTAGTGCTATTCGGGGGGCATTAAACCAGTGAGGGCGAGGGGGTAAACCAAGAGCTAGTGAGAAACGACGTAAGTCTGAGGCTGGTACAGTTGAGAAGTTAGACAGGCAAGGGAAAGGCACAGAAAGAGGTAGGACTGACAAGGTACAATAGACAATAGGTGCAGGAATAGGCCATTCTGCCCTTTGAGTCAGCACCACCATTCATTATGATCATGGCTGATCGTCCACAATCAGTATCCTGATCCTGTCTTATCTCCGTAACACTTGATTCCATAATCTTTAACAGCTCTATCCATCTCTTTCTTGAAAGTATCCAGAGACTTGGCCTCCACTGCCTTCTGGGGTAGTGCACTCCATGTGTCCACTACTCTCTGGGTGAAGACGTTTCTCCTCAACTCTGTTCTAAATGGCCTCTCCCTTATTTTTAAACTGTGTCCTCTGGTTCTGGACTCACCCATCCGTGGAAACATGCTTCCTGTCTCCAGAGTGTCCAACCCTTTAATAATCTTGTAGGTCTCCATCAGATCCGCTCTCATTCTTCTAAACTCAAGTGTATACAAGCTCAGTCCCTCCAATCTTTCAACATATGATCATTCCGCCATTCCGGGAATTGACCTCATGAACCTACCCAACACTCCCTCAATAGCCACAATGCTATTCCTCAAATGTGGAGACCAAAACTGCACAAAATACTCCAGGTGCGGTCTTACCAGGGCCCTGTACAGCTGCAGAAGGACCTCTTTGCTCCTATACTCAATTCATCTTTTTATGATGCCAGCATGCAGTGAGCTTTCTTCACTACCTGCTGTACCTGCATGCTTGCTTTAATTGACTGATGTATAAAAATAACTATATCTTGTTGTACTTCCCCTTTACCAAACTTGACTCCTTTTAGATAGTAATCTGCCTTCCTGTTCTTGCTTCCAAAGTGGATAACCAAAAATTTATCCACATTAAACTGCATCTGCTATACATCCGTCCACTCACCAAGTTAACCTGTATTCTCATAACATCCTCCTCACATTTCACCCTGCCACCCAGCTTTGTGTCATCAGCAAATTTGCTAATATTACTTTTAATACGTTCATCTATATTATTAATGTATATTGTAAACAGCTGCGGTCCCAGCACCGAACCTTGTGGTACCCACTAGTCACTGCCTGCCATTCTGAAAGGAAGCGTTTATCACTACTCTTTGCTTCCTGTCAGCCAGCCAATTTTCAATCCAAGTCAGTATATTCCCCTTTGTAAATCCATGCTGACTCTGACGAATCCTATTACTGCTATCCAAATGAGCCATAATTTCATCTTTTATAATTGACTCCAGCGTCTTCCTCACCACTGACATCAGGCTAACCGGTCTATAATTCCATGTTTTCTCTCTCCCACCTTACTTGAAAATTGGCACAATATTAGCCACCCTCCAATCTGACTCTACATCTCCTGATTCTGTGTCTCCCCCTTTGCAAGGGACTGAACGTCATCCCTCACCAACAGGGCCATCCCGCCCCCTCTGCCCATCAGTCTGTCCTTTTGATAGCACTGCACTGCATTTATTTCAATGCAAGAGGTTTGACAGGAAAGCAGATGAGCTTAAGATATAGTTTTGAACATGGGACTGGGATATAGTGGGTATTACAGAAACGTGGCTTAGGTTGGACAGGACAGGTAGCTTAATGTTCCAGGGAAGAGATGTAAGAGGAAGGATAGAAAGGGGGATAAGAGAAAAGGTGGAATAGTGTTTTTGATGAGGGATCATATTATTGTTGTGCTTAGGGACTATATTCATGGAAGTTCGCCCGGTGAACTTACTTGGGTGGATTTGGCAAATAAGAACAGGATGATCACCTTATTGAGGTTGTCTGTGTAGGTTCCATCCGGGTGCTCTGGTTTCCTCCCATAGTCCAAAGATGTGCAGGTTGGGTGGATAGTCCAGGATGAATTGCCCATAATGTTCAGAGTTGTGCAGGTTGGGTGGATTGGCCATGTGAAATTGCCTTCAGTGTTCAGGGATGTGCAGGTTGGGTGGATTGGCCATGTGAAATTGCCCATAGTTTTCAGGGATGTGCAGACTAGGTGGATTGGCCATGGGAAATGCAGCGTTACAGGGGTAAGAGAGGAGGCTCTGAGGGTCAGTGTGGATGTGATAGACCGAATGGCCTGATTCCACACTTGAGATTCTCTGACGATAATTCTACTAGTTTTAAAATAGTTACAGAAAATAATAGACCAAATCTAAAAGTTGGTGTTCAAAATTGGACAAATATGAATTTTGACGGTACAAGGTGAGAACTTTCAATATTTCTTTGCAACCCCCAGGTAAAAGGACGGCTGGAAAGTGGGAACATAAGAACAGAAGGAATAAGAGCAGGAGTAAGCCATCTGGCCCCTCAAGCCTGCACTGCCATTCAATAAGATCATGGCTGATCTTTTCATGGCCTCAGCTCCACTTTCCTGATCTCTCACCATAACCCTTAATTCCTTTCCTGTTTGCAAATCTACATTTAGCCTTAAAGACATTCAAGTTGATAACGTCAACTGCTGCACTCAGCAAGGAATTCCACAGATTCATAAACCTTTAGCTGAAGAAGTTCCTCCTCAACTCTGTCCTAAATAAGATACCCCCTTATTTTGATGCTAGGTTGACCCGCCCCCCAATGGAAATGACCTCCTTGCTTCTATCTTCTCTATTCCCTTCTTAATTTTATTTTTTCCAATACAACCTCCATTCTTCTAAATTCCAACAATTATAGTCCCAGTCTATTCAGTCTCTCCACATGCACCAACACTCTCAACTCCCAACTCAACCTAGTGACCCCCCCCCCCCGCACCCCCTCCAGTGTCAGTACATCCTTGCTGAAGTAAGGAGATCAAACCTGTACACAGTACTCCAGGTGTGACCTCACCAGCACCCTGTACAACTGCAGCATAACCATCCCTCTAGCAAGGAAGGTCAATAGACCCTCCACCATCTCTTTTAGTCCCCTGGGATGCATTCCATCATGGCCAGGAGACCCATGTACTTTTGGGCTGTTATCTTTCCCAACACTACCTCTTTCCTGAGAATGACTATTTCCATGTCCTCATTTGCCATTGCCTCCATAGTCCTGTGAAAATGAGACAACAAGAGTACATAGACAGTATGTTCCTGTTAAGGCCAAGTCTGGTAGGTGTCGAGAATGTTGTGTGTCTCGAGAAATTGAGGGTCTGGTCAAAAAGATGGAGGGATATCGCAGGTACAGCCAGTTGGGTTTGAGTCAATCCCTCGGACTACAGGGGCAGTAGGAGTACACTTGAGGGAGAACAGGAGGGCAAAAAGGATACATGAGAGAGCTTTGGGGGGAAAGAGGTTTAAGGACAATCCAAAGAGATTCTACTAAACATGAAGGACAAAAGAGTAACCAGGCAGAGAATAATGACCCTCAAAGATCAACAAGGCTGTCTGTGGAACCAGAGAAGGTGGGAGAAATACTATCCAAGTAATACATGTCAGCTTTTACTGAAAGAGGATATTCAAGCGCGAGACTTTGGAGAAATAAATAGTGATAACTTGACAACTATCCATATTATAGAGGAGGTTGTACTGGATGTCTTATACATAAAGCTGAGTAAATCTGTAGGACCTGATCAGGTGTATCCCAAATCTTTGTGGGAAGTTAGGGAAGTGATTGCTGGGCCCCTCGCTGAGATATTTCTATCACCGATAGCCACAGGTGAGGTGCTGCAAGACAGGCGCCATTATTTGAGAAAGGTGATGAGGAAAGGCCAGGGACCAATCCACTGGTAAGCCTGACGTTAGTGGCAGACAAGGTGTTGGAAGGAATTCTAAAGGACAGGTTTATATGTAATTGGAAAGGCAAGAAGTGATTAGGGATAGTCAGCATGGCTTTGTACATACATCACGAACTTGGACTTCAGAAAGACATTCAAAAAGGTTCCACATAACAGACTGGTTAGCAAGTTCGACACCATGGGATGCAGAGAGAACCAGCTATTTGGATACAAATTGGCTGGAAGGTTGGAGACAGAGTAGTGCTTTTTGGACTGGAGGCCTGTGATGAGCAATATGGTGTAAGGATCGGTGCTGGGTCCACTGCTTGTCATCATTTATATCATTGATTTCTATTTGAATATATGAGGTATAGTTAGTGGGTTTACAGGAAACATCAAAATTGGAGGTGCACTGGACAGCAAAGAAGGTCACCTCAGAGTACAATGGGACTTCAATCAAATGGGCTGAGGATTGTCAGATCGAGTTTATTTCAGATAAATATGAGGTGCTTTATTGTGGAAAAGCAAATGAGGTCAGGAATTATACACTTAATGGGAAGGTCCTGGGGAGTGTTGCTGAACAAAGAGACCTTGGAGTGCAGGTTCATAGTTCCTTGAAAGTGAAATCATACGCCTTTACTGGTCAGTGCATTGAGTAGTGGAATTGGGACGTCATTTTGCAGCTGCACAGCACATTGATTCAGCCACTTCTGGAATTCTGCTTTCAGTCCTGGTCTCTCTGCTATCGGAATGATATTGTGAAACTTGGAAGGGTTCGGAAAAGATCCGTAAAGACGTTGCCAGGGTTGAGGGTTTGAGCTATATAGGTAGAGGCTGAATAGGCTGGGGCTGTTTTCCCTGGAGCATCGGATACAATTGTGAGGGGCATGGATAGGGTGAAATCCCGGGGTCTTTTTCCCAGGATATGTATGTCCAAAGCTTGGGGGCACAGGCTTCAGGTGTGAGGGAAAAGATGTAAAAGGTACCTAAGGAGCATTGTTTTTAACTGAACATGGTACGTTTATGGAATGAGCTGCCAGAGGAAGTGTGGAGGCTGGTACAATTACCCAATTATGCCTTTGAGATGTTGTATGTGATTAGCAAAAGTTTAGAAGCATATAGGCCAAGAGCTGACATATGGGATGAGGTTAATTTAGGATATCTGGTCGGCATGGACAAGTTGGATCGAAGGGTCTGTTTCTCTGCTGTACATCTTTATGTCTCGACTCAAATTAAGATGGGTTTCTCTTTTATGGAGAGTTAGCAGAAGGTCAGATAATTCTCCTTGGATTTGAGAAGGTTAGTCAGTGACTTCGACCAGAAGCAGATTTGTTTCCAGGATATTTAATTTACAGAGAGACAGGGAGAAATTATTAACATCACAATTTTTAGTAACTACCTTCAGGTAACTGGCAAATAATGCAGGTTAAAAATGTGAAAATTATTTTACTCGCTAAGTTCTGAGCATCTGGAACAGTTTGACCAACAGCTCAATGAAGAATCAGTAGTTATTGTCAAAACAAATTTGGAATTTAACATTTTTAAGGAAGGATTTGGAGGACTACAGACAAATGGGAGGTGAGTTGCGATAGACTGGCACCATCTCCAGAGGGGGAGAGTACAGCCCCAATGGGCTGAATAGCCCCAAACCTCTGTGCTCGGTGTTACTGCCCCATTCACTGTGAATGAAGAAGCTCATCACAGGGCAGAGCCGTAGACACCTACTGCATGGAATTAGACCCTTTGGTCGAACTGGTCCATGCCGACCAGATATCCCAACCTCATCTAGTCCCATTTGCCAACATTTGGCACATATCTCTCTACACCCTTCCTATTCACATACCCATCCAGATGCCAAATGGTGTAATTGTACAAGCCTCCACCACTTCCCTGAACAGGAGATTCCATACATGCACCAATCTCGGTGTGAAAAAAGTTATCCCTAGGGTCCCGTTTAAATCTTTCCCCCTCACCTTAAACCTACACCCTCTCATTCTAGACTCCCCCACCCCAGGGAAAAGACGTTGTCTATTTTTCCCATCCATACACCTCATGCTTTTATAAAGCTCTATGAGGTCACCACCCCAGCATCCGATGCTCTTGGGAGGAGCCCTCTCATGTCACAATGGGGCCCGGGTGCTTGACAGCAGCTTCAGACCAATAGGAGAATTGGCGTGATCCTCCAGTCAATGGGAGTGAATTGGGATGGGTCCAGCAGGCGAACACGTGGCCATAAGCTGTGCAGGCGCAGTGACATGGTGAGGGGGGACCTAGTGAGTGTGAAGGGAGTGGGAGAGACTGTAAAGTCTGGGGAAGAAATGGAGCTATTGTGGACTGGGAGGGTTTATAAATGCACGGTTTTAGGATGCTAGACCTGAATTAGAAATTCCTGGTAAATTAGAACCAAAAGAACTGCAGATGCTGTAAATCTCACACAACAACCAAAAGGTAAAGCTCAGCAGGTCTGACAGCATCTCAAGAGCAAGAGAATCGACGTTTTGGACATATTCTTTTCATCAGGAATGTCGGGATTGGAGGGGGGGGAGTAGTAAGAGACCTGAGAAATAAATAAGAGGGATGTGTGGGGTTGGTGGGAAGGGAGCTAGGAAGGCTAGGAAGGTAGATGTAGGTGGAGGGTAATTGAGAGAGGGTGGAGTGGATAATTGGAAAGGAAGATGGACAGGTGGGACAGTTCAAGAGGGTGGTGTCGAGTTGGAGGGTTGTGTCTGGGATAAGGCAGGGGAGGGGCGATGAGGAAACTTTGATTCTCTGGTTAAAGGTATCCAATGGGGAAGATGAGATTTCAGCTGGATGTGGAAGGGTCCTTTGGAAATGAGGGAGGAGGTGTGGGCACAGATTTTACACGTCTTGCATTGGCAAGTGAAGGGGCTGGGACTGGGTTTGTTGGGGTGCATGGATCTGACTTGGAATTCACAGGGAATGTCTCTGTGGAATTCTGAAAGGAATGGAGAGAGAAATATATCTCTGGTGGGATCTGATTGTAGGTGGTGGAAATGACAGAGGATGATGCATTGTATCTGGGTGAAGGTGAGAACTGGGGGAATCTATCCTTGTTGCAGTTGGAGAGGTGTGGTTCAATGGCAGAGGTGTGGCAAGTGGTGGAGATACACTGGAGAGTATTGTTGACCACATGGGAGGGGAAATTGCAGTCCTTGAAATACGGGGTGATTTGGTATGTCCTGGAGTGTTCTGCCAGCTTGCATCAAGCTTCATTGGAACACTGCAGTAAGCATGAGACAGAGATGTTGGCCAGGGAACACACTCGTATGTTAAAGTGACAGGCAACTGGAAGGTTGGGGTCTGTTTTGCAGCAGAATGTAGATCATCAGCTGCCATTTCCAGCACCTCCACTGAGATGCTGCCAGACACAGGTTCCTGTCCCCTCCATTAACAGCTATACACCCTTCCAGCCAGATTGTTATCCACTCCTTTGTCTTTCCAAATGTTACTGTCTCTTTTGGGCTCCATCCCGACCTATTATTTACTCTTTAACCCCTATCTCCTGCAGACCAAAGATATGCAGGTTCGTTGAATTGGCCCAACTAAATTTCCCGTAGTGTTCGGGGATGTATAGGTTAGGTGCATTAGTCAGGGGAAATGTAGAATAATAGGGTCGGGGGATGAGTTTGGTTGAGAAACTCTTCAGAGGGTGGGTGTGGACTTGTTGGGCCGAATGGCCTGTTACCACACTGTAGGGATTCTAATTTTCCCAGCTGTTGTCGGTTCTGAGGAAGGGTCACTGGACCTAGAATGACCCTTGGTGTGTGCAGGAGGAGGAAACTGGAAAGGGGAGTTGGATCCAGTTGAGACTGGGAGGGTTTAATTACACCCTGAACAGGTAGTTGGGCCTGAATTAGAAACTCTTGGTCCCACGTTTACAGCAAATGGGAAAATGGCTGTGCACCTCAGGCGGTGATAGTTCCTGGGTTATGGCCACCATCTTTATTTGGGGCATGGACATGTCCTCTGCCTGGGTGGGGGCGGGCATTTTGAAGAGGAGCATCTACACATCCAACACATACCAAGAGAAATATTTGTCTTTACTGTTCAGCCTGCACTGACTGTGAGTTTTGTTTTGTGAATTCATTTTATAGGATATTAATTGAGAATAATTGAGACGGGGATCTCCAAAGCAATTTTCTATCATCAGCAGGGTCATCAGGATCTGAATACCATTGACATTTAACTGTGGAAGGAGAAAGGTTTGTCTGTTCTGTCTGAGGGCAAGTATCTTTTTTTTCAAGCAAAAAGAAGAAAGATGTTCAAACTGTGGTTGGATCACCCTTGGGGTTTGTGCTCAATTCTGGGCCCTGCAGCTGTGGAAGAAGGTATTGGCCTGAGAGGGAGCACAGATTTATCCAAATTACACCTCATCTCTCTATAGGAACGGTCAGATTTAGACCCAATCACCCATTTCATGATGTTAACCTGTAAACTCCTTATTTTCAATTCCCTACAAACTTCTCATTAAAATTCCTTGTGGACTCAAATTCCAGCACCATTTCAGGTGAAATGTCCCAGGTTCTGACAACTGTCTGTTCATTCAGAAACTGCTGAAGTCCATGTTGACTCTGGGGTTACAAATGGCTGAATTGAAAGGTGAGCTGCTGTTCCTGAGCTCCCATTGAGATGCATTGGAACAGTACAGGAGGCTGAGGGCAGTGTAGGTGTGAGCAGACAATGAAAATGACAGGGCTGCACTGTGAGGGCTGCTTGGCTCAATGAGTGTGTTTTGGAGTTGGTTGAAAACAGAGCGAGGGGAGACAGGGGGAAGGTGACCTACAGCTTCAGTTTTAGTTCAGGCCATTCAGAAATTCACTTGTTCCCAGTGGGAACAGCCAAGTTGTAAGCGATACCGGCTGAGGTTTTTTAAAACGTTTTTAAAAGTGTAAAATGTTAGCTTAAGTAAAGATCATGGCTTTATATTATAATGGAAATGTTTGAAATGAAGGAAGGTTGCCAGCTCATTTCAATTCTCTTAATGGGAGTGACTAGCTCAAACTAGAGAGACGTTGTGACAGGATACCTCAGACCAGTGGTGTGCTCCTCTTGCACAATGTGGGAAATAAGGGACGCTTCCAGTGTCCGTGACGGCTATGTGTGCAGGAAGAGTGCCCATCTGCAACTGCTGGGAAACTGCTTTTCAGACCTGGACTCACTGTGGAGCAATATTGAGAATGTTATGGACAGCACTTTTAGTGAGTTAGTCACACTGCAGGTGAGGATTACACAGGCAGAAAGGGAATGGGTGAACATCAGATCAAGTAAAAGGCTCAGGAAGGAAGTTAAGGACCCCCCAGTGATCATTCCCCTTCTCAAATAGATGTTGTGCACCGCTTGGGATTCGATAAGGGGGGAATCAGGTTGGGTGGACTCTCAGGGGAAATCAGCAACAGCCAGGTTCATGACACCACAGATAGCTCCGCTGCGCAGAACTGGAGGTAGGCGAATGGCAGACCCATAGTGACAGGGGATCCAGTAGTCAGGGTCAGAGACAGGCGCGTCTGTAGCCACAGACATGAATCCAGGACAGTGGAATTGAACCCAGGTCTATTTATTATAAGTGCACAGACCAATAAAGGTCAGCGCCCCAAATGCAACCTTCAGCACTTGGTCACCCTGAAGCTCTACATTCCAGCGACTATGCCCTTGTTCTGAGCCCTTCAGAGGGATTGAAGGGGAGGGGAGAAAACAGGAACAGGGTTGTGTTGTAGATCTACAAAATAACCATCACCCTCCACTCTCGGACCCCCCCCCCCCCCTCTGTATCCCATCCCCATCATGCCTCTTCCCTACCACAGGGAAAAGACCTTGTGTATTTACCCTATCCATGCCCCTACTGATTTTATAAACCTCTATAAGGTCACCCATCAGCATCTGACGCTCCAGGGAAAACAGTGTATTCAGCCTCTTCCTGTAGCTCAAATCCTCCAACCCTGGCAACATGCTTGTAATACTTTGCTGACCCCTTTCAAGTTTCACAATATTGTTTTGATAGGAAGGAGACCAGAATTGCACGCAATGTTCCGAGCGTGACCTAACCAATGTCCTGTACAGCCGCAATATGACTTCCCAACTCCTATACTCAGTGCTCTGACCAATAAAGGAAAGCATACTAAACACCTTCTTCACTATCCTATCTACCTGCGATTCTGCTTTCAAGGAGCTATGAACCTGCACTCCAAGGTCTCTTTGTTCAGCAGCACTCCCGAGGACCTTAAAATTATACACCCTGCTAATATTTGCTTTTCCTAAATGCAGCACCTCACATTTATCTAAATTAAACTCCATCTGCCAGTCCTCAGCACATTCAACAATCTGATCAAGATCCCATTGTAATCTAAGTTAATCCTCTTCACTGTCCACTACACCTCCAATTTTGGTGTCATCTTACTAACAATACTTCCTATATTCACATCCAAATCATTTATATAAATTATGAAATTTCGTGGATCCAGCACCTATCCTTTATGACACCCCACTGGTCACAGGTCTCCAATCTGAAAAGCAACCTCCCACCACTACTTTTGAACAAGTTTTGTATCAAAATGGCTAGTTCTCCTGTATTCCAAGAGATCTAACCTTGCTAACCAGTCTCCCATGGGGAACCTTGTTAAATGCCTTACTGGAGTCCATGTAGATCATTTCCACCGCTTTGTACTCATCAATCCTCTTTGTTGTTACTTCAAAACAATTTACACAAGTTCATGAGACGTGATTTCTCACACACAAAGCAGTTATTAATATCCAGGACTTAACTCTGTACATTGGGGTCTGCGTCACCCAGTTATGGGTGTTAATATTCTGGATAAAGTTCACGTACTCCAGCTTTGTGTTGGTGACTGTGTATTGAGTCTTGTTAATATCACCAACACAGATGAGTTCCAACTGAAAGGCAGTCCCTATATCCCTAAACTCCCTCCCATCTGCTCTGTTTCCTCCATCCCTACCATAGATAGTAAGTGGGAGGAGCTCATGGAGTTTCCATGTGAGTGAGATTGAGAAAAACCTTCCCTTCTTTCCACTAGCCCACCAAGAAATGGTGGTAGTGTCCTTACCTCTGGACCAAGAGAATCGGGTTCAGAGTTTGGTAACAGCAGCTTTGAAGAGGTTGATTAGAAAACGTGGCCAAGCCACCAGGCCATTCAGTCTCCCAGCTGTCCCTGCCTGAGCCTCCAAACAGAACCATCCTGTAGTTTCTCTCCTGTCAGACTCTCCCATTGCTCAGTTTGTCCAGGATCCCCTCCTGCTGCTGCACTGCTCCTGTCCCTCACTGACCTATCCATCCCCCAGTGTCCTCCACATTCATTCATTGTTTACAATCCCATTGTCCCAGTCCTGCAGCCCCGCCCCCTCCACTCTATTGGGCACAGCTGCTGTCAATCACCTATGCACCTGTGTGATCTGGAGCATGCTCTTTAGGAGGGGAGACCAGTGCTCGGGCGCAGTGCTGGCCAATTGTTGACGTATGTGCAGTATGGGTCAGTGCCAGCGAGGGAGGCTGTGGATGTGTGGGATTAATCTGTCATTGGCTGCTCCCTCCCTTCCTCCCTCTGAGAACAGGACCCAGGGGAATGGTCCCTGCCCTGGTATCGTGACAAGTAGTCGGCGTATCTTTGGGGGGAGTATTTTGCAGAAAGTTATCAGAACTCGGGTGAAGATTCAGGAATGTTATGGAAAGGAACAAAGGTGGGCCTGCAATTAAAGTTCTAATTTGGCTTATTTTTGTTCAACCAGTTATGATTTGTCCAGTGTGTGCAGGATGGTTTTCATCAGAGGGTCGGTATGGGGGAAATAAATAAGAGGTTCCAGATTGGAAAAAAAATCAATGTGGGTCTGACCAAGAAGGAAACCCTGGAAGGTGGGGGAGGATTCACCAACACCCAGGAGTTTCCGAGTCAGATTCATTGATTTGATTTGATTATATTTCCTGCAGTGTGGAAACATGTCCTTCGGCCCAGCCAGTCCACACCGACCCTCGGAAGTGTAGCCCACCCAGACCCATTTCACTCTGACTAATGTACCGAACACTATGGGCAATTTAGCATGGCTGATTCACCTGACCTACGCATCTTTGGATTGTGGGAGGAAACCGGAGCACCCGGAGGAAACCCACGCAGACACGGGGAGAACATGCAAATTCCACACACAGTCACCCAAGACTGGAATCGAACCTGGGACCCTAGTGCTGTGAGGCAGCAGTGCCATCGTCCCACCCCTTTGTTTTGGTCCTCAGTCTGCAGGCAGGAGCTCGGAAGCTGAATTCAACGACTTGTATTCTCTGTTGTAGAGTACTGAAAGGGCGGATTTGTGGATGAGAAATTCAAACTGAACTTCATGTTCAGTTTTGATAGTTACTTGATCCATGCCGATCTGAATATCATTGGCCTTTTCATGTGGAAGGAAAGGTGTGTATTCACTCCGTGGGCGAATATTTCAAATGTCAGTGTGTCTAGAAAAATTACTGAGACACAGCCAAGTCCATGTTAGCGTGGTGACTGTAGAGAGAGATTACATTTGTTTTTAAAAGTCTGAAAAATCATGGCACATTTCCCAGGAATAATTAAGTTTCAGATGTGTTTTGTCTGAGGACAAGTTTTTAATTAATCATACAACCAGAAAGACACAAGGATCCCTACACCATGGAAAATACTATGAAAACGGGATTGTTGTAAAGGGGTTAATTATCGATCATGGTATGTTAACCGTTGACGTTGTCACGTTGGTTCCTGCGCCATGGGGAAACACTGGAAATGTGATGAATGCAGTGTAGGTTTCAGTTATTCAACTGGATAAGGTGCAGAAGAAATGGGCTCAGGGGTCTGAGTTAGAGGGAGAGGTTGGACAAGCGAGGATTTGTTTTTGTTTAGAGCAGAGGAAATAGAGGGAAGATCTATTTCTGGAAGTGTACAATATCATGAGAGGCTTGGGAAAGGTGAATGCACTCAGTCTTTTTCCCAGGAAACCAAGGAGTGGAGGGCATCAGTTTCGGGTTAGAGGAGAAATTATGAAAGGGAACCTGAGGGGCAACTGTTTTACATAGAAGGTGGTATGTATATGGACTGAGCTGACAGTGGAAGTTGTTGAGGTGGATACATTAACATGTAAAAGACATTTGTACAAATTCATGGATAGCAAAGGGTCAGATGCAGATGGGCCAAGTGCAGGGGAATGGGTTCACGTATATTGGCTGGCATGGACCAGTTTGGGCCAAAGGACCTATCTCTGCTGTAGGACTCTGACTCCAAATGTATTTACTATTCCTCCCACCACCTCTGGTAGTACCCTGGGATGTATTCCATCAGGGCAAAGTGACTTGTCTACCTTTAGCTACATTAGCTTACCCAGCTCTAATACTCTCGTGATAATGATTGTTCCTTTGTCCTCGCCTTCCTCCGTCTCCTTATCAATTACTGCCATGCTCTTCGTATCCTCCACTGTGAAGACTGACTGCTGTGTGCTCATATTCCTGAACCCTGCTGGATAGGGATAACACGGCACAGAACTCTGAGAGGTCTTCTTTGAGTCTTTTATTGACGAAACATGACAGTTACATGGATAGTGTACATGCAGAACACCTCCAGGCAGCATCAGGTAACTCCCCACCTGTCCGATGTATGGCTCCCATTCTTATAACTTTGTGGTTTGTGGTTTTGAATGGACGCTGTATCTCAATATTATCTCCATGGCAACGACAGTTTAAAAAGTCGAGTTCAGCTCAGCACTTTGTGGTTAAACCACATACCCCTCCCCCACACCCCTGTGGCTCAGTCAGGTATCTGACAGGCACTTCAGTTTCAGTGGGGCTGTCTGTCAGGATTCTGATGTGGAAGAGCCGCTGTTGGAGCGGGGTGGGCAAAGTTAAAAACCACACATCACCAAGTTATAGTCCAACATGTTTATTTGGAAGTACAAGCTTTTTCTAGTGTGCTGTCATTTTGAACTCAATCAGGATTATCTCTATGGTAACAGTTCAGTGCTTCAACAATTACAGAGGCCATATGTTCTCCACACAATAGTTTCCCCTCTAGCAGTGTCAACTGCTATTCTGGCCCTGGGGATAGCTACTCATCACTTTTCTCCCCAATCCCATCAAGCTTTCTGTTGATTTTTAAAGTTTTTCTAATCTCCTAGTTTCTCCTTAGTCTTCGCCAATTTGTATGTTTTCTATTTCAATTTGGTAAACTCCCTTATTTCCGAAGCCACCCGTGTCAGATTATTCCATTTCCTACAGTCCTTCCTTTTCACTGATTGATACTGTTGCTGAGCAGTTTGAAAAATTCATTGCTATTCCTCCACTGTCTGTCAACTGTCCCACCTTAAAGTCTTTGCTTCCGGTCTACATTAGCCAACTCCTGCCTCATCCTATTGTAGTCTCCTTTGTTCAAGTACAGGATCTTGGGATTGGATTTAATCTTCCTGCTTCCCAACTGTATTAAAAATTCAACCAGACTTATCACAAGTCTTTTATCAGATTACGAGGTGAGGCGATGTTACCTGGGTGTTTTGGTTTTCATTGTCAGACACTTTGGCTTTGTAATAAAGTACAGGATAGATATTCAAAACAGAGTATTCTGGACGGTGTGAATGTACTGAACAGTCTAAAACCATAAATCACTGTCTCCCCTCAGTTTACATGATTTGGAGATTCCGGTGATGGACTGGGGTGTACAAAGTTAAAAATCTCACAACACCAGGTTATAGTCCCTCAGGTTTAATTGGAAGTACACTAGCTTTCAGAGCGTTGCTCCTTCATCACGATCCAATTAAATCTGTTGGACTATAATCTGTTGTTGTGTGATTTTTAACTCACCTCAGTTTAAAATTGCAAAATCATTATCTCCCACATGCTTCCTTACTATCTAAGTTGGAAATGCTAATCCACCTGACTATCCTGCATTTTCTTAAAATCTCCTTTGCTGAAGGTGGTGAGTTTTGGATTCAGCTTACCAGTTATTACCATAAGAAGATAAGCACTGGGCACAGGGGAGGCAATGCAGCCCTTCGAACCAGCTCCACCATTTAATACCATGATGATTGAGCTCACCTCGCTCTCAGCTGGATTTTCCCACCTGCTCTCTCTCACCCGTCAACTCATTGCAAATTCAACATCTGTGTCTCTTCAGTAAATTTGCTCATTGTCCTGGCATCCACTGCATTTTGAATAGGGAATTCCACAGATTCATAGCACATTGAGATAGGTACATTTCTTCTTCATGAGAATAGAATAGAAACAGAGTCCACACCAACCCTATGAAGAGCATCCCATTCAGACTCACCCATTCCCTGTATTTCCCCTGGTTAATGGCTTAACCTGCACAGGCATGGACACAGGGAATTTCGCATAAGCAATCCGCTTAACCCGCACATCTTTGGACTGTGGGATGAAACTGGAGCACCCAGAGGAAACCCACACAGGCACGGGGAGAACGCGTAAACTCCACACAGTCACCGAAGGCTGAATCAAATCCAGGTCCCTGACTCTGTGAGTCAGCAATGCTAACCATTGAGACACCTCTACTTAAAATCTTCACCTCCTATTAACCTCTCCACACCCCCAGTTGGCTGAATCTGTATTCCTTACATCAGAAAATCAGGTTGTGGAAGCAGATGTCTCAGTCAAACCCAGTGACAGTCCATATGTTCTGTGTGTCTGAATGGGGATCAGATACACAACACCCTCCAGTCCACAATTTTCATTGACTTTCCAGAGACAGGGCTCCAGTGGCTTCATTTGGACTACAACTCCCACAATCCCTGAGGCAGGGATCACACGTGTGTGGGGAAATCTGGCACTGTACATGTACAGAATGTGGGCGGGTTTTCGAGCATGTGCTTTGGGTAAATATACTTTGCAGAAAGTTTTTAACACTATGATTGGCTGGAGGATGAATGTATCTGCTCATAGTATTGATCTGTTGGGGGAAGGGGTCAAAGTGTCACTACACCCATGTAGGCCTTTCCCCATCCCCAATTCATTGTAATGGAGGGAATCAACTAATTGGGAACGAAGAAGGATCTGACCCATTCTCGCAGACTGAAGGTTCCTCTTCTGTCCAGGATCTGCCACCTCCCTTTCTGTTTCCTTTTGTTTCATTGTGCTGTTGCATTATTGACTTGCAGCAACTGAAGGGATAGGAAGTGAACCCAGAAAGGGTGCAGAGTCTAACCAGGGACGGGAAATGGTGGCATGGAGCTGTGTATCAGTTACTCCATGAGAATGTGGCGGGTGTACATTAGGGGGTAGCAGAGTCAGAATGGTGGGAGAGAGTAAGTGGGCTGGAGGGTTACAGCTTTGGGGGAAGAAAGGTGGAAAATATTCCAGAGAAACTAGAATTGTCTGTTCTGAATTTCTAACCTGTGCATATTCCTTTATACAGGCTGCTAGATGGTGAAGATTTGCAGACTTCAATCTCAAAATCATGTGCAGATCATGATTAAGTTAACCAACGTTTGAAGAAGCAAAGATAGAGAATCACTCGGCCAAAATCCTGCAACGCTCTCCTCGCAGCATTGTCGTTCTCTCTGCACCAAATTGACTGTGAATTGTACAAGACAGGAGCTCACTACCATCTTCCCAAGGGTAACTAGAGATGGGGAATAAATGCTGGCTGAGCCAGTGATGCGCATATCCTGGGAATGGTTTCTATCTCTAGTTGCTGAACCCTGGTTGATGTTACTGCAGGATGATGAGGGATGCTGAGTGCATCCTCCAGGAGGCAGCACCATCACATTACTCCCACCTACACCCACACAATAACACAGCAACGTTACTGGAACAAAAGACAGTGAAGCCAAAGGAGGGCTTAGATATAGTTCTTCAAGGTAAAGTCATGAAAAGGGATTGGAACACAGCAGGAACAGGAGCCTGAGCTGGATGGTCAGCTGTTTCCCATTGAATGGTGGAGCAGGATTGAAAGGCTGAAAGGTCTCCTCCTGCTGCTATCTCCGAGGTATGTATATAACCATGGAGCCCGGATAGGAAGAAGTGGGCAGGGATTCTCCAGGAGATTGCACTTCCACAGCAGTTTTCAGTGAGGGATGGTTTGATGGATTTTATTTAACATTTATCTTTAACACAAGGTTTGTAAATTTTGGTTTTAAAATGTTGTAAATGTTTTTTGCACAGCAAATAAAATTAAAGAATATAACGTAAACTGTCTGAATATAACAGTTTTAAAACTTTCAACCTCCTGTAAAACAAAATCCTGTCTATTCCCAGACACCATCACTTTCCAGCTACTCAAACTCCAGGGAAATATTCCCTCCCTGTCTGAACCTTTGGTTTGATTTAACTGATTTTCAGTTCTCGTTCTGTGAGCTGTGAAGTGTTCTTTTTCCCCATTTCTCCGACCCAGAAATATTATCACAGCAAACTTCCCACCATCAAAATCATCATTATGCCATTTTGCTTTTGGTTAACATATAATCAACAGCAGTGCAAAAGTGAGGACTGCAGATGCTGGAAACCAGAGCCTAGATTAGAGGGCTGCTGGAAAAGGGCTTTTGCCAAAACATTCATTTTCCAGCTCCTCGGATCCTGCCTAACCTGCTGTGCTTTTCCAGCACCACTCTAATCTAGACATATCATCACCAGCAGTAAACCATTTGTGTGACCAATAGAATATCTCCAAACAAAGCCCATTGCGTGCCAAGCAAACCATTACAAGTTACAGAGTGAGAAGGGACTAAATCTAAGTAGAGTTGTGCGGAGGGTGCAGCGGTGGAGATAAACCACTATATCCCCTACGGTGCCCACCTCTATCTAAAGGCATAGAGAGCATTGATGCACACCACATGCTCCTTCTCCAAGGACACCCTGCTCTGCAGCCTTTATCCTCAATCATTGAATAAAATCCCTACAGTGTGGGAGGAGAGCATTGGCCCATCAAACTCCACCGACCATCCGAAGAACATCATGCCCAGAGCACTCTATCACTGTAACACTGCATTTCCCATGGCTGATCCACCTAGTCTGCACATTCCTGGATCCTGTGGACAATTTAGCACGACTGATCCACCGAACCTGCACATCTTTGGACTATGGGAGGAAACCAGAACACCTGGAGGGGACCCACACTATCATGGGGAGAATGTGGGAACTCCACACAGGCCGTGGACCAAGGCTGGACTCAAACCTTGTACCTGATGCTGTGAAGCAGCCGTGCTACCATCACAATTTAAATCAAAACAGATGATCTCTGGCATTGTCACATTGCTGTTTGTGGAGACTTAACTGCCCAGAGAGAGATCCTGAGGTTCAGAAAGTGGCAATGTAAGTTCAGTCACCTCCGACCCAGTTAATGTGTTAACAACAACAACATCAATACTCCAACAGTGTCATCATGTACAAGGCCCACTCCTGACTCTGATGGACAGTAACATCAGAATCAGAGTCCTGCAGTCCACACGGAGCAGGGGGATGACCACGTCCCTGTGAGCACTCACTGGTGTCTCAATCATGTTGAAGACGCAGCAAATCCCTTGTCACACAGAGGGGTGAACAGCTCCTAACCAGTGTGAACACGCTGGGGTCTTGGGGGCAGGATGAATCACTGAATCCCTCTCCCACACTGAGCATCTGAATGAGGTCTCCTCCTGTGTAGGCTCACTGAGGTCTCAGTGGGGCAGGATGAATCACTGAATCCCTTCTCCCACACTGAGCATCTGAATGAGCTCTCCCCCTGTGTAGGCTCACGGAGGTCTCAGTGGGGCCGGATGAATCACTGAATCCTCTCTCACACACTGAATATCT
This sequence comes from Chiloscyllium punctatum, assembly GCF_047496795.1. Lineage (NCBI taxonomy): Eukaryota > Metazoa > Chordata > Chondrichthyes > Orectolobiformes > Hemiscylliidae > Chiloscyllium > Chiloscyllium punctatum. The sequence continues at coordinate 35,907,241 of NC_092761.1, read as the reverse complement.
GAATGGCCTCTCCCCCTGTGTGGGCTCACTGGGGATTCCGCAGGTGCTGCAATTGAGTGAATCTCCCCCCACAATGAGAACAAGTGAATGACCTTTCCCCAGAGTGAGCTTGCTAGTGTTTAAGCAGGTCAGAGGACATGGTGAATGCTTTCCTACACACTGAGCAGGTGAATGGCCTCTCCCCGGTGGGAATGCACTAATGTCTCTGCAAGTGAGAGATTTGAATGAATCCTTTCTCACACATGGAGCAGGTGAAGGGGCTAAACCAACTGTGCCATCTCGGGTGCCTCAGCAGATTGTAAGATCGAGTAAATCCCTTCCCATACGTGGGGCAGGTGAACAGCCTCTCCTCAGTGTGACTGTGTCGGTGAGTGTTCCACTGGAAGGGTTAAGTGAATTCCTTATTCTGATTGAGCCGGTCCTCCTGTTTCTCTCCGTTATTATTGACAATCTCACACCCAAATCTGTTCCAGAGTGTGTTCCAGAACAGGCAGAATGGGCAGCTGCAGCTGGTCACCTGACCGGTCACTGGTCCTGAAAAGTTCACTCTCCACAGATGCTGCCAGAACTGCTGAATTTTTCCAGCGATTTCTATTTTTTTCTGATATCCCAGCATTTGCAGATGTTTAATTTTCCAATACTCTTCTTGTCTGTTACAGAGGAGTTTATTGATGAAATTAGAGGGTTTTGAAAATTGTCCGTTAGGTCACACATCATCTATGATCATCATGAATGGCAGAGCAAAGTCAAGGGGCTGAATGGGTCCTCCTGTTCCAATGAAAGTTATCCATTGTCAGCTTGTGGTAACATTTCCCCTCACTGCTAACTTCACCTCCATGTCGAACACATTGTTACTGACTGAACAAACCTCCTGTGTTTGAAATTAACTTGCTAATGTTCAGTGGCTCCCTCTCCTGCCACCCGGGTTTACTCTCATTATGGAATGCTGTCTCGTATTACTGCAGGAATGCCTACAAGGACTAATCCTGGAGTCTGTTTCCCCTGGGATGCACAATCACCGTGTATTTCCTTCTTCCTATTTCTATCAGGCTATTGAACTCTCGGTTTCAATCCAATCTCCTGTCATGCTCTTCAACATGTCCATGTGGGTGGACTAGAGGCAGCTGGGATTTAATGAAGGGAAGTGGGGATTAGGCGGAATCACGAGGAGCGGTGACAGCAAAGACAGTTCTCATTGTAACGGCAGAGTTTCTCCATGACCCAGTGAGTGGTGAGGCACCTGAGTTTGAGGGCGGAGACAGATTCAATCAGGGATTTGATAAGACACTCAGACATTGACTGTCCATCTGATTGTTAACTCCGACAGATAGAAAGAAAGATGCACATTTAGACAGCACCTTTGATGATCTGGGGCAATGAAACATGCTTCCAAACCAATGATTTCAACCTCAAATCTCTAAAAACACAGACACAAAACTTTTGACTTCTAACAGGTTGTCTCTGAGCCTCCTCTTTTCTTGAGAAAAGCATTTTGAGCTGTTCAGCCTTTCCTGGTGATTATAACCGCTATAGTCCTGTAAGATTTGTGACTGAACCTTTATTTTCCTCTTCATTGTGAGTGATGAAAGTAGCAGAAACAGTTCCTGACCAGTGAGGGATTTTGGTTGGAGTATTTATATTTAGAAATCCATTCCCACCCTCTCACACAGTGTGAACTTGATGTAAAACTGAAGGAAATGAGTGAGTGAGCACCCACAGAATCATAAAGGAAGCATATGTATCTGAGTTGAATGAAACTGGCATGAGGAAAACATGACAACAATCACAACTAGTTAGAAGCACAGAATCCCGTGGGTGCAGAAAGACTCTATTCGGCCCATCGAGTCTGCAACGACCTGCTCACCCACGCTACCACAATAACCACACATTAACCATGGCTAGCCCAACCCACCTAAATTGCACACTGCGACCATGTTAGCATGCCCAATCCAGTAACGTTACACATCTGTGGGAGGGTCACAAATTACATCCAAATGCTAGGAATTGTGGATGAAGGCTCACAAGTACTTGACTCTGACACAAATGCTCTGCTTTTCAAAATAAAATCTGGGGGACACTGCAACCGGAAAAAAATCTGATTATCTCAGGAGGAAGAGAATTCAAAACTCGCGCCATTCACCCAGGGGGTGCAGTGAAAGTTACAGAGGTCTGGGAACCATCAGAAATGTAACAGGTTGTGAGCAAGGTGGGGGTGAGACAAGGATATAAAGATAGTCTGTCACATGGGGGAAGGCAGGAGAGATTAAACAGCAGAAATGGTCGTCCCTCAAGGCCACGGGGAATGGAGTTAGAGCTGGGAAAGAAACAAGGAAACAAGGTGTCCAGCTGTCAAAGAAATACGTTAAAAACAGATTATAAAACCATAGAGGGCAGAGTTCAGTCTGAAATCGTTGCTCTCAATGGTGAGTACAAAAAGCTGAAAAGCCTGGGGAGTTATATTACAGCCAACACATACCCAGGATTGGCCAAGTGTGCTGTAAATATCTGATATTTCTTTTTTCTGACATTTGTAGTTCAAGTCTGATGGCGCTAGTAACTTTTGAATTTGTACTGGAGTTTAATCTTCTGGAGAAATGTCAAATAAATCACATTGATCATATTCTGCAGATCTTAGTCCATTACCCTGCATGTTCCAGCATTTCAGTTACATCCATGTCCTGCCGGTGGGACAGGACATACAGGGATGGTGACGATGGTGTCTCGGACATTGTAAGCTATGATTCTGTGCTTATGACTGTGTCAGCTTGTTGCTTGACTAGTCTGCGTTCCAGCTCACCCAATACCCAATAAGATGTTGGCAGGGTGAGACAGTACAGTTGGAGCTCCTCTGCTCGCCAATTCCTTTCCTTTCTGCTTTTTTAGAATTTCATTCTTTCTCACTCTCCCCTTTGCAGACTCTGACACAAGTGTCTCAACATTGAATCATGACAAAATTTTAAAAAAAAACATGTCTCTACAAGAAAACCAATGGAGGAAAATATATTATTCTTGCATATTTAAACAAAAACAATCGTGTTCAATAAACACTGTCTCATTTTTTCCTTCAATTCTATCAAGCGAGCTATCATATTTTGTCCCTCAGTTTACTGATCTTAATAAATATCGAATCATTTTCAGAGCAACATGCTGACAAAGTATTGAACCAATTTATCTGTTTAGGTTTTAGCATTAGTTATCACGTCATTACCATTACGATAATTGCATAATAATTGGTCTGGGTAACAAGTATACTGTGGTTCACAATTTAATTTATTGGCTGTTTGAAAAATGGTCCAATATATCCTTTTTCATGATTCTAACAATAATTATTAAGGCATTTGTCCGACAATAATTATAGTATGCTTTAGTTCAGTCTTGCTAACAACGACAGTGAAGTTTATATTTGAATTTAATCCAATCTTCCCTAGTTCCTATACAGTAATATAAAAATCCATTTTATTTCCAGTCAACACACCTACAAAAGAATCCATTATTTCTGATGCAACGTGCACTGTTCAAAATATGACTTTTGCTCATTTGAATGATCTGTGTAATCCCAGCTTTATAAATTTAGTAAATCCTAATTACTTTTCCCTGCAACAATTCCTGTTCATTTTTGCAGATAGCACAGTCAAATAGCAAGATTAAATTTATCATTATTCTTAAGTAAGCTAATAAAGATTGAAAATCTATATGTTGCTAATATATAATAATTGTTCATTTCAATCCATAGAATATAGAACAGTATAGCACAGTACATGCCCTTTGGCCACGATGTTGTTCCGACCTTTTATCCTCCTCTAAGTCAAACTAACCAACATGCCCTTCATTTACTATCATTTATGTACCTATCCAAGAGATGCTTAGATGTCCCTGATGGATCTGAATCTACTACCACCACTGACACTGCATTCCACACACTCACCACGATCTATAAAGAAACTATCTCTCACAAATCCCCACAACTTCCCGCATTCATCTAAAAATTATGCCACTTTGTCGGGAAAAGTCTTTCATTATCCACTCTCTCTATGCCTCTCATCATCTTACACAAAGCTATCAAGTAAACTATCATCCTCTTTCACTGCAATGACCAAAGCCCCAGCTCTGTCAAACTTTATTCATAAGACATGCCTTCCAGTCCAGGCAACATCTTGATAAATCTCATCTGCACCTTCTCTAAAGCTTCTGCATCCTATGTCTAATGAGGTGATCAGAACAGAACACAATATTCCAAGTGTAGTCTCATCAGGGATCCATAGAGCTGCAGCATAACCTCGTGGCTATTAAACTCAATCTCCCCGCTCATGAAAGCCAACACACTATGCACTGCCTTAATAACCCTATCACCTTGGATGTCAGCTATGAGGGATGTATGGATGTGCACCCCACAATCCCTCTGTTCCTCCATATTGTCAAAAATCCTGCATTTAATCTGAAAATTTGCATTCGATTTTGAAATTCCAAAATGAATAACTTCGCATTTTCCCAGGTTGAACTCCATCTGCCACTTCTCATCCCAGCTCTGCTTCCTGTCAATGTCCTCTAGCAACCTACAAAAGTCTTCCACACTATCCACAACTCCACCAACCCTCGTGTCATTGGCAATCTTCCTAACACACTCTTCCACTTCCTCATCCAAGTCATTTGTAAAAATCACAAAGAGCAGAGGTCCCAGAACTAATCCCTTCAGAACACAATTGGTCACCGTGCTCCAAGCTGAAAACTATCCATTGAATCTCACCCTGTCCTCTATGGGTCAGCCAATGTATTATCTAACCAGGCAGGTTTCCCTATATACCATGCCTCATTACTTTCTAAATGAGCCTACCATGGGGAACCTTATCAAACACCTTGCTAAAATCCATATACACCACATCCACTACTCTGTCCTCACCAATGTGTTTGCCACAAGCTCAAATAATTCAGTGAGGGTTGTGAGGCATAACCTGCCGCTCACAAAGCCATGTTGACCATCTCTAATCAATCTATGCTTTCCCAAATAATCATAAATCCTGTCTCTCAGAATTCTCTCCAAATATTTGCCCACAACTGAATTAAGACAGACCCATCGATGATTCCCAGGATTATCTCAATTGCCTTTCTTGAATAAGGGAATAACGTTTGCCACCACCAATCATCTGGTATGACTCCAGTGGACAGCGACGATGCAAAGATCATTGCCAAAACACAGTAATCACTTACCTCCCTGCTCATAACAACCTATGGCCCATGATGTTTAAATATTTTCAGCACATTCTCTGTCTTAACATCGCCCTGTTCGACCATATCAGCCTGTTTCACGTTGTCTTCACAAGGAACAAGATCTCACTCACTCGTGAATACTGAAGCAAAGTACTCATTAAGGACCTCCCCTATCTCCTCTGACTTCTGGCACAAGTTTGCTTCATTATAAGGGGTACAAATGTGGAATTATGTTTCAGCACTGAATTACTGTAAAGATATTGCAGTGTACAATCACTCGACTACTTTGAATATTGAACGGTATTTTAACTGAGAAAACACAGTTGAATTGATTTGATAATATTTCACTTCATGCTAACATTTATTGTATTTAGAACCACAATAAGAGTTTCCTTTTTACATATATCAAACTTACTTAAATGAATCACACGTTTATGTGAAGAAAATAGAATCAACATCTGCTTGTTCCTTCCTTTATCAATGACTGTTCATTTTGAAATTGTGGAAGTTGTATATTGTTGAAAGGAAGGGAACCTGTCTTCGGCTGAATATTCACATTGAATGACTGATGCATTTTTAAAATTAAAGTACAATGATCACGGCAGTTTTGTCAATTTGTCTTTCAAAGAATTGTAATGAGATTCCTCTTTATTTAAGACTGTCATTCATTTATTCTATTGTTATTGTAAAATATTGTTTAATTTCCAATCCATTACACACAGAAACGACCTAATTAATTCCCATTCGAATTACTACAATAAACAGCTGATTAGTTTTCATTTGTGTAACCATATTAAACATAATATTGCAGTTCTACCGCCCCGAGTGGGAACATTACGAAAGGAGCCTGTGGAGCTGTGGCAGTGTCTCTATTACTAGACACGAGGGAAGGTTTCAAATCACACCTTCAACAGAAATCTCTCAAGAGCTGCTCTGAATGTTGATTACGGAGTACCTAAGCACAGATTGAATTGCTTTTCAATCCAACATTAAATCTGCTTTTATCAATAATCACAAAGTCTGATACCTATTTCTGTCAGGTTACCAAGAAATATGTGTTGGAAAATTCGCTTTAGCCACTTTGCTTTTACAAAGGAATTACATCGGTCCCTGTTGTCTCGAACTGAAAGAAATCTGAAGAGGATTTACACTTTTACGAAAAAAGTGGAGGTCTTTCCCATATAAATTAATGCTTCTTCGATTTACCCCTTTTCAGTTTATGTAAGGTTTCATAATAACGCTCGACTTTCGGATAGTGGAGATACCTGTATCTAAGTCTGTTGCTTATAAGTTCCTGGAAAGTATTTGAAAATGTTGCAGAATTAAAGATTACGTTGTCTAAGTAATGAGATTGATTTTTTTTGTTGCAAAGGGGCAAGTGCAAACAATTGAAACACATTAAACATTGTTCTCTCGTGCTATAAATTTGAAATAAAGTTGATATCTTCTTCAGTAAACTAACAAATGCTGCCACCTATTACTTGTCAGTCAGCTGATTACCTACTTTGTTACTAAATGTTGTGATTCATCTAAATATTACTCTGTCCTTTGATCAAAGTGAATTTGTAATTGTTGTTCAATTTATGAATTGTCAGAAACTTGTTTCTATTTTTCCATTCAACTGTTCATTTTGACCGAAAGATTGACATGCTTTGGAAATATGGGAGTTTGTTCATTAAAAAATAAGGTTTGCACATCTCTCACATATCTCACTTCTTGTATTATGATTCAAGAATGTTTTCTGATGGAATTCTAGTAAATACAAAACATTTGTTGGCTTCAAATCAGGTCTTTAACACCCAGTTATCAATCTGTTGTTCGTGTTTCAGCTGTTACATTGACATTGATTAGGTACTTATTCCGAGAGATCAACTGACAATTATAAACTACTTGCAGGATTATTGAATTGAGAAAAAGATACAGACGTGGAAACATTTTTTAGAAGGAAGTGCTTTTTCATTCAAATGTGTAGGCTGTTTAAGAATTCTTTATCGCCTTCCATTGGTTTTCTTGTCGAGACTGTAAATTTATAATTCATGTGAATTTTAATGTGTTCTGCATTATGAAATTTGTATCAGATTTAAGAAGAAACAGAGGAGCAATTAACATGAAAACTTCAGTGAATAGAAAGCACAGTAAATTAAATTGTTAGAGGCAACTTTTAGTATTATACCTGAATATGTAGTCAAATATTTCTAATGGCAAGAGCGTTGTGCCGGTAAAGCACAGCAGGTCAGGCAGCATTCAAGGAGAAGCAGAATCGACGTTTTGGGCATATGCCCTTCATCAGGAATCTTTTCGATACTCCTGCTCTTTGAATGTCCTTGCACTTTTCCAACACCACAGCTTTCCTCACTTGCTCCAAATATGCTTAATGTACATGAACTGAAAATGTTAGCATCAGCAGTTGAACAAGACCAAATAAACACATTTGTTTGCAATATTTATAGTGAAAACTTCTTTGAGAACATGCAACAAATCAGAACGAACAACATCTCTTGCCGTTAGAACCCTTGGCCCTTCATAATAAAGAATAACCTTCCTTTGAACAACCAGTATGCTCTATAACGACTGAACTGAAATACCAGGGGACAACGATTGCGTTTATTGGAGGGAATGATAACCAGATCCTTACTGTGATAGTGGGGATTGATCTCAGAAACAATAAAAATTTACTGTGATTATTCTCTGAACAGTAATTAGACGGTCATGAAGATCTTTGTGTGGCTTTATGTGCAGTGTTTTGTTTGAACATTGATTTCGGTAACATGGAGATATTTTACAAGATTGACAATTGACAGTTAAAGATAAGTTTTCAATTCAACATTTTAAAAAAATGTCAGTTTTGTTTAGCAAAACACAATTCTAAGTTTATGGAATCCCTACTAGGTGGAAACAGACCATTTGGCCCAACAAGTCTACACTGACGTTCCAAAGAATAATCCACTCAGCACCATTCTGCTCTCAGATTACTGGACATTTACCCCTGACTAATGCACATAACCGACACATCCCTCAACAGAACATGCAGCTTAGCATGGCCAATTTACCTAACCTGCATATCTTTGGATTGTGGGAGAAAACCAGAACATGCAAACTCCACACAAACATGTGACCGAGGATGGAATCAAACCCAAGTGCATAACACGAAGATACGAGTGCTAACCACTGATCCTCTGTTCTCAATGCCCAACCCTCATGTTCAAGAGGTCTATGTAGCTGTTCATTGGTTCTCTTGTCCAGATACTAACTTATAATTCATATCGAAATAATTGTGCTCGGAATTTTGAGATGTGTCTCAAAGTTAAGAAGAAAACGAGGAGCAATTAATATGAGAACTTGAGAGAATAGAAATCAAAGTAAATTTAAATTATAGACTGTGAGAAACAAAGCCCACTCACTTCAATAATTTCAGCCCAAGACAAGATCTGAAGCAATCAGTTTGTTTATTAGATGGTTGCAAGCGTGGTGCCTGGAATAAGGCACACAACGTTTCGCAAATACATACCTTATATAGGACTCACTACTCCAAACTTGGAGCCTATTGCTGTTATTTCTCGCTTGGCTGATCCGGCCTTGTGCTTAACAAATTACAAGTTTTACTTGGCCATTTCACCACATCCTGCTGTGGTCCATTGTTAGGTATATCCTCCATCACCTCTACCTAATTCCCCGACTTGTGACATTCCCTCCCTTTCCCCAACCATATTGATCCTTATCACCTTTTAATTGGGGTTTGTTTTTGTGTTTTTGCAAAAGTGGGAAACAGATTTATAACTACTGCTTGTACAAGCATATCTGGCTTGACTTACATCCTCACAGCACCTTATCTCGTTGCCTGTACCATCTGCCATTGTTTGCAGGCACGTTTCATTCTTGTATGCATATTTTAGCTAATACAAAAACAATTATATATTTTCTTCACATAGGTTTCATTCTTGTTGACTCAGCTCTTGTTTGAAACAATTATACTCTGGTGTGAGTGCATAAACCTTGCATAAATAATTATGATTGCAGAAGTGATACTACTTTAACTATATCCCAAAATTTCCCCCTTTATCTTTAATTACCATTTGTTATCTTCTGCATTTTTCTTTTAAGCATTGCCCCCAAAATTTGCAAGCATCATTCTGGAGATTCCATCCATCTTGGTCTCACTCAACTCCTCAATATTTAATTGAAAAAGTTCCTCCGCCTGATTACATTTCAGGGGTATCTGTTTTATTAAGGCTGTCTGAATCAGTCTTTGGGTGAGTCCTCGTATACAGGGCATGACACAACAGCCAATGGCTACCAATACCCCGGCTACTACTATCAGGGAAGTAAGGATGGAAACCACCACCCCCTTCCATTTTCCAAACCATGATTCACGCCATCCCGTGAGAAATGTGTCTACTCCTGAATTCTCAGCCCGTTCCTCTGCTGAAGTAGGCAATCCCCTTAACACCCGAGTAATTGAACCATCAGGTGCAGTGTTATTAGGAATAAAGGTGCAATAGCTTCCTCCTAACATCACTCACTCACACACATTTTTTTGTGCTAGAATCATATCAAGGGCTATTCTGTTTTCCCATGCCATCCTAATTGTCACACCAGGCTGTTCTGATAATCCTTTAACCGCGTCTCTTGTATAATTTATAAATCGTTGTTGATTATAGAAAATGTAATTTATCCAATCTACATTTTTATTAATTGTTACCCACCAAAAGAGAGCTGCCTCAAAGCCTTCTGCAATCTGGTTACGAGCCTTGAACTCATCAGGTACCCTTCTAGGGACTCCTATAGAATCGAGATAAATCCTGTCATCGAAAGAAGTGTCGAACAGTTTTCTCTTACTCCTTCCCTTTTTCCCCACTATCTTTTCCTTCTCAAATGCCAGGGTAAATGGAATTACCTATTGTACAATTGCACATATCCCTTTCCAATCCAGTGGTAGTGTGGTTCTCAATATTTTGCCTCCACAGTACCACCATAGATCCACTCAGGGAGCCTTTAGTGCTGAATAGTTCTCTCCCTTGTCCGTTTCGGTGACATTCTTAATCTCTGTACATACTTTCAGCTCCCACAAATCTCCAGACCGATTTGTACCTCGTCTATGCACACACAACGAGTGATTTCCGACTCCGGCTGAAAACGTGTTGAGGGGAGGGGGCTTTCGAATCTTTCTTCTCCAAAGGAGCGAACATCAGAGATAGGGAGGTACAATTCCTATCATTCCATGCAGTCTCATCCTGTTACAGGGCTATCATACATTTCATGCCCTTCCTGTCTCCCTTCCACCCGAGCGGAAGGGGAACCACCTGGGCCACTGGCCGACCAGAGGCACATGCATAGCAATTGCTCTTGTTCCGACTTTTTACAGCATACTTTACCCATCTGCACCCCCATACCCAGTTTCTATTAGATGGTTTGTTTCAAGTCCTTTATCTCTAATTTTTACTACTTTAGAGTCATCGGGAGGGGTGAAAGGTTTTACCTTATTATCCAATAGTTCTGCCCGTTTTCCCTGTCCTACGCTAATTTGAAAGCAACAGCCCGAGAAATCCTTCCTGTTTGTTTACATTTCTATCCCAATCGTTTCATCTAATTGTATCTCATAAGTGCCCCTCCCCCCTCCCCCCCCACCCCCGACCCTGAGAATTGCTTCGTGCCATGTGGTTTTCTTTATCATTAGGTATATTGGGTTACAGTCTTTATCAGGATAATCGAGAGGTGATCGGAAGGTGGTCCGGTGTATTGTGATAAGACCATTGTACCAAGTACCATCCCCAAAGGACTTAAGATGTATCTCTGAGCTGCAGTACTGTCTCTGATTATCTCCATTCCCACAATTTACTAAGCTACATGAATCAGGTCTATTACTTGCGGATTATCAGACTCAGGGACCGTTAATAAAACATATGAAAATGATCTTTGACAAAATCCCAATACTAAAAGAGCTAGCATCATAACTCTAAGCATCCCCAGCATTCTAAGATTTGTGCTGAAGCACAAAAAAACTTAATACACAATGCTACAGAAATAATCCCACACTCACGTCGCCACCGTATAATTAGTTACTCAAGTCTCTTCAGCCTGAGTTTCAGCGGGTCATGTGTTGATTCGGCTGTCCAGACTTCTTCCTCAACTGTAGTTTACACTGGCCCTTTGATCCGAGTGCAGTGAGTCCAGCCTTTCTCCGCCGTCCTTATTGTCGCTTCCGAAATCAAAGGATCCTGATACGGCCCTTCCCAGTCCGGCTGTAATTTAGTTTCTGTCCATGATTTTACTAAGACCCAATCTCCCGGCCGGATGGGATGAACGGTGAATTCAAGGAGCGGAGTCTGTGCGAATAAACTCTGTTTCCTGAGGAGAGACAAAGAGGTGGACAAGCCCAGTATATATTTCTTTAGAACAAGTCTTTAGTTTCGGGAATTGTCAATTCTCCGTTTGTTCCCAGATAAGCTAATCCAAATATGATTTCATAGGGGATAGTCCCAAATCTTTCCTTGGGGCTGTTCGTACTCGCAAGAGAGCTATAGGTAAACATTTGGTCCAAGGGAGTCTGGTTTCTATTATCAATTTACTGAGCTGTCATTTGAGTGTTTGGTTCATTCTCTCAACCTTTCCTGATGATGGCGAGTGCCATAGAGTATGGAACTCCCAGTAAATTCCCAACCCTTTCATTATCTCCTGTAACACTTTAGAGGTAAAATGAGGTCCTTGGTCGCAATCTATGTGGTTCACTCGTCCATTTCAGGGAATTATGTGCTCTAATATTGTTTTACACAACACACTCGCAGGGGCGGTAGCTCGGGGGTATGCCTCAACCCAACCAGATAGATGATCTACTATGACCAGTATATATTTTAGTCTTCCTACTCTGGGTAGTTCAGTATAATCTACTTGTATACTCTGGAAGGATCTCAATCCCGGGTCTCTTCCTCCTGGGGTCTGTTTTCTCAAGACTTTCTTATTTACCTTTCTGCATATTACACATCCCTCACATATTTGTTTAGCAATTGTACATATTCCTTTACATCCATATTCACTAAGAACTGAAATATACATTGCTTGTACGGCCCAATGGCTGCCTTGATGTAGGACAGCCATATTTCTCGCATCATCATTTTGTTTAACATTCTCCTTCCATCAGGTAACATCCAATGCCCGTCTGCTGTTTTTACAGCTCCCGAAAACTTTCAATTCTTTTTCTTCTCTTTCAGTAAATATAGGAGCTTCCGGGGATCAGGGACAGTAGATATTAGGGAAAGAATCAGCACTCCTTGTGGGTCCAGGCCTGCTTCCTTAGCCACTTCATTGGCTAATCTATTCCCCCTAACTTCTGGTTCATTTCCTTTCTGATGACCATTTACATGCACTACCACGATTTCTCGGGGGAGTAATACGGATTCCAAGACCCGTTTAATCAACTCCTCTTGTGCTAATTCCTTCCCCCAGCTATTTATCAGTCCTCTTTCCTGCTATGCCTTTCCAAAAGTGTGCACAACACCAAATTCATATTTAGAGTCACTGTATGTTGCTCCCTCTTTATTTTCTAACGCCCTAAGGGTTCTTTCCAATGCATAGAGTTCGCAGGTCTGAGCTGACCACCCATTTGCCAACCTTCCTGCCTCTACCACACTACCTTTCGTCCCATCTACAACTGCATACCCATTATATATTTTCCCTTCAGTCACCCGGGATGATCCGTCTATAAAATGTCGGGCTCCTGCATGAAGCAGTACATCTCTCAGGTCCATGCAGACCTTAGTTTGGTATTCTATAATGTCAAGGCAGTTGTGCTCTGGGTTCTGAGTAGAGTCTCCTTCCCCTTTCCAAAGAAAGGCAGCTGGATTTAAACAATTGTCCGTGACCAACACTAGATCATCCTTTTCTATTAATATTGCCTCATATTTCAGAACCCACGAGTCCTGTCAACCATCGCCCAGCTTTTTGGTTTAGGATCGTCCTCACTTGGTGTGGGGTACTTACTATTAGGGCTGCCCCAAATGTAAGCTTCCTGCTTTCCTCCACCAACAATGCAGTGGCAGCCACGGCCTGCACACACTCAGGCCACCCCCGGGATACTGGATCCAATAGCTTCGAAAGATATGCTACTGGCTGTTTCATTCCTCCCCACCTCTGGGTTAATACTCCCAAAGCCGCTCCCTTATCTACGGTAGCAAAGAGCTGGAAAGGTTTATCTGGAGAATGTAAGGCTAATATGGGGGCATGGATCAGATCTCTTTTGAATTCTTAAGTAGTTATTTTTCCTCTTCTTCCCAACTCAGACACTTTGGTTCCTCCTCTAATAGTTTGACATATAATTCATTCGCCTTTTGAGCATAAGAATCAATCTGCAATCTCCCATTAAACCCCAAAAAATTACGTAATTCCCGTTAAGTCCTGGGCAGCGGAATCCCCACTGTTCCCTCTATCCGTTCAGGGCTGATCTTTGGCTTTCCCTCACTAACTAAATGTCCCAAGTATTTCACTTCTCGCTCCACATATTGTGGTTTGTTTTTAGATACTCGCAGTCCCTGCTGACCCAGGCAATTCAATTTTTTTTTAGTAGCTTCTATTACTCTTTCTCTTCTCTTTCCTGTTACTAAGAGGTCGGTCTACATACTGCAACAGGGTAGTTCCCTTGGGGCTGCTAAATTTCTCCAATATTTGTTCTAACATTTGTCCAAATAAAATCGGGGATTCCGTAAACCCCTGAGGGAGCACGGTCCACCAGTATTACTGTTTCCGTCCTGTCTTGGGATCGTAACTTTCAAAGGCAAAAAAGTTCCTACTTTCCTCCACCAAGGGACAAGCTCAAAAGGCATCCTTTAAATCTATCACACTAAACCATTTGTCATGAGGGATCTTACTTTATAAGGTTTGGCACCACTGGGTGGCGCCTGACCTGTTCTTTTCAATTCAATGTTCTCAAATCCTGCACCAATCGATAAGTTCCATCGGATTTTCACACTGGTAGAATTAGGATATTATAAGGAGACATACATGGCTCCAACAGACCATCTCTATCCCCTCAATTACTGGCTTCAGTCCTCGTTTACCCTCTATGGAAATGGGATATTGTCGCTCATAAACTTTTTAAACTTAATTTTTGGGGACGGATCTGTATTTTTCCAGGGTTCCCTTCTTTAGCCCATATAATAGGGTCTATCTATCTTTCCACGTCTTCTGTCAACATTGCCATTTGTACAACTAATTCTTTTTCCTGAATTCAAATCTCCAGTCTGAAGCGGATAATTAAATCTCTCCCTAGTAAGTTACTTCCTATATCAGGGATATACAACAGTTCCCCTGTGACTGTATACTTCGGAACTTCTATCATCACAGGTTCAAATACTGGAACAGGAAATCCTTCCCCTTTTACCCCTGAAACAGTAATTGACTGTGTTGACATTCCTACTTTCTTTCGTTTAAAATTCAGCGACGACCGTGCTACCCCCGTATCCACAGGGTCCCATCTTCAAGTTTATGAAGAGTTTCTGGTGGCTCCCCGGGGGCAGGAACCCCTGATACCCAGATTCTTCATCAAATTTCATAAGCGGAATTGCCCTCTCTTCCCTTTGTAGGTCAGGAAACTCCCGCTTAAAATGCCCAAGTGTTTGCAATAATCGCATCCTGCCTGTGGAGACTTCCATCTCTGCCCCTGTCACCCGAACCCTCTATCAAATGCTCCCCCTTGTCCTCTCCCTCTCCCTCTCCCTCTCTGTCCTAAATGCTGCCACCCACCGCTCCGGTTGCTCACTATTGGTTCCATTCTTTTCTTAACCACCTCATCAATTGTAGCGACCATCATTTTTGCCTTCTGTTTTTTGCCTCTCATCCTCTCTCTTTGCAAAAACTTTCTGTGCATCTCTTAACAATTCATCTAATGGTGTTTCATTCCTCCTTTCTATCTTCATTATCTTTCTCTGTGTCTGGCTATGCCTTTGTCACAAAACATACTTTCAAAACACCCAGTGCCGTTGGGTCCTCAGGGTTCATTCCAGATTATTTCCGCATTGAGTCTCTTAATGTTTGCAACAAAGCTGAGGGAGTCTCATCTTTCTCCTCTCTAACTTCAAAGGCTTTAGTCAAATTCTGCGACTTTGGAACTGTCTCTCTTATTCCTTTTAGAATCAGGTCTTTCAATTCTTCCCTATGCTCCGGGTTTTGATTTTCCCACTGGGTGTCTCTGAGGGGAAACTCCGTCTCTCCCTGTCCAGTTTCCCCATTCCCATATTTTAATGGCTGCTCCTGGTATAAGTCCCCTTTCTTCCCCAGTAAATAGTATATTCAAAATAGACATTAACTCAGTCCACGTAAACAGACTGGGCCCCAAGAATTGATCAATTTGTTCAGACAACCCTTCCGGATCCTCAACCAGGACCTTCATTTCCTTTTAAAATGTTCTGACCTCCCCACTGGTGAGGGGGCACTTAAAACCCCAATCTCTTTGTCACATATTGGTACCTCCCGAAGGGGATAATCTTTACATTCTTCCGCTTTTTTTGTTTTTGTCTTTCCCCCTTAGGCTTTGGTTAAGATACTCCAGAGCCCTCCTCTACATCTACTTTATCTTCCCTTTCTTTTGTTGAGGATAGGGAACAACAACATCCCTCTCCACCGCCCCTTCATCCTCCTTTTGTGGGTCATCCGTTACCAGTCCCTGTCTGTCTGTCTCTTCTCCTCCCCCATTTTCATCTAATCTGAATTTATGGTACCGTGAAGGGGGGGGGGGGGGGGGGGCGATTGCGGGTGCAAGCAGGCCAAAGGATCCCAGGGACTGGGTGGGGCAGAGGGGGAATCCTTTGTCTTTACTAACATCATTCCCAAAAACATGTCCTTCATTCGACTTTGATTATTAACTCAACTCTTGTCTCCGTGTGAACCCGACATCGTCCGCAATGCACAAATTAGATGCTTAACAAAACTCTCTCCATTTGCCGAGGTGGGTGCAGCTTCAATACCACTGAAGGAACAGGACACCCTCCACGACAATGCAGTCACTTAACTGTATATTGTTCAACACCTGAATATTTATTCCCTTCACTGCTGAGGCACAATTGCAGCAGAATGCACCACATAGAAGATTCACTGGAGTAAGTCATCCAGGCTTTGTTGACAGAATCTTCAAAGCTCAAAAACTGTACCGACTATAAGGACAAGGTTGAAGATGCACTGAAACTTCACCATTTGCAAATTATCCTCCAAGGCACATACCAGCATGAGCTGGAGAGGAATCAGTGGTAAATTCATTGAGTGGTGAAGTAGTTTGATGGGCAACGATTTATACTTCTGTCGTTTTGGTAATTGGGCGACCAGAACTGCACAGAGTATTCTAAACGCGGCCGAACCAAACTCTTGTACAATTTTAGCAGGACTTGCTTGCTCTTATACTCATTGCCCTATCCAGTGAAGGCAAGCATGCCATATGCCTTCTTGACCACTCTATACACCTGCGCAGTCAACTTCAGTGTACAAAGAACCTGAACTCCCAGATCTGTCTTCTCATCAAGTTTACCCAAGGCTCTTCCGTTTACTGTATACTTGGCTCTGGAATTCGACTTCCCAAAATCATCACCTCACATTTGCTTGGATGGAACTCCATTTGCCATTTCTCCACTCAACTCTTCTGTCGATGTATATTCCCCTTCCTTCTTTGACAGTCCCCTATGTTTTCTGGCTTCTCCACCAACCTTTGTGTCATCTGCAAATGTAGTGGTGAGATACTGGGCTAGCAACCCTTGGAAATTAGAACATGGCAGTTGTTCATCCCATGCAGCAAGGAACCATGTTTGGATGCTTGTTTCCAGTGAAGTACCATTGTTTCCTGATGTAGATCAGTTATTCAAACTTTTTTTTAGGAGTCATGATTTAGAAGATTAATAACGATACATAGTCGTGTAGTTGACTATGATAAATAATGTCAGGGACCGCAGGGATGTAGCCATCAGGTGGAAAGGAAAAATGGCAAATGGAATTGAATCCAGACCAATGAGTGGTAGTGAATTTGGGGAGTTGTAACAATAACAGTGAGGATTACAAAGAGGAATTCAGTTACATTGAAGCCATTGAATGTCAATCGAATATGATTAGATTCTCATTTGTCAGCGTTATCTTCGCTGAATTTGGTCCTTTTGTGGGTCAATCCGATTCTAATCGCTTTTTGATTTCAAGTTCCAATTCCCGTCTGTGCCTGAAATTTCAACCCGTTTCCTCGCCGAAATTTCTCCACCTGTCTTAATAATATGTAAGGACGCTGTAAGGGACAGCGCAGACTTACTAACACGTTGCTAACTCTGTATACAGTAGAACTTCGTGGAATGATTGGTTAGGCTGGGATTATTCTCCTAGAAACAAAGGAGAAGGGGAGCTTTACAATCACATAATAACAATTATAAACGTTCAATATTCGTGGGATCTTGACAGGGTAGATACGGGCAGGTGGCTTGCGCTATACTCTGAGGAGAGCACCAGAGGATATAATCTCAGAATTAGATATTGCCCATTTAATTCAGAAATGAGGATTAATTTCTTTCTCAGGGGTCAAAGAATCTGTGGCATTTTCCAGTAACCACTGTTGAGACTGTCTGGTTGGGTATTTTCAAACTGTGCCAGATAGTTAATCAGAAAGATGATGAAACTTTGCCGAGCTAAGTGAGCAGAAGTTAGGTGACTGTCACCTGATGAAGGAGCATCGCTCCAAAAGCTAGTGTGCTTCCAATTAAGCATATTGGAATATAACCTGTTGTTGTGTGATTTTTAACTGTGTACACCCCAGTCCAACACCGGCATCTCCAAATCAGATCAACCATGAGTTCGTTGAACGTTTGAGCAGACCCCTTGGGCTGAATAGCATACTTCCACTTGGTTTAACATTTCGTCTGACGCCTTATTTTATTCAAAGTTCAGAATTGTGAGGGCATGGGATGAAGTGACACGAAAAGGTTTATTGAACAGACCAGACAGATCAGGAAGAAGGCCCATAAACTCAGGAAGAAGAAACGTGCTGTGACCTGGGGGCAACAAATGACGCTGGGCACAGCACAGGTGGCTGTGTACAGAAGCTGCAATTGCTGAAGGAAGTTGCTAGATCTTATACAGTTGGCAAGTCAGTGATCACGGTGGATGATGGATCGTTGTATGATTCACATACAGCAGAAATTTGTGAAAGAATAAAATGTCTGTTTCATTGCAGTAATTTTATGCGGTTCCAATTCCGAGTGACTGTTTGAAATACTGATCAGATCTTTGTGTGAAGTGTTAGGTTAAAATACTCATGAACAACCACACTGGATAAACTTGTGCTCCCGATCTCTTGTTTTTTTTTTCTCTTTCTTTCGATGTATATTCATAGAAAGACAAGATGGAATGTAGGGCGGAAAGAAAAATGCGTTACACCATCTACAATTGAATAGAATGACTGCTCTCACTCTTCATTTCGACTTTAATGTGGTGTCGATTATTTTTGAATCTCCTGTGCAGTGAAGGGCAAGAACAAGTTTCTCGATCCAGTGTATACCAGAGTGTGAGGTGCAAAGAAAAACTGCTAGAGCGGTGTGCAAAGTTAGCAACCAGAGTGTGACTCGAAACTGTGAATGTGGAGCACAACGTTATAATAACCCACCACCATAATCTCTCGGTCTCCTCTGCACATTTTGTAGTGGGGTGACATGTGACCTCATCAGGTTACATGTGGTGAAAGTCATGGATGAGAAAGTTCCAGAGCGGAATCGGATCCACACTATTGTGTTACTGCTTTCACTGGAATTATAATAACAGCAAATTCCAATAAATAGCCATGCTCGTCAGAATGAATAGATGTCAGTAAAACATTCTGAGTCAGAACTGAGACAGAATGAAACAGGACAAGAATTTTCCGTATATTTACACCTACATTTGACTCGTAATTTCTTCAGTCACTTTTTCTCTCACGTGAAGAAGCAGCCATGGTGAGTGAAATAAAGGCGATGTTGTCGCTCAATGGCCTTTCTCATATGGCTGAACCTGAATTGGATTCAATCGCAAGAAATGCTGATTTGTTACTTTCATTGTAATTTTGCTGAAACCTCACAATTTTCATTGTAATGATCAGAAGTGAATTAGATATATCTCATTGGAACGACTAATGTTGTATTCAAATTTGCTCTGACTTAATTTCAGCTTAAGGAAAATACTGCTTAGAAAAAACAGGGTTAAAGTGCAAAAGAAAACCCACCAGTTTAAATGCTTGTTGCTTTGGCAGATTTCACTGAGTATTAAATGGACCAAACATCATGGTGTTTGTTCTCACATCCTTAACGTATGTGATGAAAGCAGGAAGTCGATCTCCAAGCAACTGGTCACTTCCTATTCAGTATCTAATATCTTCCCTTCACAATAAATAAAAATCCACTCAGTTCCATTTGCAAGGCTTTAGGTGGAATATTATGCCAAAACTTTCAAAATGCAGAGTTTTGGAAGCGTATCTTATTCAGCTGCACACATTAAAGAAATTTCTTTACATTTAAAGTCAACCAACTTCGACATTGTTTCCCTGCAACTTCCGATCGACTACACCCCACCTCTGCACCTTTACCTAGCCACACGCTGTCTCTCTCCTTGTGATATTTATTCCTTGTATGTCACAAAATGTGCCTTTCCAAATATTTTGAAAAACAGATTCTCGGAGTGACAGTGATTCTGTTCTCATCATTTCTTTGTCCTTCAAAGGTTAATCAAAGGCTTTGAATGCCTGACATCTCGATGTTTACTTACTTGAAAGATGGAATTTTCCACTCATTTACTCTTTCCAAACATTTCATAATCTGAAAAAACCCCATTAAGCCTTCATTGGTTCAGGGATAACTGTTCTCAATTTTGCCAGAAGACAAGTGAATATATTCTCATCCTCAGTACACCCCATCAGAATCTTTACTAATGGCTTTACACCCCAGTAAACACCGTCATTATCAATTCATAGAATCACATAATCCTACAGTGCAGAAAGAGCATTTCAACACAATCAGAGTGTTGACTCTCTGAAGAACATCTCACCCAGACCTAGTTCCCCTCCCTATTTCCTTATATTTCACCTGAAGAAGTGAAATCCCTCCCCCTTATGATTTCAAATAAACCTGTTGGAGTATCACCTGACGTCATGTGACTTCTGACCTTATCCCCACATTACCCATGGCTAATTCACTTAACTTACTTAATTCACTCCCTGGACATGAGCGGGCAATTTAACTTTGCCAATCAACCTAACCCTCCCTCTGACAGCAGTGCGAATTATTAAGACAATGTTCCATCATACTGAGCAAATGCTGTATTATTTTTTGATAGTTTTATACCCTGGTAAAACTCATGAAAACAAATGAACCCAAATTCAATGTATCGAAACGCTACTCTGTCCTTTACAATTTCATTCGTGCTGCGGGAAATGTTTCTGCACTCATATTTGAATGCGTTTATGTTGTTTCTTCCTCAGCTTCCTGCTTCTTGTAAACACTGCAGTCCGGAACAAGTCTGTCAAATGCTTTTCATTCCAACACAGTCACAAGGTGAAGTTTGCAGAAGTCACGTGTTTGGCCGCTCACTGACACTCTGCCTCCCTGAGAGCTGCAGCCCTTTCCCACACTGATTCAGGCAGCACTGTCCTTCCTGTAACATGCCCCATCGAGAATGGAAGGACAGGTATCAATACCCGCACTTGGGAATGGAGCGACAGTTTTAAAACGTTTACACTGTCCCCAGTGGAGAATTGAGCCCTGTGACAGGCGGGGACACTAACCATTATACTACCGAGGACAGGAGTGTCAAAGGAGGCCCTTCAACCAAATGTGGCCACACTTGTCAAAAAAACTGCCTAATGAACTGAATCCCATTTCAGAACGCTTACCCCACAGCCTTATATGTCTTGGCATCAAAAAATTCACATCTGAATATTTATTCAGATTATAAGGATATCTGCCGCTCTGAAAAGTACAGACAGTGTATTCCAAATTCCAACCAACCATTGGCTGATAAAGCTTTTTCGCACATCTTCTCAAAGCTTTCTGTCTTTCTCCTTAAGTCTCTGGCCCTTGCTGATCCATCTTCCCATCAATGGGAAACTCGTTCAGTCAACCCTGTCCATACCCTAACGCAATCATGTCTTGTCTCCATCTCCTTTACACTGCGACAAACACTCCACTCTGTCCTGTCTTTCTTCACAACTGAAACTCTTCAGCCCAAACAGTATCCCGGTAAATATCTCCTGCATTTTTTTCAGTGTGATCACATTCCTGCTATAATGTGACTTGCAAAACTGCACACAACGCTCTTGCTTGAGGCTAATGAGCATTTGTTTTAAAATTTCTGTATTAGTATGAGGGCGATTCTGGCTGAACAGAAATTATTACCCATTCCGAATTGCCCAGAGGGCAGTTGAGACTCAACTATATTCCTATGAGTCTGAAGTCACATGCACCCCAGACCAAGTAAGGATAGCAGATTCCATTCCGAAATGACATCAGTGAAACAGATTTTTTTTCAACCATTGTCAATGGATCTATAGTAGTCATTAGATTCTTCCTTGCAGATATTTATTGAATCCAAATTTGACGATCATGGCATGGTGGGATTCAAGCCCGAGTACCCAGACTATTACCTCGGTCTCTGGATTATCAGTCCTATGAAATTACCACAAGACCAACGCAGAAAGCCACAAAAGCTGATCTTTTCCAATAAAATGTCTTTTCACCAAAACTGTCCTGGGTATTTTCCATGAACCTGACGCAACAATTGTCTCTGTCCTATATCAGTAAAAGCTGTTACATGGGGATTGATTTCACAACCGCGGTATCCAAATGGATCGACTTGTTTGAAGGTCCCGATGGTGGGATTGGGGCACGTTCACCCAACAACAGTGACCGCAGCAGCAGCACAGACAGAACAGTATGAATGTGAAAGAGAGTGATAGATTGGGCATTGCCTCAGAGAAATGGGAGGAGGGACGGAAATGAGGATTAATTATCTTGGGAAGGAGAGAAATCTCCGATAACGGGTGTGTTTGAATCCTGATATATGAAACGCAGAGATGTGAGAGAGCGAAAATTGAAGGTAAAATAATTAATTTCTTAGCATGTGTCACAAAAAGGACAAAGGAGAGAACACTTAGTGCCGTGATTTGGTTTCAAATCGAGGATGCTGTGGTCACAATGCAAAATACCGACAACCACGATCACAGTAACCACAGAACAGGATGCTTGCAAGCAGCAATAAGTATACTAGCAGAGGAAATGTTCGGAAGAACAGCACATGTACAATATCAGTATTCAGCGAACAGTGACAGACATGTGGGACCTGAGAATGAGCTGAATCTTTCAGATCGATGTCCTCGAAGGCTGTGGAGATCCCTTGAATGAGAATGTAGAAAAACTGATTTTGATAGATTTCGACAAGCATCAAAGACTCAGGGGACAGTACAGGATATTGTTGAAATGTATGCTTCAATAGCATTTTAGCTTAACATCGGCACAGCCACCCAGATCCAACCGGAAATGGGGATGAGAATGAGTGCGCGGAGTTACTCTCTGGATCCAGTGATGCAATAGGTGAGCGTGCGTCCTTCTATGATGGTATAGAGGCGCAAGAAATTCCTCGGTTGAGTGAGCTCGTTATCAAGGGAATGGTTGTCCCCGTTTATACTCTCATAGCGATCGACAGTACATCTTGCTAAGACAGCTGAGTGGCACAACTGGACCGTGTTGAGCCGTGAACTTTGCAATGGTGGGTTTAAAAGATGATTTTGCTATTTGGATCTGTGTTTCCGAAACTGGCGGTGACAGCGACATTTGCTCGCATCAGCTTAGTATCAGTTTCTTTCACACAGGCAAGATTTCAAACTGGAGAACGTGGTGTTGGTGTGATATTTTAAACTCGTCATCCTGGGGGGCTGGGATACTGAAACGGTGATGTTTAAGTTCGATGAATAAAACCTGAAATACAAGCCTGACCTCAGAAACAGAGATCATGACTTTAATTTCCTGCAATCCCATTCATTCATATCCCTTATAGAGGGGATTCAACAATCTTCACCCAGTCCTGCCTACCAGAGACTCCAGGATCAGAAAAACATTAGCTGACCCTAAATTCAAGAATCCCCACCGTGTGGCGAAGCAGACTTGTCGACCCTTCCAGTCCACACGGTACATTCGAAGCGCATCCCACCAGACCCCACGGTATTCCCTATCCCATAAGCCTGCATTTCTCATTGTTGATCCCTGTAACTGACACATCTTTGGTCAGAGGGAGTAATAAAACACAAACACACAGAGAATGTGCAGACTGCCCACGGACAGACACCCGAGGCTGGGATCGCAGCCGGGTTTGTGGAGTAGCCAGACAGCAACGAACGAGGGGCGACGAATAAATGTTGTACTGACCAGTGATACTCACACCCTGTGGATGAATGAGAAACAATGAAAACACAGAAACAACATGGACAACAGGATTTGTACCTGTGTGGAAACAATTTGAAAGGATCGTTCACCCTGTGTAGAAAAAAAGGAGGCCGATACCATAGAGAAAGCAGGGCAATGTGGGAACATGCTGGAAGGGATTCAATTAACCACAGAAATGGAAACTCATTTAATCAGTAACACTGGGGTGAGACCGTTCACCAGTCCCGTGTGTGGGAAGGGATCACTGAGCAAAACAACCTCCCGAGACTCCAGCAGGATTACATATCCCATCAGGTGTTCGGTTATGCTGTCAATGCTGCTGTTAATCCCAACCAGCTATTTGTTCCATAGCGTCAATCATAGAGTCATACAGCATGAAAACAGGCCCGTCAGTCCAACCGATCCATGCTGAACATACTGCCAAACTAATCTTGTCCAATCTGCCTCCTCCTGTACCCGTTGAGTGGTTATAATGCCCTTGTAGTTTTATCACTGTGTTGTTAATCCAAAAACCCAGGTAATATTTTGGGGACAAAGGGTTCAAGTCCTGGCATGACAGATGGTGGAGTTTCAAATCAATAAGCTCCTGGAATTAAAGAGTCTCCAGATGAAGCAAACTGTCATCGTCATCTGCTCCGTCCCACATGATAATATCGTGGTTGAATCTTAAATGCCCTCTGGGAAATAATTGACATACTAGGCATGAATAAATTTATTTTAAAAATCCCACTTTCCCATTCATGTTTGGAATCAATTGTCCATTAAATATTGCAAACGTACCCTCATCCATCACTTCCTCAGCAAATTAATTGCACACGTAAAACATCTTCCCTGAACAAATGCCTCATGTGTGTTTTTTTTTAAAAATCTCTCTTTTCATCTTAAACATATGCTCTCTCATCTTGAAATCCCCCTCCTGGGAAAAGGCAGCTATCGTTAACTCTAACTTGCCTCTCAATAATTCATAAACTTCTGTCAGGTCGCCGCTCAAACCCCTAACCTAGAGTGAAAACGGTCTCGACTAGGAGAAAGTGAGAACTGCAGATGAGAGATCAGAGTCGAGAGTGTTGTGCTGGGAAAGCACAACAGTTCAGGCAGCATCTGAGGAGCAGGAGAATCGACGTTTCGGGGAAGAGCCTGGTGAAGGACACTTGTGCGAAAGAAAATGATTCTCCCGCTCCTCGGATGCTGCCTTACCTGATGTGGTTTTCCAGCACCCCAATCTCGAATCTTAAAATAGTCTCAGCCTATCCAGCCTTTCATTATAACTCAAACCTTCCACAGGCAACATGCGTATATACCTTTTCTGAACCTACCCCAGCTGAATAATATCATTCCTACAACTGGGCGACCAGAACTGGACATAATATTCCAGAAGAGGCCTCATCAATGTCCTGCAAAACTTCAACATAACTACTATACACAAAGGACTGAGCAATGAAGGGAAGTTTATTAAATGCCTTTGAAGCATCTTGTCTGTAGGTAAAGCAAATTACAAGGAATTAAGTAACTGCATCCCGAGCCTCCGTGCTCTCCAACATACGCAAAGCCCTACTCTTTTTGTTGGACCAAAATGCAATACCTTCCATTTATCCAGATTGAACTCCATTTTACATTTTTCAGTCCAATGACTCATTGGATTAAGATCCTTTTGAAACTTAGATAATCTTCCTCACGGTCTACAATTCTGATGTCGCCTGCAAACTGACGAAGCATGCCTGCAGTGAGTTCCACTATTTTCTCATATAGATCAATGATTCATATTTACTTGTCGTGAGGTAAAAACAATGACTGCAGATGCTGGAAAGCAAATACTGGATTAGTGGTGCTGGAAGAGCACAGCAGTTCAGGCAGCATCCAACGAGCAGCGAAATCAACGTTTCGGGCAAAAGCCCTTCATCAGGACTTGTCGTGGCCGTGATTCAGCAGTGCACAGGTCATACAACAGTTTGTCATGCAATTAACCATGAGGAAGAAAGCCGCAGACTGCAGGGAGATATTAAACGATTGGAAATAAAAATGGTGAAAGCAATTCATTCCAGGGAAGTGGGTGATAGTGAAGCAAAATTAAACTTCAAAACAGCTGCCCACGCTCCAGTTGTGTCACTCAGCTGTCTCAGCAAGATGCACTGTAGATTGCTGTTATTATAAACGGGAACAAATTTTCCATTCTGCCCCGCCTTTGACTAGGAGCACTCCCAACCTCGGAATTGCTTGCGCCTCTAAACCATCATAGAAACACCGTGCATTTTCCGGTTGTGTCACTTGAGCCAGCCAGTATCTCTGCGACCTCATTCCCATCTTGATTTCAAGTTGGTTATTTGCGACTGCGCCACTCAGTTCCTCTGATTCTGAGGCTGGGAAATGGGACTCTGTGGCAGCAGTGGTTACTGCCTTGTGTGGGGAAACTCGTGAAGAAACCGATGTTAAACTGCATTGCTATTGAAGTATACATTTCAACAAAAGCTTGGTAAAAACAATGACTGCAGATGCTGGAAACCAGATTCTGGATTAGTGGTGCAGGAAGAGCACATCAGTTCGGGCAGCATCCGAGGAGCAGTAAAAACAACGTTTCGGGCAAAAGCTCTTCATCAGGAATAAAGGCAGAGAGCATGAAGGGTGGAGAGATAAGTGAGAGGAGGGTGGGGATGGGGAGAATGTAGCATAGAATACAATAGTTGAGTGGGGAAGGGGATGAAGGTGATAGGTCGGGGGGAGGGTGGAGTGGTTGGGGGAAAAGAAGATAGGCAGGTAGGACAAGTCAGGAAAAGTCATGGGGACAGTGCTGAGTTGGAAGTTTGGAACGAGGGTGAGGTGGGGGAAGGGGAAATGAGGAAACTGGTGTAGTCCACATTGATGCCCTGGAGTTGAAGTGTTCCGAGGTGAAAGATGAGGCGTTCTTCCTCCCGGCGTCTGGTGGTGAGGGAGCGGCGGTGAAGGAGGCCTAGGACCTCCATGTCTTCGGCATAGTGGGAGGAAGAGTTGAAATGTTGGGCCACGGGGCGGTGTGGTTGATTGGTGCGGGTGTCCCAGAGATGTTCCCTAAAGCACTCTGCTCGGAGGCGCCCAGTCTCCCCAATGTACAGGAGACTGCACCGGGAGCAATGGATACAATAAATGACATTGGTGGATGTGCAGGTAACAAAAGCTGCACTGTCCCCGGAATCTTTGATGTTTTGGAGAAATCTATTTATCTCAGCCCTCAACACATTAATGATGGAATCACCACAGCCACTGGGGGAACCGATATTAAACGGTCAGCCCATTCTGAGTTCCCACATATCTGCCAGTGTTCGCTAAACACTGATATTGTGCATTTGGTGATCTGCCTAACATTCCTTATGATACTGTACTTATTGCATGGGCTTAGTGTGTTTGTTGGTGGGGTGCCGTGATCATATACTGGTTAGTATTCTGTGTTTTGGCCGCAACAACCTCGGTTCGAATCCGAGTCACGGCAGTGATTGCTCAATATGCCCTAGTCTTTTGTGAAACGCAAAGGAATCAGTTGGTTTAAAGTTTTGATTTTCTCCAAGGTGATTTTTTTTTCCTTCAAGCTCTGCTCGCTCACATCTCTGTGTTTCATATGTCAGAATTCAAATCCACCCGTTCTCAGAGATATCTTCCCTCCTACGGTCACTAACCGAACTTTCCATCCCATCCCCCCATTTCAATAATTTGGAGATGTCGGTGTTGGACTATGGAGTACAAAGTTAAAAATGACCCAACACCAGGTTATGGTCTTACAGGTTTAATTGAAGCACTAGCTTTCGGAGCGCTGCTCTTTCATCATGTGTTTTCGGCGTCATTTCCTATTTCAGTAAGGCATTGCAGAATCTAATACAGACTCTCCCAATGATACCGATCAGTCTGTGTGGCTGGGGTCACTGTTGCTGGGTGAACGTGCCCCAACTCCACCATTGGGACCGGCAGACCATTTGATCCATTTGGTTACGACTTTTGTGAGATCAATACTCATGTAGCAGCTTTTATTGATATGGACCAGATATTATTGGGGGGGGAGGGGGGTCAAGCTCAGGAAAATGGCACAGAACAGTATCGGGGAAAAGCAACCTAATTGGATAAGATCAGTTTCACTGCTTTTCTGCAAAGGCCGAGCGCTATTACCACTGAACACTGAACTGTTAATTCAGACACCAGGGACGTGGGTTTGACTCCGACCATGTTAGGTGGTAAAATTGGGATTCAATAAATACCTGGAATTACGAATCTAATAACTCCTATATATCCATGTTCAATTGTTGAAAAAAAAACACCTGACGTCATTTAAGGAATGTAACAGCCATTCTTACCTGCTCGGGCCTCCATGTGACTCCAGACTCACTACAATATGGTTGAGTTTCAACTACCCGCTGTGCAATTAGGGATACCAATCAATACTGCCGAGCCAGCGACGCCCTCATACTGTAACAGAATAGAAAAAAAAGTTCATTAGGCCCTAACTAGATTACTGTGTGCAGTTCTGCAATTCCGGTACTGCATGGATGTGATCGCACTGGGAACGTTGCAGTAGAGATTCACTGGGATATTGTCTGGGCTGAAGAGTTTCAGTTTTGAGGAGAGATTGGACAGACTGGGGTTGTTTGTCGCCGAGCAGAGGAGATTGGAGAAGACATGACTGAGATGTACTAAATACTGAGGGATATGGATAGGATAGACTGAAAGAAGCTTTTGTTATTGATGGAGGGATTGGACACTGGGGCCAAGAGATTTCGGGAAAAGGCAGAAAGGTTTGAGTAGATTTGCGGAAAGGGTCAGAGAGGCAGAAATCATTCTAACCTTAAAAAAAATTGAGATGTTAAATTGCGATGCCAAAACATGTAAGATTAT
Organism: Chiloscyllium punctatum; assembly: GCF_047496795.1. Classification (NCBI taxonomy): domain Eukaryota; kingdom Metazoa; phylum Chordata; class Chondrichthyes; order Orectolobiformes; family Hemiscylliidae; genus Chiloscyllium; species Chiloscyllium punctatum. The sequence goes on along the minus strand of NC_092761.1, from coordinate 35,878,775 downwards.
GGGCTAAACGATGGAAAACTTGATTCAGGTCGTTAAGCAGTTGTGTTTGACAAGTGCAGCCACAACAGGCTGAAGGGCATCCTTCGATGTTGTCCTCCTCCACAGTATCGTGGTTAGTGTCCCCGGCTGTCACAGGGCTCAGTTCTCCGCTGGGTGCATCTAAAGGTTTTAAACCTGTCGATCTGTTCCCAGTGAAGGTTATGAATGCTTGGCCTTCCATTCTCGATGGGACATGTCACAGGAAGGACAGTGCTGTCTGAATCAGCTGGGGAAGGACTGCAGCTCCTGGGGAGCGAGAGTATCAGTGAAAGTGCACACACGTAACTTCTGCAAACTGCACAATGTGTTTGTGTTGCAATGAAAACCATTACATATAGTTGTTCCTGACTGATATGTTTATTTAAAGCAGGAATCTGAGGAAGAAAACAGAGTAAACCCTTTCAGATCTGAGTGCAGAAACATTTCCAGCAGAACTACTGAGGTTGTACAGCGTAGAACCGCGTTTGGATGCATTGAATTCGGGTTGGTGGGCGCAGCTTGCTTTCACTAGGCGGAGTTACCAGTGTGTAAAGCCATTACACATGACACAGATAGTGTTCAATGTGATGGTACATTTCCTCAGTCGTTCACACTGCTGTTAAGTCTGTAGGTTAGGTGGATTGGTCATGTTAAATTGCGCTGATGTGTCCAGGGAGTGAATTCAGTAAGTTAAGTGAATTAGCCATGGGTAACGCAGTGATAAGGTCAGCAGTCACACAATGCCAGGTTTTATTCCAGCAGGTTTATTTGAAATCACAAGCCAGAGGCCTGCGGGGATAGAGACGGGAGCTAGGTCTGGTTGAGATGCTGTTCAGAGTCTCCCTACAGACCCGATTTCCTGAACTGTACTTTCTGCAATGTAGGGAATCTGTGATTCTATCAGAGAGTACACTGCCAGCGTTTACTGGGGTGCTAAGACATTAGAGACGATGCTGACAGCGTTTAGTGGGGTTGGAATTTTATTTATTTGTGTTTTGGAAAATTTGAAACTAAACCAAGGAGAACCGAATGGAAGTTTTCCAGAGTATTTGAGGTTTGGAGAGAGTAAATATGTGGCAAATTCACTCTTTCAAGTTCGTATATTTCAAAACGTCAGGCTTTCAAAACCATCGATGTAGGACAAATAAATGATGGGAGCAGAATTGCTGTCACTCAGAGAATCCGTTTCCAAACTATTTGGAAAGGCACATTTAGAGACAAACAAGCAGTGAGTTCCCCAGGAGAGAGACAGCCTGTGGCCAGGTAGAAGTGTAAAAGTGGCGTTGGGGGGTAGAAGATGCGAGGAAACAATATCTAATTTAGACGATTTTAGACGTAAAGAAATATCCGAAACGTATGCAGCTGAGTAAGATTCAGCAAAAAAAACTCAGAGTTTTTAAAGATTTATATTAATATTCCACATGAAGCATTATAAATGGAACTGAGCAGATTTGGTATATTGTCAAGCAAAACTATTCCAAGAATGAACAGGAAGTGACCCGTCTCTTAGAGATCGATTTCTTGCTTTAATCCCATGGCTTAAAGGTGGGAGGACAATCGCCATGATGTTGGGTTCATTTGATACCCATTGAAATCTGCCAAAGTAACTGTGCATCAAAACTGGCATCTTGTTTTGTAGTTTAACCTTTTGTTTTTCTCATCAGTATTTTCTTTAAGCTGAAATAAATTCAGAGCAAAATTGAATACATTAAACGTTCCAAAGATATAAATCCAATTCACTTCCGATCACTGCAATGACCACAGTGAAGTTGCAGAAAAATTAATAAAATGAATCGAACAAAACTGCCCTTCCTGGAATTTTACCCAGTTCAGGTTCAGCCATATGAGAAAGACCATCGAGCTAAAACATCACCTTCACTTCTCTCTCCATATATACGTCTTCACGTGAGAGAGAATCTGTCTGAAGAAATTATGCATCAAGACTAAATGTGCGTGTTCATGTGACGGGAATTTCATGTTTGCTGGATCATTCTGAGACAGTTCCGACTCGGAATAAATCAAGGACAAGGTATTTCTTTCAAGGACAATGTCAATTCCTTGAAATTTACTGGTATTATTATTCAGCTGAAAGCAGAAACATAATGGTGTGGATTCGATTCCGCTCAGGGAATTTTTTATCCCCTAGTTGCACCATATGTAATCTTGTTATGGTCATATGTGGTTCCCCCCCCCCCCCCCCCACACCCACCACCCCCCCCCCCCCCCCACCTTTGCCATGGAATTAAGTGGCCCAGAGTTTAACGCGACGGCTTGCTCTGTCATTGCGCATGTGTGGACTTGAATCCTATTCTGGCTGTTACTTCCATCATAAGCAGCTATGGTTTCCCTTTGTGCCTCGCATCTTTAGGATACATAGGATGGAGAATCTTGCTCTTGTCCTTCATTGCACTGGAGATTTGTGATAAATCGATATCTCATCAAAGTTGTAATTAAGCAATTTGTTTCTGTTGTAAGTTAAATTGGGATAATGAAAAGGAGTGCAACGTCTCTTTCCTCCTTTCATTCCATCTTGACTTTATATGAATTTGCATCGAATGAAAGTGAAACAAATAAGGAGAGATCGGGTGCAATAGTTTATCCAGTGGGATTGTGAATTTTAATGTAACACTCCACACAGCGTTCTGATCAGTATTTTAAACAGTCATTTGGAATTGGAACTGCAGAAACGTTTGAAATGAAACGAATCTTTCATTCTTTCACAACCTTTTGCTGTGTGAATCATACCGCGATCCATCATCCAGCGTGATCACCAAATTGCCAATAATATTAGATCCACCATTTTTCTTTAGCAATCACAGCTTCTGCACATACCCATCTGAGGTGTGCCCAGTGCCATGCGTTGTCTCCAGGCCACAGCACATTTCTTGTTCATGAGCTTGTGCGCTTAGTTCTTGATCTGTCTGATCAGTTTGAGAAAGCTTTTCTATCACTTAATCCCAACCTCTCAGAATTCTAAACTTATCAATAAAATAAGGCGTTAGATCAAATGATGCAGGATTAGAAGTCAGCCATTCAGACCATCGAGTAGATGAGCTTGCAGCATGGGTTGGTACCTGGGACTTCGATGTTGTGGCCATTACAGAGACGTGGGTAGAACAGGGACAGGAATGGCTATTGCAGGTTCCAGGTTTTAAATGTTTTAGTAGGGTCAGAGATGTCGGTAAAAGAGGGGGAGGTGTGGCATTGCTTGTCAAGGATAGGATTACAGCAGTAGAAAGGGTAATGGAGGAAGACTTGCCATCTGCGGTAGTTTGGGCGGAGGTTAGAAATAGGAAAGGTGAGGTCACCCTGTTAGGAGTTTTCTACAGGCCTCCTAATAGTCCGAGAGAAGTAGAGGAAAGTATTGCGAGGATGATTCAGGAGAAGAGTGAAAGTAGCAGGGTGGTTGTTATGGGGGACTTTAACTTCCCAGATATTGACTGGGAAAGCTATAGCTCGAGTTCGTAAGATGGGTCGGTGTTTGTCCAATGTGTGCAGGAGGGTTTCCTGACACAATATGTAGACAGGCCGGCAAGAGGTGAGGCTCTACTGGATTTGGTTCTTGGTAATGAACCAGACCAGGTGTTAGACTTGGAGGGAGGTGAGCACTTCGGGGGCAGTGACCACAACTCGGTGACTTTTACTCTAGTGATGGAGAGGGATAAGTGTGCACTGCAGGGCAACAGTTATAGCTGGGGGCAGGGAAATTATTATGCGGTGAGGTATGACTTAGGATGCGTGGATTGGAAAAATAGGCTTCTAGGGAAGAACACAAATGATATGTGGAGATTGTTCAAGGAACAGCTAATGGGTGTCCTTGATAAGTATGTACCAGTCAGGCAGGGAGTAAAGGGTCTTGTGAGGGAGCCATGGTTTAACAAGGAATTGGAATCCCTTGTAAAAGGGAAGAGGGCGGCCTATGTAAAGATGAGACGTGAAGGTTCAGTTGGGGTGATTGAGAGTTATAGGGTAGCCAGGAAGGATCTAAAGAGAGAGCTAAGAGCAGCGAGAAGGGGACATGAAAAGTCCTTAGTTGGTAGAATTAGGGAAAACCCAAAGGCTTTCTATAGGTATGTCAGGAAGAAAAGGATGACTAGGGTAGCTATTGGTCCAGTCAAGGATAGTAGTGGGAAGTTGTGTGTGGAGGCGGAGGAGATTGGTGAGACACGAAATCAATACTTTTCGTCAGTATTCACTCAGGAACAGGACATTGTTGCCGATGTGAATACTGAGTCACAATTAATTAGAATGGACGGCTTGAGGTATGTAGGGAAGAGGTGTTGGAAATTCTGGAAAGGATGAAAATAGATAAGTCCCCTGGGCCTGATGGCATTTATCCTAGGATCCTCTGGGAAGCTAGGGAGGAGATAGCGGAGCCATTGGCCTTGATTTTTATGTCGTCGTTGTCTACGGGAATAGTGCCAGAAGACTGGAGGATAGCGAATGTGGTCCCCTTGTTCAAGAAGGGGAGCAGGGATAGCCCGAGTAACTATAGGCCAGTGAGTCTCACTTCTGTTGTGGGCAAAGTCTTGGAGAGAATCGTAAGGGATAGGATTTATGAACATCTGGATAGGAATAATGTGATCAAGGATAGTCAGCATGGTTTTTTGAAGGGCAGGTCGTGCCTCACAAACCTTATTGAATTCTTTGAGAAGGTGACCAAGGAAGTCGACGAGGTTAAAGCAGTAGATGTGGTGTATGTGGATTTTAGCAAGGTGTTCGATAAGGTACCCCGTGGCAGGCTAATGCAAAAACTACGGAGGTATGGCATTGAGGGTGCATTAGAGGTTTGGACTAGGAATTGGCAGGCTGGAAGGAGACAGAGGGTAGTAGTTGATGGTATAGGTTCATCTTGGAGCGCAGTTACTCGTGGTGTTCCACATGGATCTGTTTTGGGACCATTGATGTTTGTCATTTTTATAAATGACCTGGAGGAGGGGCTTGAAGGCTGGGTGAGCAAGTTTACGGATGACACGAAAGACGGTGGAGTGGTGGACAGCGAAGAAGAATATGGCTGGTTACAGCAGGATATAGATAAGTTGCAGAGCTGGGCAGTAAGGTGGCAAATGGAATTCAATGTAGCTAAGTGTGAAGTAATTCACTTTGGTAGGAGTAACAAGAAGATGGATTACTGGGCTAATGGTAGACTACTTGGTAGTGTGGATGAGCAGAGGGATCTTGGTGTCCATGTACACAGATCTTTGAAAGTTGCCACCCAGGTAAATAGTGCTGTGAAGAAGGCATATGGTGTACTGGGCTTTATTGGTAGAGGAATTGAGTTCCGGAGTCCTGAGGTCATGTTGCAGTTGTATAAGACTCTGGTGCGGCCTCATCTGGAGTATTATGTGCAGTTTTGGTCCCCATATTATAAGAAGGATGTGGAGGCATTGAAACGAGTGCAGAGGAGGTTTACCAGGATGTTGCCTGGCATGGTAGGAAGATCGTATGAGGAAAGGCTGAGGCACTTGGGGCTTTTCTCATTGGAGAAAAGAAGGTTTGGGGAGATTTGATAGAGGTGTACAAGATGATTAGGGGTTTAGATAGGGTTGACAGTGAGAACCTTTTTCCGCTAATGAAATCAGCTGTTACTCGGGGACACAGCTTTAAATTAAGGGGTGGTAGGTATAGGACAGATGTTAGGGGTAGAATGTTTACTCAGCGGGTTGTGAGTTCATGGAATTCCCTGCCAGTAGCAGTGGTGGACTCTCCCTCTTTATGGTCATTTAAGCGGGCATTGGACAAGCATATGGAGGTTATTGGGCTAGTGTAGGTTAGGTAGGCTTTGGTCGGCGCAACATCGAGGGCCAAAGGGCCTGTACTGCGCTGTATTTTTCTATGTTCTATGTTTTATGTTCTATGAGTCTGCTCCATCATTCAACGAATTCATGGCTGATCTGACAATCCTCAACTCCATTCTCCTGCATTGCCTCGACAATGTTTCATCGTCTTTCTGGTTAAATATCTGTCTGGCACAGTTTGAAAATGCACAACAACTCAGCCTCAACAACAGTTTCAGTAAGGAGTTCCACTGATTCACTGGCCCCTTATCAAAGAAATTCCTCCTCATTTCTGAATTAAATAGGCAATATCTAATTCTGAGTTCATGTTCTCTGGTTGTCTTCTCATACCAGAGGGTAAACCACCTGCCCGTATTTTACGATGTCAAAATCCAATGAATATTGAACATTTCTAAATGTTATTATATGATTTTAGAGTTCCCCTACGCCTCCGTTGTTTCAAGGAGAATAATCCCAGCCTAACCAATAATGCCACGTAGCTCCATTTTCTTCATTGTTGGCAACATCCTCGTAAATCTCTGCTGTCCCCTGCAGCGTCCTTACATATTATTAAGGCAGGTGGAGACATTTCTGTGAGGCAACGGTTGAAATTTCAAACACAGACTGGAATTGGACCTTGAAACCTGATAGCGATTGGAATCAGATTGGTCCACACAAGAACGAAATAGAGTAACGATAACACTAACAAATAAGAATCTAATCATATCCCATTGACATTCAATTGCTTTACTGTATCTAATCCCCCTTAATAATCGCTCCACGGAGCTAGTATTTAGGAAAAACGGATTGAGACTGGCTATTTAAAAAAATTGATAGCAAAAGCATGTCCGTTGGCAGACAGTTTTTGATTATAAACACAACTCATTGATCCGTGAATCCTACGCCGTTTGCAAGACACAAATGAGATGTGGAACAGAACTCTCCCAATTTGCGTAAATGGACGTAACTTCAATAACACTTAAGGAACTGGACACCATCCAGGACAATAGTCATTTGATTGTATCCTATTCAATACCTGAATGTTTATTCCCTTCACCGCTAAGGCACAATTGCAGCAGAGTGCACGAACTACACGATGCATTAGAGTAAGTCATCCGGGCATCTTTGACAAAACCTTTAAAGCTGAACAGCTGTACTGACAATTAGGACAAGGTTGGAGGATACAATGAACCGCCACGATTTGCAAGTTCCCCTCCAAGGCCCATTGAGCCGTGACATGGAACGGAATCAGTGATAAACTCATTGAGTGATGAAGCAATCTTGATGGGCCAAGTTGCATACTTCAGCCTTCCATCTTTTATCTTAAAATTAAATAAATGTTGATTAATGCAGTGACCAGACTTGTGCTCAGTCATTTAGCTATTCCCTCAGCTGGTGGTTGCTAACGTTCTGCTATCGTCCACAGCCTGTGGTCAACAACAGAAAATATCCAAAACCCCTCTCAATCAACTGATTCCCCTCAAGATGAAAGTGGTTCTGGAGAAGCACAGCAGACCCGGTAGCATCTGAGGAAAAATCTACCTTTCAGGCAAAAACTGTTGATTCGGAATGAGACTTGGAGCCTCTGGATTAGAGAGATAAATGGAAAGGGGGTCTGGGGAGAAGGCAGTTGACAGTGCAGTAGTTGGATGGAGGTGGGGGTAAAGTTGATATGTCAGAGGGGAAGGTGGCGTGGATAGGTGGGAATGAAAATACACAGGTGGGACAGGTCAGGTGGACGGTGCTGAGATGGAAGGTTAGAGTTGGAGTAAGATGGGGTATTGAAATGAGGAAACTGTTGAAGTTCACATTGATGCCAGAGGGATAAAATGTCCCAAGGAAGAAGATGAGGCATTCTTCCCCCAGGTGTCGGGAGGTGAGGGAGTGGCGATGGAGGTGGTCCAGGACCTGTATATCCAAGGGAGAGTGGGAGGGGGAGTCTAAATGTTTGGCCATGTTTCAGTGGAGTTGATTCTTGCAGGTGTCCTGGAGATGTTCTCTGAAGTGCTCTTTCAGAAGACATCCAGTCTCCCCAATTTAGAGGTGACCGCGTCTGGAGCAGCAGATACAACAAATGACATGTGTAGAAGTGCAGATGAACACTTGATAGATGTGGAAGGCACCATTGGAGCCTTGGACAGAGGTGAGGGGGACGATGTGGGTGCAGGTTTTGCAATTCTTGCGGTGGCAGAGGAAGGTACCGGGAGGGAATGGTGCATCATTGGAGGGTGTGGACAGGACTAGGTAGTCACGGAAGGAAAGGTCTTTGAGGAAAGCGGATAGATTTGGGGAGGGAAATATATCCCTGTTGGTGGGGTCAATTTAGAGGTGGCGAAAATGTCGGCAGATGATATGATTTATGCGGAGGTTGGTGGAATGGAAAGTGAAGACCTTCCTCTGTCCTTTTTCTGTTGTTATTGTGTTTGGAGGTGTGGAGTTCATGAATGGATGTGTGGGACATGGAAGAAATGCGTTGGAGGGCATGTTCAACTACATGGGAGGGTTATTCCGGTCTTTAAAGAAGGAGGGAATCTGGTGGCGATGGAGGTAGGGTAAGAGTGTTAGGTCGGAGACGAGGGTGAAGCGGATAGGTGTGGATGTAAGATAGACAGGTGGGAACGGTCAGTAGGACGGTGCCAAGTGGTGGAACTGTTCCTCTGGGAGCTGATGCGCCAGAGGCGGACGAGTTGGGGACATAGGATAGCATTTGTACAGGAGATGGGATGGAGGAGGTGAATCCAGATAGCTGTGGGAGTCAGTGGGTTTGTAATAAATATCAGTAACACTGACCTCCAGGGATTTTTATCCTTCCCCAGCCCTATCCACTTCCCACAAAGACCGTTCCCTCCACGACTACCTCGTCAAGTCCACGCCATCCATTGACCCACCATCCCCTCCCAGCACCTTCCTCTGCCACCACAGGAATTGCAAAAGCTGCGCCCACCTCTGACCAATGCCCCAAGGAAGCCTTCCACATGCATACGTTGCTCCTGATGCAATCTCCTCTACAGTGGGGCCACCGGACACCATCTCAAAGAGCACTTCAGAGAACATCTCCAGGAAACTGGCAACCATTAGCCCCAACGCCCCGTGACTGAACACTTCAACTTCCCCCCCCGCCACTCCCCCGAGGACATGCAGATCCTGGGCCTCCTCCACCGCCACTCCTTCACCACCCAACGACTGGAAGAAGATTATCTCATTTTCTACATCATCACAATTCAACCCCATGGCATCAATGTGGACTTCACCAGTTTCCTCACTTCCCCTCCCCCACACATTACCCGAGTTCCAAACTTCCAGCTTAGCACCGTCCTACTGACCTGTCCCACCTGTCTATCTTACATCCACACCTATCTGCTCCACCCTCGTCTCCGACCTAACACTCTTACCACACCTCCATTTACCTTTTGCACTCTTAGCTAAATTCTCCCAAGCCACACCTCTCCCATTTATTTGTCAACTTTGCTGCTCCCAGTCTTATTCCTGATGAAGGCCTTTTGCCCAAAACGTCACTTTTATTTTCTCAGATGCTGCCTGACCTGATGTGCTTCTTCAGCCCCACTCGAATGTTGATTCTGATCTCCAGCATCTCCAGTACACACTTCCATTCAACTGATTCCCCTGTGCATTGATGTTCAGCGATCATGAATGTCCACTCCATGATCTCTTTGTCCGTCTACACCACACAGAATACTCACTGATATTGTTTCTTCTCCCCAATTTCGTTAACACTCATTGGTCTGGATTCAATTGCATTCGCCATTTTTTTCCTTTCTATCTGATTAATACATTCCTGAAGTCTCTGACCTTCTTTGTCATAGTCAACTTCACGACCAATTCTTGCATCATCAACAACTTTCTTAATCATGGATCCTACTAAGTCTAAATTATTGGTATACATCAGAAAACAGTGGAACTCCACTGGAAACACGCATTCAAGCATGGTTCATTGTTGGTTGGGATTAGCAGCTGCAATCACAGCAGAATCGAACTCCTGCTGTCATTTGTAAACATGCTGGTGACTCTGTCCGTTGGTTTCCTGAGGGATCACTTCTCATGTGTGGGAGTGGTGAATGACCTGTGCGCACTGTGAGCAAGTGAGTTTACACCTCAGTGGGTAATTGAATTCCTTCCTGCAGTCATCCCATGGCTCTAACATCTTGGTGCTGCGGGTATCCTTGTGTCTATTTAGTTTGATAATCAGTTGAATTCGACTCGACACAGACACGATTTCCATTTTCCCCGTTGTCCATGTATTTTTATTCTTCCTTATTCTCCCACGGAATGTTGTTATCATTAGTCTGAGGGGCAATTGTTCATTCTTAGTTCTCCTTGAACTGAGTCAGAGGGCATTCATGGGTGAACCACATTGTTGTGGGTCTGGAATCACATGTTGACTGGACTCGTTACGGTCGGCAGATTTCCATTTCGAATGGACATGAATGAATGAGTTTTCAGAAATAGAAAGTTATTGTCTCTGTTTCTGAGATTGGGTTTATTTTCCAGATTTTATTGATCGAATTTAAATAACAGCAGCTGCCATGCTCCAGTCTCCAAAGATTACTAGCCCAATAGATCGCAGTTACACTAACAATTCCCTGCTATACTTCTCCATTCAAAGAATAATATTGCCAATTCAGATTATCCCAGATGGAGAGAGAATACGACGCGTTTCTGTGTTGGAATGGAAGCAATGTACGTTGGATGGGAGTGTTTACTGGAGCAAGAGATTGATGTGGAGACGATATGAGCGAAAGCAGTTCTTACTGTCAAAGTAACAAAATATCGCTCTGTTAAGGGAATTCTCTTAGAATGCTTTCAATACATCGACCTCTCATTTTAGGCTCCAGCACGCTTCCTCTGAGCCAATCCTCAGTGCGGGTTCATGCTGCTGCTGAATCTTAATAATACCATAAATTGAAACCAATATGCCCTTCCACCCCGCCTTTGAACAGAACATTTCCAGCCTCAGCATTTCATGCGCTTGGATAAATAGCCAAAATCTTTTCCCTGGGTTCGGGGAGCCCAGAACTAGAGGGCATAGATTTAGGTTGAGAAGGGAAAGATATAAAAAAGACCTAACCGTTAGCGTTTTCATACAGAGGGTGGTGCATGTATGGAATAAGCTGCCAGAGGAAGTGATAGAGGCTGGTACAATTTCTACAGTTCATAGGCATTTGGATGGGTATATGAATAGGAAGGATTTCGAAGGTTATCGGCAGGGTGCTGGCAGGTGGGACTAGGTTGGGTTGGGATATCTGGTCGGCATTGACGGGTTGGACCGAAGAGCCTGTTTCCATACTGGACATCTCTATAACTGTATGACCGTGCCTTTACCAATCATGTCACTGGTGCCACAGAATAGCTTCAGGTACTCATTATCACCCCATTTCCGGTTTGGTATTCGAGGCTGCGCCACGAAGTTTGTCTGATTTCCGGATCTCGGAACTGGCGTCATGTGACTGGCTGCAGCAATTGTGTCTTTCCTTGTGTGTGGACGTTGGTGAAGCAACCGCTTTAAACTCATTGTTATTGAAACATACATTGTACCAATATCACTCACAGTCTCCTGAACCTTTTTGTTTCTAGAAATCTATCAAACTCAGTCTTCAACATGCAGTACTCGATGGAACCAACACAGCGTCTGGGATAATGAATTTACAGATTCAGCTAATTCTGAATTCCCACATGTCTGCTATCGCTTGCCTAATATTCCTGTTGTGCATCTGCTACTTTTCCTAACATACCCTCTGTCACTGTAATTATTGCTGATTTTAAACGCGTGTCTCTGCATGACTCAGTGATGGTTTGAATGTTAAAATATTCTGCATTGTGGCCGCAGTAAACTCGTTTCAATCCGAGTGCATTTTACTCCTTGTGACTCATGCTGAAGAAATGCAGAAAGAAATTAGTTGATTTTAGATGAAAGCACTTTCAGAGATTATGTTTTTTTTCCTTCAAATCTCTCTCTCTCTCTCTCTCTCTCTCTCTCTCTCTCTCTCTCTCTCTCATATCTCTACGAGTCATATATCAGACTCATCCATTCTTGGAGAATTCCCTCCCTCCTGCAATCACTTACCTCCTTTAAGTTCCCCCGCCCATTTCCCTTGCAATCACTTTCACATTGACCCCGTTCAGTTGGTGTTGCTGCGCTCACTGTTGCTGGGTGACCATGCCTAAGTCTCACCATCGGGACCTTCAAACCAGTTGATCCATTTCGATAACGCGGTTGTGAGATCAATCCCCATCTCGCAGCGTATACTGACATGGACCAGCGATTATTGAAACATCAAGCTGAGGAAAAGGGCACAGGGCAGCATTGAGGAAAAGAAACTTTATTCCAAAAAACATCAGTTTCTGTCGATTTCCGCATCATTTATTTCATTTGTTTATTCGGCTCTCGCGAGACTATTGTGTGTAGTTATGCAATTCACATTATAGCAGATGGGATATCACTGGAAACGATGCAGGGGAGATTTACCAGGATATTGTCTGGGCTGAAGAAGAGAGATTGGACACACTGGAGTTGTTTTTCTTTAGGCAGAGGAGATTGAGGGGGGTATGATTAAGATGTACAAAATACCGAAGGATATGGATAGCGTAGACTGAAATACATGTTTCACTTTGATGGAGATTTCGATCACGGGAGGCCTTCGATTTAAGGTCAGAGGCGGAAAGACTTGTGTGAATGCGTGGATAAACGTTTTCGATCAGTGGGTGGTTGAAATCTGGAACACAATGTATGCAAGACACGGAGAGGCAGAAACCCACATAACTCTCCGAAGTATTCAGATGTGAATTTGTGATTCCAAGGCATGCAAGGCTACGGGTCAAATGATTTGAAAAGGAGTTAATATAGTTTATCGATTGTTATTGAACAATACAGATACTCCATTCCAAGTACGGGTTATTAATACCTGTCATTCTGTTCTCAAAGGGACATGTCACAGGAAGAACTGTGCTGTCTGAATCAGCATGGGGAGTCCTACTGCTCCCGGGGAGACAGAGTGACAGTGACAATGCAAACAGGTGAGTTTTGTAAGCTAATCCTAGTGTCGGTGTTGGAATGAAAATCATTTGGCAGTTGTGCTCCATTGTGAGGTGTTTACTGATAGCAGGAAGCTTAGGAAGACATACATTCTACCACCCTTTCCCCACTAGTCTATACAACTGAATACTGGCACTATGCAGGACAATTTGTCTCTGTACACCCTCGTTCAATGCTGCTTCCCCCAGCACTTCCCCATATGGCAGCATACCACGTAATTCCAGACGGTGTAATGCTGCTCGTTTACGATGTCTCTTCTCACTGTGAAAGATTCCCCTGATTTATCTGCCCCGCCCTCAAATTAGCAAGCTGAATTTCCAGCTCACAATGTGATCTCGTCTAGACTGGGGAGAGAAAAGCAGAGCGGATGTCAAATGGAAGTACACCTACGTTCTGTCTGCAAGCAAAAAAGAATCCTGAACTTCCAACTTCCTGTCACTGCAACATTCCACAGTGTTCCCATGCCTCCATCTCAGTTTGGTCTGCTTCAGAGATCCCACATAGAACAGCGCGAATTGGAAGATTGGCACGTCATCTCACACTGAGAGACCTTGCAATATTCAGTGCCCAACATGGAGTTCAATCGTTTTAGACCCTGTCCACCTTCATTCACGTTCCTTCCCCACCTACACATACCATTCGTTCCAAAGGCGGATCGTTTGGCTGGAAAGTCTCTCCCCAGATGAACTAGACCTACTGATTTTGCTCCGACATTTCTGCTTTTCTTTGGATAATTTTGTTTTGTTCTGATCGCCAGCCTTCAGGAAACGTGTGTTTTCAAGGGAGGATGATCAGAGGAGATTTATCAAGATGGTGCCTGAGCTCAGGCATTCCCCCTGCGGAGATAAGCGAAAGTGAGGGCTGCAGGTGCTGGAGCTCAGAGTCGAGACTGTCGTGGTGGTAAAGCACAGCACTTTAGACAGAATCTGAGGAGAAGAGAATCGGTGCTTCGGGCACAAGCCACCACCATTCCATTACCAGCCGATGCCTGGAGGAAGAAGGTCTCAAATTGCACCTTAAGACCCTGCAACCACACGGGATAAATGAATATTTCAACAGCTTCCTCATTTCATCTCCCTCCACATTATCCCAGTCCAAAGCGTCTAACTAGGCACTACTCTCTGGACTCGGCCTAGAATCTCCCTTCTGAACTATCACCTTCTCCCTCACCTTCATCCACCTATCGCTATCTCAGCTACCCGACCACCACTCCCATTCCCCTCCCTCAACCCCGACACAAAAGTCTCATTCCTAATGAAGGGCTTATGCCCGAAACATCGATTCTCCTGTTCTTCGGTTGCTGCCTGACATGTTGTGCTCTTAAAGCACTACACTCTCCACTGCAAAGATAGATGAGCTCGAGTGGTGCTCTTTATCTGACAGCGGAGAAAGCTGAGAGAAGATTTGATTAACGTGCATAGAAAGGGGATAGATCTGTGTGACAGGAATAAACTTCTTATGGGAAGAGTTAATAACCAGGGATATAGATAAAACGATAGATATAGGAGAAGATTTAGGAAGAATGTTTACATCCTGAGAGTGTTGTTAATCTGGAACTCACTATTTGAACGTGTGGTAAAGCTAAGGGTCATCAAAACACTTCAGGAGTATTTAGTTGAAAACTCGAGGAGCTAGAGTATGCACGGATAAGGACCAGGTACTGGAAAGTGGGGCGAGGATAAACAGATGTTTGATGAAAGACTTTCTTCTCCAGCTATTACATAATAGGGACTCCATATCAGAGTAACAATGCCACTGGACGGGTCATTGAGAGGCACAGGTAATAACCATAAAGGCATTGTTTCAAATCCAATCACAACCAATGACAGAACTTAAATTCGAATGACAAAAATTGAAATGAAATCTCGTTTTAATAACGGCAACGATAAACCATCAGGATTTCTTTCATTATTTCACTTACAGTCATTTATAAAGAAACTAAGTTTGACTTCAGACCCACGACCACATGGTAGGCTCAATATTGTCTTGACAAATGAACTCACAGTCAAGGACAGTTTGTGATGGACAACAAATGCTGCCCTGGCCTGTGATGCTGACATCCCGTGAAACAACAACATTAAAGGTGAAGTAAACCAGAGAACTGTGGGTGCTGGAGATTTGAAATAAATTTCTCCAGTGTCTGAAGATGTTGGAGAATCTGAGCAAATATGGCAGCCTCTGAAAACAGATAGTTTCAAGTCTAGTGACCCTACATCGACACTGAAAACAATTGGGAAATAATATTATTTATATCAGAGATAGCTGGATGAGTGGAGGGAGCGGGGATGTTAGTTGAGTAGATGGAGAAATGTCCAGCCAGACAGAGGAAGAGAGAGAGAGAGAGAAATGCAAAGCAAACAAAGGGGTTGCTGATGATGAAGTAGAAGGAAAATAAAAAGGGACCTTTTTCTAACATAATCCCTTTCTGCATATTCCTGAATATCACGTCAATCAGGATATTACCTTGTTTAAAATGAGTTATATTCCCTCTATTGCTCTACTGTGAGTATGGTGGTCAGCTCCATTGGCAATACAGATGCTGTCGTTATAGTTACTGAGTTACAGATAAAAGTAATGTTACATTGTCAACGGCTTCTTTGTAGAAAGGAACGTTTACTGTGAGACTGCCAGAGATGTAACGGCTTTTTCAGGCAGGAATAGAAACATTTTCAACACGGAATGGGTGTACTGTGTGCGTGAGGATTTGACTTGCGCCTGTCATTAGATAATAAAGGCAGGTTCTGTGATTTTTTTTCTGGTGTGTATAATCAGCTGCTGCATGTATTCAGAGAGACCAAGGGTCTGGTGACCCCACTCTGGACGTTGCATTAACAGCGTGTTTTGGTTCATGGGAAACAGTTGGAGCCGAGACTATACAGAAGGGAAGGTCCGTACACGGGGAGGGACTGGGCACTGTACTATCCTCTATGCGATTTCCAGGAATATCTTTCTAAGCTGAACCAATTCCAAACGTAAAATGTGAACCTTTCAAAAATGATGTGGTCACTGAGCTGTGCCCCCTTCATCAGTATAATCTGTAGCCTCATACCAGGGACAGAACTGTGCTGTCACTCACCATGAAGTGAACTGGATAAATTATGGAACTTTCCAGGCAGACGTTGTTAACATATTTATCATCTCCAAAGTGCGGTCCTCCGAAATATTCACTGATTGTTAGAAGCCATCTGCCACATGAGCGGAATACATTGAGTACATCTCCCTGAAAAAGGTACAGAAGCAAACTGCCAGTTATACTAGGGAACAGGGTCTGGTGAAAATGAGGAACTGCATGAAACTAAAATTAATGAAAAGTATGTTTTTGAAAATCTAATCGAATCAAAGGTTAGTAAGGTTCTGCATCGGATGAGTTCCATCCCAGAGTATTGAGGAGGTGGCAGTAGAGCTAGCGAAAGAATTACAGACTATTCTTCAAAGCTGGTTACAGAATAGAAAGGATCCTGAGAACTGGACAGCAGGTCTTGTAAACCTAAATATATAAAACAGGACAATGTTTGGCAGAAGATTTGTAGCTCGGGTGCTCGTTGTTGTGGTTCTGTTCGCCGAGCTGGGAATTTGTCTTGCAAACGTTTCGTCCCCTGTCTAGGTGACATCCTCAGTGCTTGGGAGCCTCCTGTGAAGCATTTCTGTGATCTTTCCTCTGGCATTTATAGTGGCCTGTCTCTGCCGCTTCCGGTTGTCAGTTCGAGCTGTCCGCTGTAGTGGCCGGTATATTGGGTCCAGGTCGATGTGTTTGTTGATGGAGTCAGATGAGTGCCATGCCTCTAGGAATTCCCTGGCTGTTCTCTGTTTGGCTTGTCCGATAATAGTAGTGTTGTCCCAGTCGAATTCATGTTGCTTGTCTGTGTGTGTGGCTACTAAGGATAGCTGGTCGTGTCGTTTCGTGGCTAGTTGGTGTTCGGAACGAGGACATGCCGAAACCCAAAGAACTAGCCCCACTACCATACATCAGGAGCATTTCTGAACTGACAGCCAGACTACTGCGACCACTAGGACTCATAACAGCACACAAACCAACAGCCACGCTCAGACAACAACTCACAAGAATAAAGGACCCGATACTCAACATAGCAAAACTAATGTAGTGTACAAAATCCCATGCAAGGACTGCATAAAACATCCCTTGTTCTGCATTCTGCCTCCAGTTATATACTTTATGGTTGTTTTATACTTCATCCAAAACACAAACTTTCTACCACCCACATTATGCTGTGTTTTTTTTTGACGAAGACTTACTCACTGCTCTCCCCAGTCTATATCCAGTTTCAGGCACGCTGTCCTTCCCCCTGTCTGTATCCCATTGCAGAATCTCTGCCCACCCCCTGTCTATGTCCCATTACAGATTCTCTGCCTCCACTTGAAATCTTGTTGAATGACTATCCTGGTGTATGAGCAAACTGAGCTCCAATCCATTCAGCCCCTTCATCCAAATCATTAATCTGGATTGTGAACTGTTGAGACGTCACACTGATTCCTGAGGAATTCCACTAGTTACAGATTTCCAACCTGAAAATAATTAATTATCTCGACTCTGTATTTCCTGTAGCGGACCAGGTCTCTCCTGTTCCTGTTTAACAGCCCAGAAAGGTTGCATGGCCTCCTGCTATACTGTGTAGATGAGTGTCGATTTATTCCTGATCTCAGCGATCCTCCATTCAGGCCATTTGTTGTCAGATGATCAGATGGAGTTCATAATGTCAATGATCCTGATCCCTAAGAGTTTAAAAGATGAGCACAGAACATAGACTAACATATGGGGAGTTCGCTACCCTGCCAAAAATGCGATCTTTCAGATGCACAATAGAACCATTTTCAATATGCTCATGTGCTCAATTTTAACTTTCAGACACTGAGGCGGGGGGTGGGGGGGTGGGGGGTGGAGGGGGGAAGGGAGTTCCTATTAGCCTGATGAACATGCGTCCCCTTAACAACACATCCAAAATTCTTTATCATTAATTTCATTTTTGGCTGTTGTGTTGAAAATTTGCCGCTGTCACTACACATTAAAATAAGCAATTGTCTTTGAGAGGTGACCTGATAGAGGTTTATAAAAGCATGAGGGGCATGGTTCTGGTAAATAGGCAAGGTATTCTCCCTGGGGTAAGGGAGTCCAGAATTGGAGGGCATAGGTTTAGGGTGAGAGGGGAAAGATATAAAAGAGACCTAAAGGGAAACTGTGCCATGCAGAGGGTGGTACGTGCATGGAATGAGCTGCCAGAGGAAGTGGTGAAGACTGGTATAATTGTAACATTACAAAGGCATCTGTATGGGTATATGCAGAAGACATTTGGAGGATATGGCATGTGGGACTAATTTGGGTTGGAATATGTGATCAGCATGGGTGAGTTGGACCGATAGGTCTGTTTCCATGTTGTACATTTCTTGGACTCTATGCCTCTATGGCCCAGTCTTCACTGTTCCATAGGGATGAGAATAACACAGACAGCACTACACTAAGGAGATAGGACGTTATCTCAATCTTAAATAGGGAAACCTTTAAATTTAAAACTGTATGAACCTCACAGCAAGTCAGCTTCCCCTTTTTAAAAATCAGGGCACAACCAATAGGAAAACCATAGACCATTCAGCCCCTCAAACCTCCCTCACTTTCCCATTGACTCCGTTCAGTAAAGTATTTATTAAACTCATCCGCCACTGTTCTCTTGGGTAGACATTTCCAATAGTGTAAAGCATAGAGCGTTTGAAATTGGTGCAGAACAGGACTGTTTGATTCATCAAGTCGATCTGCTGTTCAATCATGGCTGACATGGTTCTCAACAAAATTGATCCCCTTATCAGTTAAAACATATTTATCTCTGTCTTAAAGATTGGACTGTGCCTATGTCTCTGTGTATGTATGTGGGTGCGTGTTTCAGCTTATTGGCAAGAGGCACATGATGGTGGAGGAAGGTTGACTTTTAGGCTGGAGGCCTGTGACCAGTGGCATTCCACAGGGATTAGTGCTGGATCCACAATTGATTGCCATTTATATCAATCATTTAGATGAGAATCATATAAAGTATGGTGAGCACGTTGACAGATGACAACAAGATTAGTTGTGTAGTGGAAGGTAAAGAATGATAAATAAGATTACAACGAAATCAGCTTTAATTGGATCAATGATTCATTAAAATGTACAGCACAGAAACAGACACTTTGGTCAAACTCATTCGTGCCAACCAGGTGTCTTAAATTAACTTAGTTTTGTTTTCCAACATTTGTACCATATCCCTCTCAACCCTTCCAATTCATGTCCCCATCCAGATGCGTTTAAATGTTGTAATTTTACCATCCTCCACGAGTTCGTCTCGCAGTTCGTTGCATACACATACCAACTTCTGTGTGAAAATGGTTCCCATAGGTCCCTTTTATATCTTATCCATCTCATCTTAAATCTATGTCGCCTAGATTTGGACTTCCCAACACTGGAATAAAGACCCTGACTATTCACCCTATCCATGGTCTTCATGATGTTATAATCCTCGAGAATATGCAAATTTGACTCCAATCAACACGAATGGCTGTGTTTTCAGGAAACATGGGCCTGAATTATGAAATTCAATACTGACTCCTATTCCATCTTCATCACATCACAATTCTAAAATCGTTTTAACAACTTGTCCAGCCACATTATGAAGCACCTCTGTGGGATTTGAATCTGGACTTTTGGGCTCAGAGGTAGGCACACTACCACCACTTGGCAATATCCCTAAAGCTGCAACAATATTCTCATGCGTGTTTGTTCGTCATGCAGTTTTGAAATACTGTGACATACTTCACTGACAGGCAGGGCTTGAATCCAGACATTCTCGTCCATAGTGAAAGACACTACCACACAGGTTCAGGTATTGGAATCTAACCCAGAGCTCTGGCTCAGAGGCATGGGCGTTACCCACTGCACAAGACTGAAACCACGCCCAGATTTTGGGTCACATTTTAATTGTCAGCTTTCAGCTTTCTGTGGATTCATTAAAACTTGGTTAACTTTACTGAATTACACAGTTAAACGAACTACATTGTTCAACAGATGAAAGGGACTCAGCTCAAATATAGGATGTTGACTTTATGTGCTCTGCCTTCGCGATAAACTATGAAGATCTTTAAATGTTTCGCTATGATTTCCACCTTAAGTGGTTATTATCTGACATCTGCAATATGAGGGAAAGACATGTGCAGACACACTCTGCACTATAAAGGATATGGAATAGATATTTATTACTGAACAACAGAGACAAAGAAAGGGCACACTTTCTGGATTAAAAAAAATCACTCTTTCCTGCCTCTAACGTGTGATTGCCCTCTTCTTAAAACAACAAAGGAATACAAGGCAGCTGATTGCTGTCCAGCCTTTCTTCCCCAGTACTATCACTCACTGGGCTGAGGAGTGGCAGAAGGAGTTTAATTTCAATAAATACAATGTATCGCAATTTGGTAAAACAAGCAAGAAGAGGACATCTACAATTAAATGCCGAGCCATTGGTAGTGTTGTAGAACAGAGAGAACTAGGGTTCTGGTATGTTTCTTTGAAGTTTGCAACATGTGAATGCATGGCGGGTATGAAGGCATTTGGCTTGCTGGCCTTCATTGCTCAGACCTTTGGGTACAAGAGGTGAAACATTATCTTCAGGTTGCGCTGGACATTCGTGAGGTCTCTCCTGAAGTTACATTGAGGATATTATTAAACTGGAGAGGGTTCAGAAACGATTTACCAGGCTGTTGCTTGGAATGGAGTAATTACGTTATAAGGACAGGCTTGATGGACAAGGACCTTTTCCGTTGAAGCTTGGAAAGTTGAGACCTTATCAACCTTTTGAGGTTTATAAAACAATGAGGGATATAGATAATGTTGAATGGAAGGTGCCCTTTCCTTAGGGTGGTGGAATTCAAGTCTGGGGGTAATTTTAAGATGACAGGAGCAAGGTATACAGAAGACATAGTGTCATAGAGCTACCCAGCTCTATCCAACCTGTTCCTACCAAACAGATGTCCTACATTAATGTAGTTCCATTTGCCAGCATTTGGCCCATATCCCCCTAAACACTTCTTATTCATGTGCCTATCTAGATGCCTTTTAAATGTTGTAATTTTCCCAGCCTGCACAACTTCCTCTGGTAGCTCGTTACACATAAAGCACCCTCTCTTTGAAAGCGTTGTCCATTAGATCCCTTTTAAGACTTTCGCCTCTGACCTTCAACCTATGTCCTCTAGATTTAGAGGGTGCTAACCTGGGGAAAAGACATTGACTATTGACACTATCCATGCCACTTGTGAGTATATAAACTTCTATGATTACCTCTCACCCTGGAATATTCAGCCTCTCCATAAATCTCAAAACATCCAACTCTGGCTATATATTTGTAAATGTTTTCTGAATCTTTTCAGGTTTCAAACATCATTCCTCGAAGAGCGAGACCATAATTGCACGAAGTATTCAATAGTGGCCTAACCAATGTCCTGCACATCCACAATATGACCTTCCAACTCCTACATTCAATACACTGTCCAACACCGACAAGCATATCAAACACCTACTTCACTATCCTATATATCTGCAACGCCGCTTTCAAAGTACTATGAACCTGCTCTCCAAGGTCTCTTTGTTTAGCAACACTACCCAAAGACTTAACATTAAATGTATAAGCCAAGCCTTGATTTTCCTTTCCAAAATGTAACATTTCACATTTACCTAAATTAAACTCCGTCTGCAACTCATCAGCTCATTGATACATCTGATCAATATCCCATTATAATCTGAGGTAATCATTTTTGCTGTCCTCTGCACCTTCAATTTTGGTGTCTAATATTAACTTACGAACCATACCTCCTGTGTTCACATCCAAATCATTTACGTAAATGATGAACAGCAGTGGAACCAGTACCAATCTTTGTGGCACAACACTGCTCACGGTACTCCAGATTGAAAAACTCTTCACTATGATCTTTGAGCCAGTTCTGTATCCAAATGGCTAGTTCTCCTTATATTCCACGAGATAATACCTTGCTAACAAGTCTTTCATGGGGAACCTTGTCGAAAGCCTTACTGAAGCCAATATAGACCATGTCCACTGCTCTGCCCTCATCAATGCTTTTTGTTCCTTCTTCAAGAAAAAGAAATCCACTTCGTGAGACATGCACAAAGCCATGTTGACTTTCCTTTATCAGTCTTTGTCTTTCCAAATATATATAAATCCTGTCGTTAGGATTCTGTCCAGCAACTTGCCCACCACACATGACAGGCTTACTTGTCTATCGTTCCCTGGCTTTGCCTTGCCAGTTTGTTTAATAATGGCACCACTTTTAGTCAGCCTCATGTATTCCAGCGCCTCACCTGTGGCTATTGATGATAAGAATATCTTATCAAGATTTCGAGCAATCACTTATCGAGCTTCTCACAGAGTTCTTGTGTGTACCTGATCAGGACCTATGAAGTGCATTGTGTAACACATCGTTTGGTTCGTGTATGGCATGAACGTCCTCAGAAGTGATAGATGTGGGTAAAGTT
Source organism: Chiloscyllium punctatum (assembly GCF_047496795.1). NCBI lineage: Eukaryota > Metazoa > Chordata > Chondrichthyes > Orectolobiformes > Hemiscylliidae > Chiloscyllium > Chiloscyllium punctatum. Next base: position 35,856,409 of record NC_092761.1, on the reverse strand, counting down.
TCAACGTTTAAAATACATTTTATTCCGTACAAGAATAAGAGAAAGTTTGGAAAAATATGGTCCAAGGCGCAGAAACGTGGGACTAGTTTAGTTTGAGATTATCGTTAGAACTTAGTGTATTGGCTGATATGTCTGCTTTCAAACCACCTGTATAACTCTATGGTTCCATGTGTGTTTGTATGTCCAAGTATGTATCTGGATATTTCTGCTCGTGCTTGTCGATTTGTGTGTCTCTATATGTTTACCTATGTGTATCTGTCACTCTGTGTGTTCTGCATTAGTGTGTGTATATATGTTTGCATCTCTATTTCTGCATCTGTGTGCAATGGGAACTGTTTTGTTTTAGGATAAATCATTCAATAGTGTTGAAAGCCTCCCTTACTCCCCTCCCTCTCCCTCTGTCTTTCCCTCTTTTGCTGAAAGTGATATAATGCCATGCTCTGTTGGTGTATTTTAGGACTGTTCAATCCTTTCTTACATGTAAGATTATTTGTAACGGTAAATCACTAAACATTGCATTTTACCAGATGTGAGTGTGTGTGTGTGTGTGTGTGTGTTTGTGTGTAAATGTGTGTGTGTGCCTCTGTATGTATCTACGTGTTTGTATGCCTGTGTGTGTGCAGCTGTGTATGAATGTGCGTCTGCGTGTGTATGCATGTCATTGTGTGTCTGTGTGCTTTAGTGTGTGTCCTTGCTGTGTGTGTGTGCGCGTGCCTGTGTGTCTGTGTACATAGGTGCTTGTGCATGCGTGTGCATGTGTGTGTGAAATGTGGGTGTCTGTGTATGGGTTGTTGTGGGTATCTGTCTGTTTGTGTGTGGGTGAGTCTCTGTGTGTCTTTCCTGTGTGTTGGCATTTATGGGTGTGTTTTCTGTGTGGTGTATGTCAATGAGTGTGAGCTTCTGTCTGAGTGCCTATGTGTGTATGTCTGTCTGTTTGTGTATCTTTGTGCCTATGTGTGTGCGTGTATGCGTGTCTGTGTGTGTGTCTGTTTGTGTGTGTCTTTGTTAGCGTATGTTTGCATGTGTGGGGAGTGTGGGTGACTGTTTGTGTATGTCCGTGTGTGTGTATGTCTGTGTGTGCCTGTGTGTGTGCCTATGTGAGCCTGTGTGGAGAGTATGTGTGTCTGTGTGTGTGGAGGGAGAGTGTCAATGTCTTTGTGGGTGGGACGTGTGGCTGTCTGTGTGTTTGTGCGTCTGTCGGTATGTGTTTCTGTCTGTGAGTTTGTTTCTGTGTCTGTGTGTGTGCATGCGTGTGTCTGTGTTGGAAGAGTGTGGTGCTGAACTGTTCAAGCAGCATCCAACGAGCAGGAGAGTCGAAATATCGAGCATAATCCATTCATTAGGAATGAGGCTTGTTGGCCAAGGGGGCTGAAGTATAAATGTAAGGGGGTGGTTCTGGGGGGAAAGTCGCTGGGAAGGCGGTGGCGCTGGGGGTAAAGTAGCTGAGAAGGCGATTGTGAAATGAAGGTGCGGTGAAGGTGATAGTTTCGAGCGGAAAGTGGAGTGGATAGGTGGGAAGGAAGACGAACAGGTTGTACAGATCAAGAAAGAGGTGCCGAGTTGGAGGGTTGGATCTGGAATAAGGTAAGGGGAGGGGAAATGACGAAACTGGTGAAGTCTGTGGCTGTGTGTGTGTGTGTGTGTGTGCTGTGTGTGTGTTTCGATCGACGTGTGTACGTCTCTGTGTGTCTGTGTGCCTGTGTGTCTGTCTGCATCTGCGTAAGTATGTGTCTCTTGCTGTGGGGTAGCTGTGAGTATGTGTGCGTGTGTTTGTGTATGTATGTGAGTCTGTGTTGAAAAGTGTAGTGCTGAAAAAGAACAACCGTTCAGGCAGCATCCATCCGACACTGAATGTATTTACAGACGGGTTGGATTGGCTTCTCACATATCAGCAATTTGAGGGAAGCAAGGAGTTACCAGGAAAGTGGAGTTGAGCCCTGGAGTAGATTAGCCATGCTTTTATTGAATGACTGTGCAGGCTTGAGGGGCCAAATATCCTATTCCTGTTCCCATTTCTTATGTTTTCATGTTAAGCTTTTGGAAAGTAACTGGTTACTTTCCTGGAAGTTGTACAATGTTGCATTCAAGGAGAGCAGAGGATTTTTTGAGTTAACTCTGGGTGGGGTATGGGAGCTTTACTCCCAGCGAATCTGGGTCTGACCCACATTCCGGGCAGAAGTTATAGAGAGGGCAAGCCTGGAAAGAGAGTGGGGGTTCACTTCCTGACCCAGCCTGGATTTTCCAAGTACATTTCTGAAACTACACCTAACCATTGGAGTGGCCTTCATCTGCCCCTCTGTAGCAGGTCCGAAGGGCTGAATGGAACATCAGAATGTAGGGCTGAGGGACACGAGTGTGCACGTGTATGTCAGTCGGTGTATGTACGTCTCTGTGTATCTGTTTCTGCGTCTGGGTGTCACTGTGCATCTGGATGTGTGTGTGTTTCTATAGTTGTATCCGTATATGTGTGGGGTTTCTGTGAGTATGTGTGTGTGTGTGTGTGTGTCTGTGTGCAGCTGTATGTGTGTCTGCGTGTGTGTTTGTTTCTGTGAGTGTGTGTTCATCTGTGTATGTATCTGTTTTTGACTGCATCTGTGTGTGTGTGTTTGTGTGTGTCTGTGTGTGTGTGTTTGTGTCTATGTATCGGTGTGTGTCTGTGTATCTGTGTATGTGTGTTTGTGTGTGTGTGTGTCTGTCTGTGTTTGGATGGTGCTGTGAGCCGCTGCCATCCCTCTGTCCTTCCTTGAATCCCTGATGATTTTTACCCTCCACTCCCACCTGTACAGTGGTGTGGGGAGCCCAGCAGAGACTGACAGCAACTGAAGGCTCAGCCGGTCTGACAGCATCTGTGGACAGAAGTGAAAGGACCCTTCATCAGATCTCGTATCAGGGGGATACTACACCACTGTAAGCACCATAGAGACTGCAGACTCACCTCACACCGACGCACATAGACAAACACATATTAATAGAGTCATAGCGAAACTCACTAATGCACAGAAACACATACAGACATGGAGTGTCTGTCAGTAGTTCTCTTGCTCCACTGTGACCTTGTCAATATTTCACTTACTCCGTCTGGTGTGCATCAGCATTTAAGTCTGTCCTCAGGACGTGTGTTAATATTGCACTTATTAACAATAGTGAGTGAGTCAGTATTTCTGTGTGAAGTGTGACTAAAGGACAATTTCAATGTTTGCAGATACCAAACCCGGATGAATTATGAAGTGATTGGAGATCAGCGTGGAACTCCAGCAGGACAGTGACACATTGGTGTAGGTTTCAGGTTTATGGCAGATCAGGATCAATGCAAGAAAGTTTGAGGTGATGCACGTTGGTAGGAATAACTCGGAAAATCAATATAAAACATTCTGTACCAATATAAAGCGGGTGTAGGAGCAGAGTTCACTGCCTGTATATGAGCACAGATTATTGAAGATATCAGGACAAGTGGGGAGAGCAGAAAATATCACAGATTAGTATCAGTATCTGAACTGTTTACTGGAGGAGGTGTAGGAGGGAGCCTCCGTGCTCCCTTCCTGGGAGGTGATGGAGACGATGTGTTGTGAGCCCACCCTCCTGCCCACCGAGACCGTGGGGATTCCATTTGTACCAGCTCGACACAAAAGGGAGATGGCATCAGGGCCGCAGCTTCTATGTTCTGTCGGGGTAAATAGAACTGCCAGTGGGTTGAAAGTGAGAATTGCTCTTCACCGAGCATTGCTCCTTACTCAGTTGGTGGGACATGGATGTTTCAGAATCTCCACACGAGGTGTCCTGGTCCTCTCTGGCTCCTACCATAATCCTCCCCACATGGCGTGTGGGGGTGACGGAATGGATACCAGGCACTACACATAAGCGACTCCCGACTTGGCCCTTTCTGTCCTATTTCAGGCTGTTTCTCCTGGAATTGGAGAAAGGGAGGGAGAAGGGTGGGAGTGGGTGACCTTGCTGTTAGTGCTGGTGTAGGTGGGGGACATGGTGAGGTGTCCAGGGGGATTCAGTCTACACTATTTTATCTATGCAGTGTTATTGGTGTGAGGGTAAAGTGGAGGGAGAGAGAGAGAGAAAGTGAGACTGCATACAGTAGTGAGACTGGTGGAGCATAAGCCTTGTTCAGGGGTCGGTATAACAGATATACAGTGAGTGTGAGGGGGCTGACAGAACGGGGAAGGATATTGATGCTTTTCCTGTATTGCTGGACATTTCTTCAGACCGCAGATGCTGCGCTGAGATGGGTGGTGTGCTCAGACCATACTCGGTGAGTCTGGTAGAGTGGCCCACTCTGTGAAGAGAATGGTCCTCCTCTGTACTAGCCCATTCACCAGGCCTTCCGAGTCTCTCTTGTCAAACCATCGTATATTGCCCGTTATCTTCCATGATCGGGGTAAACTGTGCAGGGCAGCCCCAAAAGAAGCAAGCTCAACAGTGTGCCCACTGTTGATCGCACCAGTGCCAGGGATCACAGAATTTCTAGGATCATGCGGGCGTTCGTGAGTACCTCCAACCATGAAGGAAAATCGAGCTGGCATTGAATTAGAGGGATGCCATGGGGTAGGGTAGGTAATTAATGAGGTGAGTTCGTTGAGATATGAACAGGAAACTATCTCAGTCTCATACAGACAATCCTTTTGTCATACTCAATGAAAATGTCGCTGTGACGAATCATTGTGAGATGAATCACAATGTGTCGAAGGTTCTGCTGACCCTACTCACAGTTTACAAAGCTGCAGAACAAATGCTCATCCAATACTCTCCATCATCTGAACTCACACCAATATCCTGTTCACCTATCATTCCTGGAAACACTGGCTAATGTTGCAGGATACTGTCAAAATGTCTTCATTTCAGCATTCTGGATCCTGAGAACACATCCCTCAATGACATTTTCTCTCAATCTCGCTCTCTCTGTCTAGTCCCCAAACCCGTCCCATTTGTTGATTCTTAAACTGATACCCCCGCCATCTCTCCCTGGCAATGATGTTCACACCCACAGCACCCCTGTGTCATGATACAATGGAGCTAGTGAGCTGTAAATGGAGGGGAGTTTTACATCCTGTCACTTCCAGCATGGTCTGCAAGTTTCCCCACACTGAGCAGTGATCTAACACAGTGTTACTGAGCATTGTACCATGGTGATGGACACAGTTCCACATCCTGGCCGCATGTCACATCTGGGTTTATACTTCAATGCAGTTCTGTGTTCTGCAAACCTTTCCACTCTGGGTAAATTAGGGTTGCATTGCACAGTACACCAACACGGTCTGCACAGTGCTCCCTGCTAAACACATATCTCATCTGGGTTTATAGATCAATACACTGCGATAGTGCGCACAGTGTTCTGCTCTGGACTGATTCCAGGGTGGTGTTCAGCAGTACACTAGCCTTGTCTGCGCAGTGCTCCATGCCGAACAGATATCTCCTCTGGGTGTATGGTGTCAAATCTGGTTCGTTGAGGTGGATTGAGAATGTGATTTCACTCATCCTTTCAGTTGTTTTGACAATGCCTTTATTTTTGTACTCATTAATGTGACCTGAACCTCCAAATTGTGACTCCTCCGGCCAATACCATTCTTCAGTCTACCTCCATCGTTCGGCAACATGTTGACAATGAGTAATTGTCCATTTTAATGTGAATAATTGTCTTGTCTATTTCCCTGGCCTTTGGCATAGCTCACCCTGGAGCATCAGGATCAACCACAATAAACCTCAGTAAGGTCACTCCTCAGAAACAACGCTCCAGGGAATATAGCCCCAGCCCATTCATACTCTCCGTGTAGCTCAACATTATTCGCCACAACCGCTCCCACAACACTGTCAATATACATGGAAATCTTTTCGGCAGCTTTTTAGTTGAACAACATCTTTCCTACAGCAGTGAGAACAAAATTAAGGGCAGTATTACAGAAGTGGCTGAACCTTGTGTGTCGGCAAAAGTGAGTATTGCAGATGCGGGAGATTAGAGTCGAGTGTGCGGTGCTTGAATAGCACATCAGGCCAGGCAACATCCGAGGTGTCGGGGAATCAATGTTTCGGGCAAAAGCGCTATTCCTGATAAAGGACTTTTGCCCAAAACGTCGAATTTTCGTGCTCGTCGGATGCTGCCTGACACGTTGTGAATTTTCAAGGATGCCACTCTTAATCCAGTGTAAATCCCAGATGGCCCCCTTCTTCAAATACAGCAAGTTCCCTTCCCACATGGTCGACGATGCCATCCAGAGCATCTCATCCAATTCCCGTTCCTCTGCCTTCAACATTCACCCCTCCAAACTCAACAGGAAAAGATCATCCTGTTCCTTATCATCCTTCCCACGAAATTTCCAGATACAATGCATTATCCTCCCCCATTTGCGCCACCTACAAACAGACCCCACCACCAGGGATATATTTCCCTTCCCACCCCAATCTGCGTTCCATAAAGAGCATTCCCGGCATGACTCCTTTATCAGGTCCACGCCACCCAACAACCCACCATACACTCCTGGCACCTTCCTGTACCACCGCAAGAATTAGGAAAAAAGGTGCACCTTCATCTCCCCCTCACCTCCGTCCGAAACCCCTAAGAATCCTTCCACATCCTTTGGAGTTTTATCTGCATTTCCACACACGTTGCCTACACTACCCGTTGCTTCTGATGTCTCCACGACATTGGGGAGACCAGACGCCAATGTGAGGAACACTTCAGAGAACATGCCTGGGACACCCGCACCAACCAACCCCACCACCCCGTGGCTGAACACTTTAACTGCCCCCCCCCCCCCCACCAACTCCGCATTGGACATGCAGGGCCTGGGCCTCATCCACCACCAAATCCTAACCACCCAATGCCTGGATGAAGAAAGATTCATCTTCTTCCTTAGGACCCTGCAACCACATAGGATCAATGTGGATTTCACAAGTTTTCTCATTTGCCCACCCTCAAATTTATCCCATTTCCAACCTTCCAACTCAGTGCCTCCCCATCCTACCTGTCCAACTTCCTTCTCATCTATCTGCCCCACTCTCCTCTCCGGCATATCAACTCCAACTCTTCCTTCATCTATCTTTCACATGATCAGCTACCTTTCCCAACCCCATCCCTTTCCCATTTATCTCTCAGTTCCCTTGGGCCACAAGCCTCATTCCTGATGAAGGGCTTACACAAGAAATGTCAATGCTCCTCTGATGCTACCTGACCTGCTATGCTTTTCCAACACCACATTCTCGACTCTGACCTCGAGCATCTGCAATCCTCACTTTCTCTCTTGCGTTAATGTATCCAGAAAATTCCCCATCAGACATCTTAGGCAGCTGCTTTGTTATTTTATCACTGTCTCCTTTATAAACAGATGGGACATATACAGCCCTGCAGTTCTCTGGCAATACTCCTACGTACAAGGAAACATTTAACAAATGGAATATTTATAGTCCGTCCGTCAGTAAACCTCATCCATTCCAGCGAGACTGAGTAAATATTTCCTTTTATTGCGATATGGAACGTTATGTAAGGAAGGGGTTAACTGAGCCTGTTTGTTCGGTGACTGTGATTAATGTCAGTCTCCATGGATTCTAATTATCCCAGTGGAGAGTTTCCATCTTTTAATGATATATGGGCACAGTTCAATGTGTTAGCCCATGGTATGAGCGGGAGCATCATCGACAGCACTAACAAGGATCAGCAGCTCCAGATGGAGAAGGGGAGGAGAGATAATCACCAGAGAACATTAGACTGGAATGTTCGAACAATGGACAGAGGTTTATCCGATTATGTTTCATCCCTGTCGATATCTTATGATTGGTTGCCATTATCATGGCGGATCTATTATGCTCTTCGCATTATTCAATATTTTTATTATCCGTTCCTGTCTATCGTTGGTGTCCCTGGTAAGTCTTACCATCCAGCTATGTTTTTACTAGAAACTAGTTATGACTGCGTTACTGCTCATTCACATAGCATTCACTTCTTGTGACTATTATTGTTCATGGTGAGACTCTGAATTCAGATATTGACTTCACAGACCACTACTAACTGCATCAGGAAACTCATTCAATTACTGTCTCCCTTTGTGCTTCTGGCAGTGTTACTCATGGATCTCTATGTTGACTTACTCAGTTTCAGATGTGAACCATTGTCTCCCTTTCCTTGTTATTTAAATATTGGGTATGTGGAGATCAGTGTCCTCTATTATGTTTACAGACTCGATTTCCATCCTGGGACTCCATCCCATTCCTGGCCAATATCTTTTTTTGTTCATTTCTGGGTCTTGGGCATCGCTGGCTGGCCAGCATTAATAGCCCATTCCTAGTTGCCCATGAGAAGATAGTGGTGAGCTGCCTTCTTGAATTGCTGCAATCCACTTGCTGTGGGTTGACCCATAATGCCGTTAGGGAGGGAATTCCAGGATTCTGAACAAACGACCGTGAAGGAACACCGGTATATTTCCAAGTCAGGGTAGTGAGCGGGTTGGAGGGGAACTTCCAGGTGGTGTTTGACACAGATGAATCACAACTTTGATGATCCCTTTGGCCATGGGCTGATTCCTGACACCATGCCCTGACCATTATTAACTTTAACTACTCACTGCTCCAGAATGTACTTCACTGGCTTAACCCATCTGCTGTTTGAATCTTGAGCTGTGAAATACAGACTTAATGATGACAACAATCTGCTGCTGACACTCTCGGGTTGAAATCTGCAGGAACAAATCTGATTCGAAATTAGATCAAAATCCCATCCACCTTACATTTCTGTGCACGTTGATCTATATTGCTATTGTGTCTTGCAATGCCTTTATTTTAATATTCTCAAGCACTTCAACTGATCTGTCCATGAAATTTTCCACAGTCTTTCTGTGTCGATTATTCAAATCCCTGCCAGTTGTTCATATTTAACCCATGTTCCTTCAAGTGCATTTTCTCCCAAGCATTGATTTTCACATTCAACCACCCAAATGCACACTCCAACCACACTCACCTACTCACTCACTTACTCACTCACTCATTCACTCACTCACTCAGTCACTCACACGCTTACTCACTCATTCACTCACTCACACACACACACACACACACACACACACATACACCTTATACTGGTGTAATGGAGATATAAATCTTCCCCTGCTGTGTGTATTTAATGTGTGTATCGTTCCCATATGACAGTAAAGGTTATCAATGTTCCTCTTGCTGGGCAGATAATCCAGTTTACTGAGCAATAGTCTACTTTGGCCTGCACAGCTATCCATGTTGGTCTTCTCCCAGTTTATGTTTTTTGAAATGTTCTGTGAAACCGATTCAGAATTTGATGAAACAATCCATTTACCTTTATTCAATGTTCTCATTCTTGTAAACTTGCTCTCTAATGAGTCAATCCTCCAGTTAGAGCCACTATCCATCTTTTCCTCCATATTTCCACAACATGTTCTCAGTTTATAGAACATAGAACATAGAACAATACAGCACAGAACAGGCCCTTCAGCCCACGATGTTGTGCCGAACATTTATCCTAGCTTAAGCACCCATCCATGTACCTATCCAATTGCTGCTTAAAGGTCACCAATGATTCTGACTCTGCCACTCCCACAGGCAGCGCATTCCATGCCCCCACCACTCTCTGGATAAAGAACCTACCCCTGACATCCCCTATACCTTACACCCTTCCCCTTAAATTTATGCCCCCTTGTAACACTCGATTGTACCCGGGGAAAAAAGTCTCTGAATGTCTACTCTATCTTTTCCTCTGATCATCTTCTAAACCTCTATCAAGTTATCCTTCATCCTTCACTGTTCCAATGAGAAAAGGCCTAGCACTCTCAACCTATCCTCGTATGACCTAGTCCCCATTCCAGGCAACATCCTGGTAAATCTCCTCTGCACCCTCTCCAAAGTTTCCACATCTTTCCTAAAATGAGGCGACCAGAACTTTACACAGTACTCCAAATGTTGCCTTACCAAGGTCCTGTAAAGCTGCAACATCACCTCATGACACTTGAATTCAATCTCTCTGCTAATGAACGCTAATACACTATAGGCCTTCTTTCAAGCTCTATCCACCTGAGTGGCAACTTTCAAAGAGTTGTGAACATAGTGCCCAAGATCCCTCTGCTCCTCCACATGACGAAGAACCCAACCGGTAACCCTGTATTCCGCATTCTTACTTGTTCTTCCAAAATGGACAACGTCACACTTGGCAGGGCTGAATTCCATCTGCCACTCCTCAGTACAACTCTGTATCATATCTAAATCTCTTTGCAGCCGACAACAACACTCTTCATTATCCAGAACTCCACCAATCTTCGTATCATCTGCAAATTTACTGACCCACCCTTCGACTCCCTCTTCCAAGTCATTAATAAACATTACAAACAGCAGAGGACCCAGAACTGATCCCTGCGTAATTCCACTTGTAACTGGGCTCCAGGCTGAATATTTACCATCTACCTCCAATCTCTGACTTCGACCGGTTAGCCAGTTCTCTATCCACCTGGCCAGATTTCCCACTATCCCATGACTCCTGACTTTCTGCTTAAGCCTGCCATGGGGAACCTTATCAAATGCCTTACTAAAATCCATGTACACTACATCCACTGCTCTACACTCATTCACATGGTTGGTCACCTCCTCAAAGAATTCAATAAGACATGTAAGGCAAGACCTACCCCTCACAAATCCGTGTTGGCTCTCCCATTAATTGTCTGTTTCTATATTTACTGTGAATCTCTCTGTCCCTCTGTATCTTTCCAAAGCCTTGTCTTTGGCTCCCAAGTGTATCGAGTGCTGGCATTTTGAAGTTCAGAAACAATGAAACGGTGTGTGTCGGGCTGATGTTCACTTCCTGGTGTATCTCATGTGGTGCCCCATGGATGGGATGGGGATGTTGTCTGTGTCGGGCTGTTGTTCACTTCCCGGTGTGTCCCATATGGTTCTCTGCGGACGGGGGTGGGGGTGTGTGTCAGGCTGTTGTTCACTTCCCGGTGTGGCCCATGTGCTGCTCCATGTTGGAAATGGGGGTGTGTATCAGTCTGTTATTCACTGCCTGCTGTATCCTATGTGGTGCTCCATGCTGGATAGGGGTCTCAGCAGCTTTGACTCACATCTTTGAAAGATGGTCTGTGCTTGTCCACTAAACGTCTGACGTCTGTGACTGTCCTTCTAAGTCGATCGTGTAGCCAGTAACACGAGGAAGCGCCTTGAGTATTATTGTAAAGGATCAGGTATATAACATCTCCACAATCTTGTCACTTTAAAAACGTTTTTTTTCTCCTTTTCTTCAAAGAGAGATCTTAAAGGCCGAACTGCCGACTGCAAATGACTCAAGTAAATAATTTAGGAGGTTCTTAAGTTTTGTTTTTAAATACTGATAACAATGGCCAGCTCTCGCAGACCAGACTTTTCACTTTTTCTGAGCTGTAACAGTCACCAGGTGCCTGGGGTGGGAGAAGGGCTGGACGCTTCAGAAAATGATCCTTTACTGCTATTCTCTCTGAAATCTCTCTTGATGTTGTTTCGTCCTGAATTGGAGAACTGCATGCAAGACTGAAGGGCCTTGGATGTGTCTTTTTTGCCAAAGGATGACTTTATGAGTTGTTAGTTCAATGTAACAGTTCATTAGTAGAAGGTACTTTATCTATTATTCAGTTAAGGTTTCCGGTAGTTAAGTTATTCTAAACTGCTCATCTTTTTACGCATTTTTATTCGAGAGATTAAATAAATTGTGTTTTGCTTAAAACGAGTGGTCTGACCAGCCGCATTACATCTGGAACACCCATTTCACATCTACCATTGCAATAAGACAAGGTTGGCGTCCAGGCTACCATACTAAAGTATTTTAAGCGCGTCTGGTCTGGTCCATAGCAAACTGGGGACTCTTGCCCTGTTCGAAATCGACTATTCCAAATTGGATTCAGAATTATAATCCCTACAGTGTGAAAATAGTTCATTTGGCCCATCAAGTCCACACCAACCCTCCAAAGAATAAGCCACCCAGACCCATTCCCCTCCCCTATTACTCCATATGTACCCCTGACAATTGCAACCAACCTGCACATTCTTGAAAAGTCAGGGCAATTTAGCATGGCCAATTCACCTAATTTGCACATCTTTGGGCTGTGGGAGGAAAACGGAGCAACCAGAAGAAACCCACGCGGGGACCGGGAGAATGTGCTCAGGGAGATTGTTGGGCTCAAAGGCGAAGTCTGGGTAGTTGATAGTGTCTTTTGTTCCGGGTGTTGAATTCGGTTGGTTTGAACAGTGCTTTTATTTTCAATCTGGAAGAGTCCTCTTGGCGTGGAAGAAGTGAAGTTGGAGGTTTTACAAAAGGTCAGCAAGATAAAGCTGTTAGAATTGGCAGAAAAGCTGGAGTTGGGTTTGTGTTTGTGAGAAAAGGAGAGATAATTTCAGCTATGGTTTGGCATTAACACTTTGGTGGAAACACCATCAGAACCTTTGGAAATGGATGAAATTCATTTGCAAACGAGGCAGTTTGAACACAAAAAGGAATTGAGACTGTTTGGATTACGATTAAAAGTAGAATTAAAAGAAAAGGAGAGGAAGAAGAAAGACAGAAAAAGAAAGAAAAATGTAGAAAGAGAGAGAGTTTCAACCTCAAAAGTTAGCAATTTGAGAGGAAAGTCGACTTAGCAGGGTAGAGATGAAGGGAGACGGTAGGCTGAATGAGGAGTATATAGGGGTCATAGTTTTAAGATGCTTGGCGGAAAGTATGGAAGGGATGTCAGAGGCGGGCTCTTCACACAGAGAGTTGTGAGAGCATGGAATGCATTGCCAGCAGCAGTTGTGGAAGCGAGGTCATTTGAGATATTTAATAGACTGCTGGACATGCATATGGTCACAGAAATTTGAGGGTTCATACATTAGATTTACCTAACCTGTGGATCAATGGTTGGCACAACATCGTGGGCTGAAGGGCCTGTTCTGTTCTGTACTGTTCTATATTCTATGTTCTATGATAGTGAGGATGAGCAACTCTATGGTAGCCAAAGGCCTGATGGGGATCTGCTTAACTATGTACAGTCATTGTCTACAGTTGATGAGAAGGATGAGGAAGCCTTTTTAATTTCATTTGAGAAAGTCGTTAAACGAATGCGGTTGCCAGTGACCATGTGGATTTAGTTGATCCAAACAAAGCTGGTAGGTGTAAGGGGTGAGGTATTTGAATACCTATCGGAGAAGGTACCTGGAGAGTATGAGGAGGTGAAGCAAGCCATCTGAAGTGCATTACAGGAAGAATGTGATTGCCAGAAGCCGACAGACAGCGTTTTAGGAATCTAAAAAAAAAGGGTCCCTGGTTAAATGTACATTGAGTTTGAAAGAATCAAACAAAGTAATTTTGAAAGGTGTGTTCAATTAAAGCGCATGAGTTGTGCACATTTTGATCTTTTTCCTTATAAATCCTGTCTCTAAGGTCTTCCTCTCTCCATAAAACCTGGTGAAGAAACAGATCTCAGAAAGCTCGAGATTTCAAGTAAACTTGCTGGACTATAATCGGGTGTCGTGCGGATTTTGGCCCTGTCCAACCCAGTCCAAAATCAGCACCTTCATATCATGGTTTTTATTAGTTAGCCAATCCTCACTCCAGGCACTTTTTTTTTTCTCACACAATGTGCTCTTGTCTTGCATACTAATCGCTTTTGAGGCACGTTTTGCAATTGCTTCTGGAAGTCCAGATATAATACATCTGTGGGATCCCCTTTATCCATCTTGCTTGTTACATTTTTTAAATGCTAGTCAAACATGTTTTATACTCAGTAATAATATGTTAACTGTTATGGATCATGGGTTGACTTTGAAAATATCCCATTATTCATTCCTTCATACCAGATTCTAACAATTTGCCTTCATCCCAATAATTTGCCCAATACTTTCCATTCTCTAGTGAAGTTAGTTATTCTAAGTTCTTCCCTTTCTATAATCTGCGCATTCTCTTTCAACTCCTGTAATGCAGGTAAAAAGCTGTAAAGGATCTGCTCCAATTGCTGTGTAAGATGAATGAGTGGCTGACTTGACTCATCCTTTTCAATGTTTGATTAGGGGTCGTCAGTGTGAAGTCATCAGACGGAAGTCATACCGAACGAAACTTTTTGATTTATTTCAGAGAGGTCATTTGTATGGTTTTTCAGCCAGGCCTTTGAAAAAGCCCCTCGGGGGAAACTGATGAAGGAAGTACAATCTCATGGTATCAAGGGTAACTTGGTAAGTGGCATTCAAATTGTCTTCGTGGCAGGAGACCGAGGGTGGTGGGAGAAGGCGGTTTGTGTGACTGGAGACCAATATCCCCTGGTGTACCACAGGGATCAGTGCTGTGTCCCTTATTATTTGTGGTATTCATAAATGATATAGATGTGAATGTGGAGGGGGTGGGAGAGTGCGACGAATAAGTGTATGTTTGATACAATGATTGGCCGGGTGATTGCCAGTGAGGAGGACGGTCTTATGTTGCAGGAAGCTACAGATGGAATGGTCAGATGGATGGATCAATGGCTGACGGAATGTCACCCTGATAAAGGAAGGAACGTGAGAGGGGAGGACTCAATGAATGGGAGCACACCAGGAAGCTCAGAGGGTGCTTCGCCACACATCCCTGACTGGAACTGGACAGGGTAATATGTTAGGTAAGAAGTCACATGCAACTCTTAGCATAACGTGTATTAATCGAGAAAAAGATTGTGAAAGTTACATAGGACTTTGGTTTGCCCAAGATGGAATACTGTGTACAGTTCTGGGAGCCATATTACAGGAAGAATGTGATTGTACTGGAGGGCTGCAGAGGAGATTTACTAGGATGTTCCCTGGGATGGAGCATATCATCTATGGAGAGAGCCTGGATAAGCTTTGGTTGTTTACTTCGGAGCAGAGAAGGCTGCGGGGATGTGATTCAGAAGGATAAGATTACGAGGAGCATGGAGACTGGCGATAGGCAGCAACTGTTCCTTTAATCAAAGGACGAAGACAAGCAGCAGACTTTGAAAGTGAAGGGTTTGAAGTTTAGAGAGGATTTGAGAATTCTCACCCAGATGGTGTTGGGGCAGGAATAATCTTCCTGAGAAGTTAGTTGTGATGGGTAATATCACAACCGTTAAACAATAATTGGACCAACACTTGGCGTATCATAACATTTCTGGCTATGGATCCCTTGTAAGAAATTAGGACTAATGTAGATCATTTTTTTTTGATGGAACAGAGTCTATGCTTCTGTGATTGTTTCATTGTGGAGGAAAAAAAAACAATTAGGAAGGTCAATGGTGTGTTGACGTTCATTTTAGGAGGAATTGTGTACAGAAAGAAGGGTGTGTCTCTGTCACTGTACATAATTTTGTGTTGTCATAAGGTTTGGCTTCACATGGTTCTGACTCTGGTATGTTCACCCACAGTCATCACTGAATCATAGATCGGCTTGATGATAATGGTAGACTGACGGATTATCCTGTGTGATAAATTACAGATTATGATTGAATATAATGCTGCTGCTGCTGTGTCTACAGCACCTTAAACCCTTTATAATATTCATCTGATTTTTTTTTCCATTCCCATAATACCATCATCTGTGTTTCATGCGAGTGTGTTTCCCTCTCTCTGGCCATGAGTAAGAGCTTTGTAGTGTCAGTGATGCCAGCCTTAAGTAGTTTCAGAGCCAATGAACATGTGCACCTAATGTTACTGTCCAATTCCCGGTGACAGCGCTCCATATCAGACAGGGCGTTCGAGCAGCTTTGACACACGTCTATGGAACTTGCTCAAACCAGAAATTGCGGAAGACACAATGCAGGTCTTGCAATATCTTGTGGAGTGAATGTAAAGTTGATCTTTCAGGTCCGGTGACACTTCTACAAAGCTCCCAGTTTCACAAGTAATATTTGCATTTTCCTTTCCAGTATCAATAGTTATTTGTTTAATTAAAAAAAAACTATTCATTTCATGAGAAACTCAACAGGTGTGGCAGCATCTGCAGAGACAGAGAAACAAAGTGAGTGTGCAAGTCTAGTATGACAATCCTTCAGAAAAGAGAAGGATTGGAAACTGGGCTCTTTAATCCCTTGACAGAGGTGAGAGGATGGGTGATGGGGAAAAGAGGGCATTGCAAAAAGATAAACCGGCTTTTAGCAGTGGTGAACGAGAAGATGATGTGAAATGGCTTTAAATTAAGGTGTGAATGGGGGAAAGGGGTTCTCTCTGTTGAGTGCAAGATAAAGAAAACACAACCACAAAAGGTCATAGCGAGATGAGGAGGGAGAATGCATGAAAAATAGAGAACAGCCATAATGGGTTCAGGCTGCGAAGTTATGGAATTGAATATTAACTCCTACAGGCTGTAACGTACCAAAGTATAAAGTGAGGTGTGACTTGAGCTTGGATTGTGTTTCGTTGAGACTTTGCAGCAGCCCAGGAACGAAAAGTTAACATGAGAGCGAGGTAGATTATTGAAATGGGAAGCAATGACAAGATCAGAAATATGCCTCCAGAGTGGGAGTGTTCCACAATGCAGTCTCTGTTTGGTCTCCCCAATGTAAACAGACTGCTTTGTGAGCAGCAATGGCAGGAGATTAGATTGAAAGAGTATAAGTGAAGTGTTGCTTACCTGGAAGTTGTGTTTGGGGCCTTGGACAGAGAGGAGGGAAGAGGTGAATGGGCAAGTGTTGCAGCTTCTGCAATTGCAAGTGCCATTGGGAGATTAGTGAAGTGCCCAGGGTGATGGAAGTTGTCACAGAGGGAATGGTGCCTGTGAAATGCTGACAGTGGACAGGAGGGGAATATGTGTTTGATGGTGCTGCCCTGCAGGTGGTGGTGGAAGTTGGCGGAGGATGACTTTGTGAATGTGGATTTCAATGCAGCAGGAAGTGAGGACAAAGGGGAGGTCTACCATTGTTCTGGGAAGGAGGGGACGGAGTGAGGGCAGACAGTGGGCGATGGGGCAATCACAGCTGAAGGCCCTGTCCACGAGAGTTAGGGAATTTTTGGTTTGAAGGAAAAGGAGGACACGTTAGAGGCAGCTCACTGGAATGTGGCATCATCAAACAGAAATAACAGAGACGGAGAAACTGGGAGAGTGGAGTCAGCCTCTAAATTGAGGATTTCTGTCTCACATCTGGTCTCAAGCGGGATGTGGAAATAGACCCAAAGGAAGGTCATTGGGTATACACGGGCGGACATTCAAGCAGATATCCCATAACCCTCAGGCATTCGAGTTTCTGTTCAAAAAGAAGGATTCGATAAGGAGGTTGACAAAAGCAGTCAAGGACACTATACAATCACAATTTAATAAGCATTAGTGTAGTGCCGGGTTTGGATGTTTATTTCAGGGAGCAGAAGCAGATCCTCGGCATGAATTTCAGCTGTGCTTCCTGAATTACCCCCAGACACCATTATAATTGCTGCTCCGTCCTCTTCCCTGCCTCACTTCTCCTTCCTGTTTCCAGGTTCTCCCTCTCCAATTACAGAGCACATTCTCTCACGTTATGGTCCTTCCCCACTTCACCTGAAGCTCTTTCATCAATTCTACCTTCCCTGCACTAGCATCAAACTGCGTCTTGTGCTGCTATTTTGCCTCTGGTCTCAGTGTGGCTCGACCTACCACGCACATCTCATTCCAGAAAGTTTCCTTCTTGTAGTAAACCTTATTGAAAACACCTCTCCCTCTTCGCACTGAATTCACACTGTGATCTAAAACCCAAAAATTATACTCAGCCTTCATCTCACTCTGCTAAAGGTCCCTACACGCTGACCGTGTGGTATAAGAATTCCTTTCCTTACATAGATCTGGCTAGAGATACGTATTCGCTGTAGGGATCATCACCCTCTTTCGACCAAGGAATTCAGGTGCCTGATGTCTTATTAGCACTAGTAAGAGTTTCATGCTACCTTAGTATTGTAACCTGGAGAGAAACATATCACATTATGAAGTTTGTGGTGAGTGTTGTTTACCTGTCAGTTTCAATATTGTTAAAATTTGCAATGCTTATCTTTAAATGCTTGTTCTTGAAGTTAGTATCAGATGGAGCCTAGGAGGTTGAGAGGTAACATTATAGAATATTGTATAATCATGTGAGGCATGGATAGGGTGAATAGCCAAAGTCTTTTCAGCAGGATAGGAGAGTCCAAACATAGATGACATAGCTTTAAGGAGAAAGCGGAAAGATTTAACAGGGTCGAAGGGGCAATGTATTCACACAGAGCGTGATGTGTGTATAGAATTAGCTGCCGGGGAAGACTGGTAGATGCAAGCACAGCTACAACATTTAAAAGACATTTGGACAAACAAATGAATGGAATAAGTTCAGAGGCATATGGGCTAAGCGCAAGCAAATGAGACTAGTTTAGTTTAGAAAACCTGTCACCATGGACAAGTTGGACCAAAGGGTCTGTTTGAGCGATCTGACTGTATGAATCTAGAATGCGAGGAAAAAGGAAGAAAAGATATTATGCAAAAAAATTGACAAGAAATATCAAAACAAACGGCACAAGGTTTTCTGTGTATATAAAGAAATTCCAAGATGAATGTGTGACCTTCGGTAGAAATGAAGTCAAGAAAGTAGATTGAGGACGTTTGGAGGGTGTGCCTGGAGGGAACAGACAGATAATTTACACCAGAATTTTACTTCATTCCTGACAGGGGAAGGCACTGTTAGTATTCCAGTGATATAAACAAAATGGTCAGAGGACGGAAATTCTTGAACTACCTCTAACAAAAGGAACAAGGTGTTTTTAAATAAATCGATAAGACTAAGGGTATACAAGTCAGCAGTATTTCATAGTTAGTTTTAAAAGCAGCGGTTACAGAATTACTGGTGGTACTGTGTGAAAAATTCCATAATTTTCTGGATTGCAGGAATGGACCAGCGATTCTAGACACCCTCCAATGTGGCGTCTGTCTTCAAGAAAAGAGCGAGACTGAAAGCAGGAGCCATTTATCCTCACCATTATTGCTGGGAATCTGTGAGAGTCTGTTATTAAGGAAGGGACTGCAGGGCATTTAGAAGAGCTACATATGGAGTCAGCATTGTTTTGTGAAAGGGGATCTATATTTTGCCTGTAAAATCATTCAAAGCTATTTTTCTGGAGATCCCTGAGAATGTAACAAACGGACTTGATAGAAGGGAACTGGTAGACACGAGACTTTCTAGAGGGTTTCCAAAAGGTATCACAAAGTAAAGGTTCTTACACATTACTGGAGCTCATAGTATGACGGATAATATATTTGCATGGGATGACGGTTAGTTAACACATAGAAATCGGAGAGTCAGAGTTAATGGATCTTCCTGACAAAATGTATCTGCTGGAGTCTCACAAATATCAGTGCAATGGCACAATTTCGTTGCAATCTATACTGACAGCTTGATGGCAAGAGCTGAGTGCATTATACATCCTAGTTTGAGGATGACACAGAACTAAAAGGCAGACTGTTATTTAGAGGAAAGGACTCACACAAAAAGAACAGTGCAAAGGCATGGGGTTGTTCTTGTGTCTGAAACATAACGTCAGCATGCTGATGCAGCAAGTAACTAGGTTGGTTCATTATGCCGGTTACTGGGATGAATTATTGAGTCCATCTAAAATGGCGAGGCGCTTTTTCCATTGCGGTTGAAATGAATGAGGGTGATATTACTGAAACGTGCAAGATACAGAGGGGCCTTGACAAGGGGGATTTTGAGAATGTGGAACCATTTCAGGGCAGAGTCTCGAACTCCGGGATGTAGATACAGAATAAGGAATATGCAAAGAAATGTCTTCTTTCAGAAGGTAGTGAATGTCTGGAATTCCCTTAGCCAGAGAATATGGGGGCTGGGACACTGAATGTATTTACAGAAGGGGTGAATTGGGTTTTGACATATCAGCGAGTCCAGAGATACAAGGGTTAGCAGGAAAGTGGGGTTAAGCTCTGAAGTAGATCAACCATGTTCTTATTAAATGACATTGCAGGTTTGAGGGGCCGAATGGCCTGGTCCGGTTCCTATCTCTTACATTCTTATGTTATTCTTTTGGAAAGTAACTAGTTATTTTTCTGAAAATGGTGTTGTACAATGTTGCATTCAGGCAGAGCAGAGGATTTGTTTGAGCAAACCCTGGAAGCGGGTAGAGGGCTATATTCACAGCGCATCAAGGTCTGTAACATGAACCACAACTGGAGCAGCAGTTAAGGAGAGCCAAAGCCTGTAAAGAGGGATCGGGGTGGAGTTCAATTCCTGACACAGACTAGATTTCCAAAACGAAGCCTCAGCATCGGAGTGGCCTCGCTTTGCAACTGTGTAGAAGGTCCAAAGGGCAGAATGAAACAACATAACAAATGGCTGAGGGATAGCAGTTGGCCATTCTGCACTTTCATACGACTCCACCAGTAAATAAGGCCGTTGCTCATCTCATTGTGGTCCCGACTGCATTATCCCTGATTCACCTGTCTATTGACAACCAGACGAAGCCAGCCTAGATATAATATATAAAGACTCAACCATCCCAAACTTCTGGGAAAGAGAACTCCCACTTGAATGAAATCCCACTTTGTTAATTTCTCCTCATTCCTGTTCTGACTGAGGTTGGAGGGTGTCACTGTTTCCTTTTGTAGTCCAACTCCTTCACTGCTCAGAACAAATCTTAAATGACACCAGTTTGGTGATATGGCCGATGATAAAAGTCTCAGACTGGGTCAGGTTCAGTGATAGGAACGAAACGGGCACATTTCTTTAGTCAGCCACAAATAACCAACAGAACTAACACAGCAGCATGGTGGATCTGCTGTTAGCGCTGTTGCCTCACATCACCAAGGAGCTGGGTTAAATTTCATCCTTGGGCGACCCTCTATGTAGAGTTTGAACATTCTCCCTGTGTCTGTGCTCGTTTCTTCCCAGTGCTCCAGTTTCCTGCCACAGTCCAAAAATGTGTAGCTTAGGTGGTTTGGCCATGCCAAATTGCCCATAGTTCCCAGTGATATGTAGATTAAGTGGGTTAGTCATGCGAACTGCAGGATTACATGGATAGAGTAGGGGTCAGGTCTGGATGGGATGCTATTCGATTTGTCAGTGTGGATTTGATGGGCAGAATGTTCTGCTTCCACACTGTTGAGTTTCTATAGCAATGGCAACAAATCTGGCCCATAGAAACACCCAGTGGTATCTACCTGATACACGCTGCTGGAGGTCTTGTATTTTTCAATGAGATCATCTCTCTTTCTATGTGTAACCTGTTAAAGTCTCCATAATATAAGGTCTTCATCCCTGGAATATATGAATTGAAACATCGCTGAACAGCTTCCAATGTAATTATATCCGTTTTGCAAGGTTTGTGAAGGTTTGTAGCTCAGGTTGTGGTTTAGGGTGTAGGTTTGCTCTCTGAACTGTAGGTTTGATATCTAGGTAATATTTCATTACCTGACTAGGCAACATCATTAGTGGCGACTTCCAAGTGAAGCGAAGCTGTTGTCTCCTGCTTTCTATTTATATTTTTCTCCTGGATGGGGTTCTTGGGGTTTGTGGTGATGTCATTTCCGGTTCGTTTTCAGAGGGGTTCATAGATGGCATCTAGATCTATGTGTTTGTTTATGGCATTGTGGTTGGAGTGCCAGGCCTCTAGGAGTTCCCTGGCATGACTTTGCTTAGTCTGTCCCAGGATAGATGTTTTGTCCCAGTCGAAATGGTGGACAACGGAGAACTACAAACCTGCATATATAGAAAACTGACAAACACTGACCAAATACTTAACTACACCAGCAACCATCCCAACACACACAAACGAAGCTGTATCAGAACACTATTCCAATGAGCCACCACACACTGCAGCACAGACGAACTACGCAAAACAGAGGAGAACCACCTCTACAACGTATTCAAGAAGAACGGATACTCAAAAAATACAGTTCGCAGATTCCTCAAGAACAAGCCACGACAAGCAGACCTAACGCAGCCAGAAATCCTTACCATACATCAAAGAAGTTTCAGAAATGACAGACAGACTCCTAAGACCCCTCGGAATCCTAGTAGCACACAAACCCACCAACACTTTCAAACAAAAACTAACAAACTTAAAAGACCCAGTACAACCCATAAAACCAACATCACTTACAAAATTCCATGCAAGGACTGCAATAAACACTACGTAGGACAAACAGGAAGAAAGTTAGCCAAGTATACACGAACACCAGCTAGCCACAAAAAGACACTACCCTCTCTCCCTCGTAGCCCTACACACGGATGAAGAAAAACAACATTTCGAGTGGGACAACACATCTATCCTGGGATAGGCTAAGCAAAGACATGCCAGAGAATTCCTAGAGGCCTGGCACTCCAATCACAATGCCATATACAAACACATAGATCTAGTTACCTCTATCAACCTCTCAGAAAACGAATAGTATTTGACATCACCACGAACCCCAGGAACCCCATCCAGGAGAAAGATATAAATAGAAAGCAGGAGACAACAGCTTCGCTTCACTTGGAGGTCGCCACTGATGACGTTACCTAGCCAGGTAATGAAACGTCTGGATATCAAACCTACAGCTCAGCTAGCAAACCTAAACCCCGTAATTATATCCTTTCTCTTGTAAGGCGACAAAAAGTAGCCTCACACCCAGACCTCACACCTAAGTGTTGTGAGTCTTGGGGACTCTCTTCCCCGTAGATCATTAGAGGCAGAGATATTGAATATTTTTGAGGCACAGACAGAAGATTCATAAGCACCAATGTAGTCAAAGATTATCGGGGAATAGGCAGGAATGTGCACCATGTGGAAACGCTGACAGTGGTACAAAAGGAAACAGCTCTAGAACATCCAGCAAACTGAAACGATGATCTCGAAAACATTTTAAAATGCAAACAGTGATAGAATAGAGTTTGAAAGGACCATGGGGCTGCTCTGTCATGAGAGAGAGGACACTCGTGATGGTTTGCCCTGAGAGTTACCACACCTCAGGTGATTGGGTGTGGTTGAGAGAGCGTCCCCTTCATGGTAACCTCTGTCAGTGTAGGGAATTGAACCACCATCTCTCTCTGGGAGTGATTTTCGCACCCGCAGCATCGCTTGTCATGCCACAATGGAGATATGGAGCTGTAAATGGATGGGAGTTACACATCCTGTCATTTCCAGCATGGGCTGCAAGTTTCCCCACGCTGAGCAGGGATCTAACACAGTGTGACTGAGAAATGCACTGAGGTGGTGTACACAGTCCTACATGCTGGGAGGGTAACTGCTCCTGGTTTACAGATCAGTACACTGGGGTGGTGTACACAGTCCTACATGCTGGGAGGGTAACTGCTCCTGGTTTACAGATCAATGTACTGGGGTGGTGTACACATTCCTACATGCTGGGAGGGTAACTGCTTCTGGTTTGCAGATCAATGCACTGGGGTGGGGTACACAGTCCTACATGCTGGGAGGGTAACTGCTCCTGGGTTACAGATCAGTGCACTGGGGTGGTGTACACAGCGCTACGTGCTGGGAGGGTAACTGCTTCTGGTTTACAGATCAATGCACTGGGGTGGGGTACACAGTCCTACATGCTGTGAGGGTAACTGCTCCTGGGTTATAGATCAATGCACTGATGTGGTGTGCAAAGCCCTACGTGCTGGGAGGGTAACTGCTTCTGGTTTACAGATCAGTGCACTGGGGTGGTGTACACAGCCCTACGTGCTGGGAGGGTAACTGCGTCAGGTTTACAGATCTATTCACTGTACAGTTACCCATCCTGAACAGAAACCTTGCCGTGTTTATAAAGCAAGACACTTGTGTGGGCTGCAGACAGACCGTTTCACCTGAGTTACTGAATCAATGCACTGGTGTGGTCTGTGCTGGTCCACATGCTGAACAGATAGTTAGTGGCCTGGTGAAACCTGCACAGCCTTCCATCCTTGGACAGGTGGCTGGGTTGCCTGAGTCTGGTCTGCACCGTGCACTATCCAGCACAGATTGTTGGGTTGTACTGTGTCTGGTCTACATAGTGCTGCATCCTGGGCACATTGCTAGTTTATATTGTACCTGGAATGCACAATGCTCCATCCTGGACAGATTGCTGGTTTGTACTGAGCCTGGTCTGTGCAGTGCCCCATGCTGAGCAGATATTTCATGTGGGCGTATAAGTGTCTGGGCTGGATCTGTGAGGTAGATTAAGTGTCTGAAATAATTCCCGATCGATCTATCACTCCTCGAGCTCAACACATTCCGCTGTCAAACCCTGTATTTCTGCAACATGCTGCCCATTAAGTAATTATCCAAATAAAACGTGATTATCTGTCCTTCTTGCGATGTAAACGAGCAGAAGCACCTGAAAATATGTGATGAAGGCAGTTGCGACCCAAAGGTTTTCTTATTTTAATGGTAAATGTGAGGTGCTCTGTTTCAGATGCATTTCGCTTGGTCAAAATGTTTGACACTAAGCAAAATACAATTTATTCAAACACAGTAGAGAAAATACAACACAAAACGTAATTCTATTGGACAAGATAACAAAATTATAGATTATTTAACTACTACACATTAACTACTCCAATATGGTAACATCCTTGAAACACACCCTTGTCACAAATCAAATTCAGGAAACAGATAGACTCACATGCAGTTCTCCAATCCAGGAGGAAAGAACAACAAAAGTAAATTCTGAGAGAAATCTCAGAGAGAATGTGTGGCAGCCGGGAGAGATTTCCTGCCTTCCAACTCTGCTGAGACCCAAACCAGAACTGGCAAAAGTTAAAACTAAGAAACCTGGTTCGATGACAGCTTGACCATCACTTCACAGGACCCGGCCATGGTTGCAAGGACAAAACGGAATGGACAGTATCTACACAGTCTACACCGCGGTAGGAGCCTCTCAAAAATGCCTAACCCCATATAAGCAGTTAAATGATGGTAAGATAAATGTCAAAGTTATACAGAAATTTAAAAAAATGAAAGGATGTAGCAGGCCTGGTAATCTAATACAGACGGGCCCGGGAGCCCAGCAATTCCTATCCTGGCAAAACACAGTAGAATCATCGAGCTAGTGAAGAGAAAGCATTATCTCTCTCCATCACTTCTAACTTTACAACTGGAGATGTGACATTCACCCAATAGTAAGCGATGTCAACATCCCACCCAGACAAGTATGTTTGTGGTCTATAAGCGATGAAGTGAAATGGGATAACTGTTTGCTCCATGACTGTGATTGATGTCACTCTTCATGGACCCTAACTGTGTCACTGGAGAGTTTCCCTCTTCCATAATTAAGGGGCTTCTTTGAACCTGTTATTCCATAGTATCAGGGGCAGCGTCATTGTCAACACGATAGGGATCAGCAGCTCCAGAGAGAGGGAGAAGAATTGAATTTGAAAATAAAAGACTGGAATGTTCCAACAATGAACAGAAGTTTATCCTGGGGTCTTTACTGGCTTTCTCATGATTGGGCATGGTTAGAGTTGCGGATTGAAGCCATACTGATGTTTATTCAAGCCGGTTACTATCTGATCCTCACTATTATTGGTGTTCCTGGTAAGTCTATCTCTGTCAATTCTATAAACTATGGTTAATATCACTGCTAATTCTGTTATTTATATTTCGCAAAGACGTAGAGCATTTTATTCAGGTTCAGTCACATACTCCACTTCCTGTAAATGAATTTCAGAGTCTTCACTCAGAAACACCTAAGAAGGAACAAGACTGTTCAGAAACTCAAATCTGACTTGTGGCCTGAACTGTTTTATGTCTCTGTGTTCTCACTGTCATCAAACCTGCCCACACCCACCTCAATAATATCCCCAATTTCCACCTCTGCCTCATTGCTGTTGCTGAATTAAACATCACCTACCCCTTTGTTAACTTCATAATTTATGGCTCCAGTTGTATTCTGACCTCTCTTCCAGTTACAAATATTTTGACCACAAACTTGTTCTCGTCACTACAATTACTTCACAACTGGTACTCTGTATCAGATTCATAATGTCACTGGACGTGTAATTCAGAGGCACATATTATGACTTGAAAGCCATTGTTTGAAATCCTACCACAACAGATGACTAAAATTAAAATTGAATGACAAAAATTGGCATGACATGTCACTGATGGAAACCATAAACGATCGGGATTTCTTTTATTATTGATCGTCTTTAGTAAAGAAACTGAACATTATCGCCCAGTCTGGACTAAGAGTGACTTCAGACCCACAACGAAATAGTTAGCTCCATGTTGTCTTGACAAATGGCCTCATAGTCAAGAGCAATTAGGATGGACAACACATGCTGCCCTTGCCAGTCGTGCTGACATACCATGAAACAACAACATTAAAGGTGAAATAAACCAAGGAACTGTGGATTTTGGAGATCTGAAATAAAATTCTCCAGTGTCAGAAGTGTTGGAGAAACTCAACAGGCATGACAGCCTCTCTCAGGAGAAAAACATAACTTTTTGTGTTCAGTGATTCTATCAAAACTCAATGCAACTGAGAAATAATATTATTATATCAGGGATGATTGGAAGGGTGAGTGGGAGGTTTGTGTTGAATGGATGGAGAAACGTCCAGCAAAAGAGACAGAGAGAGAGAGAGAAAGGAAAAGCAAACAAAAGGATTGCTAAGGATGAACTTGAAGGAAAATAGAATGGGAAGAGATTCTAACATTCCTGCCTTTCCCATACTCCCGGAGACCACGTCCATTGAGGTATGTACCTGGTTAAAGTGAATTATGTTCCCTCTGTCACTCTTCTCTGAGCGTGATGATCTCCTCCATTTGCAATAATGGTGTTGCCTGTCTAGCTGCTGAGATACAGGGAAAGGTAATGTTACAGTGTCAACTGCTTCTTTGGATAGAGGAGTTGTTACTGCGGTACTGTGCAGAGATGTAACGGCTTTCTCAGCCAGGAAGAGAAACTGATGAGATGAACGAATTTTCAACACTGAATGGGTGCAGCATGTGTGTGAAGATTTGACGTACTACTGTCATTAGAAAGTCAGTGGAGTTTCTGTGGATGGTGTTCTCAGTTTTTTTTTGTCAGCTGCTGAGTTCATTCCGGGAGACCAGAAGGTCTGGTGACCCCACTCTGGACACTGCATTTACAGAGTGTCTGGGTCCATGGTAAACAAATGGAGCAGAGACGACATCGAAGGGAAGGTCTAAAAACAGGGAGGAGCGAGGAACTGTAATTTCCTCTCTGGGATTTCGAGAGGCATTTGTCTAAGCTGGACCCATTCATGTGTAAAATGTGAAAACAGCTTGTTTCATAAATGAGGTGCTCACTGAGCTGTATGCCCTCCGTCTGTAGTACCAATAGTCTCATCAGGGACAGGACTGTGCAGACTCTCACCTTGAAGTGAACTGTTTCAAATCTGCAACATTCCAGGCAGGCGTGGGTATTATATCCACCACATCTGAAGTGTAGTCCTCCGATGTAACACTAGCTGACCGAAGCCACCTGCCTGCTGAGAGGAATGCATTGTTTCCATCTCCACAGGGGAAGGTACAGAAACTAACTTCCAGAAATTTGAAGAAACAAAGTGACTTGTTAAAATGAGGAACTGCAGGAAATTAGAATTAATGAAGAGTATTTTCTTGGAAATCGAATTGAATTGAAGTTTCATAAGTTGCTGCATCTGATGAGTTACATCCCAGAGTATTGAGGAGGTGTGAACAGAGCTAGTGAAATAATTACTGATTATCCTTCAAAGCTGGTTAGATTCTGGAAAGGATGCTGCAGACTAGAAAACAGCTATTCTCAACCTAAATATTTAAAACAGGATGGAGAGGGAAAACAGAAAACTAAATAGCTTGATGTCAGTGGTCAGAAAAACATTGAAGCATTTTATAAGGAACGTGACCATTAGACATTTGGAGAACAATGATATAATTTGATAGAGTCAGTCTAGCTTTAGGAAAGGGAAATGATGTTTGATAAATCTGCTGGGGTTTGTCGAGATTGTCCATTGTGGCATCGACAATTGAGAACCAATGGGGAGTGAAGTATTTGAATTTTCAGCACACGTTTGACATGGTTGAATACAGGTGAGTGGGGAATGTTAGATTCCATGGGTAGGTCGGTGTGGAATATATACCATATGGATTTAAAAAAATGGATAATGGAGAGACGAGAAGAGTAGTATTTTTGGCTGGACTGAAGGCTTGATCGGTATCAGATAGATCAGTGTTTGGGCAATTGCTGTTCACAAGGTATAAAAATGATTCAGATGGGAACAACAAATATCATCATGTGCATTTATATTTACTAAATAGTGAGAGATTGGGAATTGCTGTTGTTGAAAAGAACCTGGATGTCCTTGATCGTAAGTCACAAACAGCATTCATACGGGGCAGGAAGTAAATGATATTTGGCTCTTCATGCAACATGATTGAAGTACCAGAGTTAGTATATCTTTCTTAATGGTAGTGTTTTGATGAGAGAGTGTTTGGTGCATTGTGTACAGATTTGACCTGCTTTGTAAATAATGATCTCCATGTCACCGAGACAGTGCAAATGAGTTTTACTAGACTAAACCCTGGGCATGATGGAGAGTATGCAGGAACTGTGTGTTTATTCCGTAGCACTGCGAGACAATAAGAAGCTGAAATTTGATGGTTATTGACGGACAATCATTACGTCTCAATCAACTGAATAGGGTGAAAATTCCATACTTTTCAGGGGATGTTAGATTTCCGATAGTTTACATGCATCTGCAGAGCCCCCATGACGATTGATAGAGAGATACAGGCTCTGAATGAATTCTGGACATTTGAATGCACAAGTGTGACATTGCATTGCATGTCACTTTGTACACAAACGTGCCAGCAGCCACAGTAACTTCATTCTGAAACATTTAGTCATTCCCCACCAGTTTCTGACATCCATGGAGACCATGGGTCTGCCTTCTTGGAGATTGAAGACAACTTGGAGACTGGTTAAAAAAAGGTTGCTTCATTCCAACTGCCAGAAAACCGTGTTAAAGTAACACTTACGTTCTATGAGTAATTAAGCCATGTGGATCAATTTGAAGCAGACTATCTGTGCAGCCCCTGCTCTATTTGTTTGCAATGTTAGAACATCTCTAACACTTTCCTGTTCCTCTGTTAGTGACTTGAGAAGCTAAATGACCTCTTCCTGTTCCTTTGTAAGTGACTCCGGTTGTGAAATTGTCTCTTTCTGATCCCGTGTAAGTGACGTGTGCGAGTGAGCAGATTCCTTCTTTTTCTGTGTAATCAGTAGGAGGGACTGAATGGGCTATCCCTCTTCTTGCCCAGTAGTTGTGTTGGGCTGAATGACTTCCACGCATTCTTGTGAAACCATATTGAAGTGCTGAATGTGCTCCTTCTTTTACTGTGGAAATGTACAGTGCTGTTACATAAATGCTACCCAGACAGTAACAGCACAATCTTGAATGTTGTCCAGGTCTCGTTGCACATGGACACAGACTGCTTCAAGAGCTGATGAGGGACAACTTGTTAGAACGTTATGTAAACTTCAGTGAATATTTCCATTTCTGGTCAGTTTGGACTCAATGTGCTGAATGGCCTCCTTCCACCTTGCAGGGATTCCCCGCCGACAAACAGGAAATGCCTGGGCTGAGGGAGCTATCCGGAGGTTCTCCTGCAGAAATGCCCCATGGCTGAGATGATTGATGCCATCCGATGGTAAACATCTCCCTTGTGATGTGAATGACTCCAAACTGTCGAGACGACACAATCAATTCTCATTAAGTATGATTTTGCTCAGGCTCCTTGATGTCATCCTCAGTCTAACAGTGACTTGATGTCTAGACCAGTCTCCCTTACCTCAGCCCCTGTGCTCACTCTTTTGTTCATATCAATAGGTCATGGTGCAGAAGTAGAGAATGTTTTCTTCAAACAGAGGGTAGTGATTGCTTGGAATTCTCTTACACAGAGAATTAGGGGAGAGCAATCACTGAAAGTGACTAGTGGAAATTGGTTCTGGAACCCCTACTATTTGTTATTTGTTATTTTATAAATGACCTGGATGTGGGTGTTGGTGAGTGGGTTAGCAAGTTAACATATGATACAAAGTTTTTTGGAGTGGTAGAGTGTGGAGGGATGTTGTAGGTTGCAACGGGACATTGACAAGATGCAGAACTGGGCTGAGAAGTGGCAGATGGAGTTCAAACTGGAAGATCGTGAAGTGATTCCCTTTGCAAGCTCGAATGTCCATGCAGAATATTTGGTTAAATTCAGGATTCTTGGCAGTGTGGAGGAACAGAAGGATCTTGGCGTCCATGTCCACAGATACCTCAAATTTTCTACCCAACTTGAAGGGGTTGTTAAGAAGGAATATGTTGTGTTGTCTTTCATTCGCAGGGAGATTGAGGTTAAGATCCAAGAGGTTATGTTGCAGCTCTATAGAGCACTGGTTAGACCACATTTGAAATATTGTTCAGTTCTGGTCACCCATTATAGGAAGAATGTGGAAGCTTTGGAAATTGTGTAGAGGAAATTTACCAGGATGCTGCCGGGACTGGAGAGCAGGTCTTATAAAGCAAGCTTGAGGGAGCGAGAATTTTCCTCAATGGAGCAAAGAAAGATGAAAGGTAACTTGATAGAGGTGTACAAGATGATGAGAGTCATTGATAGAGTGAATAGCCAGCGACGTTTTTCCCAAGAGAGAAATATCTATCACAAGGGGTCATAATAATAAGGTAATTGGATGAAGGTTTAGGGGAGATATCAGTTGCAGGTTATTTCGACAGAGAGAGGTGGGTGTGTGGAATGCACTGCCAACAGTGGAAATAGAGTCAAATATGTGAAGGAAACTTAAGAGAATCTTGGATAGGCATAGGAAGAAAGTGAAAGGAAGCATGTCGGTTAGTCTGATCTCAGTAGGATAAACGGGAGGGGGCACAACATCGAGGACTGAATGTCCTGTACTGTGCTGTTCTGTACTTTGTTCTGTGTTCTATGGAAGTGTTCGTAGAGGCTGGAGATAGCTGCAGAGCAGTATTTAAAGTGGCTTCACCAGCATCCTGTGCAAACGCAATATGCCACCCCAACTCCTATACTCAAAGTTCTGACCGATTAAGGCAACCATGCCAACCGCGTTCTTCACCACCCTGTCTACCTGTAATTCCACTTTCAAGAAACTATGAAGATACACCTGAGGTCTCTTTGTTCAGCAACACTCCCCAGGGTACTACCCTGCTTTAACTTACCAAAATGCAAAACCTCACAAATATTAAAATTAAACTCCATCTGCCAGTCCTTGGCCCATTAATGGTCAGTGGTGCTGTTGTACTCTGAGCTAATCTTCCTCACTGTCCTCTGCACCACTTTTTTTTATTTTCTCTGTAAACTTACTAACCATGCCTCCGATATTCACATGCAAGTCATTTATATACATGATGAATAGCTGTGAGTTCAGCACTGATTCTTTCAGCACACCGCTGGCCACAGGCCGCAAGTCTGGAAACCAATCCATCACCTTCAATCCAATTTTGCAAACAATTGGTTAGCCTTTCTTTGATTCTAAAAGACCTAATCTGTCTCCGATGGGAAACCTTATTCAACGCCTTGCTGAAGTCTGTGAAAACAATGTGTACCACAGTGCCTTCAATCTTCTTTAAGACCTCTTCAAAATACTCAAACACATTAATGAGACATGATTTATATCGTACTAAGCCATGTTGACTATCCCTATTCAATCCTTGCATTTCTAAATGGATGTAAATCCTATCCCTCAGAATTCCTTCCAACAAACTCTTCGACACTGACGTTAGGCTCACTGAGTCGGTAATTAACTATGTTTTGGATCAAGTTCCCTTTTCTAGTCCTACCCGTCCGCTGGCCACAAACAAAAATGTAACCTGGTTGGTGATATGGCCAATGTTATAGTTCTCAGGGTGTGTCAGGATCAGTGTTAGGAACAAGTCAGATAGATTTATTCAATCTGCTAAAACACGTTTGTGACCAAAACAAACTTACTCAAACTATGATGGAAAGAAAAATGACGATTGGATATTGCAAATATGTCACACACACACACACTAACACACACACACACGTATGTTTGGTAACAATTTGAAAAAAGAAATCTGCAAAGTTAACTTGACAGAACTTTGTCCAAATATTATTCGAACTCATGACCAAAACAAAAATGAGAGTTTGAACCGAATGCTGTTCTATTTATAGAGTAGCGTTGAAAATGTGTTGCTGGAAAAGCGCAGCAGGTCAGGCGGCATCCAAGGAACAGGAGAATAGACGTTTCGGGCATAAGCCCTTCCCTGCCGCGCTTTTCCAGCAATACGTTTTCAGCTGTGATCTCCAGCATCTACAGTCCTCACTTCCTCCTCCTATTTACCGAGTAATCAAGTCTTACAGCATGGAGAGAGGCTCTTTAGCTCAAGCTGATCCATGCTGACCCAAATGTCAATCCACACTTACCCCATTTCCCAGCACTTGGCCCACAGCCTTCTCGTCCTTTCCTGTCCATGTACCTGTCCAAATACTGTTTAAATATTGTTAATATAAATGCTTCAACCATTTCCGCCTTCAGCTCTTTCCCTTTGCGTACCACTCTCTGGGTAAAACAGATTCCACCAGTTTGCCTTTTATTCTTTCTCCTCTCACCTTAAACTGATGCCCTCTCCTCCTCAATTCCCCAACTCTGGGAAAAAAAGGCTGAATCCATTCACCCTATCCATGCCTCTCATAATCTTGTACACTTCTATAAGATCCCCCCCTCAGTCTCCTACGCTGTGAAAAAAGTCCTTGCGTGTCCAACCTCGCCCTATATGTCACACTGCTCTGTCCTGGCAACATCTTTGTAAATTCCATCTGCACACATTCCAATTTAAAAACATCCTTCTGATCGCAATGTGTCCAAAACTGACCACAACACTACAAGTACAGCTTCACCAACATCCTGTAGAACTACAACATAGCTTCCCAACTGCTCTCCTCCATGTCCTGACCGATGCATGCCAGTGTGCCAAAAGCCTTCTTCACTGCCCATGTCTACCTGGGACTCCACTTTCAGAGAACGGTTGAACTGAACTCTGCTCAACCACACTGCTTAACGCCTTACCATTCACCATGAAACTACTACATTGATCTAAGTTTGCAAAAATATTCCTCAGCCAACTTGTCCCGTTGATCAAGTTCCTGCTGCAATTTCTGATAAAATTCCTCAATGACCACGATACCACCAACTTTAGTGTCACCTTCAAATTTACTAATCATGCGTTGTACATTCTCAAGGATATCATTGATATGGATAATAAACAACAATGTGCCCAGCACTAATCCCTGAGGCACTTCATGTGTCACAGGCCTCCAGTCCGAGAGCCTCCTTGCACTATTACCCTCTGCTTACTACGATCAAGCCCAATTGGCCAGCTCCCTCTGGATTCCATGCGATTCTAAACTTCCAGACCAGCCTACCATGGGTAACTTTGTCAAACGCCTTACCGAAAACAATGCAAACTACGTCTACTGCCCTACCCTCATCAATATTCCCGGTCACTTCATCAAAGAACTCAAAGAAATTTGTGAGGCATGATCTCCCACTCACTAAGCCATGCAATGTTTCCGGTATAACACAACTATTAATGATAATGATTAAAATTACTAATAACAAACAATAATAATTAATAATAATATGACATTTTCAATGGAGAATAAATTATCCTCGGTATGTGATATTGGAGCATGCGTCATGGGTGAAGGGCAGGATAGATTTTGTACCTGTGTCAGTTAACTGGATTGAAAAAAAGCAAGGGTGGCATGGTGGCTCAGTGGTTAGCACTGCTGCCTCATAGAACCACGGACCCAGGGTTGGTTCCAGCCTCAGGTGACTCTCTGTGTAGAGTTTGCACATTCTCCCTGCGTTTGTGTGGGGTTCCTCCGTGTGTTCGATTTTTCTCCCGCAATCCAAAGATATACAGGTTAGGTGAATTGGCCATGCTAATTTACACATAGTGTTATGTGCATTAGTCTGGGTAAATATAGGGTCGGAGAATGGTATTGGGTGGGTTGCTGTTCGGAGGTTTGGTGTTGCCTTGTTGGACCAAGTGGCCTGTTTGCAAACTGTAGGGAATCTGAAAAAAATATTATTTCTAATCAAACGCTGTCTTTCCAAATGGATGTACATCTTATCCCTCGCAGTCTTCTCAAGTAACCTATCTACCACAGATGTTAGCCTTTCTGGTCTATAGTTCCCAGATTTTTCTTTGCTTCCCTTCTTGAATGATGGCACAACATTTGCTACCCTCCAATATTCTGGACCCTAACCTGTGGCTAACGATGATGCAAAAATATCAACCAGGTCCCCGTAGTTTCTTCTGAAGTCTCTTGCAGTGTCCTTGGAAACATCTGTTTAGGACAAGGAGATTTATCCATCTTCATACATTCTAATGCATCCAACACGTCCTCTCCTGTGATATTGACGAACCAAAGATATCGCAATAACCTTTGTTAAGCTCCAAAGTCTTCATGTATTTCTCCACGGTAAAGACACAGGAGAAATATTCTTTGAGAATCTCACAAATCTCCTATGGTTCTAGACATGCATGTCTGGTTTGGATCTTGAGGGGTCATATTCGCATTTAGTTTTTTTTAAATATACTTAAAGAACCACTTTGGATTCACCCAAATCTTCTCAGCCAAGGTTATCTTGAGCCCCATTTTCGCCCTCCTGATTTCCTTCTTCAGTAAACTCCTGTATCCCCCTATATACCTTCAGGTATTCCCTCGATCCCAGCTGCATGGACCTGAGCCACGCCGCCTTTTTGCTGGTCAAAGCCTCAATATTTCCTGACATCCAAAGTTCCCTATTCCTACCAACCTTGCCTTTTTCCTCAAAGGAACATACACGTCTTGACCTCATGACATTTCAGTTTTAAAGTCCTCCCACTTGCAGGAGGTCCCTTCGCCTGCAAACAGACTCCGCCAACCAACCCCTACAAGCTCCTGTCTAATTCCATCAAAATTCGCCTTGCTCCATGTTTGAACTTGAACATGTGGAGCAGTTTCGTCCTTCTCCATAACTATTTTAAAATTATTACAACTATGGTCACTGGTGACAGAGTGCTCCCCCACATTGACCTCAGTCACCTGTCCTGCTCTACTTCTTAGAGTAGGTCAAGTCTTATCCCTTCCCGAGTTGCACCCGCTTTATACTGCTTGGGGAAACTTTCCTGAACACACATAACAGATGCACCCCATCTCAGTTCTTAATTCTATGTCAATCCCAGTCTATGTTACGAACATTAAAATCTCCTACTATGGCAATCCCATTGGCTCTGCAAGTCTCCCCAGTCACTCTACATATTTTTGTTCGGCTAATTACTTGTTTACTATTTGAGGGCCTATGGAACAACCCAAATGATATCACCATTCCCTTCTTATTTCTAAGCTCCCCCACAAATCCTCACAGGATATTCTTTTAGTTATTTTATCTCTGATTACTGCTGTGGTCCTCGCCTTAATCAAAAATGCAACTCCTCACACCTCCTTCCACCAACTCTGTCTCGCATTAAGCACCTGTACCTTGGTACATTAAGCTGCCAGCCATGTCTCTCCCTTAGCCATGTTTCTTTAATGGCTATAATATCCCAGTCCCACGTACCTCTTCCGCACTGAGTTCATCAGCCTTACCTGTCAGCCATCTTACATTGGAACAGGTGCAACTCAAACCAACAGTCACTCCTTGCTCCCTGTCGTGTTCCTGCCTAACCGATCTCTGCACTTTACTGTTTGTGATAACGGTATCTCCTTCCAGCCTCGCACTAGTATCCCTGCTGTTGAGGATCCCACGCCGTCCCCCACGCCAGCCAACCAAGTTGAAACCCTCCCTTGTAGCACTAGCAATCCTGCCAGCCAGGATATTAGTCCCCTTCCAGTTCAGGTACAACCTGTCCTTCCTGAACAGGTCACCTCTGTCCCACAAAAGATCTGAGTGATCTAAAACTCTGAATCGCTACCTCCGGAACCAATTATTTAGCCACACATTCATCTGCCAATTCCTCCTTTTCTTACGCTCACTAGCACAAAGCATTGGAAGTAAACCGGATATTAGCACTGTCGTGGTCTTGTCTTTTACCCTTTTTCCTAGCTCTCTATAGTCACCCTGCAGGACCTCATCACTATTTCTACCTGATACAGGTACACAGGTACACACAAATCCCTCTGTACCACTGGGTTCTACATTCTCCTTGCATTTAAATAATTTTCTGCTGTTTTGTCTTTTCCCCAAAACAGAAAATTCCTATCACATATATATTGTATTTTTTTTTCTGCTGAAGGTTTGCTGAAAACTCTCCTCTTTCTGTATGTCACTGCTTGGTGCTCTACCCCTCCCCAAGTCTGTATCCCATTGCAGATATTCTGCCCTCTCCTGTCTGCATCCCATTGCAGGCGCTCTGCCTGCCGTGTCCATACAATGTTTACAATGACTTCTGGCTGCACCCCCACCCCGGTCAGAACGTTCTGCAGCCGCTCTGAGACATCCTGGACCCTGGCACGTAGATGGCTATACATCATCTTGGATTCCCACTTGCAATCACAAAATCTCTTGTCTGTTCCCCTAACTACCCAGTCTGAATAATTACTTCTGAAGTTATTCGTCTCGCATAACCTTCTGACAATGGGATTTCTTCCTGATACAGTTGGATTTGGCTGAATTGCTTTGTTTCAGGCCGTGGACAAATTCCAATGAATCATCATCAGGAATCCTCCATGAGTGGAAAAGACGACTAGGCTTTTTTTTCACTCACACATGTTGCTGTGGTGAGCGGCAGGGAAACAGAAAATGAGCAATAGACTGTTCCTTCACATATAGGCTACATTTTTCCATCTGTAAGTTAAATCAGTAACGTTATCAGGCCCCAAACTGGACCATGTGAGCTCTCCTTGAATATTGTCCGAACTATATGACTCCATCACATTCTCGACTCCAGGTCAGTGCATTATTGCTGTTGTCATACACCGAATTAATTCACTAACAATAAATGGCCCTACTTGTTTTGAAGATGTGTTAATATGTGCCTGCATAATGTAAACATAAGTTTGATAACTTCATAATATCTGTGTTAAGATGAATACGTTTTATTCTTAAACAAATAAAGAAATTGCTGGAAAAGGTCAGCCTGTCTGGCATCAGATAAGAAGATAAATCAGAGTTCAATTTTTCAGTCCAATAACCTTTCCTTTGAACTTGAATTATTCTTAAATTATTTCCCCAATTTTATTCTCCCACATAAGAAGAAATATCCATCAGGTATTCACCAACTACACTCTTCTCAAGATGTTTTATGGTCAATAAAACATCTCTCATTCTCAGGCCGGATTGTTGCTTCTTCGTAACGTAATATCTTCATCCCAAGAATGAGTAAAGAGAAAAACATATGAAACGTTTCGGAAGCAAATTTGTTTTTATCAGTTAAGGCAATTATAACTACACATAATACATCAGATGTGTTCTCAGCAATGCCCTGTACTGATGGAAAAAAAAACATCGCTAAGATCAAACACAACACCCGCTGCACGAAACAGAATAATTCCATTTACCTTCCAAATCACGGCACCTTCAGAGTAATTTGAGGAGACTCATGTACTAAGACACGTTATCTCAAATGGAAATGGGAGACCCCTTTTATATTAAAGCGTGTTAGCCTCACAGCAAGTCACCTACTCTTTTCAGAAACAACGGCACAGCAAATAGGAACAAACATATAAAATTCAGCCCCTCAAACGTATCCCACAGTCCCATTGACTGTCCAGTCAAGTATTTATCAAACTTAGCTTCTACTGCACCCGTGGAAAATAATCCTGACACCTTAAGGATGCAGAGCATAGGAAATTGGAATTAGGCCATTTGGCCCATTCGGTCTACTTTGCAGTTTGATCCTGTCTGATGTGTTTCTCAAGAATTTCCCCGCCTTCTCACTGTAACTCTTGATCGTGGTTTTAATCTAACCTTTGTCTTAAAGACATAGTTCCGTCGGTGTCTCTGTATGTGTGTGTGATTGCGTGTGTATTTCTGTGTATATCTGTTTCATGGCAGGAGACAGGGTGGTGATGGATGGTTGTTTTTTGAACTGGAAGCCTGTGTCCAGCGATGATCCAGAGGCAGAATTGTTGGGTCCACGTTTGTTTGTCATTCATGTAAAAGATTTATATGAGAATTAACGAAGGCATATTTCGCAAATTTGTGGATGACATCAAGCATGGGTGTACAGTGGGCAGTGTTTGTATAATGGTGAACAACAGAAGATTTCAAAGAGACCTTCATTAATTAAATCAATGATTCATAGAGATGTACAACAGGGAAACAGACCCTTCAACTCGTTCATGCCATCGGATTATTCAAAATTAATCCACTCCCATTTGCCAGCATTTGGCCCATATCCCACTAATCGTAAAGCCACCCAGTTGCCTTTTAAATGCAATAATTGTTCCAGCCTCCACCAGTTTCTCTGGCAGCTTACGCCATAGAAGCACCACCCTCTGCAGGAAAAAAAGTAGATCTTCATTGTCTTTCAAATATTTTTCTTCCCACCTTATACCTATGCTTTCTAGTTTTAGACTCTCCTACCTTGGGGGAAGGAACCTTGACCACTCACCCTATCCATGCCCTTCATAATTTTATAAACTTCTAGAAAGTGTAAATGTGGCTCCAGTCAAGACGGTTGTCTGCGCTTTCAGTCATCCTGGGTCTATAGTCTCAAATTCAGTAGTCGTACCTCTTCCTTCTCCATCAAGGCATGATTCCAGAAAAGTTTA
The DNA here is from genome assembly GCF_047496795.1 of Chiloscyllium punctatum. Taxonomy (NCBI): domain Eukaryota; kingdom Metazoa; phylum Chordata; class Chondrichthyes; order Orectolobiformes; family Hemiscylliidae; genus Chiloscyllium; species Chiloscyllium punctatum. Next base: position 35,817,758 of record NC_092761.1, on the reverse strand, counting down.
ACCAACTTATTCAGACATATTATGAAGCAGCTCTGTGGAATTTGAAACTAGAATTTTCGGTACAGTGATAGGGACACTCCTATCATTCAGCATTAACCCCTAAAGCTGCAACGTGATGCTGCTGTGTGTTTTTTTTTATTATCCTGTTGTAATATGTTGTGAGACACCTCCACAGGACATGAATACACATGACCGTCTCCAGAGATAGGGGCACTACCACACATTCATGGACTGTAATCGAATTCAGAGTTTCATCTCAGAAACGTGTGCACCACCCACTACACAAGGATTAAACCATGTCAGATATTGGGTCTTATTTTAAGTATATGGATTTATTAAACTCTGGTTAACATTACCAAATTATACAGGGGACATTTCTCATTGAAAAAAAAGTACAAGTTATTAGCTTCAACTATAGGATGTTGAGTGCATTCGCGGTGCCATTGAGATAAACTATGAAAATCTTTAATTGCTTGGCTATGATTTCCGGTTTAAATGGATATTATCAGTCGTCTGCTACATCAGGGAACGAAATCCTGCAAACACACTCTGCACAATGAAGGTTCTCGAGTAGATATCAATACTGAACATCAGAGACGAGGAAAGAGCACAATTCTGGGCCCAAAACACCGGTCACTATTTCAAATCTCTAACATGTGGCTTTCCTCTTCCTAAAATCATGTAATCATACTATCCAGCTTCTCCTTACCCACTCCTCCCTCTGCCTGCGCAAAGCAAACCAAGCTCTGCGTCTTTAAGAAAGTTAAGGCTGTTGTTTGTGGACCTACTGGAGAGGGGAATGTCGTTTTAATCAGAAGGGAGAATGTAGAGGGGGCAGTAACATCACTCACTGGGCTGAAATGTGGCACATGGAGTTTAACTTGGATACATGCGATGTATTGCATTTTGGTAAATCAAACAAGGGGAGGGATTGTCCAATTAATGCTGGGCTTTGGTAGTTATGCAGTAAAAGAGGGACCCGGGGCACAGGTATAATTCTTTGAAGTTTGTGCTGCAGGGTGGTTAAGGTTACTTCATTGCTCAAACCTTTGAGATTAGAAGTTGAGAAGTCATGATGAGGTTGTGCAAGACATTGATGAAGCCTCTTCTGTTGTACTGTGTGCAATTTTAGTCGTTATGTTATAGGAGGGATATTGTTAAGCTGGAGAAGGTTGGGAAGAGATTTACCAGGTTGTTTATCTTCTGCCTCGTGAGCCGACAAACACAAGGCATAAACATTGAATTGACCAGTTTCCAAACCACCCTCATCCACCCAGATCACAAATTCAACTCTCCAATTCAGGTCCGCCCTCTCGAGGGGACCTAACTGTTCATGTTCCTTCCCACCGACTGGTCCACAGTCCCCACCGACCTATCATTATCACCTCCCACCTTTGTCCACGTGTCGCCTACCTTTCCCCAGCCTCACCCCACCACCCATTTTCTCTCAGCTCTATTCACCCTCCCCAGTTCCGAAGAAGGATCCTGACTGCAACGTTGACTCTGTTGCTCTTCGATTTTTGGTTGACCAGCCGTGCATTTTCCACCACCACACTTTATCTACACTGAATTGTCCAGCATCTGCAGTCCCCATTGCCTCTTAGGTACAATTCTCTGTTAACATAATGTCGTTGTCTGTTGTACATGCACATAGTCTAAGGGACATTTTCTTCAAGCTCATGGATGATAGAATTTCGCTCAATGTTGTATTGATGTTGTAATGCCTGAGAAATATTTACAGGATTTATAAACAGGGAAGCACATTCATGTTCCGATAAATTTCCAGCATTGCTCCAACATTCAAGGCAGATTGAATTGAATACCTACCAGCCCCAACATTCGCTCCCTCAGTCACTTCACATATCCCTATCAGAATGTGTAAATATTAATCATTATTTTGAAGTTTAATGAGATAATATTGAATTGAAACGGGTTAACTGGAGCTATTAGTTCAGAGAATATTATTGATGTCGGTCTCCGTGGATCCTAAATGTGTCACGAAGTATCCTCTTCTATTAATTAAGGATTCGGTTCAATGTGTTATCCCATAGTATGAGCAGCAGCTCACCGACAGCACTAACAGGTATGAGCTGCTCATCCCTGGGAGGAGAGATCATAATCTGAGAACAATAGACTGGAATGTTCCAACAATGGACAAGAGTTTATCAGATGGTCTTTACTGGATTTCCCATCCTGGAATATCATTAAGATGATGGATCAATAATGTTCTGCTTCTTATTCGAGCAATTACTATCCCATCCTCGCTATAGTTGGTGTTCCTGGTAAGTCATTCTATCTGTTCATAAAGACAGGTTACACTGAAGTGCGGCTCATATTATTTAAAATTTAGAAAGGTGGACGTCAACATTTTCAATTCCAATGAAATATTCCATTTCACCCAAATTATAACGAGCAAATTACTCATGACAAAATACTCACCAATATGCGAGGAGTAACCAGACTGTTCTCAAACTCCATAATCCTTCTAGCCCTGCACAGATCTACATTTCCATATCCTCCCCACTCACTGATACTGTCCAATCCCACTATCATGATATCCCGTCTTCTCCTCAGCCTCAGTGCATCTTCTGAATAAACCACCAATTGTGCGTTTGCCAAATCTGGATACATGTTATTAAGTCCCTTCTAACCAAATGTTAGTTTCAAAATAATTGCGCTTGAGTCTGTTGGACTTGTTCACCGCACATAATCTGTCCGACAGGCAGACACTGCATAATGCTTAAGTCATTCCACATAATATAGATGCACAGAATAATAATCTGTTGATATCTCATGAAGAAAATTGATGTATTTGAGCTGAAACTATCATCATTTGTGAGAAAAAGCCCATCTGCTTGCGTCATGTCCTTCGAAGAAATCAATGGGTTATCCTTCCCTAGTCAGGTCTATGCAAACACACAGCAATGTGTTTTACTCTTTACTGTCCTGGAGAACAGCTGAACCAGCCACTCAGTTCAAGATCCGTATAACATGCTGGCCTGACCAGGGCTGCGCACATCCCGTGAGGGAAGAACAAAAGTAAAGTTCTCTCCCTTCCTGTGCCTGTTTTCCTTATTTCTACACTTCATTTCCATTCAGGTAGGTGATCATTTCTTATTTCAAGTGCAATTTTCTGACTGAGTCTCTCCCAAAAGTGATGTTCATATCCTCGGGCACCTTTGGTCCTGGCTTTACTAATGCTGACATTCAGATGTAAGGAACGTTTAAATTCCACATCAGTGGCAGTGCATAGAGACGGAATGGGAGTTTATGTCATAATAAAGAAATGTTGATCGGTAAGTGAGGGAAAGGAATTGTTATGATCATCGCTGAGAGTGTGGTAGAGGCAGTATTTCGGATACTGTGGATAGATTTTCTCACCTTTAAAAGGAATGATCTCATTGCAACAGAGAGAGTGTAAAGGAATTTCACCAGCCTAATCCCTGGGCTGATGGTAAACAAGGAGTGAGTGAAGGTTAATCTGTAGCATTGTCAGAGAATAAGAGGTCATTGCATTGAAACTTGACAGTGATGAACAATTACTCGTTCTGCTCTACACAGACAGTGAGAAGGTGATAAATGCCATGGCATGTATTTTTTTTATTTTACTCGGGATGCATGATTTTTGATCATTATGTGTTTCTGAGGATAAAACCTTCAGTCAAATTCTGCCTTGATATCAGGGTCAATCCCTCTTACCTGAGCAGATCAGTTAATCCCTTTTGTTAATGTTAATAGGTGATAGTGTCTGTGTGGAGAGTGTCTTCTTCTTACAGAGGGTAGTGAATGTCAGGAATTCTCAGGTCTAGATAGTTTGCGGAGGTAGATCACTGCAAGTATTTAAAGAGGAGGTAGACGGATTTTCGACCTGTAAGAGAGCTGAGGGTTGTGAAGAATAGGGCATTAAAGAGAAGTTAATGCTAACAGTGTCAGACATGATCGCATACAATGGCGTGAGCATCGGAATTAGCTACTCCTGTTTCTTATATTCCCATAATCTGTCTTTGGAAAGTGAATGGTTGCAATTTTCCTGGAAGTGCTGTTACTGAATGGTGAGGACTGTGAGAGAAAAGTATTTTATGAGCCATCTCTGGGAGAGATATGGGCCCGATATTCACAACGAACCTGGGTGTACAACATGACCAACAAGTGAAACACCAGTTGCAGAGAGGAGACACTCTGTGAAGAGATGGGTGGCTTCTTTTGTACCCAGTCTGGATTTCCCATCACATTTTACTACCCACACCAAACCATACAGTGTTGAGGGACTGAATGATATCCTGTATTACTGCAGCAGGTATTTGCAGCATGTGGTCTCTATCTGCTCCTGTTCAGGTGGTTTTAAGGACTAAATGGAACATAGGAACATAGGACTGAGGAGCAGTAGTTGGTCATTAGACACTTTGTCATTGCTCGACCAGACAGGAAGATCATGGCTGATCTGATCTCTGCAGCACTTTTCTGTATGTCCACAGTTTCCTTCCATTCACATGTCTGTCAAATGTTGAACAAACCCAACTTTGAATAAATGCAAACACCCAGGCACAATACGAGGAAACTGCATAAAGCCAAAGTACACAGGCAGCACAATTCTGGGAAGCAACAGACATTTACCTATCAGTCTTGTTCCCATCCAATTAATTCTGCTGCAGTTTATCATTTTTAATTTGTTCATGGAATGTCGGTGTTGTTGATAGGCCAACATTTATGGACCATGTCTAATTTCGCTGGAAGTAGTGGTGTTGAGCTGCCATCTTAGGAATAACCTTCTGTGAAAGAGAACTCCCATTTGAACAGCACTTTTAAAATTTCTCATTCCTACTCCGACAAATGTTGGAGGGTCACGATTTCATTTTCCAGCCTCACTTCCCCACTGGTCACACTAGGTTTGAAGTGTAACCTAGGTCATTTTGTCGAAAAATGTGAGATACAGAGTCACACATGTACAGGCACATACGCAAATGCTCCTGACTTAATACGATAAAGAATAAGAAAAGCTTTCCAGAGTTTCATAGTACTTGAACTCATATCAAATGGAAAAGTGATAATGTGTCCCAAGTACTTTTCTGTCTCTGACGTTATTTTACTCAAACAAGTTGCTGGTGTGAGATTTCTTCCTGGAATAGTTGGATTTGGCAGAATTTCCTTTCCTTCAAGCAGTGGAGCGATTCCCATTAATCCTCAACAGGCATACTCCACGTTTGGTGTAGATGACTCAGAGATTTTTTACTCTCACACTTTGCTGTCAGGAGGGACAAAGTAAGAGAAGAGAAGTATCAGGCTGCGGCTTACGACCATAAGAACATCGGACATAAGAACAGAAATTAGGCCATTCAGCCCATCGACTCTGATCCACCATTCAATTATGGCTGACAAGTTTCTCAACCCCATTCTTCTGCTTACGTCCTGTAAGCCTTGATCCGTTTGAAACTCAAGAAGCCAACAATCTCTGTCTTTAATATGCTCAATGACCTGACACCTACTGCCTTCTGTGAAAATGAATTCCATAGGTTCTCCACTCTCTGGCTGAAAACGTTTCTCTTTACCTCCGTTCTAAAAGGTTTCCCTTTACTCTAAGATTGTATCCTTGGGTCCAAGAGACCCGACCAATGGAAGACTTCTCAACATGCACACTGTCCACGCCATTCAGTATTCTGTATGTTTCAATTAGATCCCCCCACATCCCTCTGAACTCCATCAAGAACAGACCTAGAGTCCTCAAATGTTCTCATATGTTAAGCTTTTCATTCCTGGGACCATTCTTGTGTACCTCCTGTGAAACGATTCCAAGGTCATCACATCTTTCCTGAGATATGAGGCTCAAAACAGCGCACAATACTCCAAATGTGGTTTTACCAGAGCCTTATAGAGCCTCAGAAGTAAGTCCCTGCTTTTACATTGAAATCCTTTCAAAATAAATGCCATCACTGCATTTGCCTTCCTAACTACTGACTCAACCTGCAAGTTTACATTGAGAGAATCCTGGAGTAGAACTCCCAGTCCCTTTGCACTTCTGACATCTGAATTTTCTCGGTAGTCCATGATTTTATTCTTCCTACCAAAGTGCATGTTCCCACAATTTCCAACTTTGTACTCCATCTGCCACTTCTTTGCCCATTATCCTAACCTATCCAAATCCTTCTTAAGCCTCCCTGCCTCTTCAACCATACATATCCCTATACCTATCTTTGTATTATCTTCAAACGTAGCCAGAATACCTTCAGTTCCTTCATCTGGATCGTTAATGTATGAAGTGAAAAGTTTTGGTCCCAACAATGAGCCTTATGGAACACTACTTGTCACTGGCTGTCATCCTAAGAAGGACAATTTTCTCGACACTCTCTGCTTCCTGCCAGACAGCCAAACTTCTATCCATGCTAGCACCTTGCCTCTGACACCATGGGCCCTTGCCTTACTCAGTAGCCTCCTGTCGCCACATTGTCAAAGATCTTCTGGAAGTCCTGGTGGATGACATCCATTGACTGTCCTTGTTCTAAGCTGCTTGTGATGTCCTCAAGGGTTTCTAGCAGATTTTCCAGGCATGACCTCCCCTTGATGAAACCATGCTAACTTTGTCCTACTTTACCATCCACATCCAAATATTCAGTAATCTCATCCTTCACAATGGATTCCAGGATCTTACCCACAGCCAAGTTTAGATTAATCAGTGTGTAATTTTCCCTCTTTTGCTTTACTCCCTTTTTAAACAGGGGTGTCACGTTAGCGATTTTTCATTCCTCTGGGCATCTCCCTGATTCGAGCAATTCTTGAAAGATCACCACCAACGCCTCCACTGCCTTAGAAATCTGGAGTGGAGTCTATCTGGTCCAGGTGATTTACTTACATTCAGGCCATTCAGTTTTTCCAGCACCTTCTCCTAGGTGATGACAACCTTACTCTGGTCTGTCCACTAAGTGTTTTCAATGTTTGGGATATTAGTCGTGTTTTCAACCATGAAGTCTGACACGTAGTAATTTTTCAGCTCCTCAGCCATTTCCTTGTTCCACGTTTCTCTCTTGTGCCAATTGCTAGCGATCAACTGTCCATTTTTGGCTCTCGTTTTCCCTTTCCATATCAAAAGAAGCTCTTACAGTCTTTCTTTACATGACTGGCTTACTTACGCTCATATTTAATTTTCTCGCTCCTCACTTTTTTTTTTGCTTCTGTTGGTCTTTACAAGTGTTACGACATGGTGGTGAACCTCTCTGTTAATTAAACCAAAGACCCAAGAAAGCTCACATCACCTCATAATCTATTAGAATATGAGTGACAGAGAACTCCCAAATTCCACTATTTAAAGAAAATAACGTCAATTTATTTTTAACTGTAAAAATGAACATTACCCCACAACTATTTAAAACCGCTCCCCACCCCCCACCCCCACAAACACCCTCAACTCCATCACAATATCTGTTTCAATAAGACACTCATGAAGATTACATCAACTTAATTTCAAAACCACACAGCCACTGCCGTCCTCTGTGATGCTCCTCTTTGGGCTGATGAATTCCCTGGATTGGCGTATTTCTGTTTACTGTGAATGTGTTTCATACGAAAAAAAAGTATGATAGTGAGTATTTTCTAATTTCTTGGACAGCAAGATGATTGATTTCCAGGATTCTTCCGTCTCGATGGCATTTGGTTTCTCCCCAATTTTCAAAATGTCCGCATTTTCAATCCCCAGCATCAAATGGTCTCACTGATTCGATGTTGGTAAAACAATAAATTCAATCCCTATTTGCTTTCAGTTACAAAGAGAGAGAAGGAATGAGAGTGTTGCATGCAACAGTGTGACTGGTGGAGCAAGAGCCTTTTGTGGGGGTATGTGCTATAACAGATATACAGAGAGTGTGAGCGAGTAGAGAGAATATGGAGACATTTGTCCTGGCCGAACGGGGAAGGTTATTGATGCTTGTCCTATATGGATGTGCATTTCTTCAGATCATCTCGGCATCGGGATGAGCCTCCCCAATGTCTTGTCCACGTCTATCACTAATAACACCACAGACCACATCCCCAGCTTCTTCAGAATCAGTTTGCGTGGATCTTGTAAACAACAAGGAGGAACAAACATTGGTGCCTTACATATCTAAATCAAATATGTTGTGCAATTTTGTGCATGCTATTCTCTGGAAAGTAGATATACACATATTGTGGGTGCTGCAGTAATACTGGATGATCTAAAATTGCATTTAAACTGCGTTAACAAAATGTTTGCTCAAGCTTTGAAAAGTAAATTTCAAAAGTGTATATGAGGTAGGTTGAAGAGTGTGTTGTGAACCAAACTAGAGAGCAGGTTATTTCGGGTGTGGTGTGGTGTGGTCAGAAGGACTAATTACTAACCTTGCTCTGAAGCAGCTTTTGAGTAATAATGACATTAGTATGTTGCATTTTACATAGAGTCTGCATGCAATACAGAATTTTTTAACATTACACTCAAATATTATGGAACCCCGGAGGCGAGAGGACCAAGTGAATTGGGAAAATACAATACAACATTTAATGTGAGATAAATAATGTTATTGATAGAAATACATAAAAACTGAAAAGTACATACACATCACTAAGTTATAAATACCAAAGAAAGGGAAGGTGACTCAATGACGGTTAATGTAAAAAAATTAAAGATTTCATTAAACCAAAGGAAGCAGCTTCAGAAGAATTCCAGATATTGTGCAAACCTCAATATTCTGAGAGATTTACCTTTCCGAAAATAAGGACGAAGAAAGTGTTAAGGAAATCAAAAAGAACATGAATACAAACAAACAGAAAACACAAAGACTGCTCAAATCTACGATCCATACACCAAAGAAAACAAAAGTAAGGCCAATGTGGAATTCACTGGGAGGGGACTGACTAACACAGGAGCATGGAAACCTGCTGGCAGAGCAAGATTAGGGAGAGTTCCTAGATATTCTATAGGTACGTCAAGTGGAACAGAATAACCAGTGAACAGGTAGGACCTATTAGTGACTTACCAAGTTGTATCCAAAATCAACTTCGTGGTAGAAGGCTGTTTGTGTGACTGGTGACTAATGTCCCCTGGTGTACCGCAGAGATCAGTGCTGTGTCCCTTATTGTTTGTGGTATTCATAAGTGTTGTGAATGTGAAGTGGGTAGGGGGAGTGTGATAAGCAAGTTTGTGTTTGACATAAACATTGGCCGGGTGTTTGGCAGTGAGGTGGGAGGTCTTATGTTACAGGAAGATATACATGGAATGGTCAGCTGGGCAGGTTAATGGCAGTTGGAATGTAACTCTGATAAATATGAGGTGATACACTTTGGAAGAAGGAACGAGACAGAGGAGTACTCAATAATTAGCAACGCACTAGGAAGCTCAGCGGGTGCTTCCCCACACATCCCTGAATGTGACTGAACATGATCATTGATGAGTTAAGCAGAACCGTAGATAAAGCCTTCATTTGTTGACCTAACTATTGCAAGAGTTTTATAACACACTTGGGTAAGGCCAAATTAAATACTGTGTGCAGTTCATGGAGCCACATTACAGGAAAGATGTGATTGTACTGGATAAGGTGCAGAGGAGATTCACCAGGATGTTCCCTAGGATGGAGAATATGAGCTGTGGAGAGAATCTGGGTACGCTTGAGTTATTTATTTTGGAGCAGAGGAAGTTGAGTGGGTAAGCAATTCAGGTTTAAGATTACAAGAGGCATGGACAGGGTGAATAGACAACAGCTGTTATTTTTAGTCAAAGTGTCAGCTTCCTTCTAGTCTGAAACCCGGGAATGGAGAATGGAGAACAGAGAAACATGACACAAAACTTCACTTTTGTCTTCACAGAAAAAGGTAGAAACAACGCCTTCCCAGCAATGGGAGAAAACCTGAGTCTGATGAGAAAATGATGTAGAATGAAATTAGTAAATAAACTAATTTGGAGAAATTATTGGAACTCAACATAATGGGCGTACATATTGATGAAATGGGGAACATATTTGTGAAACTGACTGGTCGATTAATTACATAAAAGCACTGAACTTGGATTTTCAACTAGACTTTTACTGGAGTCCCAAGCCTCGTACGCAAAGTAAAAGCACATGGGATAGGGGATAATAAATGGACATGGTGTTATAATGGGAGAGCTAACAGGAACAGTGAGTAGGAATAAATGTAAGGTTTTCAGTTTAGAAGGCGCTTGTGCCATCCCAATGATTAATGCTGGGGGGCCAGATATTCACAATACATCTCAAACATCTAGCTGAGGGTATCAAATGCAAAGTTTCAAAGTCTGCTGACAGAAATAGGATTTTGAAGGGAGAGGAAGATGTGATAAAGAAACTTCAAAGTGATTGAGACAAATGAAGTAAATATGTGCCAGATGAAGAGCAGTGTGGATAGATGTGATGTTGTCTACTTTGTTGGGGACAATAGAATGCAGCTGAACATTTGAAAAGGGAGTAGTCGATCTATAAAGGAAACTACACTCGCTTGTTTTTGTTTCCGTTTGGACAGACGTCCGAGTTCCATGTAGATCAGTGAATTCTGAGGACAGAAGCTAATATTGGAATACATTGGCACACAGACCAGTGTACATAGACCCACCAAGTGGGGAGGTGTAACATTGAAAATGATCTGGGATCCCTCTGTGCACCAGTCACTGAAAACAATATTGCACGAACAGAAAGCAGTTCGGAAGGTAACTGGTGTATTCACCTTTATTTCAGGAGGACTTGAGTCCAGGAGTAAGGGTGTCTTACTACAGCTGGACAGGGCCTTGGTTATACCCCACCTCGAACATCGTGCACATGTTGTGTGTAGTTTTGGTCTCCTTACCTAATAAAGGACAAACCTGACATTGAGGGAGAGCAGTGAAAAATAACCAGACTGATCTCTGGGATTGACAGACTTGTTTTGGGAGCAAAGTTTAGGGCAACTGAGCCTGTATTACATGATGTTCACGAAAGTGAGTGGAGATAACAGTGAAATATATAAAACACTGACAGGGCGACATAGATTGGAAGCAGGGATGCTTATTCCCCTGGTTGGAACGCCTAAAACAAAAGCCCACAGTATAAGGTACAGGCAGGTCACACTGCATTGTGATGAAAATAAATGTCTGCACTCAGACGCTGGTGAACCTGTGGAATTCTCTCCCACGTAAGGCTGTGGAAGACAAGGCACTAAAGACTAATAAGGATGACTAGATACTGGAGGGCTGGGGGAGAGAGCAGGAGTATGGTGTGGAAATAAATGTTCAGCCATCATTATATTCAATTGGTTAGCAAACTCGACAGATCAAAGGGACTACTGCAGTTCAATTTTCTTGCTTTACAAGGTTAATCATATTAAGTGATTTGTACAGTGTGTAGGGAACGTGCATTGAGGAGATGTTCAGACATGAACTAGAATGGGGGAGGCTTAATGTGTTGTATGGCCTACTCCATTCCCGATGTTTCTGTGCAGTCTGTGGGAAAGCTCTGTAGATTTTGTCACAAGTTCTCAGATGTTAGGAAGGAGGTCTCTGCCGGGTCGGCAGGGCTGTGTTTCCCATTCCTTTTTCTGATACCGAGGCTGGGGCCTGGTGTTTGGTACGGGTTTATCCTTTAAGACCTCGGAGCAGTTTGATACAATTGAGTGTCTTGCTTGGCCGTTTCAGAGACCATTCAAGAGTTTATCACATGGCTGTGTGTGTGGAGTCACCAGACCAGGAAAGCACAGGCGATTTGCTTTCTGAAAGTACATCGGGGAAGCAAATTGGTGTTTGCAATCGACATTAGCTTCAATGTCACTGTTACTCACACCAGATTTGAGATCTCGATAGTTTATTAATTGTTTTTATCTTCCATCAGCTGCCAGAGTATTAGCATGGTCTGAATTAGTAATCCAATGATACTTCCACAACAGCACCATCTCCATATGGGGATTGATCGGAAACCACACTGAGCAGGTTATTTTTGTGCTGCTTAACAGTTCTGTTAAAAAGAACGCCCACCAATTTGACTGTCGTGACGGGACTGATGGTGTGGTAATTGGTCAGATTGTAATTATTCTCCTCTTAGGGAACTGCACATAGCTGAGTAATTTTCCACATTGCCAAGGAAATGTCAGAGTTGGACCTGGAATGAAACAGCTTCCCCAGGGACATGGCTTGTTGTGCAGCCCAAGTCTTCAGTCCTATCGCAGGAATGGTTTCAGGGCCTTTGCCGTATCTACTGTGTCTAGCTGTTTCGTCAAGTTCCGTGCAGTGAATCAACTTGTTTGAAGATTGACCTCTTTGATTCTGTGGGCATCATGATGAGGTTGAGGTGGATCGTCGACTCAACATTCCTGGCTAAGGATGGTACAGATACTATTTCCTTGTTTTTTACACTGATATGTAGAGCGGATCCATTGATAGGATATGGATAATTGTGCCCAGTTGTTTCTATACTCATCGATCACAATTTTTGGCTGAATGTGGCAGAGCTTCGATCTGGGTCTGTTGACCTTATGAGAATTTCTCCCTCTCTATCATATGATTTGATTTAATTTGATTTGATAGGATTATTGTCGCATGTATCTAAGTAGAGTGAAACTCTTTGTTTATGCACAGTTCTGGCAGATCGTAGTGAGAGTTGGAGCTGCCTTTTTTTAGAGACATGCAGTGGCCGAAATTTAAAAGTCTACTTCAACTGTCTGTTTTTGAAGAGCCACAAAATAGTCAGAATTTAAAGTAGATTGCTTCAGCAAAAGTGAAAAAAAAAGTATTTGAGAAGGGAATTATTCCAAGCAAAAGAAAGTATAACCTGATTCGCAAGATTCTGAAACATGCTAATATAGCGATAAAGAATGTTCTTTTTTTTGAAATTTTTGATTTGTAACAGAACACAGATGAAATAATGAAATTGCAGCATAAACACTTTGAAGAATCATAACAAAAAGGAACTTATTCTGATCTCATTTAGGATGTTTTCAAAAACAGCAACTCAACTTATCTTTAAGTAGCTAGCTGTGCCTTTGAAACTATTTACAATAGTAATACGTTCTAATTAAAGATTTGGTAAATAATCATGGAGACAGATTTGAACGTAATTATAAAACCTTAAAGAGATGCCTGGCTTGCCTTGTCCAATTAGCTGAAAAACGGTTAACAGTCGAAATAATAATAATAATATGAGTTATGTAACAGAATCAACTTTTTAATGCAAAATGTGATAATGGAATTTGGTAAGAGATAACCTGCTCAATGGAGAGTAGAATTCATGCAATCATTCAAGATAAAAAATGCAGGGCATCACTAAAAAGAGCACGGCCACTAATTTTGGATTGCAACATAGAAAGATCCAAAGACCTAGAGATAACAAAAATCGTTAAACATCGAAACAAAATTGAATCTAGGGCTGTCCATGGGAGTGTCCATCATTGATCAGTTGTTTTACGAGATTCGTTCAGCAGAAGGGAAGTGGAGGGGACACTGACAACGTTGTGTCCAATCATTGCAACGCAGAACGTTTAAAAATACTGTCTTTTTTGCTGTAAAATCGTAGCGTATCATTGATCTGTCTGCTTATCTGCGCTGAGGATTCCGGAAACGATTGCCTTCTCTGTCAAAGCCAGATTCGAGGAAGATCCTTTGGTACTTTCCCTGCATTAACTGGTGTTTGCTTGAATTAAAAGCCACTCCGTGCCTGTGTCCTGTCTGCCTCCAGAGTCTTCGTCCCTAGCCGAGGAATCTCGCTCCTACAGTAAACAAGGACATACTGATCAGAGTGGAAAGGAAAGATTTATACTGAGGCATACAAGCTACCACATAGGGCATGCAACAGCCAAGAGCAACGTGAGCAAGTTCAGCATTATTTGAAGGTAGAGAGTCCATTCCTCATTTTAATCATGGATGTGAAGATGCTATTCATGAGACACAGGTTTGTGTGTTCAAGTTTCTGTATTATCTGCCTGATGGAAGAGATTTTAGGAGATCCAGGGTGCGGTGGATCGTTGATAATGTTGTAAGCCTTTCCACGGCAGCGAGCCATGTAAATGGAGACAATGGATGGGACATTGGTTTATGTGATGGCATGGGCTGTGCACACAACCTTCTGTCATTTCTCTTACTGTCCTGGGCAGGGCTGTTGCCACAGCAAGCCATTATGCACCCGGATGATTTGCTTTTAGTGGTGCATTTGTAGAAATTGGTGATGTCCTGTGACATGCCAAATGTCCTGAGCTGCCAGAGAAATAAGAGGTGTTTCTGTGCCACCTCAACTGTCACATCTACATCGGAAGTCCAGGACATGATGTCGGTTATCGTCACTCCGAGGAACTTAATGCTGTCCACTCTTTCAACTTCAGTTCCATTGATGTAGATGGGAGCATGTTCTCCTGCTTTCATTTTGAAGTCACTGATTAGTTGGTTATTTCTGCCGACGTGATCAGGCTGAAGGGAATAATGGTGTTGAAGATGGAGCTATAATCAATGAGCAGGAATCTGACGCAGGTGTCCTTGTTGTCCAGATGTTCCAGGGATATGATATCCGCTATGGACCCATTCCACTGGTAGGAAAGTTGGAGGGGTTCGAGGCAGGCTGGGAGACTGGAACTGATGTGGGCCTTGGCTAGCCTCTCGAAGCACTTCATGCTCCCCGCAGTCTCCTGTGCTCTAAACAGAAATGTTCCGGCATATCCAAACTCTGCCTCTGACTCAGACTCTTAAGTCCTGGCAAGAACCTTGTAAAGTTTCAGTTTAATAACATCCTTCCTATAGCAAAGTGTCCAAATCTGAACACAGTGTTGAACTTGGAACTATTTGTAACTGTAAGTTTTACTCTGTTGTCAATTATTATGCTGTTCTGACATTGTTTTATTTTTGTGTTATTCTGATATCTTATTATGCATTGAATCCTCTGACACCAATCCCCTTGGGCGAACGTTCACCTGACTGCGTGAATTTGAATTGTTTGGACTGATATTTTGAGGCTGCTGTATATCAGAAAACAGGAAGAGATGATGGATGACTGTGCAGTGTGTGTCCTTTACTGGACCAATTTGCCTCTCCAGACACCTAAAGCATTTATTGTGTGTAAGAGTACCTCAGAATTGGTACATCACAGAAGGAAGCTATTCAGCCCATTGTAGGTCCATGAACACAGAACATTACAGCTCAGTACAGGCCCTTCGGATCTCAATGTTGCACCGACCTTTGAAACCAACTGAAGCCCATCTAACCTACACTATTACATTTTCATCCTTATGTTTATTCAATGCTCATTTAAATGGTCTTAAAGTTGGTGAGTCTATTATTGTTGGGCAGGCAGCATATTCCACGCCCTGATTACGCTCTGAGGATGAAATTATTTCTGAAATCTGTCTGAAATCTATCATCCCTCATTTTAAAACAACATCCCCTCATGCTAGCCATAATCATTAGAGGAAAAAGGCTCTCACTTTCCAAAATGTCTCATTCTCTGATCATCTTGCATGTCTCTCAACCTTCTTCTCTTTAATGAAAACAGCCTCAAGTCCCTCAGCCTTTCCTGTAAGACCTTCCCTGTATATCAGGCTACATCCTAGCAAATCTCCTCTTCACCTTTTCCAATGCATCCACATCCTTCCTATAATGTGGCGACCAGGACAGTACTCAATGCTCAAAGTATGGCTGCACCAGAATTTGTACAGCTGCAGCATAACCTCATGGAGAAGGAAGCCTGCTTCTTCCTCTTGACAAGAGATTCAACTTATTCAATAAAGCATAGCACCCTCACTCGCCCACTCCTCCTATTCTGTCATCTATAACCTTATCAAGGACATGCAGTAGCTGTTCCTTGAAAAAGCTCCACATTTGAATTGTGCCAACCCCCTGCAGTTTCTTTCCCCATCCTATGCATCCTAAAACCTTTCCTAATCGCATCATAATAGCCTTTCCCCCAGCTATAACACTTGCCCTGCGGTGTACACCCATTCCTTTCAATCTGAATTGTGGTCACTATCACCGAGGTGCTTACCTGCATCCAAATCTAACATCTGGTCTGATTCACTACCCAATACCAAATCCAATCTGGCCTCGTTCCTTTTTGGCCTATCGGCATACTGTGTCAGGAAACCACTGCGCACACATTTGACAAAAAACTGCCCCATATAAAGTATTTGAACTGTAGCGTTTCCCGTCAATATTTGGAAAGTTAAAGTCCTCCATAACAATTACTCTGATACTTTCGCTCCTATCCAGTATCATTTTTGTAATAATTTTCTCTACATCTCAGAACGTTTCAGAGGTCTATAGAGAACTCTCAACAGGGTGACCTCTCCTTTCCTGTTTCTAACCTCTTCCCATACTACCTGAGTAGACAAGTCCTCATCAAACATCCTTTCTGCCACCGTAGTACTGTCTCTGATTAACAATGCCACCCTCCCCCCTTTTAGTGCCTTCCCTGTTCTTAATGAAGCATCGAAACCCTGGACCCTGCAACAATCATTCCTGTCCCTGCTCTATCCATTTCTCCAAAATGGCCACACATCAAACTGTACAACTGCACCATTTGGAAACAGGGAGTGATTGGAATGGTATTAAACGATGGTCAGTTGGATAGATCAGAAGACATCAGGAGGGGAGATAGACAGGAATAGTCAGAAAGTGGAAGTTTTATTTAGAAATTCTCATGGACTGCAAGGCCTTTGTCTGATGCCATAACCTGTGAGCACTGTGCTGATACTGACTGTGGTCCCAGATCATTTATCTTCAATAATATCACAGACCTGAGGTGATGACAGTTCAACTGAGACCATAAGGCCAAACGATTTTTTTTCCTGGGAGAAAGTGGATTAATTTAAATAGAACAGTAGCAAGAACTGAGAACCCCACTCGATACTGAGATACTATGCCAGTGAATCTCAGTGAGGTGGATCACTGTTAGCGGGGGAATCAGCATCTCAGCTGTCGGCCAAATAATGATTGATAAAGTTTGCACACCATTTCCACGGTTTTGTAATACACATTTCAATTTATGTAGCTCAATTTTAACTATCTTATCTCTATGTTTAGTATGGTCAGAAAATCATTTTGTCGCTGTATTTTGGGTTCAATAAACAAATATCAGTGCTCATTCCTTACTGTAGATGTATCCTTGAATCTGTTCTTCATATGAGTTATAAAGATTAACATTCCAATACTGGGGAATATGATGACTGGGGAATATTATTGTCCCTCCCTCGATTCTGAACTGCCACGTCCCCCAATTCTCTTTGTTTTCTGTCTCCTTAACAATGCCATAATCACACTGTAATTAAAGTCCAATAAATGACCCTTCCACACAGTTCATTAATATCACTAACATCAATAGCACAGGCCTCATCGCCCCTCTCTGAACCTGAAATATCAAACGGAATTGCATTTTCCACGTACAATTCTCTGTTAAAATATTCATGCCATTTGTTTGTTATAACCCCACGTTGCCTCAGGCAAACATTCCCCTCATGAACCATAAAAATGGTCTCAATGTTTTATTGAAATTATAATGCTTGGTCAGTAGTTACAGAATGTATGCTTCCATTTATAAACAGAGAAGAATGTTTACATTCTGATCAACTTATGGCATTACTCCCATGTCCAAGGCAGATTGAATGGTTACACTCAATTGATCTAACAGCCCCAACATTTGCTCCATCATTCACCCTCACCTACCCCATTAATAATGCAAAACATTAATCATTGTTTTGAATTTTAATAAAACAACATTGAATTAAAAGCCGTTGATTGGAGTTATTTGTTCAGCGAATGTAATTGATGTCAGTCTCCGTGGATCCTAAATGTGTCACTGGAGGATTTGCCTCTTCTATTAATTCGGGACTTGGTTCAACGAGTTATCCCATATTATGGGCGGGAGTATCACCGACAACACTAACAGGGATCAGCAGCTCGAGAAACGAGGGAGGAGAGATCAGAATCTGAGAACATAAGACTGGAATGTTCCTCTAATAGATCAGAATCTGAGAACATAAGACTGGAATGTTGCAATAATGGATCAGCATCTGAGAACTTTAGACTGGAATATTACAGTAACAGACAGAAGTTTATCCTGGTGTCTTTACTATCTTTCTTAGACATGGACATTATTAGCCTCACGGATCGAAGATATCCTTTGGATTACTCAAGGTGGTTACTATCCCATCCTCGCTATAGTTGGTGTTCCTGGTAAGTCATTCCATCTGACCATTAAACCGAGTTGAACTGAATTGCTGTTCACATTCAAATTTTAGAATTTAGAAGTCATCATTAACATATCCAGTGAAAAATGTTATTCCTTGCAAATTATAACTCGCAAATTACTATTCACAACTTACCCAACAATATGCTTGGAGAAACCAGACTGTTCGCAAAATCCATGATCTTTTTTTCTCCATTCAGGTTTACATTTCTACATATTCTCCTCACTCATCAAACCTGCCCAGGACCATAGAACATAGAACATAGAACATAGAAGAATACAGCGCAGTACAGGCCCTTCGGCCCTCGATGTTGCGCCGATCAAAGCCCACCTAACCTACACTAACCCACTATCCTCCATATACCTATCCAATGCCCGCCTAAATACCCATAAAGAGGGAGAGTCCACCACTGCTACTGGAAGGGCATTCCATGAACTTACGACTCGCTGAGTGAAGAACCTACCCCTAACATCAGTCCTATATCTAACCCCCTTAATTTAAAGCTATGCCCCCTTGTAATAGCTGACTCCATACGTGGAAAAAGGTCCTCACTGTCAACCCTATCTAACCCCCTAATCATCTTGTACACCTCTATCAAGTCACCCCTAAACCTTCTTTTCTCCAATGAAAACAACCCCAAATGCCTCAGCCTTTCCTCATAGGATCTTCCTACCATACCAGGCAACATCCTGGTAAACTTCCTCTGCACCCGTTCCAGTGCCTCCACATCCTTCCGATAGTATGGCGACCAAAACTGCACACAATATTCCAGATGCGGCCGCACCAGAGTCTTATACCGCTGCAGCATGACCTCAGGACTCCAGAACTCAATTCCTCTACAAATAAAAGTCAGTACGCCATATGCCTTCTTCACTGCACTATTTACCTGGGTGGCAACTTTCAGAGATCTGTGTATATGGACACCAAGATCCCTCTACTCTTCCACACTACCAAGTATCCGACCATTAGCCCAGTACCCCATCTTTTTGTTACTCTTACTAAAGTGAATTACCTCACACTTAGCTACATTGAACTCCATTTGCCACCTTTTTGCCCAGCTCTGCAGCTTCTCTATATCCCGCTGTAACCTGCCACATCCTTCCTCACTGTCTACAACTCCACTATCAGGATATTTCAATCTTCTTCTCTCCTCAGTGCCTCTGCTTAATATTTCATCGTTTGTGCCTTTGTTAAGTCCAGATATAACCGTTTCAATCCCTTCTAACTATGCTTCCGTCACAAAATACTTGCACTTGAGATAGTTAATTTGTTGTCTCCACAGAATCTGTCAGATGGGCAGAGAGTGTATGGTGGTCAAATCATTGACTCACAATTGAGAGACACAGAATAATAATCTTTTGATGTCTCATGAAGGAAGTTGATGGAATGAAAACGAAATCATCACCATTGTTTTAAACAGAAAACTATCTGTTTGCCGCATGTCCTTGAGAGAAGGCAATGGGTTATCCTTCCCTGGTCCGGTCTCTGTGTGACTGCAAACGCACAGCAATGTAATTTACTCTTTACTGTCCTGTTGAACAGCTGAAACAGCCACGCAGTTCAAGTTTGGCATAACATACTGGCCTGCCCAAGGCTGCACATATCCCGTGAGGGAAGAAGAACAGGAAAGCTAGCTCCCTTCCTCTGTCTTATTTCCATATTATTGCAAGTCATTTCCACTCAGGTAGGTGACCATTCCCTGTTTCGAGTGAATTCTTTCTGATTGAATCTCCCTCCGAGAGTGATATTCATCTCCATCGGAACTTCTGGTGATGACTGACACAATGCTGTAAAAAACTTCAAAATTCCACATCATTCGCAGGGTAGGGAGAAGGAATTACTTTTTTATGCCACTGGAAAGAAGCTGAGACAGCTAAGTGAGGGAACAGAAATATTCTGATCAACCCTGAGAGTATTGCTGAGATAATATTTGTGGTACTGTGCACAGATTTTCTCTCCTTTATTAGAAATAATCCTCTTGGCAGAAAGAGTGAAAAGGAGTTTCACCAGGTTAGTTGTTGTGATGATTGTACCATCGGGAGTGGATGAGGATTATTCTGTAGCGCTTTGAAGGAATAAGAGGTGATTGCATTGAACCTTAAGGGGATGGACAGTCACTCATTATATTACAAACAGAACTAATACGGTGATAAATTCCATGTTTTTTTTAAACTTGGTTACATGATACTCGATGGCTTACAAGCCTCTGAGAACGTTCCTCACACTGCACGCAACTCCCCATGTCGAGTGTGAGAGAGAGAGAGAGAGAGGGCCAGTTTTGACTAAACTTTTCCCACATTAGAACAGTGCATTTGGTGTGTGATCATACATAGACCTTCACTTTATCCACCATCCCGATAGGAGCCACAATACCTTCATTCTAAAACAGTTAACTATTCCCACCAGCTTCTGACTCCCACGGAGGACATGGGTCTGTTCTCTTGGATATGAAAGATGCCTCCTTGAGGCTTGGCACTAAATATTTGGCATCCTTCCTCACTGCCGGCAAAACACGGTAAAGAATAATTTGTTCCACAGGCAATGGAGCCACAAGGAGCATTGTGAGCAGTCTATGAGTGCATTCTCTGCTCCATTCGTTTTTCATGTTGGAGCATCAGTGACAACCTCCTATTCCTGTATAAGTCTCTCGAGGGGTGAATGGTCTCCTCCTGGTTCCACAGCACAGGTTGAGGGGTCTGATTGGGCTCTGGCTATTCCTGTTTAACAGCTCAATGTACTGACCACACCCTCCTCTTCTTATGCAACATACAGGAGGATTGAATGGGCTGTCCCTCTTCTTGTTCAATCGTTTCGATGGACTGAATGGCCTCCACATATCCGGGTGTAACCAGCTTGAGATGCTGAATGAGCTCCTCTTTCAACTGTGGAAATATGCAGGATCTGGCCATTCTGTTACATGAATGTTAACGTCACTTTAACAGCACAAACCTGAATGTTGTCAGGGACTTGTTGAATATGGACACAGACTGGTTCAGGAGCTGAGTGGGGACAAAATGTTCTGAATATTGTGTGATCTTCAGTGATCACCCCGCTTATGATCTTGCGATGGATGCGGGGCGCCGGGAGTGGTTTCACGTAGACATTGACGAAGGAGCTGAAGATGTTTTTGCTGAGGAAGTTAATCTGAGGAACTCCTGAAGAGATGTCTAGGGACTGAGAGGATTGTCGGTCACCGACCACAAACATCTTCCTTTGTGCTCTGAAAGACCCACTCCAGTGGGGAGGTCACACCTGATTCCCATTAAGCTCAAATAAGTAGGTGGTCCTGATGACATCCTCAGTCAAAAACTGCCTTGATATCAAGGCAATTCACTCTTCCCTGAGCCCCTGTGGTCGCCTCCTTTTCATTTCAATAGGTGACGGTTAATGTGTAGAGAGTGTTTTCCTTTCACAGAGGGTAATCAAAGTCAGGAATTATCTGGCCTAGAGAGTTAGGGGAGTTACATTATCGAAAGTATTTAAAGAGGAGGTCGATGGATTTTTGACCTGTCAGAGAGCTGAGGGGTGTGAAGAACTGGGCATAAAGAAGGAGTTAATGCTAACAGTAGATCAGACATGATCGTATACAATGGCTGGGCCGCCCAAATTAACTATTCCTGTTCCTTATGTTTTAATTTCCTGTAATTTCAAAGCAAATGGTTGTGATTTTCCTGGACGTTCTGTTATTGAATGTTATTGAATGTTGCAATCAGAGAGAGCAAATCATTTGAGTCATCTCTGAGTGAGTTATGGGGCTTTATTCATAATGAATGTTGGTCTAGACCAAGACCAACAAATGGAACACAAGTTGCAGAGAGGGGTCACTCTGTAAAGAGACCCGAGGCGTCTTTCGAACCCAGCCTGGATTTCCAAATAACATTTTCCATTCTGTACTAATCTGTGTGTGACAATTGTAAGGGATTAAATGAGATCCTGTGTTACTGTGGACCAGGTATTTGGAGCAAGTGGCCCCCATCTGCACCTTGCAGGAGCTGTGAGAGGCTGAATGCACCATAGTAACACGGGACTGTGGAGCAAGAGTGGGTCATCAGGCACTTTGTCACTGCTCTACCACGCACTATGATCTGATTAAGGTCTCAGCAGCACTTTTCTGTCAGTTCACCATTTTCCTACATTCATTTGTCTGTCAAATGTTTAACACAGACAATTTTGAACAAATGGAAATATCCAGTCATCACAAACTTCTGGGGAAGGGAATTCACATCTTACCAACCCTATGAGAATCTCTTGTTCGTGTTCTGACCAATATTGGAGGGTCACCCATGTCTTTTCCCACTCCTTGGGAAAACAAATTTTAAATGTAACCAGTTGAGTGCTGTGTCCAATGATATAGGTCTCAGACTGGATAATTTTCTAGAAAAATCTGAGACACAGAAAGTTGAACTCTGAACAATTGGTGAAATGGTAGAGGGTGCCAAATGTTTTTGTGCCGTTGAAGTTATTCTGCTCACACAAATGTCTGGGAATGCGGATTTATTCACGGAACAGTTGGATTTGGCTGAATTCCCTATGCTTCGACTTGTGCAGAGATTCCTATGAATCCTCATCAGGAATCCTTCAGGAGTGGTAAATATAAGTGGCGAAGTTTCTGCTGTGACACCTTGTTTTCAGGCAGAACAAAGTAAGAGAGAGAGAGAGAGAGACTGCTGCTTCTCAGCCAAGTAATAGTTTTCTCCGTATATGTGTGGAAATATACAATAATGTCAACTGAACACCAAACTGGACCATGCGCACTCTCCATGTACATTCTCTGGTATAGATGATAATAGACTGTATGCTGTATGCAGCATCATTGCTATTGATGTGCACAGTGCCTTTCATTGGCAAAAGAAAAAAAAGTGCCCTCTTTATAATTTGATGACATGTTTACATGCGTCTGCATAATTTTTAAAAATAACTTGATAATTTCATAATATTTGTGTTAATACCAATGCATCTCATTCAAAAAATTATTATTTAGCTTTAGTCTCCTTAACAAGAGAAAATATTTAGCCAGCCAAAGCACTCCTCTGAAAACCGTGGTTCAATAAGATTTCTCATCTAAGATCTAAACAGATAATCCTTGATAATAAAATGAGTAGTGAGTAAAGGGAAGCATCTTCGAACATCTTTGAAAGGAATCGTATCCTTTGTTTTAGTTTAGAGGGTCAAACCTGCACCCAGAGTATCTCTTGAAGTCTCAGCAATGCTCTGTACAGATAAAGTAAAACATTCCTAGTTAAACAAAATACACGTTGCCACAAACAACATCATTCCACTTACCTTCCAAATCACTTGCTGCACCTGCAGACAGACTTCGTATGATTCATGCACCAAGAATATGATAAACATCTGCATCGTAGAGTTCTGCAATCACTCTCCATTTAAATTGTTTCCGACTGCAATAGACAACTCACATTATATTATTTCTGCTGAAGGTATGCTACTAAAATTTCCTGTCGACATCATAATGCAGATTCACTACCTCCATTTAAAGATATATTGAATGATCATTTTGGTGTACGAAGTAATTCAACTTTGTTCCATTCAGTCCCTTCGTCCAGAATTTTGACATAGTTTATTGATCATTGCTGACCCCATAGTGATCTCTGAGGCAGAACTAGTTACAATTTTGTTTAAAAAATCATATATCTCTACTGTCTATTTCCTGTTAGTGACAGCATCCCTGTCCCTGTGCGGCAGTTCAGGCGGGTTGAATGACCTCCTCCTGGACTGTGTAATGTACTCAACGAGCTGAATTACTTCATTCTATATTCTTGCGTAATTCCTTAGAGGGGCAGAATGGTCTCCTCCCGTCTCATTATAACGATCCAGTCTGGCTGAATGGGATGGTCCTCTACTCTGGAATCACATTGAGGGAACAATTCATGGTGTAGGGGCAGCAGTATATCTCTGTAACTGCATCGAGGGGTGGATTGAGGGAACAACATAAGGTGTAGGGGCAGCAGTATATCGCTGTAACAGACTCGAGGGCTGGATTGAGGGAACAACACATGGGTTAGGGACAGCAGTATATCTCTGTAACAGCATCGAGGGGTGGATTGAGGGAACAACACAAGGGGTAGGGACAGCAGTATATCTCTGTAACAGCCTCGAGGGGTGGTTTTAGGGAACAACACATGGGATAGGGGCAGCAGTATATCTTTGTAACGGCCGGGAGCGTGGATTGAGGGAACAACACATGGGATAGGGGTAACAGTTGGCCAATTGGGGTCACCATTCAGAATGCTCATGGCTGATCGGAATGTTCTGACCATCTGTCTCTGGTCTGTACCCAATAAACATTGACTCTCCGGCAAAGAACAGTAAAGCTCAACCTAGAATACCTTCATTAACGGAGTCTTCACTGCTCCCTGAGGATGAGGTCACCACAGATAGCACAACAGTGAAGGGAAAGGGGTATCCTTGTTTCATTGTGTGACCCATTTTTTTAAATACTGTGTTAACCTCACATCAAATCACTGCCCCTTTTCGAATATAGTGGTGCAATAACCAAGAATAGACATTAATCATTCTGCCCCCCAATCTTTTCCCACTTTACCACTGACTGTTTCCAATCAAATATGTTGCTGCTGCTGTCTCAGGAAGAGAATACCTGATCGCATAACACCACACGAGCATTAAAAAAGGAGCAGAATTAGACCATTTGGCCTATCGAGTCTGATATGCCATTTAGTCATTTCTAATATGTTGTCAACATCTTTGTAATAACTTCTCCCTAGCATACTTGATGTCCTTATAAATCAAAAACGCATTTATTTGTGTCTTAATGGAAGTCGTGTCTGTGTCTTACTGTGTATTTATGTGTGTGTGTGTGTGTGTGTGTCTGTGTCCATGTGCTTGTTATCAGTGTATTTGTGTGACTATGTCTGTCTGTCTTTGTATCAGCCTGTGTGTTTCTATCTGTGTTTGTGTCTATTTGTGTGTGAGTGTTTATGTCTTTGTGTGCTTCTCCGTGTGTGCAAGCTCATCTCCTTGTATGCATTGTGTATGTTAGTATATTGGGGTATTTACCAATACATCTGTGTATTTCACTGCCCACATCTCTGTGCAATGGGGTATCTGTTCTTCTGCGAGTGGGAGAGATGATGTTGGAACTGACAGTAGGTTTGAATTGAGAATTGCTCTTAACTGAACACTGCTCCTTATTCGGTTCGTGGGACATGGATATTTCAGAATCTCCACACAAGGCCTCCTGGTTCTCTTCGGTTCTCTCCAGGATCCTACCCACATGTCAGTGTAGGGGAATAAGGGAACGGATATCCGGCAATCCATCACCCGACTTGGCTCCTTCTGTCCCATTCCAGGCTGTTTCTCATTGGAATGGGAGAAGGGGAGGGAATGAGTGAGGGTTGGAGTGGATGGCCCTGCTGTTAGTGCTGGACTAGGTGAGGAGTGACATTGTGAAGTGGCCGGAGGGAGTCTGTCCATAGTGTTGTATCCATGTAGTGTTATTAGTGTGTGGGGCTATTGCGTCATGGACAGAAAATGTGGGGCCGGGAAGGTGCTGAATTCAAGTGAGATTGGTCGTGTTTCAGCCTTATTTGGAGATAGAATGTGAGTCTTGTTCGGGGGTTGGAGCTATAAGAGACATACAGTGAGTGTGAGGGAGCAGTGAGAATATACGGTGACACTTATCCTGACAGAGCGGGATGCTTGTCCTGTATTGCTGGACATTTCTTCAGATTATCTCAGCATCGAGGTGAGCCTCCCCGAATGTCTTATCCAAGTCTATCACTAGTAACGACACAGGCCCTGTCCCCCAGATTCCACAGAATGAGTTTGGCTGGGTCTTACAAAGAGCAAGGAGAAACAAACTTGATGTGTTATATATCTGAACCAAAACTGTCGCGCAAATATTTTGCATCATATGCTCTGGAAATTATATATGCAACTATATGCAAAGGGAAGCCATGACATACTGATATTATCGCTGGGCTCATAACCCAGAGACCCAGGTAATGTTCTGGGGACATGGTTTCAAATCCTGCCATGGCAGATTGTGGAATTTGGGATTCAATAAGTATCTGGAATCGAGGGTTTGTGATGATCAGGGATCCATTGTTGATTGTTGTAAAAATTCATCTGGTTTAATGATGTCCTTTAGGGAAGGAATCGGCTGTTCTTACTGGTCTGGCCTGCATGTCACTCCAGTGCAAAGGCAATGCAGTTGACTCTTAACTGCCATCTGGCATGGCCAGTAAATGCTGGTTATCCAGCTAAGTCCCCATCCTGTGAATGAGTAACAAATACTCGTGGGTTCTGCAGTAATAACGGATGGTGTCAAGTTGCATCAAAACTGAGTTAAGAAAGTGACTGCTAATGTTGTGAAAAATAAATTCCAAAAGTGCATATCAGGTAGGTTGGAGAGTATGTTGTGAACCAAACTAGAGAGCAGATTATTTCGGATTTGGTGTTGTGTAGTCAGAAGGACTAATTACTAACCCTGCTCTGAAGCAGCTTTCGAGGAATAGTGACATTAATATGTTGTATTTTACATGGCGTCTGCATACAATATGGAATGTTTGAACATTTCGGTCAAACATCATGGAAACCCAGAGGCTAGAGTGTCAAGTTCACTCTAGAGAATTGGGAAAGTATAATATAACATTCAGTAGGAGAACAATGGTTGTTAGACTCGTAGAGTCTTACAGCACGGAGACAGGCCATTCGGCCCAAACTGGGTCATTCTGAACAAAATGTCCATTCCCACTAACCCCATTTCCCTGCCATTTCCCTGTATCCTTCTAATCCTTTCTGACCTGTGTATTTGTCCAAATGTGTTTTAAATTATGTGAATGTACCCGCCTCAACCACTTCTGCTGGCAGCTCATCCCATATGCATACCACCCTGTGTGTAAAAGAAATTACCCCTCAGGTTCCCTTTTACTCTTTCCCCTCTGACCTTAAATTGATGTCCTCTAGTCCGTGATTACCCAATCCTGGGGGAAAAAAAAAGACTGAGTGCATTGACTCTATCTATGCCTCCCATGATATTATACACTACTATCAGATCCTCCTCAGCCTCATACATTCTAAAGTTCAAACTCCTAACTTGTTCAACCTCTCACTATAACTCAGTCTTGGCAACATCCTTGGAAATTTCTCCTGCACTCTTTCCAGTTAAATGACGTCCCTCCTCTAGCAAAGTGAACAAAACTGAACATGACGTTTCAAGTAAGGACTCGCCAACATCTTGTATAACTGCTAAATAACTCGCTAATTTCGATACTCAATGCTCTAACTGATGGAGGACAGTGTGCCAAATGCCTTTTTCACTGCCTTGTCTACCTGGGACTCCACTTACAGAGAACCGTGCACCTGAATTCCAAGGTCTCTCTGCTCCACTGCACCCCTTTAAGGCCCTGCCATTCACCATGAAACCCCGACCTTGATTTGACTGTCTAAAATGAAAGAACTTACTCTTATCTGTATTACACTCCATTTACCATTTCTCGGCCCAATTCCCCACCTGATCAAGGTACTGCTATAATTTCTGAAATTTCTGACAACCTTCCCCACTGTACACGATACCACCTATTTTAATGTCACCTTGAAACTTACAAATCATGCCTGTACATTCTCATCTAAATCATAGATATGTGTAATATATGAATATATATGCTTAAAACAAACAGTAATGGTCCCAGCACCGACCCCTCAGGCATTCCACTCATCACAGGCCTTCAGTCTGACAAGCATCCTTCCACGATTACCCTTTTCTTCCTATCATCAAGCCAATTTTGGAACTAATTTTCCAGCTCTCCCTCAATTCCATCTGATCTAATCTTCCAGAGCAGCGTACCATGTGCAACCTTATTGAAGACCTTACTGAAATCCATATAGATTATATATACAATCATGCCCTTTTCAAAGTTACTGGTCACTCCATCAAAGCAGTCTAACAAATTTGTGAGCCATGACCCCTCATTCACAAAGCCCTGTCTTTTCAAATGCATGTATATCTTCTCTCTCAAAATCTTCTCAAGCAACTTACCTGCTACAGATTTTAGGTTTACTCGTCTATAGTTCCCCGTTTTTTCTTTGTAGCCCTTCTTGAATAACGGCACAGCATTCACTATCCTCCAGTCCTCCAGGACTTCACCTGATGGCTACCGATGATGCAAAACTATCAACCAGGGCCCCCACTATTTCTTTCCTGTTCTCCTGCAGTGTTCCTCAACATATCTGGTCAGAACCATGAAATTTATAGAAATACGACAAAGTCTGAAAAATATATCTATTTATTTCAGGTAAATGACCCAAGAGTGAGAAAGTGAGTTAACAATTATTAGCATAATAAATTAAAGATTATATTAATCACAGGAAGAATTCCAAACAGTGTGGAATCCTGAGAATTCTCAGAAATTTATGATCCAGAAAAGGAGGGCCATGAAACTGGTAAGGAAATCAAAAAGCGACCATGCATGCAAACAAACAGGAACACAAAGACTGCATAAATCTATGTTCTATATTTCAAAGGAAACAGAAAAGCATAGTCAAATGTGGAAATCTGCAATCAGGAGAGACGAGCTTATTATGGATAACTGGGAAATGGACAAGCAAATAGCCACTTACTTTACATCTGTCTTCATGGAGGAAGATCCAGAAAATCACCCAGAAATACGAAGTGATCATAAAGGACTTGTGGATCGAAAAACATAAAATCAATTTATATCACTAACAAGGCTTTACTTGAACATGCAGCTGGATTGAGCATTGCTAACCTTGACAAACCAGATGTACTTCATACCAAAATCTTCAGAAATAAACCACTAATAGAAGTATTAATTGCACAGTCGATGACTGTGTTCTATTTTACAGTGCATTCTGCATAGTCTGTAAGCAATTGTAGGTAAATGGACATTAGTAAATTGATCCAAGCACTATAGATGAACAATAGGGATACTAGCATCTACAAAGGGAAGAGGAGATAATGTGGAGAACTGCAGACCAATTAACTTGGCATTTAGAACATAGAACATAGAAAAATACAGCGCAGTACAGGCCCTTTGGCCCTCGATGTTGCGCCGACCGAAGCCTACCTAACCTACACTAGCCCAATAACCTCCATATGCTTGTCCAATGCCCGCTTAAATGACCATAAAGAGGGAGAGTCCACCACTGCTACTGGCAGGGCATTCCATGAACTCACAACCCGCTGAGTAAAAAATCTACCCCGAACATCTGTCCTATACCTACCATCCCTTAATTTAAAGCTGTGTCCCCTAGTAACAGCTGACTCCATACGCGGAAAAAGGTTCTCACTGTCAACCCTACCTAAACCCCTAATCATTTTGTACACCTCTATCAAATCTCCCCTAAACCTTCTTTTCTCCAATGAGAAAAGTTCCAAGTGCCTCAGCCTTTACTCATACGATCTTCCTACCATGCTAGGCAACATCATGGTAAACCTCCTCTGCACTCGTTCTAATGCCTCCACATCCTTCCTATAGAATGGCGACCAAAACTGCACACAATACTCCAGATGAGGCCGCACCAGAGTCTTATACAACTGCAACATGACCTCAGGACTCCGGAACTCAATTCCTCTAACAATAAAACCCAGTGGGGAAACTGATGGAATCTATTGTATAGGATGTGATATTCGTTATTTAGAAATTAACAGCAACATTGGAGAGACTCAGTATGTATTTCTGAAAGGGAAATCATACTTGACAAACTGTGGAATTGTTTGAAGTTGATTCTTACAGCATAGATCATGGGGATCCAGTACAATTGGCATATTTTAGATTATCAGAAGGCTTTCTATAAGAACTCACACAATGAGTTCGTAAATGCAATGAATGTGAAGGGTATTAGGAGGAATATATGCAAGTGGTAAGTTAAAGTTTGGATTGCCTTGCTTTAAGAGAGTCGGAATATAGATGTGAAGACATTTTGAAGCAGTTTAACAGCGTGTTGGTGAGTAATATACCTGGAATATTGAGTACAGTTTTGGTGACCAAATCTGAGAAAGAATATACTGACCACAGAGGAAGTTCAATGGACATTCTCCAGATTAATCCCTCAATTGGCGAGATTGCGTGATGAGGAAACTCGGCCTGTGTTCTCTAGAGTTTCAAAGAATGAGAGGTGGGTCACTGTGAAATTTATAAAATTCACAAAACATGTGACAAGTTGGAAATTAACAGAATATTTCTCCGGCTGTCTAATTCACATTCAAGTGAATTAATGGCAGGATAAAGGACGACCATTTAAGGCTGCAATAAGGAGGAAATTCTGCACACGTAGGGGACTAACTAACACAGGGGCATGGAAACCTGCTGGCAGGGCAAGTTAGGGAGAATTCCCAGATATTCTACAAAAGTGTCCAGCGGAACAGAATGACCAGGGAACAGGTCACTCATTAGTGACTTGCCAAATTGCATCCAAATGAACTTTAGTGGTAGGAGACACAAGATGGTGGTAGACGGCTGCTTGTGTGACTGGAGGCCAGTGTCCAGTGGTATACCACAGGGATAAGTGCTGTGTCCCTTATTATTTGTGATTCGGAGGTGCTGGGGTTGGACTAGGTGGACAATTCTAAAAATCGCATAACACCAGATTATAGTCCAACAGGTGTATTCGGCGGCACTACCTGTCAAAGTGCTGCTTCTTCATCAAAGCGCACAATCACCTGATGAAGAAGTAGCGTTTCGAAAGTTAGTGCCTCCAAACAAACCTGTTGCACTGTAACCTGATGTTGTGTGATTTTCAACTTTAATATTTGTGGAACTCATAAATGATGTGAATATGGACGAAGGGTGGAGAGTGTGATTCGTACGTTTGTGTCTGATACGCAGATTGGCCGGTTGGTTGGCAGTGAGGAGGAAGGCCTTAAATTATGGGAAGATACAGATGGAATGGTCAGCTGTGAAGATCAATGGCAGATGGAATGTAACCCTGATAAATATGAGGTGATACACTTTGGAAGAAGGAACCAGACAGGGGAGGACTCAATGAATGGCAGCACATTAGGAAGGTCAGAGGGTGCATCTACACACATCCCTGAATGTGGTGGACAGGTTATACACAATTTGGGAAAGGATAGGGGACTGTAAACATAACCTTGATTCATTGAGGCATATAAGAGCTATGCGGAACTTTGGTGAGGCCAAGATGGAATACTGTGTGTAGTGCTGGAAACCACATTACAGGAAGGATGTGACTCACTGGAGGGGGTTCAGAGGAGATTCACCAGGTTATTCCCTGGGATGGAGCATATCAGCTGTGGAGAGAAGCTGGATAAGCTTTGGTTGTTTAGATTGGAGGGGAGGAGGCTGAGGGGGAAGTGATTCAGAAGGGTAGGATTACGAGGAGCATGGACAAGGTGGATGGACAGCAGCTGTTCCTTTTAGTCAAAGGGCCACACTTATAAGGTGAAGGGTTTGCGGTTTAGTGAGGATTTGAGGATTCCTTTTCACCCAGAGTACGTTGGGGTCTGAAATGCAATTCTTGAGAGGGGAGTCGTCATTGTGAACTCAAAACCATTAGAAAATACACGGTTGTGCTCTTGAAATGCCTTAAGATTCACGGCTACGGGTATCGTATCGTGAAAACGGCCTCATTTAGATCGTGCTGTATTTCTGATGGTACAGCATCTTTGCTTCTGTGATTGTATGGCTGTGGAAGGCCAATCACTGAGTACCTTAAAATATGAATTCATAGCTTTCTGAATTATATCTTAACAAAGTTTATAAGACAGAACTTGTAATATTTTCTGAAAATATGCCACTGGCAAAATTAAGAGAAAGAAATGTGCAGCTTTCTTGCAGTTTGATACCAGATTATTGAGGACCAGGAAATAGCAGAACCATGGGACAAATGCTTCAGTTATGCCTCCACAGAGGAAAACAAAACAAAAAAGAAAACTTCCTAGCAATCCTCGGGATCTTTAGTCCAGTGAGAAAAAGGGACTAGAATGAAATTAGCAACTAAACAGTTTAGAGGAAGTAGCGGATTGACATTAACGGGTAGAGACAAAGTCAACAGAGATTTATGAAATGGGAATCATATTTGAGAAAGTGGCTTTTAGCAAAATTATGGAGAAACTATCAATGCAATACGAGTGGAATCTCAGAAAGATTTTTGATAAAGCCCAAGCCTATTGTGCGAATTCGAATCCTGTGGGACTGAGGCTAATATATGGTCACGGTTTAAGAATGGGAGAGCTGGCAGGAAACACTGAGTAGGAATAAAACAATGTCTTTTTTAATAAAATGGAAGGCTAGGAGGATATATTAAGGATCGAGGCTTGGGCCGCAGCTATTTCCATTAAACATCATATATTTTGTTGAGGGGCTCAAATGCAATATTCCCAACTCTGCTGACAGCACTGAACGATGTCAGCATGTGAGTGGGTGAGGGGGATGTAAAAAAGCTCCAAAGTGATTGGGACAAGTGAAATTACTGGGAAAATACGTGGCAGATGGAGACCAATGGGAGAGATGAGATGTTGTGCGCTTTGATTGGAGCATTAAAATGGCAGCCTCTCATTTGAAAAGGGCGTGGTTGAAAAATGTTGCTCCATAAAGGAACTTAAGCTGCATTTTTGTTTATTTCTGCGCAGCCCTCTAGGCACAGGGATGACAGTGAGTTCTGAAGCCAAAAGTCAATACTGGGAATGGCATTGGCACGCTGACCAGTGTATAAAGACCCAGCAAGTGGGGAACTGCAACATTGAAATGAATCTGGTTCTCCCTGTACACCAGTCACTGAAAGCAATATTGCAGGAGCAGAAAGCAGGTAGGCAGATAAATGACGTATTCACCTTCATTTCAGGGGACTTGAGTACAGGAGTAATAGCATCTTACTGCAGCTGAACAGGGCCTTAGTGAGACTCCATCTCAAACATTGTACAGTATTGTGTGCAGCTTTGGTCTCCTTACCCAATAAAGGACAAACCTGACATTGAGGGAGAGCAGTGATGGATAACCAGACTGATCTCTGGGATAACAGGCTTGTTGTGAGAGCACAATTTGGGGCGACTGGGCTTGTATTCCATGCCGTTTAGGAAAACGACTGGTGATCACAGTGAAGTATATAAAACGCTGACAGGGAGACAGATTGGAAGCAGGGGTGGTAATTCCCATGGCTCGGCCGTCTAAAACAAGGGGCCACAATATTAGGTACAGACAGGCCACTTTGCATTGAGATGAGAATAAATGTCTACACTCAGTGACTGGCGAACCAGGGGTACACTTTCCCAAATCAGGCTGTGGAAACCAAGGCGCTGAATATAAATAAGGATTTCTGGAAATTATAGGGATAGGAAGAGAGCAGGAGTATAGTGTGAAGATAGATCACCTATCAGTCCAGGTTGTTCTCCAATAACGCAGCAGCTGTGTTCCTGTGCAACACCGTGTTGTAGAAAATCGTGTAATATTAATAATGGGGTCTATGGGAAAAAGAGGGTAAGGGACAAACCCCCAAATATATCAATAAAACCAAAAAATACATTTAGTCTAACACACACGAGCACAGTCAAAATACATCTTTAAGTCCCATATTGTAATGAAACTGTCCGCTAAATGTAACACTTTCAAACTACAGTCACTGACTACAGCAGTGTACCTTTCACCACACTCTTCTCCAGAAAGTGCGTGGGGCTGACTGAACACGTGATGCCGATGGGGAAATTCCAGTTCTCAAGATTCTCCCACAGTTTGAAATAAAGTTCTTTCTAAAGGAAGATTACAATTCCCCGTTTCAGGCTCATTTTCAAGGCTTCCAGAGCGGATTACATTCCTGTTTTAGCTGAACACATTGATTGTACATTTTGCAGACAGAGGATCCTGAGGCTGGGTTTTGCTGTTCAGTTGGTTCCCGGCAAGGAATTGCGACACAATGAACGGGAGTTCACTTTATGGAAAAGGTTCATGAATCACATTGCAGCCAAATTGTATTTAATCAACATGCGTTATCTGAGAACTGCCTGTACATTGAATAGAGGAGCTAAATTGATGGGCTGAAGGGACTACAGCAGTTCTCATTTTATATTTCACAATGTTTTAACATATTAAGGCATATGAATATTGTTTGGGTAAAACTGTATTACGGAAATGTTCGGCCATTAACTAGCACAGGGAAAGCTCAATGTGTTGTGTGACATATTCATTTCCCGATGTTCCTGTGCAGTCTGTGGGAAAGCGCTGTAAATATCGTCACAAACCGTTAGACATTAGGATGGAGGTCTCTGCACGGTCAACAGGACTATGTTTCCCGTTCCCTTTTCTGACACCGAGGTTGGGGCTGGGTGTTCTCTCCGGCTATATCCTTTAAGAACTCGGACCATTTGATACAATAGAGTGTCTTGCTGACTGTTTCAGAGATCATTGCAGAGTGTATCACATGTCTCTGTGTCTGGAGTCACTGTTAGGCCAGACCAAGAAAGCACGGGAGATTCACTTCCTGAAAGTACATTGGGGAAGGAGATCGATGTTTACAATCAACATTGGACACAAGATCACTATTACTGACACTAGATTTTAGATTTCGATATGTTAATAATTGTTTTTATTATTCCACCAGCTGCCCAAGCATTAGCTTGGTCTGGATTAGTAATCGAATGACAATTCCACAACAGCACTATCTCCACATGGGGACCTATCGGAAACCACACTGAGCTGGTTATTTCTGTGCTGCTTGACAACTCTGTTAAAAAAAGAACTCCCACCAATTTGACTGTCGTGATGGGACTGATGCAGTAACCCTAACCTTATTTATTCCCCTCTTAGGGAACTTGACATAGCTGAGTAATTTTCCACATTGCCAGGGAGATGAGAGAGTTGGAGCTGGAATGAAACAGCTTCCCCAGGGACACAGCTTGTTGTGCAGCACAAGTCTTCAGCACTACTGCAGGAATGGTGTTAGGGCCCATTGCTTTTGTCGTATCTACTGTGTTCAGATGTTTCTTCATGTCACCTGCAGCGAATCGAATTGGTTGAAGACTTTCATCCGTGATTCTGTGGGCATCATGATAGGGTGAGGTGGATTATCGACTCAACATGTCTAACTGAGGATAGTGCAGACACCACATACTTGACTTTTACACTGATGTGCAGGACTGTTCCATTATTTAGGATGGGGATATTTGTGAAGTCCTCTCCTCCAGTAAGTTGTTTAATGGTCCATCGACATTTATGCTTGGATTTGGCAGGATGACAGAGCTTAGATCAGATTTGTTAGTCGTGGGATCATTTCTGCCTCTGTACCAGATGTTAGTCCTGCTGTTTCGAATGTAACCAGTCAATTGCGGTAGCTTTAATGGGTTGTCATCAGGTAAAGGTACATATGGTACTGACCCTGGCATGTTCACTCACACTTGTCACTGAACCATAGATCTGCTTGATGGTAATAGTGGACTGAGAGATTATCCTGAGGGAAAGGTTACATATTGTCATTGAATACAATTCTGCTTCTAGTGCTGCTGTGATCTACAGCATCAGCTGATAACCCAGTTTAAGCTGCAATATCTACAATTCAATTCCACTGACTGTCCCCCAGTTCACACCGAGACGTATTCACCCAACAGTGACCTACTCTGGTTTCTGATGCGGCAACCCTTCCATTTTCATAGTCTCATTCTGCTGAAATTCTTTCCTTGGTGTCACGCCTCCAATTTGTTACTTTAACTCAATCAATTTAAGGTACTAATCTGAATCTTTTCCTTTCAGTAATGCCATCTTCTGTATTTGAAGTGAATGTGTTTCCTTCTGTTTTCTTCAGAACTCTGCAGTGTCAGTGATGCCAGCTTTTTGCAGTTTCAGAGTCAAGGAACTTATGCGTTATTGTTCAGTTCCCAGTGTATTGCGCTCCATGTTGGATAGAATGTTTGGGCATCTTTGACATATGTCATTGGAAATTGCTCAAAACATGAATTGCTGAAGAAGTTGCTGAAGATGTTGCAGCATTTTCTGGAGTGAATGCAGGTATAAACCTTCAGGTCCAGTGAACCTTCTACAAAGCTCCCTGTTTCTCCAGCAATTTTTGGTATTTTTATTTCCAGTAGCGATCATTATTTGTCTAACTGAAAATTTGTTCTGTGCCCCAGTAGGTCTGTCAGCATCTGCAGAGACAGAGAAACAGAATTAGTGTTTCAAGTCTCGTGTGACACTTCTTCAGAACTGAAAATGATTGGAAAATGTGCTTTTAATCCTTGCCAGAGATGGGGAATGGGTGACAGGGAAAAGAGAGTGTGACAAAAGATAAATGAAGAGTATGTAAAACGGGTTTAAATTAAGATGTAAGTGGGGGAAAGGGGTTCTCTCTACTGAGTGCAAGATAAGGAAGGCACAAACAGACAAGACCATAGGGAGGTCAGGAGGGGGAATGTTGACTTTATGGTATTATATAGATCTGGCCATAGATATGTTTTCATTGTCGAGATCATCACCCCCTTTAGACAAATAAATTTAGGTGCTTGACTTCTTATTGGCACTCGTAAGTATTTAATGCTGCCTCAGTATTGTAATATGGACAAAGACAAATAACAGTATGAAGTTTGAGCTGAATATTGTTTACTGTCATGTTTAATATAGTTTCAAATTTGCAGCACTTATCTTTAAATGCTTGTCCTTGAAGTTAGTATCAGATGGAGTGTAGAAGGTTGTGGGCTGATATTATAGAAGTTTATGAGATCATCAGAGGTATGGATCGGTTGAATATCCAAGAGTTTTTCTACAGGACAGAGAGTAAAACCATAGAAGGCATTGGTTTCAGGTGAAAGGGGGAAGATTTAAAATGGACGAGGAGGCAATGTTTTAACACAGAGGGTGGTGTGGGTATGGAACGAGCTGCCAGACGAAAAGTGGTAGATTCATGTTCAGCTGCAACATTTAAAACTCATTTGGACATACATATGAATGGGAAACATTTAGAGGCATATGGGCCAAATGAAAGCAGATGGGGCTAGTATAATTTGGAATGCCTGGCCAGCATGGACATTTACAAAAGCTTCACACAGAGTCAGT
Source organism: Chiloscyllium punctatum (assembly GCF_047496795.1). Classification (NCBI taxonomy): domain Eukaryota; kingdom Metazoa; phylum Chordata; class Chondrichthyes; order Orectolobiformes; family Hemiscylliidae; genus Chiloscyllium; species Chiloscyllium punctatum. The sequence continues at coordinate 35,780,625 of NC_092761.1, read as the reverse complement.
GTGGTTTTGTGAAAAAATATATATATATTGCCCTGTAAGATCATGCAAAGTTTTTCTGGACATGCCTGAAAATGTAACAAGCGGATTTGATATGGGGGGAATCTGGTAGACAAGAGGCTTTCCAGAGATTTTCCACAGGGTATTACCAAATAAAAGTCCTTACTCAAGCCAGAAGGTCGGAGGATGACGGATAATGTATTAACATGCGATGGTGATTGGTTAACACATAGAAATCGGAGAGTCAGGATTAATGGATCTTTATGATAAATGTGTATCTGCTGGAGTACCACACATATCAGTCCGATGGCATCAGTTATTTACAATCTATACTGACAGACTGAAGGAGGGAGTTGTGTGCAACATACATCCGAGTTTGTGGATGACACTGAAAATCAAAAGGCAGGCTGTTACTTAACGGAGAGCACTCCCAAAAAAGGAGCAGTACAAAGAAATTGGAGTCTTCCTGTGTATGAAACATAACGTCAGCATGCTGATGCAGCAAGTAACTAGGTTGCGAAATTAGGCAGCTTCCTGGGATGAAAAGGTTGAGTTATTGAGAACCTCTATAATGGTGAGGTGATAATTCGTTGGGAGTTAAATGAATGAAGAGTGATACTGCTGAATTATGCAAGACACAGAAAGAGCTTGAGAAGGTAGATGTTGAGAAGTTGTTCCCATTCCTGGGCAGAGTGTCGCACTCGAGGATGTAGATACCGAATAAGGAGTATCGATTTCAATCTGAGATGCAAAGTGATATCTTCTCTCAGAATATAGTAAGTGTCTGGAATTCCCTAACCCAGAGATGTGTGGAGGGATATAGGAGTCGTCAAGAATGTGAAGTTGAGACCTGGAGTAGATCAGCCATGTTCTTATTAAATGACAGGGCTTGCTTGACGGGCCGAATGGCCTACTCTTGTTCCTATTTATTAATTTCACATGTTATGCTTTTGGAAAGTAACTGCTTTTGGAAAGTAACTGGAAGTTGTGTTGTACAATGTTGTATTCAGGGAGAACAGATGATTTGTTTAGTTAACCATGGGTGGGGTATGGGGGCTGTATTCCCAGTGAATTTGGTTCTGTAACATGACCAACATCTGGAGCAGAAGTTACAGAGAGGGGAATCCTGGAAAGAGGGATTGTGGGCGGGGTCGGTTCCTGACCCAGCCTGGATTTTCCAACTACATTTCTGAAACTACACCCAATCATCGGAGTGGCCTTGATCTGTTCCTGTGTAACAGGTCCGAAGGGCTGATTGGAACTTCAGAACACAGGGCTGTGGGACACGAGGGCGCCATTCGGCCCTTTGACACTACTCCACCAGTAAATAAGGTCGTGCTCATCTCGTTGTGGTCATAGCCACACTTCTCTCTCCATGTGCCATTATCCCTGATTCAAATGTCTATGGGCAATCAGGTGAAATCAAGATCAGTATAATACAAAGATTCAGCCATCCCAAACTTCTGGGAAACAGAATTCCCGCTTGAATGAAATTCCACTTGGTGAATTTCTCCTAATTCCTGCTCTGACTGAGATTAGAGGGAGCCACTGTTTCTTTTTCAAGTCCCACTCCTCCACTTCTCCCAACAAATTTTAAATATAACCAGGTTGGTGTTATGGCCGATCATAAAGGTCTCAGACTGGGTCAGGTTCAGTGGCAGGAGCAAGTCAGGCAGATATCTTTAGTCAGCCACAATTAACTAATAGAACCTACGGATTTGCATGGTGGATCTGTGGTTAGCACTGCTACCACCCATCACCAAGGACTGGGTTCAATTCCAACCTCGGGCGATGCTCTGTGTGGAGTTTGACCATTCTCTTTGTAGGTATCAGTGTGGGTTTCCTCACAATGCTACAATTCTCCCCCACAGTCCAAAGGTATGCAACTTAGAGTGGATTGGCCATGCTAAATTGCCCATAGTGTCGATGGATGTGTAGGTTAGGTAGGTTAGTCATGGGAAATGCAGGTTTACATGGATAGGGAAGGGGGGTCAGGTCTGGGGGGGATGCTGTTCGGAGGGTCAGTGTGGACTTGATGGATGGGATATCGTGCCTCCACACTGAAGAGATTCCATAAAAAAATGACAATAAATTTGGGCTATACCCAGTGGGTATCTATCTGATCCACTCTCCTCTAGGTCTTGTATGTTTCAAAAAGAGCACCTCTCTTTCCAAGAGTAACCTGTTAAAACCTTCATCATATAAGGTACTCATTCCTGGAATACGTGAAGTGAAACATCTCCGAACTGCTTCCAATGTAATTATATTCTTCCTCAGATAAGGAGACAAAGCAAAATCAATCTCACACTCAGAACTTGTGTTTTATTCTTGTTTTCTCAGTGTTGTGCGTATTTGTATCTCTCTTCCCCACAGAACATTGGAGGCAGAGATATTGAATATTTTTGAGGCACAGACAGAAAGTTCATAAATAGCAATGGAGTCGAGGATTATCGGGGATTGGAAGGAATGCGCGATGTGGGGGAAATGTAGACAGTAGTACCAAATGACACGGCTCCAGAATATCCAGGAATATAATTCAAAACTGATGGATGACTGATGGAAACTCAGTGTGTATTCCGATGGCTTTAATTCATGTGAGCTCCAGGATTATGCTTTTTCAGGAATTTTTAGCGGCGGTGATTCAGAAAAGAAAATATTGTGATGACGTCAAGAGAAGAGTAAAGGAACTCAGGATTCAGTATTCCTTACGGTACCCAACGGTGCTTCGTATTGCTTTGAATGGATCAATGAACTTGTCTAACTCTCCAGAGAAAGTAAAAACTTTGTGGACATTTTAAAGTAAGTTGGAAGTTGAGATAATCATGTTTCTGTCTTAAAGAAATTTTGTTGGATTTTTCGGGTATTAACCAGTGTTAAATTATAGTCGGGGATTGGTACAGGACTCACTTCTAACTTCTTCATACTATTACAACTCTTTTTCTCTTTCCTTGCTTGTGTCTGGGGTGTAGCTCAAGCTGGAGCGAGTTACAAATGTAGTTGTGATGATTAAGTGCCCACCTATTAATTGTTATTAATTGCCCTGGATGCCATATTTGAAGCGGGCAGAAGATAACTTTGTGATATGTAAGAATCCCCAGTGGGCGGCGGGGTGGGGGGGGGGGGGGGTAGTGGGGGGGAGGGGTTAGTGAAAACTCTATCAAGTGCCATTGGTACTTTGGATTTTGTTTCGTTCTTTTTTTTATGTTTTTAGCTTTGGAAAGTTTTGAGAGCTTGTTCGTTGCAGTAGTTTTAGTTTGTACAGATTTAAGGTCGATGAGTGTTTTGCCATTAATGCTGAGCGATGTGTAATTCGATATGAAATTCTCTAGAGTCCAAATGTTGCTACAGTGTGTTATGGATAATGATTAGCTTAAATGGTGCACTTGGAACATTAAGGAGAGCCATCTGCCAGTCAAGAGGAAAAATGTTCTTTCTCGTCTTAAAAAAGATAGGGTGAATGTTATCCTATTGCAGGAGATGCACCTTGATGACAAGAACATTTGACATTAAAGCAGGGCGGGTTTGATCAGGTTTATTTCTCGTGTTTTAATACTAAGTGTGGGGGAAAATCGTAATGGATAGGAAGAATCTTCCATTTAAATTACTAGATTATATTAAACACCCCTGAAAGGATCATAATCCTCAAAGCCTTGAACTATGGGAATTAATACAGCATTTTGAATGTTTATTGCCACCCGGTGCACCCTCTTAAAATTCTGGTAGATGCATTTCCCAAATTCAGTTATCTTGCATCGTGGTACAATATTGTAGAAGATTTCAACTGTCTTATGGACCCCACGGTGGACAGAATGTTCAAAGGTCCCCGAATACCTTCGTTATAATGTAAGCAATTAATGGATTTGTGTGCAGAAAGAGAGCTGGTGGATGTCTGGAGGCAGATCTACCTCACAAATAGGGATTTCATTTTCTTCTTTAACTGGCAGAAATGGCGCATGATGGTTGATCAATTCCACAATCCAGCAACAATATAAGATTCGCTGGCATCCTGCGCAATAGGGAATATTACCCCAACATACCTGCCCCAGAAGTGGGATAGAAGTCACATAAAATAATGTTGTATGCAGATGGTCTTATGTTTTTGTCAAATCCTGCAATTTCGGTAGCTCACGAGATGCAATGCATTAATTCACTTGTCACTTTTTCGGGCTTTAAGATTAATTTTTCAAAGTTGGAGGCCATGGCTATGGGAAATCTTGGGGAAATACGTGATGTGGATGGCAAATCCTGGTTTCCTTTTAAATGGTCACGGGGGGTAGTGTGGGAAAGGGTTTCCCTATTTTGGTATATTCATTACATCCGTCTTTGATCATTTATTTAACGTGAACTATGTTCATTTGTTTGACAAAATTAAACAAGACCTTCAAAAATGGGAGGCAAATCCAATATCCTGTCTAGGTTGGATATTGGTTCTTAAAATGAATGTCCTTCCTCATGTACTATACCTCGTGTGAATGATTCCTTTGGTCTTTCCCAGACAGATATTTCGGAGACTTTATGGCTGGTTTATCTCTTTTATTTGGCACCATAAGCGACTCTTTGTCAAGCTAACCAGATTTCAACTACCCCACTGATTGTGGGGAGTAGATCTCCCAGGTAAAAGCTATCAATTACGATATTTTTTATCCCATGTTATTACCTGGGATGCTGAGGACTGGGCATCAATACTGTGAGATATTGAACCCTCTCAGACAAAGTGAAGCCTGATTAGTCTGCTTTTTTTTAGCTAAAGTGACAACATTTAAGAAGTATTGTCATAACCCAATAATTATCAATACTGTTAAAGCATGAATGACAATGTGTCAGTTTGAGGGCAATACAGCCAAAACCATGTTTCTTACCCCTATAATTGGTATACCGGGTTGTCATCCTGGGATAATGGATTCCAGGTTTAAACTGTGGGCAGCAAGGGGTGTACCTTGCTTAAATGATTTAGAATTAGTAGAATCCCTACAGTGTGGATACAGGTCCTTGGGTCCTTCAAGTCCACTTCGACCCTCTGAAGAGTCGTCCACCTAGACCCTTTTCCCTACCATCCTATATTTACCCTGACTAATGCCCAAACCTAAACATCCCTGAACACTATGGGTGATTTATCAATGGCTAATTCATCTAACCTGCACATCTTTGGACTGTAGGAGGAAACCCACACAGACACAGCGAGAAAGTTTAATCCACGCAGCCAGTCACCCAAGGCCGGAACCAAAGCCAAGACCCTGGAGCTGTGAGGCAGCAATGCTCACCACTGAGCCACCACGTGTTATTTGATGGAGAAACAATGATGTCATTTGATCAAATAACTCACATGGACTACCTAGTAGAGACTTCTTCTGTATTTTTTTTCGAGATCAGAGATTTTTTAAAAAACGCACTTTGAACAGACTCTTACAGATCCGATAGAGGGAAGAGGGTGCTTATTGATTAGAATACACTCACTGTCATTACCCTTTATCATTTAGTTGGAGTGTGTCCCCTCAGACGACACTGTGCAGCTTTGTGATGCCTGCGAGCGTGAGTTGCGGTTCAGAACACTTCGGAGACATGGGAGGATATTTGTGAAAATGCTCGAAGGATTTTGATCTGTAATAGGACCCATTCCATACAGTTGAAAATTCTTCATAGGGTCTATCTGACTCCAAACTGTCTCTCAAAATGCAAAGTGGTATTACCTTCAGCATGTCCTAAATGCAGAATGACTACAGGCACTCTTACTCATTGCTTGTGGCCCTGTTGCAGGCTTCATCTACATTGGAGCACTGTGGTAGGTGTGATAGAGTGGGAATTGGGGACTGAATTGGAGATGGACCTGGTTCCTGTTTTCCAGGGTCTTCCCAGGGTAGTTTCCACAGATGAACATGGGGAAAAAATACTATATCCTTACTTTCCATACTTTCCGTGCTGGGAAAAGTAGTTTGTTGGGTCGTCGTCAGTTCTTCATGGAGAATAGCCCTTTCGAGTTTCTCACTGGTATGGTGCACCAAAAAAAACCAGAGATTTATATGAGACATGGCAGCCCTTTTTTGAATTACGGCGATACAGGGTTATGTGCCACTCCAAGAAGGGTTTTTATATAGCCATGCTGATATTGTCTAATGAATCTAATATCCAGTGATGAAGAACCATGAACATAAAAATATGTATCAGTTAATGCTCTTGATGAATGAGAGCTATCGTTTTGTTATGCTGAGCTGTATTATTTATTCATTGTTTGTTGTTTAGTTTTGTTTTTCTTCTGTCTGTGTAGTGTTTTAACTTGTTTTGTATGTACATGCAATTCGATGTAATTTTGTTCAGTTATTTGAGTTGTGTTGTTATTGGTTTATTATAATATTAAAAATTTCTTTTTCAATAAAAATACTTATTAAAATTAAAATGCTAAATTTGATAGACTTCAGTCCAACGTATTCTCATCAGAGAAAACACTCATGGTGGTTTATCCTGAGGATCACCACATCTCGGGTGATGGGGTGAGGCTGAGAGAGTGTCCCCTTCATGGTAACCTCTCTCGGCGTGGGGGAACTGAGCCTGCGCTGTTTTCCTACCTCTGCATCACAAACCAGCCGTCCAGCCAACTGAGTTGGAGACAGTACAACTGTAAACAGAGAAACAGGCACAGACAAAGGGTAAGAGAAACATTCATAACAAGTAAAGTGATACAATTCAGATAACAGTCAAGATGACGGCGGAGGGTAAAAACGTTCTCTGCTCGAAATTGTATTTTATAGCAAGATGTGTTTAGAAGCTGTTTTTGGTTTAATATCATTAAAGTGAGTCAAGTGAAATAACCAGAATTACTAAGTGTGATTGGATATCTATAACCATAAAATAATTGTAGATTTTTGTTTGGTCTATGTAAAGTACACTGACCGTTGCATGAAAGTATAAAGATGATGGAATATATTGTTAGGAGTGTCTGTCTCCATGGGAAATGCCCTCAAGCAGGCACTTGAAAAAAACTGGGGTAAAAGTGCCTAAGTGTTGTCTGGCCAATGACAAGAACCCGGGGGTTGAATGACTGAAAGTTCCCGTAACATGGAGCTGAGAAGACCATCAGTTCAGCGGGACCTTATTAAATGCGAGAGCACGTTTGAAGGGCTGAATGGCCTCAGCATGATTCGAATTGTGTGTGATTTGAAAAACGTACTTCTCTACTCCTTCCTCTTATGTGTTACACACTGGGACACTGCCATTTTCCTGAAACTGGGAATTACTTGGAATATTCTCTGGAACATTCCATAATCGGCATTCTCCAGAATATTCTATAACTGTGTGGGATGTTTTGCAAAGGCGAGAGATAGAGATAGAGAGAGAGAGAGTAAGCATTGCATGCAGTAGTGAGAGTGGGGGACCATGAGCCTTGTTCGGGGGTAGGTGCGACCACAGATATACAGTGAGTGTGAGGGAGCAGAGAGAATACGGTGACACTTATCCTGAAAGAGCAGGGAAGGTTATTGATGTTTGTCCTGTATTACTTGACATTTCTTCAGACCTCAGATACTGTGCTGAGCTGGGTGGTGAACGCAGACCATGGGTCTAGTGGTGTGCTCCCTCTGGGAAGAGAATGTTCTCCCTTTGTTCTAGCCCATCCAATAAGCCTGCCATGCTCCGTCAACAAACCATGCTGTAATTGCCCCTTATTTGCCAATCTGCTATTTCCCTGCCTTCCCTCTGTATCCATCTAATCTTTTCCTTTTTGTGTATTTGTACAAATGTCTTTTCAATGTTGTTATTGTAGAAACTACAATCACTTCCACTGGCAGCTCAGTCCATATGCGTACCACACTCTATGTAAAACGTTGACCCTCAGGTTCCTTTTTATCTTTTCCTCCCCAAACATTAACGGATGTCATCTCGTCTTCGATTCCCCAACCATGCAAAAACAAATTGAAGTATTCACCCTGATGCATGTCTCTCATGATTTGATAAGATCTATACGTCCATAAGAACACCCTCAGTTTTCTACGCTGTAAAGAAATAAGTTCTAACCTGTCCAACTTCTCCCTATTACTCAGACCCTTTAGCCCGGGAGACATCTTTCTAAATTTCTTCTACATTTTTTCTAGTTCAATAATATCCTTTCTAGAGCAAGGTGAACAAAACTGAACACAATACTCCAACTGCAGCCTTACCAACATCCTGTACAACTGTAACATAACATCCCGACGTCTATACTCAATGTCCTGATGTAGGCCAATGTGCCAACAGCCTTCTTCACTGTCCTGTGTATCTGCGACTCAAATTTCAGTCAACCGTGCACCTGATCCCCAACGTCCTTTTGTCCCACTTCACTCCTTAAGGCCCTCTCTTTCATCATTAAACTTCTACCTGGATTTAACTTTCCAAAATGCAAGAAGTCGCACTTATCTATATTAAACTCCAATTGCCAATTCTCAGCCCACTTTCTCAGCTGGTCAAGGTACTGCTGCAATTTCTGATAACGTTCCTCGCTGTAAATGATGCCTCTAATTTTACTAACGTTGCGTTGTGCACTGTGGTCCAAATCATTGCTATAGATAACAAACAGCAATGGGCCCAGCACCGACCTCTGAGGTATTCCAATTGTCACAGGCTTCCAGTCCGACAAGCATACCTCCACCATAGCCATTTGCTTCATAATGTCAAGCCAATTGTGTCGCCAATTTGCCAGTTTACATTGGAGTCCATGCAATCTAACCTTCTAGAGAGGCCTACCATATGGATCCTTATCAAAGGCCTTACTGAAGTCCATATGTCTACCACACTGCCCTCGTCAACGTTCCTGGTCACTTCCTCAAAATCTATAACAAATTTTTTAAGGCATGATCCGCCACGCACAAAGCCATGCTAACTGCTCCAAGTCCAGCTCTGTATTTCCAAATGCACGCACATTTTATCTCTCAGAAGCTTCTCAAATTGTTTAGTGAAAACAGGCGTGGAGCTTACTGGTCTATATTTCGCAGGCTTTTCTTTGCAGCCATTCTTGAATAAGTGCACAACATTTCCTACCGCCCAGACTTCAGGCACCTTGGCCCCTAAGCTTTTTCTCTCGCCTCTTGCAGTGCTCTTGGATATATCTGGTCAGGACCATAGGATTTGTCTGACTTTGTGCATTCTAATATATCCAACAGCAACTCTACTGTGAAATGGACTGTACCAAGATATGACAACTAACATCCGAAAGATCACAGGTCTTCATGTCTTTCTTCATGGTAAACACAGAGGGGTGACGACTTCACCCATCTCTTGAGGTTGTACACATGCATGCCTGTTTTGGATTTTAAAGCATCTTATTCTCTCTCTAGTTGTTCTTTATCTTTATATACTGAATGTGGATTCACTCTAAATTTCTCAGCCAAGACTATCTCATATTCCCTTTTCGCCTTCCTGATTTCCACCTTCAGTAAAATCCTCTATCCCCTGTATACCTCCAGGGATTCCCTTGATACGAGCTGCCTGTTCCTGAGCCACGCCTCCTTTTTTTCTGGTCAGTGCCTCAATATCTCTTGACATCCATGGTTCTCTCTTCCAGTCTCTCTTCCCTTTACCCTCCCAGGGAAATGGAAACCTTGAACTCGAGTTATCTCTCTTTTAAAGCCCTCCCACTTGCTCAAGATCCTTTTACCTCGAAACAAACTACTCCAATCATCCCCTGCAACCCCCTGTCTAACTCCAACAACATACGCCTTGCCCCAATTTAGAACTTGAATCTGTGGAACAATTTTGTCCCTCCCATAACTATTTTAAAATTAAAACAACTCTAGTCACTTTTCCCAAAATGCTCCCCCACGTTATCTCCTTCACCTATCCTGCCCTATTTCCCAACAGTAGGTCGAGTTTGTCCCTTGCCGAGTACAATACTTTATATATTGATCGTGGAAACTTTCCTGAACACACTTAAATAATTATGTTCCATCTAAGTTCTTAACCATCTGGAAGCCCCAGTTTATGTTCGGAAAATTGAAATCACCTCTTATAACAACCCTATTGTTCCTGCAAGTCTCCCCAGTCTCCTGCATATTTCTTCCTCTAATTCACATTGCTGATTTGGAGGCTTACAGTGCAAGCACTATAACATTACCACCCCCCTCTAAATACTTTTCACCATGCACAAAACCTCACTCTATATTATGTCAGTTATTTCAACTTTCAAGACTGATGTGATACTCGCCACAATCAGAACTATTGGTATTTAAACTGTTTCCATTTACATTTGTACATCGCAGTGATTTTCACATCCATGGCACCCCTTGTCAACGCACAGTGGAGATATGGAGCTGTAAATGGATGGGAGCTGCACATCCTGTCACTTCCAGCATTGGCTACAAGTTTCCCCACACTGGGCAGTGATCTAACACAGTGTTACCGAACAATGCAACAGCCTGGGTTTATATATGAATGAACCAGTGCAATCTGCACAGCTCCCAAGCTGGGCATTTAGCCCAGGATTATAGATCAAGCATTGGTGTGGGCTGCACAGACTTCCATTCTGGACATTGCTGGGTTGTATCCTGCAGTACGCTAGTCATATCTACACAGTGCTCCATCCTGAAAGTATAATGGACGGGCTGGTTACGTGAGTTGGATTGCGAATGTGAGAGAACTAAACATCTGGATATCCCTTTATTTTATGTTTTCATTCTTGTGATTGGACCCTTCAAATCCAGACTCATCCGGTTAGACCCGACCCTCTGGATGAGTCATGGTGACTGTTGTTGCAGCATCTGAGTCTGCAACATGACCAACAAATGGAGCAGAGGCTGCAGAGAGGACAGTCTCCGTAAAATGGAATGAGGGAATCACCATCAGATCAGCCGTGGTCTTAGTGAATGGTGGGGCAGGATTGTGTGGACCACGAAAGCAACTTATTCATATATTTGTGTTTGTTCCAAGAAAACTTCCCTTCTCTCCCAGTGTCCCATACTGGTGGGGAGTGAGTCCCCTCCTCCTGTTGCTGTGTAACAGAATCCTCGGGCCTCACTAGCCTCCAGATTTCCCTGTGTCCCAGTTTCGAGCAGTTAAATGACCGCCTCCTGTTCCTGTGTCCTAGTCTCGAGCGGTAGAGTGACTCCCTCCTGTTCCTGTGTCCCAGTCCCGAGCCGTTGAATGACTCCCTCCTGATCTTGTGTCCCAGTCTCGAGCAGTTGAGTGACTCCCTCCTGATCTTGTATCCCAGTCTCGAGCAGTTGAGTGACTCCCTCCTGATCTTCTGTCCCAGTCTCGAGCAGTTGAGTGACTCCCTCCTGATCTTGTGTCCCAGTCTCGAGCAGTTGAGTGACTGTCTCCTGTTCCTGTGTCCCAGTCTTCAGCAGCTGAGTGATTCCCTCCTGTTCCTGTGTCCCAGTCACGAGCAGTTGAGTGGCTGTCTCCTGTTCCTGTGTCCCAATCTTCAGCAGCTGAGTGATTCCCTCCTGTTGCTGTGTCCCAGTCACGAGCAGTTGAGTGACTGCCTCCGAATCGAAGTTTTGTGAAAGTAGATGTCCTCCTCCTGCTACAGAGTAACAGGCTCCAGTAGCTCTGTGTTCACCTGCTGCTCCTGTGGAATGGAGGTGAGGGACTGAATGGCCTCTTCACATTCCTTACAGCTTTTCTTGACTAAAGGCCTTTCTCCTGTTTCTGTAAAACACCATCAATATCTGAATGATGTATTTTTGTATTTTACTGTCAGTAATTGAGCAAACCAGCTGACTGACAGAATTCAGAAGCTGAATAGCCTCCTCCTGTTCCTGTTTTAAACACTCAAGAGTCAATTGACTCTCAGAGATGTATAGCATGGAAAAAGATCCTTCGGTCTGGTCATCTATACCAACCAAATATCCTAAATTAATCTCGTCTCCCTTGCCAGCACTTGGCCCATCTCTCTGAGAACACTTTCCATGTATGTATCCATCCAAATGCCTTTTAGAAGGTGTAACTGTACCTGCCTCCACCACCTCTTTTGGCTGTTCAATCCATACACGCAGCAGTCTCTGTGTGAAAATGTTGTCCCTCACGTCCCTTTTTAAATCTTTCTCCTCTCACCTTAAGCCTTTATATTCTATATTTGGAATTGTCTTTCCTGGGACAATACATTGACTGTTTACTTTTTCTATGCCCCTCCTGATTTTATAAACTTCTTTAATGTCCACCCTCAGCCTCAACACTTGAAAATACTCTCAGCCTATTCAAACTCTCCCTGTAACTCCAACCCTCCAACACCTGCAATATTCTTTTAAATCTCTTCTGCACCGTTTCAAGTTTGACAACATCTTTCCGACAGCAGGTTGACCAGAATTAAAGGCAATATTACAAAAGTGGCCAAACCAATGTCCTGTACACATGCAACACGTGATGCAAATGCATAGACTCAAAGCACACACTAATAAAGGGAAGATCACCGAGTGCCTTCTTCACTGCGCTGTCTACCTGTGGCAGCACTTTCAAGGAACGGAGAACCTGCACCACAAGGTGCCTCACAGGGCAGCGATCGGGGTTTAATTCCATCCTTGAATGACTGGCTGTGTGGAGCTTGTACATTCTCCCCGTGACTGTGTGAGCTTCCTCCGGATGCTATGTTTCCCTCCGACAGTATAATGATATACAGATAAGGGTAGGTTGGCCATGCTAAATTGTGCATAGTACCCTTGGATGTGAGGGTGAGGTGCATTAACCATGGGAAATGCAGGCTGAGAGGGATAGGGTAGGGGTTTGTCCAGTGGCATACTGTTTACAGGGACGGTGCGGCCTCGATGGGCTGAAAATCCTGTTTCCTAACTGTAGGGATTCTATAATTTCTATGGAGTTCTCCTTGATTGGCAACTTTCGACAGGATCCTAACTATATGCCTGGCCCTGATTTTTCTTGCCAAAATGCAACACCTCACATTTATCTAAAATAAACTCCATCTCCCACTCCTCAGCTCACCTAATTAAGTTCCCATTATATTCTGAGAGATCATTCTTCACTGTCGACTACACCACCAAATTTGGAATTATCTACAAACTTACTGACAATACTTCATATACTCAAGTGCAAATGATTTGTATAAGTAACGAAAGGCAGTGGACCCACTATTGATCTTTGCGAGCAGCGCCACTGGTCACAGGTCTCAATGTTTAATGAACAAATACATACTGTCACACCCTGTCTCCAATATTCAAGAAAAGTTTAGACCTAAAGGGCGAATTCTCCCTGGATCCCTAACCTTGGGATCCCTAACCTTGGCAGTCTAACCTTGCTAACCAGTCAACCATGTAGAATATTTTGGTTTTCTTACTGAATTCCATGAAGACAGCATCCACTGTCCTGCCTTCATCAATCATCTTCGTCACTTCCTCAAAAAATTCCACCCAGTCAGTGAGACGTGATCTCCAATGTACAAAGCCCTCTTCTGTCCTTGTCTTTCCAAATGCATATACATCGTTTCCCTCAAAATCCCCTCCAACAATTTTGTCACCATTGACGTCAGGCTCACCGGTTTATAGTTACCTGGGTTTTCCTTAATTTCTGAAATAATGACACTATGTTAGCAACCCTCCAGTCTTTTGCCACCTCACCTGTGGAAATCAATGTTACAGATATATCAGCAAAAGGCTGAGCAATTTCTTTCCTAGCTTCCCACAATATTCTGGGATACAACTGATCAGGTCCCAGGGATTTGTTCACCTTTATGTGTTTTAAGATGTCCAACATCTCCTTGTAATATAGATACTTTTCAAGATATCACTATGTATTTCTTCATTCTCTCGCTCTTGTAACCTCTTCTACATTAAATACTAGGAAAAATACTTTTTTAGTATCCCTTCCACCTCCTATGGTTCCACACATAGGTAGCCTTACTGATCTTTAAGGTGCCCTATTCTCTCCCTAGTTAATATTTTGCATCAAAGGATGTGTAAAGTTGCTTCAATGCCTCGTTAACCTTATTTCTAAATCGATCTCATGTGCACATTTTTCTGGACCAATTTCCCCATTGACTATACACTTATTGCCCTTATACTCCTCTCGGGATTCACATGAGGTCAGCTCTGTTTCCCTGACATATGCCTCCTTCGTTACCTTGACCAGAGCATTAATATATCTAGCTATCCAGCACTCCCTGCACCCACCAGCCTTGCTAATCTCACTAGTAGGAACACTTTGTCTCTGGACTCTCGGAAACCACGTTTTGATGGCCTTGCATTTCCCAACCATCCCTTTCCCTGTGAATAGGGTATTCCAATCAGCCTTTCACAGGGCTCGCCTAACACTTTCAAAATTGGCCTTGTTCAAAGTTAGACCTTTAATGTTTACATCAGGTCTTTCCTATTCCACAACTAGTTTAAAACTGATATTTATGTGTAACAAACTTGAATGTTAAATAAACATTCCCTGCCCCTCTGTAACAGGTTCGAGAGGCTGAATAGGCTCCTCCTGTCCCTCTGTAATAGACTGAGAGTCTGAATGAGCTCCTCTTGTCCCTCTGAACTAGACTCAAGAGGCTTCATGGCCTCCTCCTGTCCCTGTGTAACAGATCTGAGACATTAAATTAGACAACAACCCATGGATTATGTTCAGCTGGTAAACTGCATCTAATGGAGGTCCATCCCTTCTCCGTTACAGAAACACAAACAACGCTATTTACTCCAGGTGCCCTCTCAGTGACACCTCATACAGCTGCAGCGACACATCTCTTTGTTTTGAATTATTCTTTCCAATGTTCCAGCTTTCCACCTTTTCAAGTAGAAACAGGTTTATATGGGCTGAATGGCCTTCTCTTATCCCTCTGTAAGAGTCCCATAGGGACAGAATTGCTTCGGCCTGTTCCTGAGCAGTAGTCTCAATGCTCTGTCTCAAGGTTATGAAAGGATTTGACATCAGGGCATTAAAACCAGGAGTGGCCGCACACTGGTCAATAAGTACTGTACTTTGAGTTGAGGTATCTAGAAACTTGCCCACCTGATTTTCTTTTATGCAACCGATCTGTTAATTTATAACTGCCTCCATTCATAAACAGAGTGGAACATATATAGACGTCTGCAGTGTCCTGTTCATAACTCATATATAAGTTAATAAAAAGATTTAAAAGATTTAAAGATTTATGATCCATCCCTCAGCAACCCTCATCCAGTCCATTCAAAGATGAGGGCCCAGCGTGGAGAGCTGTGCAGACCATGCTAGTGTGTTGTTCAGTAAACTGCACTATCTGCCCACCATAGAGAATATTGCAAACTTTACGATCATATG
This sequence comes from Chiloscyllium punctatum, assembly GCF_047496795.1. Lineage (NCBI taxonomy): Eukaryota > Metazoa > Chordata > Chondrichthyes > Orectolobiformes > Hemiscylliidae > Chiloscyllium > Chiloscyllium punctatum. Next base: position 35,765,430 of record NC_092761.1, on the reverse strand, counting down.
CTAACTATCCTCTCATCAGATTACTGCCTGCAATGGGAAGGTTTGGTGTGTGTGTGTGTGTGTGTGTGTGTGTGTGTTTGAATGCGAAACTCATTGTTTTAGAAGGACATGGAGGAAACTATTTTAAATACGAACAACTGGCAGGCTTTTTATTTAAAAACAGAGAGAACGAGGGAAGTTTCATGGACAGATGAGTTAAAGTGTTTGAGAATGTTAAAATAAAGTCATTGCCAGACACAACAGCAAAATATATCGGCGTGCACATGAATGACAGATGGATGAGAATTTGGTGTGAGGTCGAATCAGATTTGCTTCAGCAGGTTTGAAGCCAGGAGCATCAGCAGTAGATTATTGGCTTCATTAAGACTGTACTTCATAGCTCAAGGTTCAAACAGCAGATGGAATAAACCAGTGAGATATATTCTGGAGTGGTGAGTATTTCAAGTTAGAAATGGTCAGGGCATGGTGTCAGGAATCAGCTCATGGTCAAAGAGATGTCCCACAGTTGTGACTTGTCTGCTTCAGCTGCAGATATTGGCCAGGGATGGGATGGAAACAGTGGAAGGAAGTGGAGTTTGTAACCAGAGCAGTAGACGGTGACCTCCATGGTCTTAACAGCAAAGTCAATGATACAATGCATTGTGGTTCACCCCTGAAAGTGAATAGATCAACATAGAGACCCGTGAGTAACACTGTCAGAGCAGAGACCGAGACAGTAATTGAACACGTTCATTAATGTAGTTCGTAGTGGTCTGTAGAGTGAAAATCTGGATTGAGAGTTTCACAAGGAACAATAATAGTGGAAAGATGTGTAGACAATATGAAATAACCATAATACACTCATAACTGGTTTATAGAAAACAAAACCTGGACAGTGACACTCACCAGGAGCACCAACGATAGCCAGGAAGGGATAATAAAAGGATTGAATAATGAGAATAGTGCATTAGATCTGCGATGATAATGACCACCAATGAAATACAGAAAGATACCAAACATAATCAGATAAGCTCCTGTATATTGTTGGAATATTTCTGTCTAATGTTCTCAGATTCTGATCCATTGTTTGAATATTCCAGTCTAATGGTCTCACATTCTGATCCATATGTTGGCACATTCCAGTCTCATGTTCTCAAATCCTGATCCATTCTTGGCACATTCCAGTCTGATGTTCTCAGATTCTGATCTCTCCTCCCCCTCTCTCTGGATCTGCTGATCCCTGTCAGTGCTGTCGGTGATGGTCCCGCTCATGTTATGGAATAACACATTAAACGGAGCCCATTTATCATTAAAAGATGGAAACCCTCCACTGGGATAATTAGAATCCATGAAGATTGGCTTTAATCGCAGTCACTGAACAAATAGGCTCAGTTAACCAGTTCAATACATCACTTTTCATTTACTGATTTTGAATGGACTGGATGAGAGTTGCTGAGGGATGGATCATAAATCTTTAAATCTTTTAAATCTTTTTATTAACTTATATATGAGAGTATGAACAGGACACTGCAGACGTCTATATATGTTCCACTCTGTTTATGAATGGAGGCAGTTATAAAATAACAGATCGGTTGCATAAAAGAAAATCAGGTGGGCAAGTTTCTAGATACCTCAACCCAAAGTACGGTACTTACTGACCAGTGTGAGGCTACTACTGTTATTAATGCCCTGTTGTCAAATCCTTTCATAACCTTGAGACAGATAAACAACAGTTTATGTAGTTTGTGGTGTTCTGTGAAGCAGATTCAGAATTTGATGTAACAAACCATTTCAGCTGATCTGACAATGCCTTTATTCAATGTTCTCATTCTTGTCATTTTACTCATGAAGATCTCACTTCTCCAGTTAGTCCCACTGCCCTGTCTTTTTCCAAATCTTCCCACAACATCTTTTCAGTTAATTAACTGTCTGTTTCTGTCTTTAATGTGAATCTCTTTGTCCCTCGGTATCTTACCCTGGCCTTGGGTTTTGGCTCCCTAGTGTATCGAGTGCTGGCATTGTGTACCTCAGAAATACTGAAATGGTGTGTGTCAAGCTATTGTTCACTTCCCGGTATGTCCCATGTGATGATCCATGGACAGGCGTGTTTCAGAAGTTATGAGACACATCCTTGTAACTTGGTCTGTACCTGTAGTTGTCCTCTCAGGTGACCTTGTGATCAGTAACACGAGGAAGCCCACTGAGTGAAGGACCAGGCATCTAAATTGTGTGACGATGCTGTCACTATTTTAATAAAAGGTCATTTTCTCCTTATTTTTTAGTAAGAGATCTTAAAGGCCAAACTGCCAACTGAAAACGGCTCAAGTAAATAACTTACGGGGCGTTTAGGGTTTTTAATAAATCGTAGTAACAATGGCCAGCTCGCACAGACCAGGCTTTCTAGTTTGTTTTTTTCTTGTAGCTGTAACAATCACCGGGTGCTTGGGGTCCCAGAGGGGTTGGAAGTTTTAGTAAATTATCCCTCGCTGCTACTCTCTCTAAAGCCTCACATGATGGTGTTTCCTCCTGGATTGGAGAACTGTATGCAAGAATGGATTTCTGAATGTTCTTTTATTACCAAGGGGTGTGTTTAGGTGATGTTAATAGATTGAACAGTTCATTTGTAGAACTACTGTATCCATTATTCGGTTAAGGTTTCCAATAGTTAAGTTATTCTAAATTCCTCTTCATTTTGTATGGATTTTCATTAGACGATAGTGAGGTTGAGCAACCCTATGGTAGCCAAAGGCCTGATCAGGATCTGTTTAAATACATCCAGGCATTATCTAAATTTAATGAGAATGATGGGGGAGCCTTTTTCATTTCATTTCAGAAAGTGGCTAAACAAGTGCAGTGGCCAGAGAACATGTGGATTTAGTTTATCCAAACAAAGCTGATAGGTATTTGCATCCCTATCGGAGGAGGTGAAGAAAGCCATCTGAAGTGCATATCAAATTGTGCCAAAAACCGACAGACAGTGTTTCAGGGATCTAAAATAGCATCCCTGGTTAAACACACGTTGTGTTTGAAAGAATCAAACAAAGTTATTTTGAAAGATGGGGAAGGGTTTTAAAACAGAGCAAAGTTATGGCATTCTGAGAGAGACTCTAATTTTGGAGAAGTTCAACAATTCACTTCCTGCAGTCGTGAGAACTCGCGTGGAAGAGCAGAGAGTAACAATGGCAAGATTAGAAACTGAAATGGCTGATGATGATGATTAGGTTCAGAAATCAAAGATTGGTTTCTGTGAGGGATTGAGAAGAATGTGTGAGATCTTCTTAAAACATATACTTGTGAGAGTAAGGTTTACTGGCATAGGCCAGGAGTAGCAGGTAAAGAGGTTAGAGCATTAAGTGGTACAGAAGCATGTAAATCTTTTATGCTGAGACATGAGGAGCTATGACATTCAGAGGGTGTATTGAGAGATGAGAAGTGCTCCATTATGAAACGTGTGGTTGGAGTGTCCAGTGGAAACATCAACAGATTTATTCCACAATGGGGAATGGGGCCTTGAGCTTGGTGTTGGCGTTACAACATTTCAGCATTTAAATTCCGAATAAAATACCTGAAACAAATCTTTTTCACTGATCATGACACCTTAAAGTTTTTGGAGAAGTTTAGGGAGAGAAATACCAGTCTGTTTCGACTGAGCTTATTCTTGCTGCCATTCAATTTGAAATTATAAAGTTGACACAGCGAGAAAAAGTAACTTTTGACACTTGTGGAGACTTGGATGAAGAAAGACAAAAGGCATTCTGTGGTAGGAGTAAAATGACTGAAATCGAATCGAGTTGTGAACATTTGTATGCTCAGAGTCAATGTAATATATATGCATTTCAGTCTATTAATATGGGAAGATTAGGAGGTCTAAAATTAATCCATCTTTGTATATTGATGGATCATTTTATTAAATGTGGAGTTGTGAGTATACTATCACTGTAAAGAGGTTATGTTCTCTTAGGTTGTTTTTGAAGTGAGGTTTTAAAGGCAGAGGTGAAGAACTGCTGTCTGAACACAGTTTAACTAAATAACTGAGAAAGCCTTTAGGTTTTATTAAAACGGTTGTAATAATGGAAGGGCAGTGGCCAGCTCTCTTAGAACAGGTTTCCTCGTTTTGTTTTTAGCTGCAGCATCCAGAAGCTGTTCGGGATCCCAGAATGGTTGGAACTCTCAATACATGATTCCTCGCTGCCTTTCTCTCTGAGATATCTGTTCATGTTGATTTCTCCTGGATCAGACAATTGCATAAGAATCTGTATTTGAATATATCTTTGTGCCAATCAGTGTATACCAAGAAGGTACGGTATCTACTCTTTGTGTAAGTGTTCCAACATATAAGCCATCCCAAAGTTTTCTTTTCTTTGATTGTATTTTAACTAAAGCATTTGAATAGATTACATTTTGCTTAATGTCGAGTAGTTTGACCAGTCACAACATATCTGGAACGCACACTTCCCATCTATATTCAAAATAAGGAAAGGTTTAAGTCTCAGCGGCCTTCTTAAAATATTTTGCAGGAATCTGGTCTGGTCCACAACACTTATAGACGAGGGGTTTCTAACTGACTCCTGTTATTGAAAATTTAGTGCAGCAGCAGGGGATAGTTTGCTGGAGGTTGTGCTGTGAGCTGCCTCGGACATTCAGGGAGACCTGAGGATTTGGTGACCCAACTTTGGATGGAGCATGGGGACTGTAGATACAACATCTGGGTCTGCAACATGAACAACAAATGGAGCAGAGGTTGCAGAGAGGGGAAGCTTTGAAACCACGCAGTGAGTGTGTGTGGGGAAACGGATCTGCTTTGTCCACCCCGGATTTTCCAGGAACAGCTTCCAAAGCTCCACTTAACCCAGGAGCAGAGTGTGAGGGGATCCTGACTGAACAAGGAGCTGGTCACAGAGCGGTGTCACCTCCTTTAACACGTCCTACAGCTTCACACGAGGGGGAAGGACGGTGCTGCCAGTGGCTGCTCGGGTCACAGTTGCATTCAGCTTCTGTGTTCTGGAACTTTTCAAACAGGACTGGGTGACATATCCTTCATCTGCCAGTATGTTGCCATCAATGTAACCATTCAGTGATGGAGGATATATATGGTGGATGAGGTAAATACATTATTTCTACTTCAGCAGGAAGCTGCCGGGTGTATCCAGTATAGTGGGATTCCCGATGGTGTACATGGCATCTGCAGAGTATCCAAGTCAATGGGGAGAGGTAGAGGAACTGAAGGAGCACTCTCTGTATTAATCTTGCAGCGTGCCCATCACAGTACAGCATGTTGGTGAATACCCCTCTCCAGACAGCAACCACAGCCTCTTCATTCACAAGCAGGCAGCCATTCCCATCGTCTTCAGATCTCCATGTAGAAAGGAATGAATGTATCTTGGATAAAGGCCATCCCCTTGATACATGTTTGATAACAGCATCCCCCATCACCAACCAAACACTTCAAAACATTCCATGTGTACGGAGAGCAATGGGGTCACTTGGAGTGTCTGGGAGCAGACGATCAGGGATGGAGCAAAACCTCCCATGTCTGAACGGGTCTGAGTGAACCCCCCAGTACACAGTATCATTGATCCCTGTAATCCCTCTCCATTTCAGTAACATGCTGCCTTCCATTATTCCTGTAAATGAAATGACAGGTTATATCATGTTATATTGCAGCTGCCAAATTATTCTCGATTGGCTTTCCCTCGCTGTATCTATCTGTAGACCCTCAATCCTCTCTTGATAATTTAATCTCTTGCTTATCACAGCAACATGACCAAACTCATTATCTCTATATCTGTTCCATCCTCCTGATCATTGATGTAGATTGTAAATAGTTGAGGACCCAGCACTGGTTACTGTGTGACTCCACTGGTGACGTTCTGTCAAACTGATGAAGACTGATTTATCCGGAGCGCCTGCTTCCTGTTTGATACATAATCCTCCCCCATTACTGTGTAACACAGTCGTAAAGTTGAATATGAACAAGGAGCATCAGTCAGGAATCCAACCCTTCGAACCTGCTCCGCCATGGAATACAATCATGACTGATGTCATCGCGGCCTCTGTTCCACTTTCCTGCCATCTCTCAATCCTCAAACTGTAGTCTCTTGTTGTAGATTGTGTCACATGAAAACATATCCACTCCACATCTATACTTTCAATTACGTTTAGTATTTTACAGACCTCAATGAGATCTCCTTTCATTCTTATAAACTCGAGAGTATAGGCCTAAACTGCTCAATTTCTCTTCATAAGGACAAACACTTCAAATATGGAATCATTCTAATGAAGCTCTTCTGAATTGCCTCCAGTGGAAATACCTCATTCTGCAGGACACCCAAACTGTACTCCAGTTGCAGCCTCACTAATGCCTTGCATAGTTACAGCAACACTCCCTACCTTTCTACTCTATCCTTTTACAAATAAACGCTGAAGTTATAGTTGCATTCCTCGTTACTTCAAGTACCCGCAAGCAAGTTTTCTGTGATATGCAAGCAGGCACCCAGATCCCTCTGCACCTAACCACTTGGAAGTGTCTCTCCACTTATATAATCATTTGCCTTTTTATTAGGCTGGCCAACTTTAATAACCCCATATTTATCCACTTTAATTTTCATTGCCAAATGTTTGCCCATTCACCCAATCTATACATATAATTTTTAAATCTCTTGCATCATCATTCCGACGTAATTTCATACCAATGTTAGTGTCATCTGAAAATGTAGCTATTGTATTTTCTATCCCGTCAACCGAGTAATAATATCGATCCCAAATGGTTGAAGCATGAGAACTGAAATCTATGGCACCCCACAAATTGCATTTTCCAATAGAAAATGACACAGTTAATTCATCTGACTGCATTTTGTTGGTTAACCAATCCTCCATCCAAACCAATAAATTACTCCTAAACCCATTCTGTCTGATCTTACCACTCACTCTTTGGAGAAGCGACATATCTGAATCCTTCACGAAGACCAGCTATATTCCATTTCCAGCATTCCCACTATCCACCTTGTTTGTCACATCTTTAAATAACACAAGAAAAGACTTCAATCATGATTTATCCTTTGTAAAACCATGTTGACTCCGATGAATTGTGGTTTACGTTTGCAAATATCCACAACAATGGATTAGAATAATTTGCCTTAAATTACAATACTTTATTGTTACATTTTACTCCCTAATGTATTCAGTTATTATAAGTTCTTCCCTTTCTAAAACCTTGACGTTTTCTTTGAATTCCTGTTTGATGGGCAAAAGGTTTTAAGAGATGTCCCCCAATTGCTGCATAAGCGGTATGTGTGGCTGACTGGACTCATCATTCTGCTGGTGTACAAAATCGATGGGATGAAGTCTTTCTGGTGTTCCCATGTTGTCATCTCCAAGGCCAGAATGACCTCCTCCTGTTGATGCGTTAGAGGCGTGGGGGATTATGGAATCTTCCCGTTACTGTGTAACATTTTGAGGGGCTGTTGGGTCTTCTCATATTTCTCCATAATCGGTGGAGATACTGAACGGTCTCCTCGTGTATCCCAGAGATGGGACCGAGAGAGTGATTGGTCTTCTCTTGTTCCCATACAACAGACACGTGTCTGAATTACCTCCTCCTTTCTCATGAAATAAGTCTCAGATAGATTTTATCCTTATCCAATTCTCTTTCAACAGACTCGGTGGGTCTGAATGGCCTCCTGTTATCCCTGTGTAACAATCTCCAGTCACTGTGTGACCGCTTTCAGTTCCTATGTTACGGACTTGAGATGGCTGAATGGACTGATCCTGTTGCTGTGTAATAGGATACTGGTGCCGCATGGCCTACTCTGGTGCCATTGTTATAGATTCACGGGGCTGATTGGCCTCCTCCTGTAAATATACATTCGGCTCCAGGGGCTGAACACACTCATCCTCTTCTGGTGTAACAGGGTCAAAGGCCTGAATATCCTTCTGTTGTTCCCATGTAACAGGCTGGAGAACGGAATGGATTCCTCCATTATCTGTGTAATTCTCTTCAGTTGTTGACTCCTTCCTGTCATCTATGTTGAAATAAGATCTTCTTTATTTTTTGTAAACTCCAACCTGATCATCCTTTCGTTATAAGCTAGCACCTTCATTGCAGGAATCAGCTGAGGGGACCATCTCTGAGCTGCTTCCAATATAACAACATCCTTTCTTCATTGAAGAGACCAAATCTGTACACACTACTCCAGGTGTGATCTCACTAAGATCCTGTACAGCAGCAGCATTGCTTTACCAGCCTGCTGTAAGGTTCCTACCCAGGTTAGAGCTGTCTCAGCTCTCTGGGCGAATACAGAGCATTGTTTGACTATTATTGCCCTTTTCTACTCCATCAGCATAACTGGAGATCTGGAGAAAATGTCACAATGATGCTTAAGAAGAACATAAATGATGTGGCAAGATGATCTCTACCATTAATCTCCCCATGCCCACTGCGCTCAGATTCTACAGAATCTAGTAATGTGGAGTGTAAAAACAGGAAGGAGAAGGAAACATTGATGGGAGTTATATATCAAAGTGAAAGCTGCTATACAAATGTTGGACATGTTATAAAACTGGAAATGAGAGAACACATTTGTAGGTACTGCAGTAATAATGTCCTGTTTACATTATATCTAAACTGTGTTAACCCAACTGAATGCTAATGCTGGGAAAAATGGATTTCATGAGCATGTGTTAGATGGTGGCATCAACATTTTGTCGAGCACTGAGCTCGAGATCAGGTTATTTAGAAATTGATGTTGGATGATCAGAAAAGTTAATTGGAAACTTTGCTGTAAAGGACATTTTGGGAACAGTGACCACAATGCATTGGTTTTCTTTTATGCTGTTTGAGTACACGGTAGTTTTTGTTTTATTTGAAGTAACTGTTATAAATCTGACTCATGCAAGCCCTGAAGGTGTGAGCAGAAAGTGGGCACTGCAGCTGCTGGAGATCAGTGGCGCTGGAAAAGCACAGTCAGGCAGCACTCGGAGCAGGAGCATTGACATTTCGGGCACAACCCTTTATCAGGAATGAGGCTTCTGGGTCAAGGGAGCTGAGGGATAAATGAGAAGGGGGTGTGGCAGGAGGCAGGTGAATAGGAATGCGATTGGTAGATGAAGGTGGTGTTGAAAGTGATAGGTGATGAAGAGAGATAGAACGCCTCATCTACTGCATCCTTTAAACTCAGTGTGGTCTTCTCTACATTGGCGAGACATTCGTGGATCATTTCAGAGAACATCGCTGGAACAGCCACATTGACCAACTCCACCACCTTGTGGTTGAACACGTTACCTCCCCTTTCCACTCTGCCAAGGACATGAGAGTCCTGGGCCTCCTCCATCGCCAAACCCTAACCATCCGAAGCATGGATGAAGAAAGGTTCCTCTTCTGCCTTAGGACCCTCCAACCACAGGGGATTAATGTAGATTTCACCCGTTTCCCCATTTCCCCTAACTCCACCTTATCCCAGTCCAATCTTCCAACTCAGCACACTCCCCCTTTTGAACGTTCCTATGTGTTCATGTTCCTTCCCATCAACCTGGTCCGCCTTCTTCTCCGACCTAACCCTTTCAGCCTCACCTTTAATTACATATTAGGTCAATGGAAGCAGCTTAGAAAAATGCCAAGTGTTGTAGTAAGGTAGTGGATTCGGAGAAATGTCGGACCCAGCAAAGGACGACCAAGAAACTGAGAAGGAAATCAAAAAGCGAAACAGAATGCAAACAAAAGAAAACCATGAGGACTGCTAAAAAAAACATAAAGACTGCTAAAAAAAAGCGTGCATCAGTGTATGAAACAAAAGTAAAAACAAGGTCAAATGTGAAACAGTAGGTGTGCGGACAGGGTAATTTACTGAAGACAACAGAGAAATCACAGGGGAAAGAAACAGTTTCTTTGGGTCTATCTTCAAGGCAGAATATCCTGAAATTCTCCCAGAAATACCAAGTGACCATGGGACTTATGCAAGAAAAGTCTAAGATCATTCTTATCAGTGTTGAGGTCATCTTTGAAAAGAAAGCTGGATTGAGTATTTATAAATCTGACAGATCAGATGTACTTCATAAAAGAATTTCAGAGGAAGCAGCAATAGGCGTATTGATTGCATCTCAGATTTTCATGTTATTTTCCAATACATTCCGGAAAGATATTTCGCCAATCTGGATATGGCAAAAGTTATAAATATTATCCAACAGTTTAAGAAAGGATGAAGATGGAGAGTGGTGAATTACAGATCAGTTAACTTGCAATCCGCGGTCGGGTGTCTCTTGGGCTGAATTACAAAGAACGTGTTACTGGATATATCAAAGTTAATAGGAAATCTGCGGACGATGTAAATGCATCGATGAAACAAAAACCATAAGTGGCAAACATTTTTTTTTGAATGTTTTGAAGATGATTCTTGTGGACGTAGGCAACAAGGAGCTAATGGATAATGTATCAGATATTCAGGAGGATTTTTTTAAAAGAACTTTCCCACCATCATCATAAGAAAAGTTAAAGTGAAAGGAATTGGGAAGAACGCATGCAAATAGGAAATGAAAAATTAGGTTTACATTCATGTGTATGTAATTGCAATATAGAAGATGTCGTGCACCAGCTGCATATAGTGTTGCGGAGACTACACTTAGAGTATTTTTACTGTTTGGAGTCCCAATTTAAGATAGAATATACTGACTACAAAGGAACTGCAAAAGGTATTCTCCAGATTAATCCATATAATGGCAAGATTGTCTAATGGGGGACATTCAGCCTGTGATCTCGAATTTCTAAAGATGAGAGGTGATTGTAGTGAAACTTAGAAACTTAGGAATAGAGAGGGGACTGAATAACAGAGAGACATGGAGAATTGCAAGCAGGTGAGATTAGGCAGAATCCCGCTATATTCTACACATACAAGTAGAACAGAATAATCAGCAAACAGTTAGTGTCCATTAGAAACCAAAGGGGGGCAATCAGTGTGTCAACCCGGAGAACATTGATAGATTGTTACATGTAAACATCACAGCTGTTTTACTTGGGAGAAGGAGGATGCAGGTACAGAATTCGAGAAGATGGACGGGAAAGCTCTTGAAGAGATTGATGTAAAATACGAGCAGGAGTTTGAGGCTTTGTCTGGTATAAAATTGGACCAATCGGCAGATCTGGATACTCTTGGAGTCAAGGGAGGAAAGACGCCGACTGGAAATTTTAATTAGAATCTGACCATAGGGGAGGTACCAGAGGACTGGAGAGGAACTAATATGATTCCACTTCACAGTAAGGGTGGTAGAGATTTGTCAAGGTAACTATGGACGAGCGAGTATTAAATCACTGTTCAGGAAACTACTGGAGAAAATAAAGAAGGAGAAAATCGAACTCCAATCAGAGTCGCAAGGTTTGATCAGGGATAATCATCATGACTTTATCAGAGTGAAGTCACACCTAATGAATTTGATTGAATTAGTTTGAGGAGGTCGCTTATTTAGTTTTGCAGCAAGGTCTTTGACAAAGTTCCACATGGGAAACTGAAAAATATAAAGTAAAATCTCACAGTATCAAGGATAACTTGACAAGTTACAACGAAAATTATCTTAGTGTCAGGAGGCAGAGGATGGTGGGAGAAGGCTGTTTGTTTGACTGGAGACCAGTGTCCCGTGGTGTACCACAGGGATCAGTGCTGTGTCCCTTATTTTTTGTAGCATTCATAAATCGTATAGATGTGAATCTGGAGGGGGAGTGGGTGGAGGGGTGGGAGTTGTAATAAGTAAGTTTGTGTTTATTAATCAGGGAGTAGATTATAAGTGCTATACAGGGCTTGGTTTAGTCCATGATGGAGTACTGTATGTCGGTCTGGGAGCCTCATTACAGGAAGGATGTGATTGTACTGGAGTGGTTGCAGAGGAGATTCACCAGGTTGTTCCTGGGATGGAGCATATCAGCTATGGAGAGAGGCTGGATAAGCTCAGGTTGTTTACTTTGGAGCAGAGGAGGCTGAGGGAGATGTGATTCAGAAGGATAAGATAACAAGGGGCATGGACAGGGTGGATAGACAGTAGCTGTTCCTTTTTGACAGAGAGTCAAGAACAAGGGAGCACACCTTAAAGTGAAGAGTTTGACGTTCAGAGAGGAGTTAAAGATTACTTTTTTTTCACCCAGAGGGTGTTGAGGTTTGAAATGTACTTCCTGAGAGGGGAGTTATCACGGCTAACCTCTCAATCGTTAAATATACTTGGACGAGCACTTGGACGTGTCATAACATTCCAGGCTATGTGCCTGGTGTTGGAAAGTGGGACTAATATAGATCGTGCTGTATTTCTGTTGGTACAGAGACTATGCTTCTATGCGTGTATGATGTGGAGCTGAGCAGCTTAAGATAGGAATTGATAGGTTTCTGAAGATAATGTTCAAAAAGTTTATAAGAGTGAACTGTTATAGCTTGTCAAATTATGTCAATGTGAGAAGTATGAAAACAAAACAGTGCGGGTTCCTTCTAGTTTGAAACCAGAGAATGGAGAATGGGAAACAGGGAAATGGCAAAACTATGAATCCACTACTTCAGTTCTGTCTTCACAGAACTTTCTGACAATACCAGGAAAACCAAGTCCGGTATGGAAAACGCAATAGTACATGGAACATAGAACATAGTAAGTAAATGGTTTAGGAGCAATTATTGAAGCTGAAAGTAATGGTCAGAGGGAACACTAATATAGATTTGTAAAATGGGAATTATGTTTGAGAAACAGACTGGGAGACAAATGAAAGAGAAGCAATGGATGTAAAACATGTGGATTTTCAGAAATATTTTGTTAAAGCTCCAAGCCCAGTTTGCAAAATCAAATCTTAGTAGATAGGAGCGAATTTCTGGCCATGTTTCTAGAATGGGACAGCTGGCAGGAAACAGTGAATAGAAATAAACAGACTTGTGAAGCAACAGCCTGACATTGTATTTAAGGTCTGATTCTGTGAGTATGACTATGTCCCAGACACCCCATCACCTTCCCCGGATATCTCCTGTTTCACCAGCAGGACAGACAAGGCAGAAGTGGTGGCACAGTGGGATACAGCTGGAAGGGAATTGCTCTTGGAGTCCTCAACAGTGACTCTGTATCCCATGAAGTCTCATGGCGTTAGTTTACACATGGGAAAGGAAACGTCCTGCTGATTACCATGTACCAGCCTCTCCCAACTGATGAATCAGTACTCCTCCAAGCTGAACAACACTTTGAGGAAGCACTGAGGGTGGCAAAGGCACAAAATGTACTCTGGGTTAGGGACGTCAATGTCCACAAAAAGAGTGGTTCAGCAGCAGCATTACTGATTGAGCTGGTTGGGTCCGAAAGGATATAACTTCCCGACTTGGTCTGCGGCAGGTGGTGAAGGAACCCACAAGAGGGAAAAGCCATATTTGACCACAGCCTTACTAATCTGCCAGCTACAGAAGTATCTGTCCATGACAGTATCGGGTAAGAGTGACCACTGCAAAGTCATTGTGGAGATAAAGTCACACTTGCATATTGAGAATAACCTCCACCAATTTAGGTGGCACTGTCACCATGCTAAATAGGACAGACTTTGAACACATCTAGCAGCTCAATTCTGGGTTTCAATAATATGTTGTGGGTCATCAATAGCAGCAGAATTGTACTCCCGCACAACCTCATGGCCTGGCATATCCCCCTCACAACAATTACCATCAAGCCAGAGGATCAACCTTGGTTCAATGGAGTGTGCAGAAGGGCAGGAGCAGGTCTGGGAAAACCTGAAAATGAGGTGTCAGCCTGATGAAGTCATCAACCATGACGACCTGTGTGCCAAACAGCATAAGCAGTTCGTCATAGAGAGAGCTAAGTGATCCCACAAGCAACGGTTCAGATCTAAGCTCTGCAGTCCTTCTACTTCTAGTAAAGAATAGTTATGGACAATTAAACGAGTCATCGGAGGAGGAGATTCCACAAGTATCCCCATCCTTAATGATGGAAGAGCCCAGCACTTCAGTGCAAAAGATAACGTTCATGCATTCGCAACAATCTTCAGTCAGAAGTGCTGAGTGGATAATCCATCCTGGCATCCTCCAGTGGTCCTCAACAATTCAGTTACCAGCCATCAGCCAATTTGATTCACTCCACGCGATATCCAGATTCAGTTGGAGACACTGGATACCCCAGTGGGTACATACCCTGACAACATTCTGGCAATAGTACTGAAAAGTTGTTCTCCAGACCTTGTCACTGCCCTCACCAAGCTGTTCCAATACCGTTACAGCAACATTTCCCCGATTACATGGAAAATTACCCCAGGAATCTCCTGTATATAAAAAGCAGACCAAATCCAATCCGGCCAATACCACTCCATCAGTCTACTCTTGATCATCAGTAAAGTGGTGGAAGGTGTCAGTGCTTTTAAGCAGCACTTGCTCAGCAATAACCTGGTCAATGTCGCCCAGTTTGGGCTCCACCAGGGCCACTCAGCTCCTGACCTCATTACCGTAGTTCAAACATGGACAAAAGAGCTGAATTCCAGAGGTGGGGTGAGAGTGATAGCCCTTTAAATCAAGGCTGCCTTCGCCCAAGTGTGTTATCAAGGGGCCTAAGCAAAACTGGAATCAATGGGCATCAGGGGCAAACTCCCCGCTGGTTAGAATCATACCTGACACGTAGGAAGATGGTCATGGTTGATAAAGGTCAGTCAACTCAGCTCCAGGATAAATCTGTAGGAGTCCCTCGGGCAGTGGCCTAGGCCCATACATCTTCAGGGCTTCTTCATCAATGACCTTTCCTCCATTTTAAGGTCAGAAGTGGGGATGTTTGCCAATGATTTCACAATATTCAGCAACATTTGTGGCTCCTCAGATACTAAAGCAGTCAATTTTCAAATACAACAAGATCTGGACAGTATCCAGGCTGACAAGTGGCAAGTAATAGTCACGTCACACAAATGCCAGACCGTGAAAATCACCACTAAAATACAATCTAACCACAGCCCCTTGGCATTCAATGGTGTTACTGTCACTGAATCCACAGTGGACTGCAGCGGTTCAACAAGGCAGCTCACCACCACCTTCTCAAGGGGCAACCAGGGACAGGCAACAAATGCCGGCCCAGCCAGTCACATCCAGATTCAGGAAATAAATATCATTTAAAAAAACTAACAGAGGAAGATTTCTGGGATATCACAGAGATCGGTGCTCAGGCCCCAGCTGTTCACAATACCCATTAAACATTTGGTTGCAGGAATCAAATACAATATATCCCAACCTGCTGATAGAACTAAAGGATGTTGGATTGCGAGTGGGTGAGGAGGTTGTATTTAAGCTTCAAGGTCACTAAGACAAGTGGAGTGAATGGGCAAATACGTGGCAGATGGAGAGCAAGGTGGGTTGAGGTGACAGTGTGCCCATTGGTGGGAACAAGAGATTGGCAGCTTTTCGTTTGAAAAGGGTTCGTTTGAAACATGTTGATCTGAAAAGCGACGTATGGGCCTTTTTGTTGTTTCCTTCTGCGCGGCCCTCTGAGGTCCCTGCAGCACAGTGAGGACTGAACCCACATGGCAATACTGGGAATGGCATTCACACGCTGCCCAGTGTACATAGACTTACCAAGTGGGGAGCTGTAACATTGCAATGGATGTGGATCTCCCTGTAGACCAGTCACTGAAAGCAATATTGCAGGAGCAAAAACCTGATAGGAAGATCAATGATGTGCTGACCTTCATTTCAGGGGGATTTGAGTCCAGGAGTAAGCGGGTCTTACTGCTGCTGTAGAGGGCTTTGGTGAGACCCTATCTCAAACACTGTGCAGTATTCTGCAGCTTTGGTCACAGTACATAATAAAGGACAAACCTGACATTGAGGGAGAGCAGTGAAGGATGACCAGACCGATCTTTGTGATGACAGGCTTGTTGTGGGAGCAGAGTTTGGGGCGACTGGGCCTGTATTCCATGGGGTTTAGGAAAATGGGTGGACATCTCAGTGAGATATATAAAGCTCTGACAGGGTGAGACGGATTGGAAGCAGGGATAATAATTCCCCTGGCTGTGGTGTCTAAAACAAGGGTCCACCGTATTAGGAACAGACAGACCATTCTGCAATGAGATGACAATAAATGTCTGCACTCAGTGACTGGTGAACCTGGGGAATGCAATCGAACCTGGAAGCCAAGACACTGAATATAAATAATGATTTAGAGACAGCAAAGGAATGGTGGGAGAGAAGGAGAACGATATGGAAATAAAGGGCCAGGTGTCATTATATTGAATTGGGTAGCAAACTCGACAGACCAAATGGACTACTGCACTTCCTATTTTATAGCTTCCCATGGTTAGTCACAAGCTCTCATATGTTAGGATGGAGGTCTCTGCAGGGTCAACAGGACTGTGTTTCTCATTCCCTTTTTCCGATACTGAGGCTGGGGCCGGGTGTTCTGTCTGGTTTTATCCTTTAGACCTCGGAACAGTTTGATACAATAGAATGTCTCGTTTGGCGGATTCAGAGACCATTGAATAGTTTAATCCAAGTCATGTGTCTGCAGTCACGTTTAGGCCAGACCAGGAAAGCACGGGAGATTCACTTCCTGAAAGGACATTTGTGAAGCAAATTGGTGTGAACAATCGACATTGGCTTGAAGGTCACTATTTACGGACACCAGATTTTGCATCTTAATATTTTGTCAATTGTGTTTCACTTACACCAGCTGCCAGAGCATTAGCCTGATCTGGATTAGTAATCCAGTGACCTTTCCACAGCAGCACCATCTCTTCATGGGGACCTATCTGAAATCATACTGAGCAGGTTATTTCTGTGCTGCTTGATAACTCTGTCAAAACGAACTCCCACCAATTTGAATGTCGAGGTGGGATTGAGGGGGAGGTAACTGGTCAGATTGTAATTATAATCCTCTTTGGAACTGGACATAGCTGAGTAATTTTCCACATTACCAGGGAGATGTCAGAGTTGGATCTGGAATGAAAGAGCATCCCCCAGGGACACGGCTTGTTGTGCAGAACAAGTCTTCATTCCAATTACAAGAATGGTGTCAGGGACCATTGCCTTTTTCGTACGTACTGTGTTCACCTGTTTCTTCATGTCACGAACAGCAAAATGAATTGGTTGAAGACTGGCATCTGTGATTCTGTGGGTATCATGGCGAGGGTGAGGTGGATCATCAACTCCACACTTCTGGCTGAGGGTGGTGCAGCTACCACATCCTGGTCTTTTACACTGATGTACAGGACTGTTCAATTATTTAGGATGGGGATATTCGTGGAGCCCTTTCCTCCGTCATTTGTTTAATCATCCATCACCATTTATGTCAGAGTGTGACAGGATTGCGGAGCTTCGATCTGATCTGTTGGTCAAATGTGGTAGCTTTAATGGGTTAGCATCAGGTTTAGGTTCACGTGGTTCTGACCCAGTCATGTTCACTCACAGTCATTACTGAAGCATAGATCATATTGATGGTAATGGCAGACTGAGGAAATTATTCGAGGCTAAAAGTTACAGGTTGTGGTTGAATGCTGTTCTGCTTCTCCTGCTGCTGTAGTCGACAGCACCACATAAATACGCAGTTTTGAGCTGCAATATCTGCAATGCAATTCTGCTGTCTGTCCCTTAGTTCACATCGAGACCCATTCACCCATCAGTCATGTACTCAGTGACCTACTCTGGTTTCTGATGTGGTAACACTTCCATTTTCATATTCTCATTCTCCTGAGGGTCTCTTCCTGGGTCATGCTTTCAATCTGACACATTCTGCAAAACCAATTAACTGTTTTTAATTCAATTTTTTAATTCATCTGAATCTTTTTCCTTGAGTAATACCATTTTCTGTGTTTAAAGTGAATGTGTTTCCTCTGTTTCTCTCCCTGACCATGATTAAGAGCTCTGCAGTGACAGTGATGCCAGCCTTATGTAGTTTCCGAGCCAATGAATTCTCTGGATTCCCAATCATCTTCACCACAATGTATGTTTCCTCTTTTGGTTTGATGCCTTATTACTCATGGTTGCCTTGTCCTGCCATGTGTATGTATCATCACCTTTGGGAGAATTTCTGATATCCTCCGAAATATCCCCAGAAATTCCTGCTTTTGCTGTTCCATGGTCTGCCCTGCTCGGCTCCCCTTCCAATTAACTCTGGCCAGCTCCTCCCACATGTCATTGTAGTTACATTGTTCAATTATAATCACATTACATCAAGAAGAGACCAATAGATATAAACCGAAAGAAGGAGCTTTGAGAGAGGAGACGCAAAGAATAATTGGTAAATTTCTTAACTAGATACAAAGAGAGAAAGAGCGAGACAACATAGATGAGGAAATGTGAAAAATGAGAAAACTAGATCATCGAAAGAAGTAGATGCACATCCCTCAATGTTTTGGCAATTCCTGTGTGCCGTGGTCCTTTGTATAGTGCATGGACAACAGAGCAATGTATTCAAATGCTGAGTCTGATGCCAGAATTTTTATCTCCAATAATATGACAGACACTAGCTTTGGAAAGTATCCAACAGGCCAATATATTGAATTCTGGTCGAAAGGGGATTAACTGAAATAAGTTGGGACACCAGAAGCAAGAATTTATAACATATCTTGATAAGAATGAGAGATTGGAGTGGAGAATTCCAGAAAAACAGGGAACGTTGAGGGAAGCGGAACATATCATTTTAGATGAGAATCAAATGATGTTTTAATGTTTTATAAATTTTATACATCATATGCATCATTTCTTGTTAACTGTGTCTCCATTGTTCATTTAGTATGTGTTGTGCACATATGACAAATGTTACTTATCTGCACACACACATTATTTAAACAGTGTATATAAAATCATTCTTCTGCCATTGATTTGGTCCTGTTGTTGTGTTACCAGTATACATGAACACCAACTGGCCACCAAAAGACATGACCCATTATCACTATGTTCCATACATACAGGCAAAAAAGTGCACCACTTTGATTGGGACAACGCACACACATACTAAGACACGCAAGGATGTTCTTAGAGGAATGGCATTCTGACCAGAAGTCCATCAATAAACACATCAATTTAGATCCTATCTACCTTCTCTTGTAAAACAAAAGAACTGGAAATGACATCACCCATCTTAAGAACCCAAGACCTATAAATAGAGAGGCGCAACATACCACCAGCACTTCAGCAAAGACTCTCACTGATGATGTCACCTAGTCATCGTGTCTAATCGTCAGAAAACAAGCCTTCAAGCACATCGAGCTAACTTGCATACACACAAACTGTTATTTTTCTTTTAGTAGTGTAACTTAGGAGTTCTTTGTCACTCATGTATTAACAGATTACGAGGTGAGGTGAGCGTTTTAGGTTTGTGGTTTTAATTAACAGAAGTGTACAGTCATGGCAGCGCAGGCGGTGGAATGTTCCTCCTGCAGGATGTTTGAGGTAGGGGTGACCACCGATACTCCTGCCGACTTCGTCTGCAGGAAATGCAATCAGATCCTGATCCTCACCGAACGAGTTAGGGAACTGGAACTGGAGCTGGATGAACTGAGGATTATTCGAGAGGCTGAGAGGGTGATTGATAGAAGCTACAGGGACATAGTTACGCCGGAGAACAGAGGTAGCTGGGTAACGGTTAGAGGTGGAAGGCGAAGAAGCAGGCAGTGCAGGGTTCCCCTGTGGTCGTTCCCCTAAAAAATAAGTATACAGCCTTGGAAACTGTTGGTGGGGACAGCCTTGCAGGTGTAAGCTGCAGTGAAGGGGTCTGTGGCTCTGAGACTCAGAAGGGAAAGGGGGAGAGGAGGAGAGCGCTAGTTATAGGGGACTCTCTAGTTAGAGGGACGGACAGGCGGTTCTGTGGACATGGGCGAGACTCTCGGATGGTTTGTTGCCTCCCGGGTGCTAGGGTCCGAGACGTCTCGGACCGTGTCTTCAGAATCCTTAAGGGGGAGGGTGTGCAGCCAGAAGTCGTGGTACACATTGGCACCAACGACATAGGTAGGAAGAGGGGTGGGGAGGTCATTCAAGAGCTCAAGGAGTTAGGCTAGGACAGACAGAGTCGTCATCTCTGGGTTGTTGCCGGTGCCACGTGACAGTGAGGCAAAGAATAGGGAGAGAGTGCAGTTGAACACGTGTCTGCAAGGATGATGTAGGAGGGAGGGCTTCAGATATTTGGACAATTGGACTGCATTCTGGGGAAGATGGGACCTGTATAAACAGGACGGGTTGCACCTGAACCAGAAGGGCACCAATATCCTGGGGGGTAGGTTTGCTAGCACTCTTCGGGGGGGTTTAAACTAAGTTGGCAGGGGGATGGGATCCGTACTTGTAGTCCAGCAAGTATGTGTCAGGATGCCCAAGACTGTAGGGAGGCTGTGGAGAAGGTAGCGCTGACAGGGACTACTTGTGGACACAGAGATGGGCTCAAGTGCGTATACTTCAACGCACGGAGTATCAGAAATAAGGTGGGTGAACTTAAGGCGTGGATCGGTACCTGGGACTACGATGTTGTGGCCATCACGGAAACATGGATAGATGAGGGACAGGAATGGCTGTTGGAGGTTCCTGGTTACAGATGTTTCAGTAAGGTTAGGGAGGGTGGTAAAAAAGGAGGGGGGGTGGCATTGCTAATTAGAAATGGTATAACGGCTGCAGAAAGGAAGTTTGAGGGGGATCCGCCTCTGGAGGTAGTATGGGCTGAAGTCAGAAATAGGAAAGGTGCAGTCACATTGTTGGGTGTTTATTATAGGCCCCCCAATAGCAGCAGAGATGTGGAGAAACAGATTGGGAAACAGATTTTGGAAAGGTGCAGAAGCCACAGGGTCGTAGTCATGGGCGACTTCAACTTCCCAAATATTGATTGGAAGCTCTTTAGATCAAGTAGATTGGATGGGGCGGTGTTTGTGCAGTGTGTCCAGGAAGCTTTTGTAACGCAGTATGTAGAGTGTCCAACCAGAGGGGAGGCCATATTGGATTTGGTACTCGGTAATGAACCGGGACAAGTGGTGGGCTTGTTAGTGGGTGACCATTTTGGTGATGGTGGCCACAATTCTGTGACTATCACCTTGTTTATGGAGAGAGATAGGTGCGCACAACAAGGTAGATTTTACAATTGGGGGAAGGGAAATTACGATGCTGTAAGACAGGATTTGAGGAGCATACGTTGGGAGCATAGGCTGTCAGGGAAGGATGTGGTGGAAATGTGGGACTTTTTCAAGGAGCAGATACGACGTGTCCTTGATATGTATGTACCTATCAGGCAGGAAAGAAATGGTCGTGTGAGGGAGCCTTGGTTGACGAGGGAGGTTGAATGTCTAGTAAAGGGGAAGAAGGAGGCTTACATAAGGTTTAGGAAACAGGGTTCAGACAGAGCAGTGGAGGGATACAGGATAGCCAGAAGGGACCTGAAGAAAGGGATTAGGAGAGCTAAGAGAAGGCATGAAAAATCCTTGGCGGATAGGATCAAGGATAACCCCAAGGCATTTTATGCGTCTGTGAGAAACCTGAGAATGACGAGAACGAGGGTAGGTCCGATCAAGGACAGTGGTGGGAGACTGTGTATTGAGTCGGAAGAGATAGGAGAGGTCTTGAATAAGTACTTCTCTTCAGTATTTACGAACGAGAGGGACCGTATTGTTGAAGAGGAGAGTGTGAAACGGACTGTTAAGCTAGAAGAGATACCTGTTAGGAAGGAAGATGTGTTGGACATTTTGAACAACTTGAGGATAGACAAGTCCCCCGGGCCTGACGAGATATATCCTAGGATTATGTGGCAAGCAAGAGAGGAAATTGCAGTACCGTTGGCAATGATCTTCTCGTCTTCACTGGCAACGGGGGTGGTACCAGGGGACTGGAGAGTAGCGAATGTTGTGCCCCTGTTCAAAAAAGGGAATAGGGATAACCCCGGGAATTACAGGCCAGTTAGTCTTACTTCTGTGGTAGGCAAAGTAATGGAAAGGTTACTGAGGGATAGGATTTATGAGTATCTGGAAAGACACTGCTTGATTAGGGACAGCCAGCACGGATTTGTGAAGGGTAGGTCTTGCCTTACAAGTCTTATTGAATTCTTCGAGGAGGTGACCAAGCATGTGGATGAGGGTAGAGGAGTGGATGTAGTGTACATGGATTTTAGTAAGGCATTTGATAAGTTTCCCCATGGTAGGCTTATGCGGAAAGTCAGGAGGCATGGGATAGAGGGAAATTTCGCCAATTGGATAGAAAACTGGCTAACCGGTTGAAGGCAGAGAGTGGTGGTAGATGGTAAATATTCAGCCTGGAGCCCAGTTACAAGTGGAGTTCCGCAGGGTTCAGTTCTGGGTCCTCTGCTGTTTGTAATTTTTATTAATGACTTAGATGAGGGAGTCGAAGGGTGGGTCAGTAAATTTGCAGATGATACGAAGATAGGTGGAGTTGTGGACAGTGAGGAGGGCTGTTGTCGGCTGCAGAGGGACTTAGATATGATGCAGAGCTGGGCTGAGGAGTGGCAGATGGAGTTCAACCCTGCCAAGTGTGACGTTGTCCATTTTGGAAGAACAAATAAGAATGCGGAACACAGGGTTAATGGTAGGGTTCTTAGTCAGGTGGAGGAACAGAGGGATCTTGGGGTCTATGTACATAGATCTTTGAAGGTTGCCACTCAGGTGGATAGAGTTTGTAAGAAGGCCTATGGAGTATTATCGTTCATTAGCAGAGGGATTGAATTCAAGAGTCGTGAAGTGATGTTGCAGCTGTACAGGACTTTGGTTAGGCCACAGTTGGAGTACTGTGTGCAGTTCTGGTCGCCTCACTTTAGGAAAGATGTGGAAGCTTTGGAGAGGGTGCAGAGAAGATTTACCAGGATGTTGCCTGGAATGGAGAGTAGGTCGTACGAGGATAGGTTGAGAGTTCTCGGCCTTTTCTCATTGGAACTGCGAAGGATGAGGGGTGACTTGATAGAGGTTTATAAGATGATCAGAGGAATAGATAGAGTAGACAGTCAGAAACGTTTTTTCCCCGGGTACAACAGAGTGTTACAAGGGGACATAAATTTAAGGTGAAGGGTGGAAGGTATAGGGGAAATGTCAGGGGTGGGTTCTTTACCCAGAGAGTGGTGGGGGCATGGAATGCGCTGCCAGTGGGAGTGGTGGAGTCAGAATCATTTGTGACCTTGAAGTGGCATTTGGATAGGTACATGGATGGGTGCTTAATCTAGGTTAGAAGTTCGGCACAACATCGTGGGCCGAAGGGCCTGTTCTGTGCTGTATTGTTCTATGTTCTATGTTCTATGTTCTAAGTGCTCGACATAGATGTCTCCACAGTTTGGGGCCCTGCCGTATGGGACTCGGACAAATTTGAACAGATTTCAGGTACAAAATATCCCATCAAATTCCAACACGTTGCAATGAGTGACTTAGATCTTCAAATAAAACCGGTTGGAAAATCTGTTTAATTTTGTTTACTGGTGGTGGTTTAAATTAAAGGTGAGGGAAATGCCTTTTAACATTACTAAAGAGGTTCCCAAATTTGCCAAGAAAGTTTAGAAAGATAAAAGGAGGACATTTTTTAGAATGAGCAAATAGGTTGGAATTGGGTTTAACCAGGGACAAAAGGAAAGCTGAAATTGTAATGGAGTTGGTAAAGCACTTTGATGTATTAGAGAAACAGACAAGTGCAGTCGAGTTAGATAAAACTTAAATTGCAAATATGGCAACTGAAGTTAGAAAATAAAGAAAGAGATGGAAACAGAGAGAGAAAAAAAGTGAAGGAGAGGTAAAAGAGAGAGAGAATTTGAGATTCAGAAGTTGGGAATTAGATAAGAAAGTTAAATTAACAGGATGGAGATGAAGGGAGAACGTCGGGATTTATACAACTATGTTAGTGCCTTGCCATATTTCGGTGAGAAAAATATCAAAACCTTTTTTATTTCATTTGAAAAAAATGACTCGGCAGATGACGTGTCCAATGAACTTATGGGTAATGCTCGTTCAGACTAAGCTGGTGGGCACAGTTGGTGAGGTATGTGCAGCACTGTCAGATGAGGGATCACGAGATTATCAAGATGTTAAATTGGTTATTTTAATTGGTTATGAATTGGTACCCGAAGCATATAGACAGAGGTTCATAAAAATAGAGACGGAACCAGGTCGGACTTATGTTAAGTTTGAAAGAATTAACTACAGTCATTTTGATAGATGGGTGCTGGACTTAAAAATAGCTAAGACCTGTGAGGCTCGAAGGAAGATTATTATGCTGGAGAAGTTGAAAGACTCACTTCCAGAGACGGTAAGAATTCATGTGCACAAACAGAAAGTTCAAGAAGCGAGAAGCGCGGCAGAAATTGCAGGTAAATATGCATTGGTGCATGAGATGAAATTTAGCTTCCAGGAGAATTTTCATGCTATGAGGGATAGAAATTGGGAGAAGGGAAGTTCACACATTACAAAGCGAACAGTAGCGCACAATAGTTTACCACAGGTGAAAAAAGAAGCCCAAAGGGGTTGAAAGGAGGTGAAAGGTCTCAGGTGTTCTCAGTATAAGGGAGTGGACACATAAAATGACAGTGCTGATGGTTTAAGAAGAGCACTAGGAAAAAGTGTTTTCATTGAAGTAAGCTGGGACACACTGTGATGGTCGTTGAAGGAAGGCGTTTTGGAGAAAGATGCAGTAGAAGAGGCTAAGCCAGTGGCATTAGTGAAACTGGTAAAGGAGACCCCAAGTGGAGCCAAGGGGCTCCAGCAGAGTGCACAGCCGAGACAGGGTCTGGGTATGGAGTCGGTACCTGATCTCTGAAAGAATTCGCCTCAGTATATAAAGTTTACTTAGAAAGAGCAGGGGGAGAAGGACAAGAAGTTATAATTTTGTGAGATATGGAATCTGCTCAGTCTCTAATAGTTGAGAAGTGGGACGCCAGAAAAGCACAAAAGATCTGGCAGCATCCGAAAAGCAGAACAATCGAATATCAGGCAGAAACCAATTGTCAGGAGTGTGGTGGGTGGGTGGGCGGAGGGGGGGGACAAGTGGGCTGAAAGATAAATACGAGGGTAGTAGCTGGGCTGGTGGGAGGGTCACTGGGAAGGCGATAAGAAGATGTAGTTTGGAGTAAGAGTGATATGTCGGTTTGGAGGGTGGAGTCGGTAGGTGGAAAGGAAGCTGGCCAGTTAGGGCAGTTCAAGACGGCAGTGCTAGATTGAACGGTTGGATCTGCGAGAGGTTAGGGGGAGGGGAGATTTGGAATTTGGTGAAGTCAACGTTGATGATGGTTCTAGTTTGAGGGTTCTAGTTGTCCTACCACCTATCCACAACACCCTCCTCTCCGACCTATCACCATCACACCCCACCTGCGTCTACCTATCGCCTTCCAATCTATCTTACACCCAGCTCCACCCCCACCCTCCTATTCATTTCTCGGCCCCCTTCCCCCTCCCTTACCCCACCCCCCACTTTCCTGATGAAGGATTTATGCCTGAAACGTCAACTCTTCTGCCCCTCAGATGCTGCCTGGTTGGCTATGCTTTTCCAGCCCCACACTTTTCAACTCTCACCTCCAGCATCTGCAGCCCTCACTTTCTCTCGGCCTCTAATAGTGAGAGATGAAAGTATTGTCACTCTTTCTGACATATTAATCAAGGTCGTAACAATTTGTGGAATGGGGTTAGAAATTAAGTATTCCATCAGGATGGAATGCCAAATCAAGGTTTGGGAAGTAACAGTGACAGTGGGTAACAGAGTGTTATTTCCAGGAATACAGTTTATTCTTGTGAACGATTTAACAGGATCCAAGGTGGGAGTGGCAGCCCTTGTATTGGAGAAGGCAAAAGGAAAGCTAGGAGAGTTAAAAGAAAAATACCCAGTATTTTTCCAGACTGTATAGTAACAAGATTCCACTGTCATAAGTTAGAGCAGGAAGGAAAACCGTAATAAAAAGCCAAAGGAGTTGATGCGCAGTGAACTGACACCCTGTTTGATGTAACGGTGCAGGAAAAAGCTGAACAGGCAGAGGATCAGGCAGAGGTGTTTAGTCCAGAAAGGCTAATGGACTTACAACAGATATATACACACACATTCACACACACATACACATGCACACACACAGAAAAGGAATCAGAATATATTGTCGAACGTTATTAACTTAAAGATAGAATGCTAAAATTAAAATGGAGACCCCGATAGGTTAGTGCAGAAGGGAAATGGGCCGAAGTGCACCAGACTGTTTTAGAGGTAGCGTACAGTGTTACAGGTAGCACATAAACTAACGGCAGGGGGTCACCTAGGTGTACAGAAGAATCAGGTTAAGGTACAGAGGCATTTCTAGTGGCCTGTAATGCACACGGACGTGGTTATTTTTTGGAGACGTACATGTCAAACATTCTAAATGGCAGGTAAGTCACAGGCAGTAATAAAGCCAGAACCTTTGTTACCAATTCCTGCATTCGAAGAACATTTCACGTAAAAAGGGAGTTGGAGAAGTTGATAGCTTTCTTTACTCACTGTGGACTCCGCAGAGAGATTCAGTCACACCAAGATCTCATTTTACCGCTCAGCTGTTTAAGGAAGTCATGGATAGCTCAGGCATACAGCAGTTTAAATCAAGGGCGTTCCATCCTGAATCCCAGGGAGCCTTGGAAAGTTATCATCAGACACTGAAGACCATATTAACAGTGTACTCTCAGGATTACCCGAATGATTGGAATGAAGGTGTCTCATTAAATTGTTTGCCATTGGACAAACGTTATTTGCCCCAAATAAATCTACTCAGTTTACTTCCATTGAGTTAATATTTGAAGTGAGAGGTCCTTTGGAATTAATTGAATATAAATTGACAGGACCGAAGTCAGAGATCTCACACTCGGATTATGTATGTGAGGTGAGGGAGAGATTAGATGGAGTAGGTGAGTTCGCTAAACAGCACCTGAAGGGCACAGCATAGAATGAAGCACGTGGCAGATAAAAACTCGGAAATTTTGACGATTTCCTGTGGGGATGACGTATTAGTATTGTTACCAGTGATAGGAATTCCATTCAAAGCCAGGTTTAGTGACTCAGGAACAGAGTTATGGTCAGATGAACAAATTGTGTAGTTTATCTGTATGATGTAGTGACCTTCAGCAAGTGATTGAAAGCTCACATATTACAGTTGCCAGAGCATGTTGAACGATTACAAGAAGCAAACTTGGTAATAAACTTAAAGAAAACAGAATTCGCGAAGGCAGAGGTGACGTTCTTGGGATATTACATTGGACATGAGAGGTTGATCCCATGGAACACAAAGACGAAGGGCTTTGAGGAATTTCCACGACCGTCCTCGAAGAAAGAGATGCTTCAATTTTTGGAACTGATATGATTCTATCGGAAGTTTGTTCCAAACCTCAGCAGCGTATTGGCACCACTGATGGACTTAGTAAAGAAGGAAACAGAATTGTGGTGGACAGAACAATGCCAGGAGGTATTTGAGAATTATAAAGCAGGATTAATCACACACCAGTTTTAGCTATACCAAATATTCTGAAACCCTTCGAAAATTCTATGTGCTTCTAGGGATTTAGGGGTTGGAGATGTATTGATACAGAAAGGTTATGATGGATTTGAATGGCTAATTGGCTACTTGTCGAAAAACGCAATATCCACCAGAAAGAAAAATACAACATTCTCCATTATTGAAAAAGAATGATCAAGTTTTGCACTGACCTGACAATATTTTAATGTGTATGTGACAAATAAATTGTCGGAGATGGTTGTGGACAACGACAAACCTCTCACGCTTTTTGGAATATTTAAAGACCAGAATATGAGAGTATTTCATTTGAGTCTTATCACACCAACTTTAAACTTACAAAATGTACATGCTGTGGGTCCTAAAATGTGATAGTAGATGTGTTATCGCGGATTTAAAGGAAAAAGTTTAGATAAGATTTGACTTATTCCGGTTTAAATAGGTGTACAAAATTAATATGAATGACATAATTGAGATTAATACTTTTGTATTTCATAATAATGGGATTAAGAATTAGAGGAAAAGAAACGAAGCCATCTTTTCATTCTGATGGTTCTTTTGTTTTCTGAAGGAGGGAGGTCTTATGAAGCCGAAAGCATGTCAGGTCACTTTAAGACAGAACGGGTTTTGTTGAATAGAAAGTACACCACAGATGCCAGCGAAATGTCAGATTGTTCCATATGTCACAATTCGCTGGGAAATGGAGACCTGAGTTTTGGTTGCTGTTTTGACAACAATTCAAATACAATCGAAGATTTTAAATAACGTTCAGGATACCAGAAGCCAACGGCACTTGAATATTATTGTTTGGACATCTGGAATGCAATCAAATTATGAGAATTGTTGTATCATGGGGAGTATATAAACCCAGCATTTGAACACGAGAGGGAGAGCCACTGCCATCCAACAGCAGAGTAACGACTGTAGAGCAGGAGTGCTAACTGGCCATCTCAAACACTCTCTATCAAAGATACATGTTCATGTCAAACCTACTTGCAATAAAAAAAAGACCCAGGGAGATCAGCAGCTGGAAGAGTGAACACAGCAGGGAAGATAGAGACGGTGTGGTCTTGAGATTGTAATGTTTAATATGT
The DNA here is from genome assembly GCF_047496795.1 of Chiloscyllium punctatum. Taxonomy (NCBI): domain Eukaryota; kingdom Metazoa; phylum Chordata; class Chondrichthyes; order Orectolobiformes; family Hemiscylliidae; genus Chiloscyllium; species Chiloscyllium punctatum. The sequence goes on along the minus strand of NC_092761.1, from coordinate 35,736,955 downwards.
GGGCTTTTGGAACAGAATATTTTTCCAGAGTCGGAGTCAGATAGTAAGTAGCTAAGAAAAGAGGGGCTTGTATTTGTGAATAGCTGTTGTTTAGTGTTCACTATTAAAGTTAAGAAACTAAATTGCTAATTTTTGTTTAAATAGTGGAATGTAGGAGATCTGTGTCGCTCATATTTTAACAGATTACGAGGTGAGGCGAGCTTTTCTGGGTGTTTGGTTTTAATTAACAGAGGGGTTTCGACTCTTCCTTGTAAATGTCCATCCACTCTAACCCCAATTCCCTGCAGTTGGCCCATATCCTTCCAGTCCTTTCCTATCAACATATTTATCCAAATGCTTTTGAAATGTTGTTAATGTAACCCCCTCAACCACATCTGCTGGCAGCTCATCCACATATCAGCCTCTGTGTAAAGACGTGGCCCCTCAAGTTCCCCGTTATTCCTTCCCCTTTAACCTTAAACTGATCCTCTCTCGTCCTCGATTCTCTAAACCTTGGAAAAAGACTGAGAGCATTAACCCTCCCATAATGATCTTATTCAGCTCTATAAGGACTCCCTCAGTCTTCTACATGCTAAAGAAAAGGTCCTAGCTTGTCCAAACTCTCCCTATAACTCAGACCATTGGGTCCTGGCAACGTCCTTGAAAAGTTCTTCTGCACTCTTTCTAATTTAATAACATCCTCCCCATAACAAGGTGACAAAACTGAATACAATACTCTAAGTGCAGCCTTACCAAAGTCCTGTGTAACTGCAACATAAATTCCCAACTTCTATACTCAATGTCCTACCAGATGAAGGCCAGTGTGCCAAAAGCCTTCTTCACTGCGCTGCCTACCTATGACTCCACTCTCAGAGAACCGTGCACCTGAACATCAAGGTCTCTCTGCCCACTACACCCTTGAAGATCCTTCCATTCACCATGAGACTCCTACCTTGATTTGAGTTCCCAAAATGTAAGACATCACGCATCTATATTAAATTCCATTTGCCATTTCTCTGCCCGTTTCTCCACCTGATTAAGGTCCTGCTGCAATTTCTGATAAACTTCCTCACTGATCATGCTCCCACTTATTTTAGTGTCATCTGCAAACTTACTAATCATGCCTTGTACATTCTCAACTAATTCATAGATAACAAACAGCTATGGACTCAGCCTCCAGTCTGACAAGCATCCTTCCACTAAACCCTCTCTGCCTTCTACCATCAAACCAACTGTGTATCCAATTTGTCAGTTCCCCCAGCATTCCATGTGATGTCCCCTTCCAGAGCAGCCTGTCCTGTTGGACCTTATCAAAGGCCTTACTGAAATCCATAGAGACTATGTCTACCGCTCTGTCCTCATCAACCTTCCTGGTCACTTCATCAAAGAACGCAAACAAAGTTGGGAAGCATGATCTCCCACTCACAAGTCTATGCTGACTTATCCGAATCAAACCCTGTGTACGTAATGGGTGCAGTCAATGGTATGCTGTCCTTCATTGTAAGATGATTCGAGTACATAAGTAAAGCCATCTTCCTGCTGTTGTAGAGCCTTGCTGAGAGAGCATTTGGGGCACACTCTACAGATTTAATCACCTTTATAAGGAATGATCTCCTTACCACGGACACGGGTGATGGTAACATGAAGATAGAGTAAAGAAGCTGAGTGTTTAATCTGTAGAGCTGTGAGAGACGAAGAAATGGTAATGCTGAAACACGAGGAGTGGCAGCGATCACTTATTTCCACAAGACACATTGGTAGTGTGAGAAATTCCATACTTTACCCAGGATTGATTGATTTGATTTATTGTCACGTGTACCTCAATACAGGGGAACACTTTGTTTATGAGCAGTGGGGGCAGGTCATATTAAGCATAGCCAGACAGATCATAGGGTGGAAATAGACTTGGACAGAGTAAGGCATACAGGTTACACTGCACAGGACGTGCACTAGACAAGGTCAACATGAACAAGATCACCATTACTTGAACTTAGAACGTCCATTCGTCAATCTAACATGGCTTTCCGAATAGTTTATATGCCTTTACTAACTCTCCCCACGTTATTGTTCAGTCGGCGTGTGAACCCTGTACTGAACGTCAGGTTGTTCACAATCCCCAACAGCAGACAGAATACCTTCCGTCTGAAACAGGTAGCCATTCCCACCAGCTTCCACTCTACGTAGAAACACCAGGCTGGCTTCTCGGAGATGGAAGGTGCCTTCTTGAGACTTCACACAAGACATATGGCTTCCCTGCTCACCATGTTAAAGTCCTACATGTGTATCATGAGCAACGGAGCCAGGAGGAACAACGTGGAACAGTCTGTCTGTGCAGACTCTGCTCCAATTGTTCATCATGTTAGAGCATCAATTAGGAGACAGTGAGGACTGCCAATGCTGGAGATCAGATTAGAGCATCAATTGCTGGAAAAGCACAGCGGGTCAGGCAGTATCCGAGAAGCAGGAGAATCGACGTTTCGGAATAAGACATTCATCAGGAATCAGCATCAATTACCACATTCTACCCCCGTGTAAGTGCATTTAGGTGGGAATGGCCTCCTGCTGTTCCTGTGTAAGTCACTCAAGGGGCTGATTCGCATCTTCCTCGTCCGATTGGACAAGGCCAAGGGCCTGACTGGGTTACCCCTGGTTCCTGTTTGACAGGTCGATGTACTGACAAGTCTGATGATGCTGCAGCTTTAAGAGGTTATTTTGACCTGGATTCTTTTAAGAGAGAGATTGAACAATGATTACCAAGCTGGCTAGTTAAGACCACTTGAGTAACAGCGAGGGAGACCTTAGGTTAATTTTAATGCAGCCTGAATGGGTGTGGCCAGCTCTCACAGGTTAGGATCACTGGGTTTTGGTTTCTCAGTAACATCAGAAACTATTGGGGTCTCCACAGAGTTGGAAGCTTTGGGGAATGTCTCCTGACTGCTACTCTCTCTGAATTTTCTCTTGATGCTGTCACATTGCATCTGGAACAAACACTTTACATTCCCTTTAAAATAAGAAAGCATTAGAGTCTATGCTACTGCCTTCAAATATTTTCGAGGGGCTCTGGTGGTCCATCACATTAGACTCCTTCTCTTCCTGAGTAATAGGCCGGAGGTACTGAGTGGGCTGTCCCTGTTCTACTCCAATAATATCAATGTGCTGAATGGCTTCCTCATATTCCTGTGAAACTAGCGTGAGGTGCTGAATGAACTCTTGTTTTACTGTGGCAATGTGCAGTGTCAGGCAGTGCTGTTACATGAATGTTACAGACACTTTAACAGCACAAGCCTGAGTGGTGTCTGGGTCTTGCTGCACACAGACACAGACCAGTTCAGGAGCTGAGGGGAGACAAAATGTTCTGAACATTGTGGAATCTTCTGTGACCATCCCCACTTCTGATCTTATGGTGGGGAGGGTGGGGGTGGGGAGACATTGATGAAGCAGTTGAAGATGTTTATGGAGACGAAGCTACCCTGAGGATCTCCCACAGAGCTGACCCAGGACTGAGATGATGAACATCTTCCTTAGTGCCATGTTTGACACCAAACACTGGACAGTTTACTCTGATTCCCATTAAGTTAAGTTTTGTTAAGCTCCTTTACGTCAACAGAAGTTAACCAACGCCTTGATATCGCGGCCAGTCATTTTTAGCTGAACCCTTGTCTCAACCTCTTTTGTTCACATCAATAAGCCATGATATAAGAGCAGCAAGTGTTTTCTTCAAGCAGGTGGGATTGAATGTCAGGATTTCTCTTCTCAAGAGTGTTGGGGAGCTAGTTGACTGAAAGTATTTGAAGAGGAGCTAGATGGATATTGACCTGTCAGAGAGTTGAGGGCTATGGAGAATTGGGTATCAAAAAGGATTTGAGACCAAGAGCAGATCAGTCACGATCTTAGTGAAGGGCAAGGCAGGCTTGGGGAGTGAGCGACCTGTCCCTGTTTCTGATGTTCTCACATTCTGTTATTGGAAAGTTAGTTGGTGTTATCTTCATGGATGTTCTGGTATTGAATGTTGCAGTCAGGGAGACCAGAGGATTCTGTGAGCCATCTCTGGCTGAGGTATGGGGGTTGTATTCTCAGTGAACCTGGGTCTAAACATGACCAACAAATGAAGCACAAGTTGCAGAGAGGGGAAGCTCTGTAAAGAGAGGTGAGGGGCCTCTTTCATACCCGTGCCTGGGTTTTCCAATTTCACTTCCCAAATCACCTCAAAGCGTGTGGGACAGTTTTGAAGGGCTGAATTGTCTGTGTTTCTGTGCACCAGTTTATAGCAGCAAGTAGCATCTAAGTGCTCCTGTCGAGCAGGTTTGATGGGCTGAATGGAACACAGAAACTTGGGACTGAGGAGCAGGAGTGGGTCATTAGATACTTTGAGCCTTCTCCACAAGGCACTAAGATTTGGCTGATCAGGTTGTGGTCTCAGCCCCACTTTCCTGTCTATATCCCATTACCCATGACTCTCACTTCTGTCAAATATTTAACTAATGCAGCTTTCAATCAATGTGAGCATGGATGCACAATAAACTTCCAGTGAAGAGGATTCCGACTTGAAAGGGCCTTTCAGAATTATTTGTCATCCTTCTTATCGAATCAGAGAGTCATGCAGAACGGAAACAGACCCGTTAGTCCAACCTGTTCACTCCGATCAGATATCAAATCTGATCCAGTCCCATTTGCCAGCATTTGACCAATATCCCACTTCTTTCAGATACTTTTTAAATGTGCGATTGTAACCGCCTTCACTACTTCCTCTGACAGCACTTTCTGTACACACACCACTCTCTGTGTGAAACATTTATCTTCAGGTCCTTTCGAAATCATTCGCCCTTTCTCCTCCAACCTATGCCCTCTTGTTCTGGATTCCCCTACACTGGGGAGAAGAACGTGGCTGTTTAGAATATCCATGCCACTGCTGGTTTTGTGAACCTCTAAAATGTCACCCCTCAGCCTATGACACTCCAGGAGAAAGCACCTCAACCTCATCAACCTCTCCACGAAGCTCAAACTTCCAGTCCTGGAACATCGGTGTCTAAATCATTTCTGCAGACAATGAGTTGTACTTAGTATTCTTAAAGTGGCCTCACCAACATCCTGTACAGATACAACATGCCACCACAACCCCTATACTCAATGCTCCGACTGATTGAGGCAAATGTGCCAAATGTGTTCTGTCCCACATTGTCTACCTGCGACTCCACTTTCAAGGAACTATGTACCTACAGTCCGATGTCCCTTTGTTCCACAACACTCCACAGGACCTTAACATCAGTGTATAATTTGTGCCATGATTTGCCTTCCCAAACTGCAAAACCTCGTATCTATCTAAATTAAACTTCATCTGTCACTCCTTGCCCCTTTGTTACATCTAATTGTGGTCTCGTTATACTCTGAGATAATCTACTACACCACCTTTCCGATGTAATCTGTAAACTTACTAACTATGGCCCCAATATTCACATCTAAAACCCTGACATAAATGATGAAATGCAGTGATCTCAGTACTGATTCTTCCAGCACACTGCTGCTCACAAGCCTCTAGTCGGAAAAATACCCCCTTTCTTCAAGCCAATTGGGACTAGCTTCCTCTGTATCCCATGAGACCGAACCTTACTAATCTGTCTACCATTCAGAATGAAATACTCGCTATGAAGAGAGGCTGAGTAGGTTAGGTTTACTTTCACTAAAAAAAAGGACATTGAGAGGGGACCTGATTGAGGTTAGCAAAATCATGAAGGGTATAGACAGGGTGGACAGAATTGAAAAATGTGGTGCTGGAAAAACACAGCAGGCCAGGCAGCATCCGAGGAGCAAGAGAATCAACATTTCGGGCATAAGCCCTTCTTCAGGAATCAGTGTGGATCGAGACAAGCTTTTTCCCAGGGAAGGATTCAATAACGAGAGGTTGTGCTTTCAAAGTGAGAAGTGGAATGTTTAAGGAGGATACACACGGTAAGTACTTCACACAGAGAGTAGTGGGCGTTTGGAAGACGTTGCTAGCAGAGGTGGTAGAGGCAGGCACGGTAGGTTCATTTAAGATGCGTCTGGACAGATGCATGAGTAGGTGGGGAGCAGAGGGATACAGATACTTAGAAATTGGGCGACAGGTTTAGACAGTACATTTGGATCGGCTCAGGCTTGGAGGGCTGAAGGGCCTGTTTCTGGGCTGTAGATTTTCTTTGCTCTTTTTTCTTTAAATGAACACCTTGCTGAAGTCCATATAGACAATGTCCACTAAACTGTCTTCATCAATCTTCTTTGTTATCTCTTCATAAAACTCAACCAAATTAATGAGACATGAATTCCCATGCAGAAAGCCACGTTCTCTACCCTGATCAGCCCTTGGCTTCCCAAATGTATGTAAATGCTATCCCTCAGAATCCCCTCCAACAACTTTCCCACCGTTGACATCAGGCTCACCGGTCTATAGTTCACGGGTTTTGGGGTCACTGTTTCCTTTTCTAGTCCCACTCCTCCACTGCTCCCAACAAATGTTAAACGTCACCAGGTTTGTGATATGGCCGATCATATCGGTCTCAGACTGGGTCAGGGTCAGTTTTAGGAACAAGTCAGGCTCGTTTCTTTAATCTGCTCAAATAGCACATTTATGATCCAGAGCAATGTTACTCAAACTGTGATGGAAAGATGAATGGTAAACGGTTTGGGTATTGAAAGTATATAATCAATATTTCCCTTTATAAACACACACACAGACACACAGACACACACACACACACACAACTTTTAACTTGAAAAAACTCTGTTCAGCTATTATTGGAAATCATGACTAAAGGGAAAATTGTGAGATTGTCCAAAACGCTATTCTGTTTCTGAAGATATTGTACTCACACAGCTGCTAGCAATGGGAATCCATCCTGGGACAGTTGGATTTGGCTTAATTCCCTTTGCTTTCGGCAGAGAGGAGATTCCAGTGAATTCTGGTTCGGGATCATCCAAATGGTACAAGGTGGTGAGCACTGGTGCCTCACAGCACCAGGGACTTGGGGTCGATTCCAGCCTTGGGTGACTGTATATGTGGAGTGTGCACATTCTCCACTTTTCTGTGTGAGCTTCTAATGGGTGATCCAGTTTCCTACCACAAACTGTGTAGGTTCGGTGGATTGGTCGTGCTAAATTGTCTGTAGTGTTCAGGGATTTCTAGGTTAGGTCAATTAGTCAGGGGTTAATATAGGGAAATGGGTTGGGAAGATTGGTATGGACTTGTTGGGTTGAAGGGCCTGTGTCAACACTGCAGGGATTCCATAAAAATAAGAACGGTAATGATGACTGTAGAGGTTTTGTTTTAGCTCGCACACATTGCTGTGATGAGGAACAATGAAGGAGAGAGAGTGTAATAGGCCATTCCTTCTCGGGTATATTACATTTTCTCCCTCTCTAAGTTGAATCACACAGTAATGTCATCCTCTCCCAAACTGGACCATGTGAGGTCTCCTTTTACATTGTCCAAACTATGTCTCCATCACATTCCCTGTTCCATGTAGGTGCATCATTGCTGCTGTCATACACAGAGCCATACTCTTAGCAGAAAATTGTCTCGGTCAATTTGAAATATGTTTACATGGCCCTGCATCATTAAAAAATAAAATGTTTAATTTATTCAGAGTACCTGTGTTAAAATGAATGCATTTTTTAAAGAAATACAGAAATTGCTGGAAAAGCTCGCCAGGTCTGTCAGCATCCAGATGCCTTTTACATGCTGCAGTTGTACCAGCCTCCACCACTTCCTCTGGCAGCTCATTCCATACACACAATACCCTCTGTGTGAAATGATGCCCTTTAGGCCTCATCCAAACTTTTCCCCTCTCACTTTCAACCAATCCTCTATCGTTCTTGACACCCCTAACCTGGGGAAAAAAACCATGACTGCTCACCCTATCCATGAGCGTTCTGATTTTATAAACCTTTACTGCTGCGAAATGTGCCTCCAATCAACACGAATGGCTGTACTTTCAGTCATCCTGGGCCTAAATTCTGAAATTCAATACTGACACCTCTTCCTTCTCCATCAAGTCACAATTCTAAATCCATTTTAATCAGTTTGTTCAGATGTATCCTGAGACACTTCTGTGGCTTTACACCTAGACCTTTGTGCCCGGAGGTAGGGACACTAGCATCACTCAGCAATACCCATAAAGCTGTAACATTATTCTCCTGTGTGTTTGTTCATCAGACTGTCCTGACATGATGGGACATACCTCTGTAACAGGTAGGACTTGAATCCAGTCCTTCTATTCCAGAGCTAGGAACACTACCACACAAGTTCAGGAATTGGATTAAATTCAGAGCATTGACTGAGAGGCAGGGACACTACCCACTACACTACCATACCCAGATTTTGGGACATATTTTAGTGCCCGCTTTCAGCTCAGTGTGGATTTATTATAATCAGTACTGAAAAATGTGTTGCTGGTAAAGCACAGCAGGTCAGGCAGCATCCAAGGAGCAGGAGAATCGACGTTTCGGGCATGAGCCCTTCTTCAGGAATGAGGCTGGTGTGCCAAGCAGGCTAAGATAAAAGGTAGGGAGCAGGGACTTGGGGAGGGGCGTTGGGAATGTGATAGGTGGAAGGAGGTTAAGGTAAGGGTGATAGGGTGGGGGTGGAGAGGTCGGGAAGAAGATTGCAGGTCAAGAAGGTGGTGCTGAATCTGAGGGTTGGGATTGAGATAAGGTGGGTGGAAGGGAAATGAGGAAGCTGGAGAAATCCGCATTCATCCCTTGTGGTTGGAGGGTTCCCAGGCGGAAGATGAGGTGCTCTTCCTTCAGGCGTCTTGTTGCCATGGTCTGGCGATGGAGGAGTCCAAGGACCTGCATGTCCTTGGTGGAGTGGGAGGGGGAGTTGAAGTGTTCAGCTGCGGGGCAGTTGGTTTGGTTAGTGCGGGTGTCCCAGAGGTGTTCTCTGAAACGTTCCGCAAGTAGGCGGCCTGTCTCCCCAATGTCAAGAAGGCCACATCGGGTGCAGCGGATGCAGTAAATGATGTGTGTGGTGGTGCAGGTGAATTTTTGGCAGATATGGAAGGATCCCTTGGGGCCTTGGAGGGAAGTGAGGGGGGAGGTGTGGGCGCAAATTTTGCATTTCTTGTGGTTTCAGGGGAAGGTGCCGGTAGTGGAGTTTGGGTTGGTGGGGAGTGTGGACCTGACGAGGGAGTGGCGGAGGGAGTGGTCTTTCCGGAACGCTGATAGGAGTGGGGAAGGAAATATATACTTGGTGGTGGGGTCTGTTGGAGGTGGCGGAAATGACGAAGGATGATCCGATGTATCCGGTGGTTGGTGGGGTGGTAAGTGAGGACCAATGGGGTTCTGTTCTGGTGGTGATTGGAGGGGCAGGGTTCAAGGGCGGAGGCGCGGGAAGTGGAGGAGATGTGGTGGAGAGCATCGTCAACCATGGCTGAGGGGAAGTTGCGGTCTTTGAAGAAGGAGCCATCTGGGTTGTTCGGTATTGGAATTGGACCTCCTGGGAGCAGTTGCAGCCCAGGCGAAGGAATTGGGAATATGGGATGGAGTTTTTACAGGGGCCAGAGTGGGAGGAGGGGTAGTCTAGGCAGCTGTGGGAGTCGGTCGGTTTATAGAAAATGTCCGTGTTGAGTCGGTCGCCCGAGATAGAAATGGAGAGGTCACTGAAGGGGAGGGAGGATTCTGAGACGGTCCAGGTGAATTTGAGGTGGAAGTGTGAGTAAAGTTGATGAAGTGTTCAACCGCCTCGTGGGAGCACGAGGTAGCGCCGATACAGTCATCGATGTAGCGGAGGAAAAGGTGGGGGGTGGTGCCAGTGTAGCTGTGATAGGCCAATGTCCGGCCTAATACTCTTACCTTGACCTCCTTCCAGCTATCACATTCCCAATGCCCCTCCCCCAAGTCCCTCCTCCCTACCTTTTATCTTAGCCTGCTTGGCACACCTGCCTCATTCCTGAAGACGGGCTTATGCCCGAAACGTCGATTCTCCTGCTCCTTGGATGCTGCCTGACCTGCTGCGCTTTTCCATCAACACATTTTTCAGCTCTGATCTCCAGCATCTGCCATCCTCACTTTCTCCTATTTATTATAATCAGGTTGCCATTACTGAGTTACAAGAAAACACTTTGTATTGTTAAACAAATGCAAAATATTTGTCTTAACTAGTATATTGAGTGCACTTGCTGTGCCATCGAAATTAACTATGAACAGCTTTAATTGCTATGATCTGTAGTCTGCAATATTATGGAAAGAAATCCTGCAGACACACTTTGCCCAATGAAGGGTCTCAAATGGATATTTATTACTGAACACCAGAGACGAAGGAAGAGCTTAATTTCTGGCCCCAAATCACCGAGCGGTATTACCCACCTCTAACATGCGACTGCCCACTTCCTAAAGCCATGAAATGATACCAGGTCAGTGATAACTGTCCAGCCTCTCCTCCCCACTGACTGTGTCTGCAATCCGTCCCTCCTCCCCCAAACCACACAAGGCAACCCAGCTCAGGGTCTTTGTGAAACTCAAGGCCGGAGTGTGCAGGCCTCCTGGAGAGGGATGGGAACTTTAAAATTGAAGGGGGACGGTGAGGTGGCATTAATATCACACACTGGGCGAGGGGTGGCAGGTGGAGTTTAGTTTGGATTAATGCGAGGTATTGGGTTTGGTCAATCAAACAAAAGCAAGACCTATACAATTAAAAGTAGAGCCTTTGGCAGTGCTGTAATACAGAAACCTAGGGCCGTCAGGTTTAATTCTTTAAAATTTGCACGTCATATAGATCTTGTGGTTAAGAAAGTGTTTAACACACATGTCTTCATAGGACAGACCTTTAAGTATCGGAATTGGGATGTCATGTTGTGGTTGTACAGGACATTGGTGAGACCTCTTCTGGAATACTGTGTCCAGTCTGGTCACCCTGCCCGCTCATTCCATAGGCACACCACCCTCTGGGTGAAAAAGCTGCCCCTTAGGTCACTTTTAAATATTTCCCCTCTCACCTTAAGCCGATGTCCTCTAGTTTTGGACTCCCCATATCCTTAGAAAACACCTTGACTATTCACTTTGATATTATTGACCTTGATATTATTAAGCTGGAGAGGGTTCAGAAGAGATTAACCTGGATGTTGCTGGGAAAGGAGGGAGTGAGCTATAAGGAGAGGCTGGATAGGCTGGGACTTTTTTTCACTGGAGAGTATGAGATTAAGGGGTAACTTCGCAGAAGTTTACAAAATCGTGAGGGGTACAGATAAGCAGAAAGGCTGATGTATTTTCCCTAGAGTTTGGGATTCAAAACTGAGGGATATTTTAAGATGTGAGGAAAAATGATTCACAAATATCATGAGAGGTAATTATTTTAGACAGAGTCTGGCTTGTGTGTGGAATGAACTTCCAGAGGAAGTTGTGAAAGCAGGGACAGTTACAATGTTTAAAGGACATTTAGATCAGTCCACGGATAATACATCAGTTTGGATGGTGCGGTGAGCATCTGCCCTCTCCCTCCCCCTCTCTGAATGAATCCCTGTTGGTTTTCACCCTCCGCCAATGCCTGTGCAGTGGCGTGAGGAGGCCAGCAGAGGGTGGCATTGCATCACTTTAAGCACTACAGAGACTGACAGACTTGCCCCACACGGAGACACACAGATACACACACGGGAATGGTTAGGACACTGCATGAAGCTCATCTGGTAAGTTAAACTAAACATAAGTTCGCCTCGTAAACTGTTAAAATATGAGTGACAGACCTACCAAATTCTACTATTTAAATAATAACATCAATTTATTTTTTCACTCTGAAAGTGAACATTTGACATCAACTATTCACAATTCTGGGATCCTCTTTCCCTTAACTGCTTATTACCCGACTCCAGCTCTACAGCAATATACTGTTTCTGGGTCTGCCATCCTCTCATATCACAGGTGCTTGTAAGCTCTCAGTCCAGAACAGCATTCCCTCTCTCTTAAAGGTACAGTGCACACTTTCAACTTCATCACATTATACCCTGATGAATATAGATAAGTGGGAGCTATCCGGATTTCTCTTGCTCTGTGGTTTGTCAATATTTAATTCGCTCCGTCTGGTGTGTGTCAGGAGTTTTGCTGCTCCATTGATAGCACGTCATTATTCGATTCCATCAGTGGGAATATATCAGTATTTCACTTGCTCACACTCGTGAGTGTGGCAGGATTTCAGTTCTTTCATGGGGACTGTGACACTATAACAATCTCAATGTTTGCAGGTGACACCGAACCTGGAAGAACTCTGAAGTCTATGGAGGTCAGTGTGGAACTCTAACAGGACAGTGACACGTTGGAGTAGTGTTCAGGGGTAAGGCAGATGGGGATCAGTGCAGAGCTGTGTGAGGTGGTGGACTGTAGTAGGAAAGACATTGAAAAGCAGTTTAATACAGGTCATACCGTTATAAAGGGAGTGCACGAGCAGAGAGCCCTGCCTGAAAATGATCATAGATTGTTGAAGATGTCAAGACAAGTGGGGAGAGCAGTAACTATCACAGATTAGTTTCAGTATCTGAGCTGTTTACAGGGGGAGGTGTAGGAGGGAGTCTCGGTGCTCCCTTCCTGGGAGGTTGTGGTGACGATGTGTTGTGAGCCCACCCTCCTGCCCACCGAGACCGGGGGGATTCCATTTGTACCAGCTCGACACAAAAGGGAGATGGCATCAGGGCCACGGCTTCTAAGTTGTGCCGGGGGGAAACGGAGCTGCCAGTGGATTTAAAGTGAGAATTGCCCTTCACTGAACATTGCTCCTTACTCGGTCAGTGGGACATGGATGTTTCAGAATCTCCACACGAGGTGTCCTGGTCCTCTCCGGCTCCTACCAGGGTCCTCCCCACATGGCGGGGTGAGGGGGGGGGGAGGGAACGGATATCGGGCACTCCACCACCCGGATAGGCCCTTTCTGTCCTATTCCTGGCTGTTTCTCCTGGAATGGGAGGAAGGGAGGGAGGGAGGGTGGGAGTGGTGGTCCTGCTGTTAGTGCTGGTGTAGGTGAAGGGGACGGGGACGGGGACATGGTGAGGGGTCTGGAGGGAATCAGTCCACAGTGTTGTATCCTTGCAGTGTAATTAACGTGGGGGGTAAAGTGGAGGGAGGAGGAGGACAGGGGGAGAGAGAGAGGGAGAGAGAGAGAGAGGGATAGAGAGTGGGAGAGAGAGGGAGAGAGAGAGATCACGGCGGGGTGGGATGGTGCGTTACCTATTATACAGTGAGTGTGAGGGAGCAGAGAGAATACAGTGACTCTTATCCTGACAGAGTGGGGAAGGTTATTGATGCTTGTCCTGTATTGCTGGACATTTCCTCAGACCCCAGATACTGCACTGAGTTGGGTGGGGAGCTCAGACCAGGCTCGGTGGGTCTGGTAGTGTGGACCCTCTGGGAAGAGAATGGTCTCCCTCTGTACTAGCCCATCCACCAGGACCTCCGTGCCCCTGTCGACAAACCGCAGTGTAATTGCCCCTTATCACCCATGCTCAGGGTAAATTGCGCAGGGCAGCTCCTAACTGAGAAAGCGCAACCGTGTGCTCATTGGCCTTTTAAAGATTGCCCCAGTGTCAGGGAACAATGAATATCCAGGGTCCCCCGGGAGATGGTGAGTACCACCAGCCATGATGGGTGGGAGAATCGGGCTGGTATTGAATGAGAGGGACACCATGGGGTGGGGTGGGTAGTTCATGAGGTGAGTTTGATCCGATAGCACCAGGAAACTAGCTCAGCATCGTGTAGATAATCGTTCTGTCAGACTAAGGGAAAATGTCACTGAGACAGTTTTTTGTTTGATTCAGTCCAGTGAATCATAGATTCTGTTGAAGCAACTCCCATTTAGAAAGCTGTAGTACAAATGCTCAAATATCCTATTTTCCCATCTTTCCTGGGAAGACAGGCTCTAGTTACAGGATGCTATCAAAGTGTCCACATTTCAGCATTCTGCAACCTGGGAACACATCCTTCCATGACACTGTCTCTCAGTCTCCCCCTCTCTGTTTATACCCCAAGCCCCTCCCATGTGGTGATACTTAAACTGATTCCCCCGCCTGGTCTCTCTGGCAGTGATGTTCACACACACAGCGCTCCCTTGTCAGGGCAACAATGGAGCTATGGAGCTGTAAATGGGTGGGAGCTGTACATCCTGTCAGATCCAGAACGGACTGCAAGTTTCCCCACACTGGGCAGTGATCTAACACAGTGTTGCCACGCAATGCACTGGGGTGGGGTACACAGTCCTACATGCTGGGACGGTAACTGCTCCTGGGTTACAGATCAATGCACTGGGGTGGGGTTAGATTAGATTACTTACAGTGTGGAAACAGGCCCTTCGGCCCAACAAGTCCACACCGCCCCGCCGAAGCGCAACCCACCCATACCCCTACATCTACCCCTTACCTAACACTACGGGCAATTTAGCATGGCCAATTCACCTGACCTGCACATCTTTGGACTGTGGGAGGAAACCGGAGCACCCGGAGGAAACCCACGCAGACACGGGGAGAATGCGCAAACTCCACACAGTCAGTCGCCTGAGGCGGGAATCGAACCCAGGCCCCTGGCGCTGTGAGGCAGCAGTGCTAACCACTGTGCCACCGTGCCGCCTCAGTGCTGGTAGGGTAACTGCTCCTGGGTTACAGATCAATGCACTGGGGTGGGGTACACAGTCCTACATGCTGGGAGGGTAACTGCTCCTGGGTTACAGATCAATGTACTGGGGTGGGGTAGACAGTCCTACATGCTGGGAGGGTAACTGCTCCTGGATTACAGATCAATGTACTGGGTTGGGGTACACAGTCCTACATGCTGGGAGGGTAACTGCTCCTGGTTTACAGATCAATGCACTGGGGTGGGGTACACAGTCCTACATGCTGGTAGGGTAACTGCTCCTGGATTACAGATCAATGCACTGGGTTGGGGTACACAGTCCTACATGCTGGGAGGGTAACTGCTCCTGGTTTACAGATCAATGCACTGGGGTGGGGTACACAGTCCTACATGCTGGGAGGGTAACTGCTCCTGGGTTACAGATCAATGTACTGGGGTGGGGTAGACAGTCCTACATGCTGGGAGGGTAACTGCTCCTGGATTACAGATCAATGCACTGGGGTGGGGTACACAGTCCTACATGCTGGGAGGGTAACTGCTCCTGGGTTTACAGATCAATGCACTGGGGTGGTGTACACAGTCCTACATGCTGGGTGGGTAACTGCTCCTGGGTTACAGATCAATGTACTGGGGAGGTGTACACAGTCCTACATGCTGGGTGGGTAACCACTCCTGGTTTACAGATCAATGAACTGGGGTGGTGTACACAGTCCTACATGCTGGGAGGGTAACTGCTCCTGGGTTACAGATCAATGCACTGGGGTGGGGTACACAGTCCTACATGCTGGGAGGGTAAATGCTCCAGGTTTACAGATCAATGCACTGGGGTGGGGTAGACTGTCCTACATGCTGGGAGGGTAACTGCTCCTGGTTTACAGATCAATGCACTTGGGTGGGGTACACAGTCCTACATGCTGGTAGGGTAACTGCTCCTGGGTTACAGATCAATGTACTGGGGTGGGGTACACAGTCCTACATGCTGGGAGGGTAACTGCCCCAGGTTTACAGATCAATGCACTGGGGTGGGGTAAACAGTCCTACATGCTGGGAGGGTAACTGCTCCTGGGTTACAGATCAATGCACTGGGGTGGGGTACACAGTCCTAAATGCTTGGAGGGTAACTGCTCCTGGGTTACAGATCAATGTACTGGGGTGGGGTAGACAGTCCTACATGCTGGGAGGGTAACTGCTCCTGGATTACAGATCAATGCACTGGGTTGGGGTACACAGTCCTACATGCTGGGAGGGTAACTGCTCCTGGGTTACAGATCAATGTACTGGGGTGGGGTACACAGTCCTTATGCTGGGAGGGTAACTGCTCCTGGTTTACAGATCAATGTACTGGGGTGGGGTACACAGTCCTACATGCTGGGAGGGTAACTGCTCCTGGGTTACAGATCAATGCACTGGGGTGGGGTACACAGTCCTACATGCTGGGAGGGTAACTGCCCCTGGTTTACAGATCAATGTACTGGGGTCGTGTACACAGTCCTACATGCTGGGAGGGTAACTTCCCCTGGTTTACAGATCAATGTACTGGGGTGGGGTACACAGTCCTACATGCTGGGAGGGTAAATGCTCCAGGTTTACAGATCAATGCACTGGGGTGGGGTAGACTGTCCTACATGCTGGGAGGGTAACTGCTCCTGGTTTACAGATCAATGCACTGGGGTGGGGTACACAGTCCTACATGCTGGTAGGGTAACTGCTCCTGGGTTACAGATCAATGTACTGGGGTGGGGTACACAGTCCTACATGCTGGGAGGGAAACTTCTCCTGGTTTACAGATCAATGTACTGGGGTGGGGTACACAGTCCTACATGCTGAGAGGGTAACTGCTCCTGGGTTACAGATCAATGTACTGGGGTGGGGTACCCAGTCCTACATGCTGGGAGGGTAACTGCTCCTGGGTTACAGATCAATGCACTGGGGTGGTGTACACAGTCCTACATGCTGGGAGGGTAACTGCTCCTGGGTTACAGATCAATGCACTGGGGTGGGGTAGACAGTCCTACATGCTGGGAGGGTAACTGCTCCTGGTTTACATGTCAATGTACTGGGGTGGGGTACACAGTCCTACATGCTGGGAGGGTAACTGCTCCTGGTTTACAGATAAATGTACTGGGGTGGGGTACACAGTTCTACATGCTGGGAGGGTAACTGCTCCTGGGTTATAGATCAATGTACTGGGGTGGGGTACACAGTCCTACATGCTGGGAGGGTTCCTGCTCCTGGGTTACAGATCAATGTACTGGGGTGGGGTACACAGTCCTACATGCTGGGAGGGTAACTGCTCCTGGGTTACAGATCAATGTACTGGGGTGGCGTACACAGTCCTACATGCTGGGAGGGTAACTGCTCCTGGGTTACAGATCAATGTACTGGGGTGGGGTACACAGTCCTACATGCTGCGGGGGGGGCGGGGAATGGCTCCCGGTTTACAGGGGGAGAGGTGATAGTTCAGAGAGGAGGAAGGGGTGGATGTGGGGGAAGGTCATGGGCAGGTCAAGGAGTTCCTCGGAACCTTCCGTCCCCGACATTCCATTACTGCCGTTCAATGGAACGTTCTGTTCCTGACATTCTGTAACTGACATTCCCCGGAACGATCTGTCCCTGACATTCTATAACTGACATTCCCCGGAACGTTCTGTCTCCGACATTCTATAACTGCCATTCCCCGGAACGTTCTGTCCCTGACATTCTATAACAGACATTCCCCGGAACGTTCTGTCCCCGACATTCTATAACTGACATTCCCCGGAACGTTCTGTCCCCGACATTCTATAACTGACATTCCCCGGAACGTTCTGTCCCTGACATTCTATAACTGACATTCCCCGGAACGTTCTGTCCCTGACATTGTTTGTGAACGGCCGGACTTCAGTGAATTCAACAAACGATAAGATCCCGAGGGAAGAGATCCCGTTCCAGGGAGAAGGAGACACTGTTCCGAAGGCCCCTCAGGCAGTTAAAGGGGGGAATACGTTTTCCCTGCGTTTACATTTCTCCACGACACAGGATCGACCACAATTTAGACCAAAATACAGGAATTCCCAAACTCCGTTTGTCTTCAGGAAACTGGGAGAGAATCCTTCAGGACAGCAACGTCCCCACCCTCCGTATCAGGAACTGGGAAGGAGTGACCTGTGTCTGCTCTCGAGTGATCGGGTGTGTGGGAATGTTCTAGAAACCATCTGTCCTTATGGATGTGTCTCTGTGTGTTTGGGGAGGGAGGGTTTCTTGTGGTTTATGTCACATTTTTGACAGTAATAACGACCTTCACATTTGTTATTCCAGCTCCGATTATTTTAATAAATCCCTGAATACAGGGACACATTTGAAAATCTCACTGGGTCCCCGATCAAACGGGTCCCTTTGCCTCCAGGCTGATGGATAATGGGTTTGTTTTCCTTCCTCGCAGTTAAGGTAGTGACCATCTACGTCCTGCTTTATAAAGATTGTGGATTGTCTCCATGTGTCAGACGTTACCTGGGGGCCATGGCAGCGGCGGATCTCCTGGTCATTATCCTCGACCTGATCCTGAGACACATTCCCATTGTTTATTGGGAACAGTTTTATTTCCTGATGGACTCCGTCCCCGTGTGTAATATCCACGCCGTCCTGCTTTATGCAGCCACTGACTGCTCTGTCTGGTTCACCGTCACTTTCACCTTTGATCGGTTTGTGGCCATTTGTTGCCAGAAGCTGAAAAGTAAATATTGCAGTGAGAAAACGGCGGCTGTGGTTCTGGGAGCAGTGACTGTGCTGAGCTGTTTAAAGAACATTTCCTGGTATTTTATGCGCGAGGCTCAGTATTTGCTGGTGAATGCCCCCTGGTTTTGTGATATAACAATCGCTGTTCGATTCTCCATTGTCTGGGTCACAATCGAGTTCCTCCACCACATTCTAACCCCGTTTGTCCCATTTCTCCTGATTCTGCTGCTCAATGTTCTCACCGTCAGACACATTTTAGTGACCAGCAGAGCCCGCAGGAGACTCTGCGCTCACACCAATGGGGACGCTCAGTCTGACACTGAAATGAGAAACCGAAAAAAATCCATCATTTTACTGTTTGTGATCTCGGCCAATTTCATCCTGTTATGGTCAACGTTAATGCTGTTTTGTATATGGAGACGGTTGTGGATGATTGGGTATCGGTCTGTGTATCTCCATTGGCTTGTGCAGGAATTGGGCTTCATGCTGCAGCTCCTCAGTTGCTGCACAAACACCGCGATTTATGCCGTGACCCAGACTAAGTTCAGGCAGCAGCTGAAGAATGTGCTGAAATATCCCTTCACCCAAATCCATCCATCCATCAAATTCCCTCATTAATCAATCCATCCGGGATTTTCTCATTTCAGTTCAGTGTTTCAGTGATGGAGCAGCCTGTCGCTATGGTAACAGACTGAGGGTAGCGCTGGTTTGTCCATCCTTATCCCACAGGGGGTTTACAGGGAAACATTTCAATGTTTCTCACAACTCAGGGGCCAGTGAGAAAAGGCACCATCCCACTGACTGTATCCATCACTTCCATTTGTAACCAATAAAAATGTTGATTAAAGCATGCCGAGCAGCAGAGTGACCGATGTTGTTGTGTGTCTTTGTGTTGGAGAAGCTGAGCTGGAGAGAGACAGACTCAGCCTCAATTCCTGGTCCTCAGGGAAGGGGAGGGCACCGCGCCCTGGGCTCAGGAGCTGGATTTAACTCCCTCTGTTCCCGCCACTCCAACCTGACCTCCCCATTTCCTCACCCCCACACTTTCTCCTCATTTCTCTCTGTCTCTCTGTCTCTCCCTCTCTCTCTCTCTGCACACTCTCTCTTTCACACCACCTCCCCTTTCAATCTCCATCGTCCACCAATCTCTCACACACACAACCCCAACCCTGGTTTCTCCACCTGCCTCCAGTCATTCCTCCCCCCTCCCCTGCACTCTCTCTCTCTTCTGCCGTATGTCTCCCTCATGCAATTCCATTTCTACCACATTTTCCCCCTCCTCTCACCTCTCCCATCTCTGTATCATCTCAAAACCACTTCATGCAGCCACAGCAGCAACAACTGCATCCACCCCACAACCCCACCCCCAGTCTCTAGATCAGAGGGAGAGGGCCGCATCAGGGAGACAGAGTGTGTCATAGAGAGAGGGAGGGGCAGGAGGGAGAGAGATTTAGTCAGAGAGAAACAGAGGGAAGCGGGGAGAAAGAGAGACCGAGGCAGGTGGATCGAGAGTGAGAGAAGGTGTAGAGATAGTGGTGGAGTAGGGAGAGACAGAGACAGAGAGAGAGAGGGGGGCAAGAGAGAGATAAGGTGAGGGACGGGGAGAGAGAGAGAAATAGGGGAGGGCATAATGAGAGGGGGGATAGAGAGTGGGGGACAGAGAGTGGGGGGTCAGAGTGAGGGGGGACAGAGTGAGGGGGTAAAGAGTGGTGACAAAGAGAGGGGGGCAGAGAGATGGGGACAGAGAGAGGGCGACCGAGAGAGGGCGACAGAGAGGGAGGGGACAGAGAGGGGGGCAGAGAGAGGGGGGACAGTGAGTGGGGGGACAGAGAGTGGGGGGATGGAGAGAGGGGAGACAGAGAGGGGGGTAGAGAGGGAGGGGATAGAGAGAGGGTGTACAGAGGGGTGTGACAGAGGGGGGACAGAGAGCGAAGGGACAACGAGGTGGGGACAGAAGGGAGGGAGGAGAGAAAGAGAGGGGGCACAGAGAGAGAGGGGGATAGAGAGAGAGGCGACTGAGAGAGGGCGACAGAGAGGGAGGGGACAGAGAGGGGGAGGACAGAGAGAGGGGAGGCAGAGAGGGGGGAGAGAGAGGGAACAGAGAGAGGGAGCAGAGACAGGCGTTGAGAGAGAGCGGGTCAGAGAGAGAGAGATGGGGACAGAGAGAGGGGGGAGAGAGAGAGGGAACAGAGAGGGGGACAAAGAGAAATGGGGGACAGAGAGTGGGGGAACAGAGAGAGAGGCGGGACAGAGAGACGGGGGGGTGACAGAGAGAGGGGTTGCGGGGGGGCAGAGAGAGGGGCAGAGAGAGATGGGGACAGAGAGAGGGGGGACAGAGAGAGAGAGGCGGGAGAGAGAGGGGGACAGAGAGAGGGGGAGAGAGAGTATGGGACAGGCAGGGGGCAGAGAGAGAGGACAGAGAGAGGCGGAGAGAGAGAGGGAGACAGAGAGGGAGGGACAGAGAGATGGGGACAGAGAGAGGGGCAGAGAGAGTGGGAGAGAGAGTATGGGACAGGCAGGGGGCAGAGAGAGGGGGACAGAGAGAGAGGGTGACAGAGGGGGCGGGACAGAGAGGGGCTAGAGAGAGAGGAGACAGAGAGAGAGGAGACAGAGAGAGGGGGACAGAGAGAGAGGGGACAGAGAGTGGGGGCAGAGAGCGGGGACAGAGAGGGGGGACAGAGAGAGGGGGGAGATAGAAGGGTTCAGAGAGTGGGGGGGACAGAACGTGGGGGGACAGAGTTGGGGGACAAAGAGGGTGGACAGAGGGAGCAACAGAGAGAGGGACAGAGCGGAGTGGGGGATAGAGCGAGGGGGACAGAGAGAGGGGGACAGAGAGAGAGAGAGGGACAGAGAGAGGGGGGATCGTGAGAGAGATGGGACAGAGAGAGAGGGGGGCAGAGAGCGCGGAGGGACAGAGAGAGGGACAGAGAGAAAGAGGGGACAGAGAGAGGGTGGGCAGAGCGAGCGAGAGAGGGGAAGGAGAGAGAGGGGGACAGAGAGAGAGGGGAAAGAGAGAGTGGGGGGACAGAGAGAGAAGGGGGACAGAAAAAGCGGTGGACAGAGACAGGGGGAGAGACGAGGTGGACAGAGAGACCATGACAGAGAGAGAGAAGGGCAGCCTAGGCGGGACAGAGACAGGGGGAGATAGACGGGGTCCGAGACTGGGGTGACAGAGAGACCGGGACAGAGAGAAGGTGGACAGAGAGAGGGTGGACAGGAGGGGAGGGGTGACAGAGAGGGGGCGGAGCAGAGTGGGGGACAGAGAGAGGGGGACACAGAGAGAGATGGGACAGAGAGAGAGTGGGACAGAGGGGGAAAGAGAGCGCGTGGGCAGAGAGAGAGGGGTGACAGAGAAGGGTGACCGAGAGATGGACAGAGAGGGGGACAGACAGAGTGGGACAGAGAGAGGGGAACAGGAAGAGGGATGACCGAGAAAAAGGGGGACAGAGAGAAGGGGACAGAGAGAGGCGGACAGAGAGAGAGGCGCAGGACAGAGAGAGGGTGGACAGAGGGGTGTGACAGAGAGAGGGGGACACAGAGAGAGACGGGACAGAGAGAGAGTGGGACAGAGGGGGACAGAGAGCGCGTGGGCAGAGAGAGGGGTGACAGAGAGGGGGACAGAGAGGGGGACAGAGAGGGGGGGACAGAGAGAGAGGGACAGAGAGAGCGAGGACAGAGAGAGGGGAACAGAGAGGGGGGCACAGAGAGAGGGGGACAGAGAGAGAGGGGGACAGAGAGAGGGGGGACAGAGAGAGGGGGATAGAGAGTGGGGGACAGAGAGAGGGGAACCGAGAGAGGGGGGACAGTGAGTGGGTGACAGAGTGAGGGGGGACAGAGAGAGGGGGACAGAGGGGGACAGGGAGATGGGGACAGAGAGACGGGAACAGAGAGAGGGCTCAGAAAGAGGTGGACAGAGAGCGCAGGACAGACAGAGGGCTCAGAAAAAGGGGGCAGAGAGTGGGGGACAGAGAGAGAGGGCAGAGAGATGGGGACAGAAAGATGGACGACACAGGGCGACAGAGAGAGGGGGCAGAGAAGAGGGGAACAGAGAGGGGGTACAGAGAGAGGGAAGACACAGAGAGGGGTGACAGAGAGAGGGGGACAGAGAGAGAGGGGGACAGAGAGAGAGGGGGACAGAGATGGGGTACAGAGAGAGGGAGGACACAGAGAGAGGGCAGAGAGATGGGGACAGAAAGATGGGCAACACAGGGCGACAGAGAGAGGGGGCAGAGAAGAGGGGAACAGAGAGGGGGTACAGAGAGAAGGAGGACACAGAGAGGGGGGACAGAGAGAGGGGGACAGAGAGAGAGGGGGACAGAGAGAGAGGGGGACAGAGAGTGGGTACAGAGAGAGGGAGGACACAGAGAGAGGGGGGACAGAGAGAGGGGGACAGAGAGAGGGGGGGACAGAGAGAGGGGGACAGAGAGAGAGGGACAGAGAGAGGGTGGACAGAGAGTGAGGGACAGAGAGAGGGCGAACAGACAGAGGGGAACAGAGAGAGGGGAACAGAAAAAGTGGAACAGAGAGAGAGGGACAGTGAGTGGGGGACAGAGAGAGGGAGAACAGAGAGAGGGGACAGAGAGATGGGGACAGAGAGAGGGACGACAGAGCGAGGGCGTACAGAGAGGGGGACAGAAAGTGGGCGGAGAGACAGGGACAGAGAGAGGGTGGACAGAGAGAGGGGGCAGAGACAGAGGGGGGCAGAGAGAAGAGGGAAAGAGAGAGAGGTGGACAGTGGGGGGCAGAGAGTGGGGGACAGAGAGGTGGTACAGAGAGATGGGGACAGAGAGAGAGGGGAGCAGACGGGGGGCAGGGTGGGGAGACAGAGAGGGGCACAGAGAGAGGGTGGTCAGAGAAAGGGGTACAGAGAGATGGGGACAGAGAGAGAGGGGGAGAGAGAGGGTGGACAGGGCGAGGGAGGACAGAGAGAGGGGGCAGGGACAGAGGGGACAGATAGAGGGGGACAGAGAGGGGGACAGAGAGATGGGGACAAAGAAAGGAGGCAGTGATGGGGGACAGAGACTGCGGGTACAGAGTGGGGTACAGAGTGGGGGGACAGAGAGAGGGGAACAGAGAAAGGGGAACAGAGAAAGGGGAACAGAGAGCGCAGGACATTGAGTGGGGGACAGAGAGAGGGAGAACAGAGATAGGGGCAGAGGGACGGGGTCAGAGAGAGGGAGGACAGAGAGAGGGGTTACAGTGAGAGGGGACATAGAGGGGGAACAGAGTGAGGGGGACAGAAAGTGGGCAGAGAGATGGGGACAGAGAGAGGGTGGACAGAGTGAGGGAGGACAGAGAGGGGGGCAGAGACAGAGGGGGACAGAGAGGGGGTACAGAGAGAGGGGGCAGAGAGGGGGTACAGAGAGAGGGGGGCAGAGAGAAGGGGGCTGACAGGGGGGCAGGGTGGGGAGACAGAGAGGGGGACAGAGAGATTGTGGTCACAGAAAGGGGTACAGAGAGATGGGGTCAGAGAGAGGGAGGACAGATAGAGAGGGACAGCGAGAGGGGGAAAAAGATGGGGGAGCAGAGAGACCGGGACAGAGAGAGGGGGTACAGAGAGGGGGGACAGAGAGGGGGGACTGAGAGAAGGGGACAGAGAAAGGGGGGCAGAGATGGGGGAAAGGGAGCGGGGGACAAAGAGAGGAGGACAGAGAGAGAGGGAGAGATAGTGGGGGCACAGAGTGGGGGGACACTGTGGGGGCAGAAACAGGGGGGCAGAGACAGTGGGACTAGAAATGGGGGACAAAGAGAGAGAGGGGTGATGAGGAAGAGGGACTGAGAGGGGGGAGATAGAAGGGGTCAGAGAGAGGGGGCAGAGAGTGGGGGGACAGAGACTGGCGGTACAGAGTGGGGGTACAGAGTGGGGGACAGAGTGGGGGACAGAGAGAGGGGGACAGAGAGAGGGGAGACGGAGGGGGCGGGACAGAGAGGGGGGACAGAGAGAGGGCAGATGGAGGGGGGAAACAGAGAGAGGGGGTTACAGAGTGGGGGACAGAGGGGGCGGGACAGAGAGAGGGGGACAGAGAGAGAGGGCGACAGAGAGAGGGGGAAGACAGAGGGGGACAGACAGAGGAGGGACAGACAGAGGGGGGACAGAGAGAGAGGGGCACAAAGTGAGGGGTACAGAGAGAGGGGGTAGATAGAAGGGGTCAGAGAGTGTGGGGACAGAGAATGCGGGGACAAAGAGTGGGAGTACAGAGTGGGTGGACAGGGTTGGGGATCAGAGAGAGGGGGACAGAGACAGTGGGACAGAGAGAGGGGTGTACAGAGAGGGGGGGACAGAGAGCGGGGTGGGACAGAGAAAGTGGGGGACAGAGATAGAGAGGGACAGGGAAGGGGGACAGAGAGAGGGAGGCAGAGGGGCAGAGATCACGAGCGAGGGGATAGAGAGAGGGGGGGGACAGAGAGAAGGGGACCGAGAGAGAGAGAGAGAGAGAGAGAGAGACAGGGGCAGAGTGAGGGGGAACAGAGAGAGGGAGGACAGAGAGAGGGGGGACAGAGAGAGGGGATCAGAGAGGGGGGGCAGAGAGAGGGCGAACAGGGGGGGCAGAGAGAGTGGGGACAGGGAGAGAAGGGTGACACAGAGAGGGGGACAGAGAGAGGAGGACAGAGAGAGGGGGAACGGAGACGTTGGGACAAAGAGAGGGGACAGAGAGAGAGGGGCAGATTGAGATGGAGGAAAGAGAGAGACAGGGACAGAGAGAGGGGGGACAGAGAGAAGTATGGATGGAGAACGGAGTTCAGAGAGAGGGGGATAGAGAGAGAAAGGGGACAAAGATAGGGGGAAAGAGAGAGGGGGGCAGACAGAGGAGGGACAAAGAGAAGGGGACAGAGAGAGAGGGGCAGAGAGAGGGGGGCGAGAGAGTGGAGCGAGACGGGGGGGCGAGAGGGGGGCGAGAGAGGGGGAGACGGGAGGGGAAGAGAGATGGGGAGAGGGAGCTGGAGAGAGTGGGGGAGAGATGGGGAGAGAGAGGAGTGAGAGAGAGAGGGAGAGTGAGAGGGTGAGTGAGGGAGGGAGTGAAAGAGGGAAGGGGTAAGAGAGGGAGAGAGGGGGGAGAGAGTTCAGTGACACTTGGGGGAGGCAGATAGTGAAGAGTGAGAGAGGGGGAGAGAGAGAGTAAGGGGTAGAGAGAGGGGGTGAGAGAGAGAGAGAGGGGAGAGAGAGATGCATGGAGAGAGAGGGGGTAGAGAGAGAGGGGAAGAGAGGGGGAGAGAGAGAGAGGGAGTGAGGGGGAGGGGAGGAGGAGAGAGGGGTTAGAGAGAGGCGTGGAGCGAGAAGGGGTAGAGAGAGGAGGTAGAGAGAGGGTGGTAGAGAGAGAGTGGGAGAGAGAGGGGGAGAGGGAGGGGGAGAGGGAGAGAAAGGGGAGGGAGGAGAGAGAGGGGGTGTAGAGAGAGAGTCGTGGAGAGACGGGGAAGAGAGAGAGGCAGTAGAGAGAGAGGAGGGAGACAGAGGAGAGAGAGGGGAGAGAGTGAGGTGGACAGAGTGAGGGGGAGAGTGAGAGGGGGACAGAAATGGGACAGGGACAGGAGGGCAGAGGGAGGGAACGAGGAAGGGGGCAAGGGAGGGTGCGTGGGAGGTGTCAAGGAAGGGGGTGAGAGAGTGGGCGGGAGAGGGGTCAGGAGTGGGTGGCGAGAGAGGGGGGAGAGCGCGGGGGAGCGAGGGGGGAGATGGAGAGACAGGAGATGGACAGCGGAGTTGGAAATGGGAGTTGAAGCGGGGAGACAGAGGGGAAGAGAGTGGGAGAGCGAGTGGAGGAGAGCGGAGGAAGGGGGGAGAGGGGGAGAGAGTGGGGGAGAGAGGAGGAAGAGGGGGAGAGGGGGAGAGAGGCGGCAGAGAGGGGGAGATGCAGAGAGGTCAGATGGAGAGCAGTTGGAGAGGGGAGAGAGAGGGAGGGTAGAGAGAGGGGGAAAGAGACAGACGGAGTTAAAGAGAGGGTGAAGAGACAGGTGGAGAGAGAGGGTAGATAGAAGGGGAAGAGAGAGAAAGGGAGAGAGAGAGGAGCGAGAGAGGGGTAGAGGGAGGTGAGACAGAGGGAGAGAGTGGGAACGAGAGACGGGACAAGAGAGCGGACGAGTCTGGGGGCGAGAGTAGGGGCGAGAGTGGGGCTGAGAGAGGGGGAGAGAGAAGAGGAAGAGATGAGCGCGAGAGAGGTGGACGAGAGATGGGTGCGAGAGGGGGGCGAGAGAGGGGGCGAGATAGACAGAAGGATTTAAATAGAGGGTGAAGAGAGAGGAGAGTCGAGAGAGGATGCAGAGAGAGGTGGAGAGAGAGAGGGGGCGAGAGAAGGGGCGAGAGTGGGAGTGAGAGTGGGGACGAGAGTGGGGGCGAGAGAGGGGACGAGAGTGGGGGCGAGAGGGGGTGCAAGAGAGGGGGCGAGAGCGGGGGCGAGGGTGGGGGCAAGAGGGAGTGAGATGGGGAGAGATGGGGATGAGAGAGAGGGGGAGAGAGAGGGGGCGAGAGATGGGGGCGAGAGAGGGGAGCGAGACGGCAGGCGAGAGATGGGCGAGAGGGGTGCAAAAGAGAGGGAGAGAGATGTGGGCAAAAGAGAGGAGTCAAGAGAGAAGGGGCGAAAGTGAGGGGAGAGAGATTTGGGGAGTTTTGGGGAGAGAGAGTGGGGAAAGAGATTTGGCGGGAGAGATGAGAGAGAGGGGGAAGAGACGGGGAAGAGAAAGGCGGGAAAGAAAAGGGGAGAGAGAGGAGGAGAGGGGTGCAGAGAGAGGGGGAGGGGAAGAGAGTGGGGGAGAGAGAGTGGGGGAGAGAGAGTTGTGGAGAAAGATGGGGTGAGAGAGGGGGGATAGAGAGGGGTGGAAGAGAGGGGTGGCAGAGTGGGGAGAGAGATGGGGAGAGACACACTGGGACTTTCTCTGACAATTTGAGACACACTGTGAACACTCTCTGACAGACTGTGACACACTCTGACACACACTGTGATACTCTCTGACATTCTTTGAAACACATTATTATACTCCCTGACAAACTGTGACACACTCTGACACTATCTGCGACACACTGGGGCCCTCACTGACAATTTGAGATGTACTGTAACACTCTCAGATCCTATCCGACACTCTCTGAGACACACTGCGACACTCTCAGAAAACTCTCTGAAAAGCACTGTGACACTCTCTGACAGACTGTGACACTCTCTGACACTTTGAGACGCACTATGACAATTTCTGATCCTATCTGACACTCTCTCAGCCACACTGTAACACTCTCTGACTCTCTCTAACATTTCGAGATGCACTGTGACACTCTTTGACTATCCCTGAGACACACTGTGACACTCTCAGAGAAACTATGACAAACTGTGACACTCTCTGAGACACACTGGGACCCTCTCTGAGATTTTTGAGATGCACTGTGACACTCTCTGACATTCTTTGAAACACACTGTGATACTCTCTGACTGACTGTGACACACTCCGACACATTCTGCGACACACTGGGACCCTCTCTGACAATTTGACACGCTCCGTGACACTCTCTGATCCTATCCAACACACTCTGAGACACACTGTGACACTCTCTGATACTCTCTGAAAAGCACTGTGACACTCTCCGACACTCTCTTAGACACACTGTGCCACTCTCTGACTCTCGCTGACATTTTGAGACGCACTATGACACTCTCTGATCCTTCTGACACTCTCTGAGACACACTTTGACACTCTTTGACTCCCTCTGAATCACACTGCAACACTCTCTGAGAGACTGTGATACACTGTGACACTCTCTGAGACGCACTGGGCCCCTATCTGACAATTTGAGACGCATTGTGACACTCTCTGGCACACACTGTGACAAACTCTGCAAACTGTCACACACTCTGACACTATCTGCGACACACTGGGACCCTCTCTGACAATTTGAGACGCACTGTAACACTCTCTGATCCTATCTGACACTCTCTGAGACACACTGTGAAACTCTCTGAAAAGCACTGTGGTACTCTCTGACAGACTGTGACACACTGTGACACTCTCTGAGATTCTCTGACACTTTGAGACGCACTATGACATTCTCAGATCCTATCTGACACTCTCGGAGACACACTGGGATACAATCTGACTCTCTCTGAAACACACTGTGACACTCTCTGAGAAACTGTGACAAACTGTGACACTCTCTGAGACACACTGGGACCCACTCTGAGATTTTGAGAGGCACTGTGACATTCTCTGACAGAAATTGACACACTGTGAACCACTCTGACACTCTCTGAGACACACTGTGACACTCTCTGACTCTCGCTGACACTTTGAGACACACTGTGACACTCTCTGACAGACTGAGACACAATCTGACACTCTCTGACACACACTGTGACACTCGCTGAAATTCTTTGACACACACTATGACACTCTCTGACAGACTGTGACACATTCAGACTCTCTCTGAATCTCTGACACACACTGTGATACTGTCTGACACTCTCTGAGACGCAATGTGACACACTCTGACAGACTGTGACACACTGAGACACTCTCTGAGACGCACTGTGACACTCTCTGATTTTATCTGACACTGTCTGAGACACACTGTGACACTCTCTGACAGACTGTGACACACTGCGACATTCTCTGACACTTTCTGACACTTTGAGACACACTGTGACACTCTCTGATCCTGCCTGACACTCTCGGAGACACACTGGGATACAATCTGACTCTATTTTTGACACTCTCTGAGGCACAGTATGACGTACTGTGTCACTCTCTGATTCACTCTGACATCTCTGAGACACACTATGACACTCGCTCACTGTGACCATCTCTGAGCCAAATGCTGACACTCTCTGAGACACAGAATGACACCCTGTGACACTCTCTGACTCTCTTTGAGGCACACTGTGACACTCACTGACAGACTGTGACACACAGAAACATGCTCTGACTCTCTATGACACTCTCTTGGACAAACTGCGACACTCTGACTCCCTCTGACACTTTGACACGGATTATGACACTCTATGATCCTATCTGACACTCTCTGAGACACACTGTGACACTCTCTGACTCTCTCTGACACTCTCCCAGACACACTGTAACACTCTGACTCTCTCTGACATTTTGAGATGCACTGTGACACTCTCTGATCCTAAGTGACACTCTCTGAGACACACTGTGACACTCTCTGACTCTCTCTGAAACACACTGTGACTCTCTCTGAGACTCTCTGAGACACACTGAGACCCTCTCTGAGAAACTATGACAAACTGTGACGCTCTCTGAGACATGCTGGGATCATCTCTGAGATTTTGAGATGCACTGTGACACTCTCTGCCCGGAAGTGACACACTGTGACACACTCTGACACTCTATAAGACACACTGTGACACACTGTGACACTCGATAAGACACACTGTGACACTCTCTGACATTCTTTGAAACACACTGTGATACTCTCTGACTGAATGTGACACACTCCGACACACTGCGACACACTGGGTCCCTCTCTGACAATTTGACACGAACTGTGATACTCTCTAATCCTAATAAACACACTCTGAGACACACTGTGACACTCTCTGATGCTCTCTGAAAGGCACTGTGACACGCACCGACACTCTCTTAGACACACTGTGCCACTCTCTGACTCGCGCTGACACTGTGAGACGCACTATGACACTCTCTGATCCTTCTGACACTCTCTGAGACACACTGTGACACTCTTTACTCTCTCTGAAACACACTGCGACACTCTCTGAGAGACTGTGATACACTGTGACACTCTCTGAGACGCACTGGGCCCCTTTTTGACAATTTGAGACGAATTGTGACACTCTCTGACATTCTTTGAAACACACTGTGACAAACTCTGACAGACTGTGAAACACTCTGAAACTTTCTGCGACACACTGGGACCCTCTCTGACAATTTGAGACACACTGTGACACTCTCTGACAGACTGTGACACACTCTGACACACTCTGACACACACTGTGATACTCTCTGACATTCTTTGAAACACATTATTACACTCCCTGACAAATTGTGACACACTCTGACACTATCTGTGACACACTGGGATCCTTGCTGACAATTTGAGACACACTGTGACACTCTCTGATAGACTGTGACACACTCTGATACACTCTGACACACACTGTGATACTCTCTGACATTCTTTGAAACACGTTATTACACTCCCTGACAAACTGTGACACACTCTGACACTATCTGTGACACACTGGGATCCTCGCTGACAATTTGAGACACACTGTGACACTCTCTGACAGACTGTGACACACTCTGACACACTCTAACACACACTGTGATACTCTCTGACATTCTTTGAAACACATTATTACACTCTCTGACAAACTGTGACACACTCTGACACTTTCTGCGACACACTGGGACCCTCTCTGACAATTTGAGACACACTTTGACACTCTCTGACAGACTGTGACACCATCTGACACACTCTGACACACACTGTGATACTCTCTGACATTCTTTGAAACACATTATTACACTCCCTGACAAACTGTGACACACTCTGACACTGTCTGCGACACACTGGGACCCTCTCTGACAATTTGAGATGCACTGTAATACTCTCTGATCCTATGCGACACACTCTGAGACACACTGTGACACTCTCTGACACTCTCTGAAAAGCACTGTGACACTCTCCGACACTCTCTGAGACACACTGTGACACTCTTTGAGACGCACTATGACACTGTCTGATCCTATCTGACACTCTCTGAGAGACACTGTGACACGCTGACTCTCGCTGAAACTTTGAGATGCACTGTGACACACTCTGACACACTCTGACACACAATGTGACACTCGATGACATTCTTTGATACACACTGTGACAATCTCTGACAGACTGTGACACACTCTGACACTATCTGCGACACACCGGGACACTCTCTGACAATTTGAGATGCACTGTGACACTCTCTGATCCTATCTGACACTCTCTGAGACACGCTGTGACACTCTCTGAAACTCTCTGAAAAGCACTATGACACTCTCCGACAGACTGTGACACACTGTGACAGTCTCTGACAGATAGTGACACATTCAGACTTTTTCTAAAATCTCTGACACACACTGTGATACTGTCTGACACTCTCTGAGACACAATGTGACACACTCTGACAGACTGTGACACACTGAGACACTCTCTGAGAAACACTGTGACACTCTCTGATCTTATCTGACACTCTCTGAGACACACTGTCACACTCTCTGACACTTTGAGACACACTGTGATGCTCTCTAATCCTATCTGACACTCTCAGAGACACACTGGGATACAGTCTGACTCTATGTGATATACACCGTGACACTCTCTGAGAAACTGTGACAATCTGTGACACTCTCTGAGACACACCTGGACCCTCTCTGAGATTTTGAGATGCACTGTGACACACTCTGATAGAAAATGACACAATGTGACACACTCTGACACTCTATAAGACACACTGCGACACTCTCTGAGAGACTGTGATGCACTGTGACACTCTCTGAGACGCACTGGGCCCCTATCTGACAATTTGAGACGCATTGTGACATTCTCTGACACCCACTGTGACACTCACTGACATTCTTTGACACACACTGTGACAATCTCTGACAGACTGTGACACACTCTGACACTTTCTGCGACACACCAGGAACATCTCTGACAATTTGAGACACACTGTGACACTCTCTGACAGACTGTGACACACTCTGACACACACTGTGATACTCTCTGACATTCTTTGAAACACATTATTACACTCCCTGACAAACTGTGACTCCCTCTGACACTATCTGTGACACACTGGGACCCTCGCTGCCAATTTCAGATGCACTGTAACACACTCTGATCCTATCCGACACACTCTGAGACACACTGTGACAATCTCTGATCCTATCCAAAACACTCTGAGACACACTGTGACACTCTCTGAAAAGCAATGTGACGCTCTCCGACACTCTCATAGACACACTGTGACACTATCTGAGACTAGCTGACATTTTGAGACGCACTATGACACTCTCTGATCCTATCTGACACTGTCTGATACACACTGTGACACGCTGACTCTCGCTGACACTTTGAGACGCACTATGACACACTCTGACACACTCTGACACACACTGTGACACTCACTGACATTCTTTGAAACACACTGCGACAATCTCTGACAGACTGTGACACACTCTGACACTACCTGCGACACACCGGGATACTCTCTGACAATTTGAGATGCACTGTGACACTCTCTGATCCTATCTGACACTCTGAGACACGCTTTGACACTCTATTAAACTCTCTGAAAAGCACTATGACACTCTCTGACAGACTGTGACACACTGCGACATTCTCTGACACTTTGAGACACACTGTGACACTCTCTGATCCTGTCTGACACTCTCGGAGACACACTGGGATACAGTCTGACTCTATCTGAAATAGACTGTGACACTCTCTGAGAAACTGTGACAAACTGTGACACTCTCTGAGACACACCTGGAACCTCTCTGAGATTTTGAGATGCACTGTGACAAACTCTAACATAAAATGACACACTGTGACACACTCTGACTCTCTCTGTGAAACTGTGACAAACTGTGACACTCTCTGAGATTTTGAGATGCACTGTGACACACTCTGACACAGCGGAACCCTCTCTGACAATTTGACACGCACTGAGACAGTCTCTGATCCTATCCAACACACTCTGACTCTCTTTGAGGCACACTGTGACACTCACTGACAGACTGTGACACACTGAAACGCGCTCTGACTCTCTATGACACTCTCTTAGACACACTGCGACACTCTGACTCTCTCCTACACCTTGAGACGCACTATGACACTCTGTGCTCCTATCTGACACTCTCTGAGACACACTGTGACACTCTGGCTCTCTCTGACACTCTCTCAGACACACTGTAACACTCTCTGACTCTCTCTGACATTTTGAGATGCACTGTGACACTCTCTGATCCTATCTGACACACTCGGAGACACACTGTGACACTCTCTGACTCTCTGAAACACACTGTGACTCTCTCTGAGACTCTCTGAGACACACTGAGACCCTCTCTGAGAAACTATGACAAACTGTGACACTCTGAGACACACTGGGGACCTCTCTGAGATTTTGAGATGCACTGTGACACACTCTGACAGAAAATGACACACTGTGACACACTCTGACACTCTATAAGACACAATGTGACACTCTCTGACTCTCTCTGAAACAAACTGTGACACTCTCTGAGAAACTGTGACAGACGGTGACACACTGTGACACTCTCTGACACTTTCAGATGCACTGTGACACTCTCTGATCCTATCTGACACTCTCTCAGCCACATTGTAACACTCTCTGACTCTCTCTGACATTTTGAGATGCACTGTGACACTCTCTGATCCTATCTGACACTCTCTGAGACACACTGTTACACTCTCTGACTCTCTCTGAAACACACTGTGACTCTCTCTGAGACTTTCTGAGACACACTGAGACGCACTCTGAGAATCTATGACAAACTGTGACACTCTCTGAGATACACTGGGACCCTCTCTGAGATTTTTTGATGCACTGTGACACACTCTGACACTCCATAAGACACACTGTGACACTCTCTGACATTCTTTGAAACACACTATCACAATCACTGACAGACTGTGATACACTCTGACACACTCTGCGCCACAGCGGGACCCTCTCTGACAATTTGACACGCACTGGGACAGTCTCTGATCCTATCCAACACACTCTGAGACACACTGTGACACTCACTGACACTCTCTGAAAAGCACACTGACACTTTCTGACAGACTGTGACAAACTGTGACACTCTCTGACAAATAGTGACACATTCAGACTCTCTCTGAAACTCTGACACACACTGAGATACTGTCTGACACTCTCTCAGACACAATGTGACACACTCGGACAGACTGACACACTGAGACACTCTCTGAGACGCACTGTGACACTCTCTGATTTTATCCGACACTGTCTGAGACACACTGTGACACTCTCTGACAGACTGTGACACACCGTGACATTCTCTGACACTTTCTGACACTTTGAGACACACTCTGACACTCTCTCACTGTGAACATCTATGAGCCAAATGCTGACACTCTCTGAGACACAGTATGATACACTGTGACACTCTCTGTCTCTCTTTGAGGCACACTGTGACACTCACTGACAGACTGTGACACACTGAAACACGCTCTGACTCTCTATGACATAGTGACATAGATGCACTATGACACTCTATCATCCTATCTGACACTCTCTGAAACACACTGTGACTCTCTCTGAGACATTCTGAGATACACTGAGACCCTCTCTGAGAAACTATGACACTCTCTGAGACACACTGGGAACCTCTCTGAGATTTGGAGATGCACTGTGACACTCTCTGCCAGGAAGTGACACACTGTGACAGACTCTGACACTCTATAAGACACACTGTGACACTCTTTGACATTCTTTGAAACACACTGTGATACTCTCTGACTGACTGTGACACACTCCGACACACTGGGACCCTCTCTGACAATTTGACACGCACTGTGATACTCTCTGATCCTATCCAACACACTCTGAGACACACTGTGACACTCTCTGATGCTCTCTGAAAAGCACTGTGACACTCTCCGACACTGTCTTAGACACACTGTGACACTCTCTGACTCGCGCTGACACTTGGAGACGCACTATGACAATCTCTGATCCTACCTGAACTCTCTGAGACACACTATGACACTCTTTACTCGCTGCAAGACACACTGCGACACTCTGAGAGACTGTGATGCACTGTGACACTCTCTGAGACGCACTGGGCGCCTATCTGACAATTTGAGACGCATTGTGACACTCTCTGACACACACTGTGACACTCACTGACATTCTTTGAAACACACTGTGACAAGCTCTGACAGACTGTGACACACTCTGACACTTTCTGTGACACACCGGGACCCTCTCTGACAATTTGAGACACACTGTGACACTCTCTGATAGACTGTGACACACTCTGACATACTCTGACACACACTGCGATACTCTCTGACATTCTTTGAAACACATTATTACACTCCCTGACAAACTGTGACACACTCTAACACTATGTGCGACACACTGGGACCCTCGCTGACAATTTGAGATGCACTGTAACACTCTCTGATCCTATCCGACACTCTCTGAGAATCACTGTGACACTCTCAGAAAACTCTCTGAAAAGCACTGTGACCCTCTCTGACAGACGGTGACACACTGTGACACTCTCTGACACTTTGAGATGCACTGTGACACTCTCTGATCCTATCTGACACACTCGGAGACACACTGTGACACTCTCTGACTCTCTCTTAAACACACTGTGACTCTCTCTGAGACTCTCTGAGACACACTGAGACCCTCTCTGAGAAACTGACAAACTGCGGCACTCTCTGAAACACACTGGGACCCTCTCTGACACTTTGAGACGCACTATGACACTCTGTGCTCCTATCTGACACTCTCTGAGACACACTGTGACACTCTCTGACTCTCTCTGACACTCTCTGAGACACACTGTAACACTCTCTGACTCTCTCTGACATTTTGAGATGCACTGTGACACTCTCTGATCCTATCTGACACACTCGGAGACACACTGAGACACTTTCTGACTCTCTCTGAAACACACTATGACTCTCTCTGAGACTCTCTGAGACACACTGAGACCCTCTCTGAGAAACTATGAAAAACTGTGATACTCTCTGAGACACGCTGGAACATCTCTGAGATTTTGAGAAGCACTGTGACACTCTCTGCCCGGAAGTGACACACTGTGACACACTCTGACACTCTTTGAAACACACTGTGATACTCTCTGACTGACTGTGACACACTCCGACACACTCTGCGACACACTGGGACCCTCTCTGACAATTTGACACGCACTGTGATACTCTCTGATCCTATCCAACACTCTCTGAGACACACTGTGACACTCTCTGATGCTCTCTGAAAAGCACTGTGACACTCTCCGACACTCTCTTCGACACGCTGTGACACTCTCGGACTCGCACTGACACTTTGAGACGCACTATGACACTCTCTGATCCTATCTGACACTCTCTGAGACACACTGTGACACTCTCTGACACTCGCTGAGACACACTGTGACACTGTCTGACTCGCGCAGGCACTTTCAGACACACTATGACACTCTCTGATCCTATCAGACCCTCTCTGAAACACACTGTGACTCTCTCTGAGAGACTGTGCTACACTGTGACACTCTCTGAGACGCACTGGGCCCCTATCTGACAATTTGAGACGCATTGTGACACTCTCTGACACACACTGTGACACTCTCTGACATTCTTTGAAACACACTGTGACAAGCTCTGACAGACTGTGACACACGGTGACACTTTCTGTGACACACCGGGACCCTCTCTGACAATTTGAGACACACTGTGACACTCTCTGACAGACTGTTACAGACTCTGACACACTCTGACACACACTGTGATACTCTCTGACATTCTTTGAAACACATTATTAAACTCCCTGACAAACTGTGACACACTCTGACACTATCTGCGACACACTGGGACCCTCGCTGACAATTTGATATGCGCTGTAACACTCTCTGATCCTATCCGACACTCTCTGAGACACACTGTGACACTCTCAGAAAACTCTCTGAAAAGCACTCTGTCACTCTCTGACACTCTCTGATACTTTGAGACGCACTGTGACACTCTCTGATCCTATCTGACACGCTCTGAGACACACTGTGACACTCTGTGACTCTCTCTGAAACACCCTGCGACACTCTCTGAGAGACTATGATACAATGTTACACTCTCTAAGACTCTCTGAGACACACTGGGACCCTCTCTGATTATTTCAGACGAACTGTGACACTCTCTGACAGACTGCGACACACTGTGACACTCGCTGACATTCTTTGAAACATACTGTGACTCTCTGACAAACTGTGACACACTCTGACAGACTGTGACACACTGTGACACTCTATGACAGATTGTGACAATTTCAGACTCTCTCTGAATCTCTGACACACGGTGATACTGCCTGTCACTCTCTGAGACACAATGTGACACTCTCTGACAGACTGTGACACACTAAGACACTCTCTGAGTCGCACTGTGACACTCTCTGACAGACTGTGACACACTGTGACACTTTCTGACATTCTCTGACACTTTGAAACACACTGTGACACTCTCTGAGAGACCGTGACACTCTCCGACTCTCTCTGACATTTACTTAGACGAACTGTGACACTCGCTGACTCACTCTGAAACTCATTGTGACACTCTCTGACAGTCTGTGACTCACTGTGACACGCTCTGACACTCTCTGAGACAGACTGTGACACTCTCTGACTTTTTGAGACACACTGTGACATGCTTTGACTCTTTCTGAGACACACCGTGACACTCTCTGACTCTATGAGACACACTGTGACACCCTCTGTCCCTCTCTGACACGCTCTGAGACATACTGTGACATTTATGACTCTCTCTCTCTTACACTCTCTGAGACACATTGTGACACTCTCTGACTCTCTCTGAGACAAACTGTGACTCTCTCTGGCACGCTGGGATACACTGTGACGCTCTCTCACTCTCTCTGAGAAACACTGTAACACTCTCTGACAGACTGTGACACTTTCTGAGACACACGATGACACTCTCTGATGGATGGTGACACTCTCTGACTCTGGGTGACTTTTTCTGAGACACTGTGACACTCTCTGAGACACACTGTGACACTCTCTGAGACAGACTGACAATTTCTGACCCTCTGAATCTCTGAGACACACTGTGGCACTGCCTGACACTCTCTGAGACACTCTGAAACATTCTCTGACAGACTGTGACACGCTGTGACACTCTCTGACTCTCTGAAACACACTGTTACACTCTCTGACAGAATGTGACACATTGTGACACTCTCAGAGACAGACTGTGACACTTTCTGACTCTCCCTGTGTCTCTGACACACACTGTGAAAATCTCTGATCCTATCGGACAATCTATGAGGCACATTGTGACACTCTCTGACAGACTGTGACACACTGTGACAATCTCTGACACTCTCTTAGACACACTGACACGCACTGTTCTTATCTAACACTCTCTGAGACGCACTGCAACACTCTCTGATCCTATCTGACACTCTCTGAGACACACAGTGACATTCTCTCACAGACTGTGACACTCTCTGAGCCAAATGCTGACATTCTCTGACACTCTCTGAGACACAGTATGACACACTGTGACACTTTCTGACTCTCTCTGAGACACTCTGCAATACACTGTAAGATTCTCTGACAGATTGTGTCTCACAGTGACACTCTCTGAGAAATACTGTGACACTTTCTGACTCTTTCTGACTCTCTGAGACACACTATGACCCTCTCTGACAATCTCTTAAAGACACTGTGACATTCTCTGACTCTCTCTGACTCTCTCTAAGGTACACTGTGAAACTGTCTGACAGACTGTGACACACTGAGACACTCTCAAAGACAGACTGTGACACTTTCTGACGCTCTCTGACACTCTCTGAGGCACACTGTGACACTCTCTGACAGACTGTGTCAAACTGAGGCATTCTCAAAGACAGACTGTGACACTTTCTGACTCTCTCTGACTCTCTCTGAAATATACGGTAACCTTCTCTGACAGACTGTGACACACTGTGACACTCTCTGAGAGAGACGGACACGTTCTAACTATCTCTGACTCTCTGAGACACACAGTGACACTCTCTGACTCTCTCTGAGGCACACTGTGACACTTTCTGACTTCCACTGACTCTCCGAGACATACTGTGAGACTCTCTGTGACACACTGTGACACTCTCATAGACACACTGTGACACTCTCTGATCCTATCTGGCATTCTCAGAGACACACTGTGACACTCTTTGACTCTCTCTGACACTTTGAGACAGACTGTGACACACTGTGACACTCTCTGAGGCACAATGTGACACTCACTGACAGTCTGTGACACACTGAGACACTCTCTGTGACGTACTGTAACACTCTCTGATCTTATCTGACACCCTCTGAGACACACCGTGAGACTCTCTGACAGGCTGTGACACACTGTGACACTCTCTGACACTTTGAGACGCACTGTGACACTCTCTGACTCTCACTGAAAGGCACTGTGACACTCTCTGAGACACACTGTGAGACTCTCTGACAGACTGTGACACACTGTGACGCTCTCTGACACTCTCCAGCACTTTGAGACACACTGTGACACTCTCTGATCCTATCTGACACTTTCGGATACACACTGGGATACAGTCTGACTCTATCTGACACTCTCTGTGGCACAGTATGACGTACTTTGACACTCTCTGACTCACTCTGACATCTCTGAGACACACTGTGACACTCTCTCAGACAGTAGCCATCTCTGAGCCAAATGCTGACACTCTCTGCCACTCTGAGACACTGTATGACAAACTGTGACACTCTCTGACTCTCCCTAAGGCGCACTAGACAATCTCTGACAGACTGTGACACACTATAAACATGCTCTGACTCTCTCTGACACTCTCTTAGACATACTATGACACTCTTTGACTCTCGCTGACACTTTGAGATGCACTATGACACTCTCTAATCCTATCTGACACTCTCTGAGACACACTGTGACACTCTCTGACTCTCTCTGACACTCCCTGAGACACACTGTGACACTCTTTGACACTCTCTGAAACACACTGTGACACTCTCTGAGAAACTGACAAACTGTGACACTCTGTGAGACTCTCTGAGACATGCTGGGACACTCTGAGATTTTGAGATGCCCTGTGACACTCTCTGACAGAAAGTGACACACTGTGACACACTCTGACAGACTGTGACACATTCTGACACACTCTGTGACACAGCGGGACCCTCTCTGACACTTTGAGACGCACTGGGACACTCTCTGAATCTATCCAACACTCTCTGAGACACACTGTGACACTCTCTGACACTCTCTGAAAAGAACTGTGACAGTCTCTGACAGACTGTGACACTCTCTGACTCCCTCTGAAACACTCTGTGACAGACTGTGACACACTGTGACAATCTCTGACTCTCTCTGAAACACACTGTGACACTCTCTGAGACACACTGTGACACTCTCTGACAGACTGTGACACACTGTGACACTCTCTGACAGACTGTGACACTCTGACTCTCTCTAAGACTCTTTTAGACACACTGAGACACTCTCTGAGACGCACTGTGACATGTCTGATCTTATCTGACACTCTCTGAGACACACTGTGACACTCTCTGACTCTCTCTGAAACACACTGTTACACTCTCTGACAGACTGTGACACACTGTGACACTCTCAGAGACAGACTGTGGCACTTTCTGACACTCCCTGTCTCTCTGACACACACTGTGAAACTCTCTGATCCTATCGCACTCTCTCTGAGACACACTGTGACACTCTCTGACAGACTGTGACACACTGTGACACTCTCTGACATTTTGAGATGCACTGGGACACTCTCTGATCCTATCTGACTCTCTCTGAGACACACTGTGACATTCTCTGAAACACACTGTGACACTCTCTGACACTCTGTGCCACACTGTGACAAATTCTGACACTCACTGAGACACACTGGGGCACTCTCTGACTCCCTCTGACAATTTGAGACACACTGTGACACTCTCTGATCCTATCTGACACTCTCTGAGACACACTGTGACACTCTCTAACAGACTGTGACACACTATGACACTCTCAAAGACAGACTGTGACATTTTCTGACTCTCTCTGACACTCTTTGAGGTACACTGTGACACTCTCTGACTCTCTGAAACACACTGTTACACTCTCTGACAGAATGTGACACATTGTGACACTCTCAGAGACAGACTGTGACACTTTCTGACTCTCCCTGTGTCTCTGACACACACTGTGAAAATCTCTGATCCTATCGGACAATCTATGAGGCACATTGTGACACTCTCTGACAGACTGTGACACACTGTGACAATCTCTGACACTCTCTTAGACACACTGACACGCACTGTTCTTATCTAACACTCTCTGAGACGCACTGCAACACTCTCTGATCCTATCTGACACTCTCTGAGACACACTGTGACATTCACTCACAGACTGTGACACTCTCTGAGCCAAATGCTGACATTCTCTGACACTCTCTGAGACACAGTATGACACACTGTGACACTTTCTGACTCTCTCTGAGACACTCTGCAATACACTGTAAGATTCTCTGACAGATTGTGTCTCACAGTGACACTCTCTGAGAAATACTGTGACACTTTCTGACTCTTTCTGACTCTCTGAGACACACTATGACCCTCTCTGACAATCTCTTAAAGACACTGTGACATTCTCTGACTCTCTCTGACTCTCTCTAAGGTACACTGTGAAACTGTCTGACAGACTGTGACACACTGAGACACTCTCAAAGACAGACTGTGACACTTTCTGACGCTCTCTGACACTCTCTGAGGCACACTGTGACACTCTCTGACAGACTGTGTCAAACTGAGGCATTCTCAAAGACAGACTGTGACACTTTCTGACTCTCTCTGACTCTCTCTGAAATATACGGTAACCTTCTCTGACAGACTGTGACACACTGTGACACTCTCTGAGAGAGACGGACACGTTCTAACTATCTCTGACTCTCTGAGACACACAGTGACACTCTCTGACTCTCTCTGAGGCACACTGTGACACTTTCTGACTTCCACTGACTCTCCGAGACATACTGTGAGACTCTCTGTGACACACTGTGACACTCTCATAGACACACTGTGACACTCTCTGATCCTATCTGGCATTCTCAGAGACACACTGTGACACTCTTTGACTCTCTCTGACACTTTGAGACAGACTGTGACACACTGTGACACTCTCTGAGGCACAATGTGACACTCACTGACAGTCTGTGACACACTGAGACACTCTCTGTGACGTACTGTAACACTCTCTGATCTTATCTGACACCCTCTGAGACACACCGTGAGACTCTCTGACAGGCTGTGACACACTGTGACACTCTCTGACACTTTGAGACGCACTGTGACACTCTCTGACTCTCACTGAAAGGCACTGTGACACTCTCTGAGACACACTGTGACACTCTTTAACTCTCTCCAATAGGCATTGTGACACTCGCTGTAACACACTGTGACACACTGTGACACTTTATGACATTCTCTGACACTTTGAGACACACTGTGACACTCTCTGATCCTGTCTGACACTTTCGGAGACACACTGGGATACAGTCTGCCTCTATCTGACTCTCTCTGAGGCACAGTATGACGTACTGAGACACTCTCTGACTCACTCTGTCATCTCTGAGACACACTGTGACACTCTCTCACAGACTGTGACCATCTCTGAGCCAAATGCTAACACTCTCTGAGACACAGTATGACACACTGTGACACTCTCTGACTCTCTCTGAGTCACACTGTGACAATCT
Organism: Chiloscyllium punctatum; assembly: GCF_047496795.1. Lineage (NCBI taxonomy): Eukaryota > Metazoa > Chordata > Chondrichthyes > Orectolobiformes > Hemiscylliidae > Chiloscyllium > Chiloscyllium punctatum. The sequence goes on along the minus strand of NC_092761.1, from coordinate 35,694,179 downwards.
CTGAAAGACTGTGACACACTGAAACACGCTCTGACTCTCTCTGACACACGTTTAGACACACTGTGCTCTCGCTGACACTTTGAGACGCACTATGACACTCTCTGATCCTATCTGATACTCTCTGAGACACACTGTGACACTCTTTGACTCTCTCTGAAACACACTGCTTCACTCTCTGAGAGACTGTGATACACTGTGACACTCTCTGAGACACACTGGGACCCTATCTGTCAATTTGAGATGCTCTGCGACACTCTCTCACAGACTGTGACACACTGTGACACGCTCTGACACACTGTGTGACACAGCGGCACCCTCTCTGACAATTTGGCACGCACTGGGACACTCTCTGATCCTATCCAACACTGTCTGAGACACACTTTGACACTCTCTGACTCGCGCTGACACTTTGAGACGCAGTATGACACTCTCTGATCCTATCTGACAGTCTCTGAGACACACTGTGACACTCTCTGAGAGTCTCGGAGACACACTGGGACCCTCTCTGACAATTTGAGACAAATTGTGACACTCTCTGACAGACTGTAACACACTCTGGCACTCTCTAAGACACACTGGGACTCTCTCTGACAATTTCAGATGCACTGTAACACTCTCTGATCCTATCCTACACTCTCTGAGACACACTGTGACACTCTCTAAAACTCTCTCAAAAGCACTGTGACACTCTCTGACAGACTGTGACACACTATGACACTCTCTCACAGGTAGTGACACTTTCATTTTCTCGCAGAATCTCTGACACATGCTGTGATACTGTCTGTCACTCTCTAAGACACAATGTGACACTCTCTGACAGACTGTGACACATTGAGACACTCTCTGAGACTCACTGTGACACTCTGTGATCTTAACTGACACACACTGTGACACTCTCAGACAGACTGTGACACACTGAGACACTCTCTGAGACACACTATGACACTCTCTGATCTTATCTGACACTCTCTGACACACACTGTGTCACTCTCTGACAGACTGTGACACACTGTGACGCTCTCTGACACTCTCCAGCACTTTGAGACACACTGTGACACTCTCTGATCCTATCTGACACTTTCGGATACACACTGGGATACAGTCTGACTCTATCTGACACTCTCTGAGGCACAGTATGACGTACTTTGACACTCTCTGACTCACTCTGACATCTCTGAGACACACTGTGACACTCTCTCAGACAGTAGCCATCTCTGAGCCAAATGCTGACACTCTCTGCCACTCTGAGACACTGTATGACAAACTGTGACACTCTCTGACTCTCCCTAAGGCGCACTAGACAATCTCTGACAGACTGTGACACACTATAAACATGCTCTGACTCTCTCTGACACTCTCTTAGACATACTATGACACTCTTTGACTCTCGCTGACACTTTGAGATGCACTATGACACTCTCTAATCCTATCTGACACTCTCTGAGACACACTGTGACACTCTCTGACTCTCTCTGACACTCCCTGAGACACACTGTGACACTCTTTGACACTCTCTGAAACACACTGTGACACTCTCTGAGAAACTGACAAACTGTGACACTCTGTGAGACTCTCTGAGACATGCTGGGACACTCTGAGATTTTGAGATGCCCTGTGACACTCTCTGACAGAAAGTGACACACTGTGACACACTCTGACAGACTGTGACACATTCTGACACACTCTGTGACACAGCGGGACCCTCTCTGACACTTTGAGACGCACTGGGACACTCTCTGAATCTATCCAACACTCTCTGAGACACACTGTGACACTCTCTGACACTCTCTGAAAAGAACTGTGACAGTCTCTGACAGACTGTGACACACTGTGACACTCTCTGACTCCCTCTGAAACACACTGTGACACTCTGTGACAGACTGTGACACACTGTGACAATCTCTGACTCTCTCTGAAACACACTGTGACACTCTCTGAGACACACTGTGACACTCTCTGACAGACTGTGACACACTGTGACACTCTCTGACAGACTGTGACACTCTGACTCTCTCTAAGACTCTTTTAGACACACTGAGACACTCTCTGAGACGCACTGTGACATGTCTGATCTTATCTGACACTCTCTGAGACACACTGTGACACTCTCTGACTCTCTCTGAAACACACTGTTACACTCTCTGACAGACTGTGACACACTGTGACACTCTCAGAGACAGACTGTGGCACTTTCTGACACTCCCTGTCTCTCTGACACACACTGTGAAACTCTCTGATCCTATCGCACTCTCTCTGAGACACACTGTGACACTCTCTGACAGACTGTGACACACTGTGACACTCTCTGACATTTTGAGATGCACTGGGACACTCTCTGATCCTATCTGACTCTCTCTGAGACACACTGTGACATTCTCTGAAACACACTGTGACACTCTCTGACACTCTGTGCCACACTGTGACAAATTCTGACACTCACTGAGACACACTGGGGCACTCTCTGACTCCCTCTGACAATTTGAGACACACTGTGACACTCTCTGATCCTATCTGACACTCTCTGAGACACACTGTGACACTCTCTAACAGACTGTGACACACTATGACACTCTCAAAGACAGACTGTGACATTTTCTGACTCTCTCTGACACTCTTTGAGGTACACTGTGACACTCGCTGACAGACTGTGACAAACTGAGGCACTCTCAAAGACAGATTGTAACACGTTCTAACTCCCTCTGACTCTCTGAGACACACTGTGACACTCTCTGCATCTCTCTGAGGCACACTGTGACACTTTCTGACTCCCTCTGACTCTCTGAGACACACTGTGACACTCACTGAGACAAACCTGACACTCTCTGACAGACAGTGACACTCTCTGACACCCTCATAGACACACTGTGACACTCTCTGATTCTATCTGACACTCGCTAAGACCCACTGTGACACTCTGTGACTCTCTCTGAGGCACACTGTGACACTTTCTGACTCCCTTTGACTCTCTGAGGCACACTGTGACACTCTCTGACACGCTGTGACACTCTCTGAGACAGACTGTGACGCTTTCTGACTCTCTATGACTCTGAAACACACTGTGGCACTGCCTGACACTCTGTCACATTCTCTGGCACACTGTGACACTCTCTGAGACAGACTGTGACACTCACTGAGACACACTGTGACACTCTCTGACAGACTGTGACACTCTCTGATTCTATCTGACACTCTCTGACACTCTCTGAGACACACTGTGACACTCTGTGACACACTGTGACACACGGTGACACTCGCTGACTCTCTGAGACACATGCTGATTCTCTCTGACACTCTCTAAGACAGAATGTGAGACTCTCTGACACTCTCTGAGGCACAGCAGGACACACTGTGACACTCTCTGACAGGTTGTGACAAACTGACATTCTCTGACTTTCTCTGACACTCTCTTAGACACACTGTGACACTCTCTGACTCTCTCTGTCACTCTCTGAGACACACTGTGTCACGCGCTGACAGACTGTGAGAATTTCTGTGTCACACTATGACACTCTATGAACGACTGTGACACACTGAGACACTCTCAAAGACAGATTGTGACACTTTCTGACTCTCTCTGACGCACTCTGTGACACTCTCTGACAGACTTCGACACACTGAGACACTCTCAAAGACAGAATGTGATACTTTCTGACTCTCTCTGACTCACTCTGAAATATACTGTAGCCTTCTCTGACAGACTGTGACACACTGTGTGCAGCACGGGGGACACAGTTTTTAGCACTGCTGCCTCACAGCGCCTGAGACCCGGGTTCAATTCCGACCTCAGGCGACTGACTGTGTGGAGTTTTCACGTTCTCCTCGTGTCTGCGTGGGTTTCCTCCGGGTGCTCCAGTTTCCTCCCACAGTCCAAAGATGTGCAGGTCAGGTGAATTGGCCATGCTAATTTGCCCGTAGTGTTAGGTAAGGGGTAAATGTAGAGGTATGGGTGGGTTGTGCTTCGGTGGGTCGGTGTGGACTTGTTGGGCCGAAGGGCCTGTTTCCACACGGTAATGTTATCTAATCTGTAATGTAATCTAAACACTGTGACACTTTCTGAGACACACTGTGACACTCTCTGACTCTCTCTGACACTTTGAGACGCAGTGGGACACTCTCTGAGCCTATCTGACACTCTATAAGACACACTGTGACACTGTCTGAAACACACTGTGACACTCTCGGACTCTCTCTGAAACACACTGTGACACTCTCTGAGACACTGTGACACACTCTGACACTCGCTGAGACACACTGGGACATTCTCTAACTCCCTCTGACAATTTAAGACACACTGTGACACACTCTGACAGACTGTGACACTTTCTGACTCCCTCTGACACACTCTGAAATATAGTGTAACCTTCTCTGACAGACTGTGACACACTGTGACACTCTCTGAGACAAACTGTGACACACTCTGAGACACACTGTGATACAGTCTGACTCTCTCTGACACTTTCTGAGGCACAGTATGACACACTGTGACACTCTCTGACTCACTCTGACACTCTCTGAGACACACTGTGACACTCTCTGAGAGACCGTGACACTCTCCGACTCTCTCTGACATTTACTTAGACGAACTGTGACACTCGCTGACTCTGTGAAACTCATTGTGACACTCTCTGACAGTCTGTGACTCACTGTGACACGCTCTGACACTCTCTGAGACAGACTGTGACACTCTCTGACTTTCTGAGACACACTGTGACATGCTTTGGCTCTTTCTGAGACACACTGTGACACTCTCTGACTTTCTGAGACACACTGTGACATGCTTTGGCTCTTTCTGAGACACACTGTGACACTCTCTGTCCCTCTCTGACACGCTCTGAGACATACTGTGACATTTATGACTCTCTCTGTCTCACACTCTCTGAGACACACTGTGACACTCTCTGACTCTCTCTGAGACAAACTGTGACTCTCTCTGGCACGCTGGGATACACTGTGACGCTCTCTCACTCTCTCTGAGAAACACTGTAACACTCTCTGACAGACTGTGACACTTTCTGAGACACACGATGACACTCTCTGATGGATGGTGACACTCTCTGACTCTGGGTGACTTTTTCTGAGACACTGTGACACTCTCTGAGACACACTGTGACACTCTCTGAGACAGACTGACAATTTCTGACTCTCTGAATCTCTGAGACGCACTGTGGCACTGCCTGACACACTCTGAGACACTCTGTGACATTCTCTGACAGACTGTGACACGCTGTGACACTCTCTGACTCTCTGAAACACACTGTTACACTCTCTGACAGAATGTGACACATTGTGACACTCTCAGAGACAGACTGTGACACTTTCTGACTCTCCCTGTGTCTCTGACACACACTGTGAAAATCTCTGATCCTATCGGACACTCTATGAGGCACATTGTGACACTCTCTGACAGACTGTGACACACTGTGACAATCTCTGACACTCTCTTAGACACACTGACACGCACTGTTCTTATCTAACACTCTCTGAGACGCACTGCAACACTCTCTGATCCTATCTGACACTCTCTGAGACACACTGTGACATTCACTCACAGACTGTGACACTCTCTGAGCCAAATGCTGACATTCTCTGACACTCTCTGAGACACAGTATGACACACTGTGACACTTTCTGACTCTCTCTGAGACACTCTGCAATACACTGTAAGATTCTCTGACAGATTGTGTCTCACAGTGACACTCTCTGAGAAATACTGTGACACTTTCTGACTCTTTCTGACTCTCTGAGACACACTATGACCCTCTCTGACAATCTCTTAAACACACTGTGACATTCTCTGACTCTCTCTGACTCTCTCTAAGGTACACTGTGAAACTGTCTGACAGACTGTGACACACTGACACACTCTCAAAGACAGACTGTGACACTTTCTGACGCTCTCTGACACTCTCTGAGGCACACTGTGACACTCTCTGACAGACTGTGTCAAACTGAGGCATTCTCAAAGACAGACTGTGACACTTTCATACTCTCTCTGACTCTCTCTGAAATATACGGTAACCTTCTCTGACAGACTGTGACACACTGTGACACTCTCTGAGACAGACTGACACGTTCTAACTATCTCTGACTCTCTGAGACACACAGTGACACTCTCTGACTCTCTCTGAGGCACACTGTGACACTTTCTGACTTCCTCTGACTCTCTGAGACATACTGTGAGACTCTCTGTGACACACTGTGACACTCTCATAGACACACTGTGACACTCTCTGATCCTATCTGGCATTCTCAGAGACACACTGTGACACTCTTTGACTCTCTCTGACATTTTGAGACAGACTGTGACACACTGTGACACTCTCTGAGGCACAATGTGACACTCACTGACAGACTGTGACACACTGAGACACTCTCTTTGACGTACTGTGACACTCTCTGATCTTATCTGACACCCTCTGAGACACACCGTGAGACTCTCTGACAGGCTGTGACACACTGTGACACTCTCTGACACTTTGAGACGCACTGTGACACTCTCTGACTCTCACTGAAAGGCACTGTGACACTCTCTGAGACACACTGTGACACTCTCTAACTCTCTCCAATAGGCATTGTGACACTCGCTGTAACACACTGTGACACTCTCTGAGACACACTGTGACACTGTCTGACTCTCTCTGAAACACACTGTGACACTCTCTGACACATGCTGAGACACACTGTGACACTCTCTGACACTCTCTCAAACACACTGTGTCAAGCTCTGTCAGACTGTGACACACTGTGACACACTCTGACACTCGCTGAGACACACTGGGACACTCTGACAATTTGAGATGCACTGTGACACTCTATTATCCTATCTGAGACACACTGTGACACTCTCAAAGACAGACTGTGACACTTTCTGACTCCCTCTGACTCACTCTAAAATATACTGTAGCCTTCTCTGACAGAGCGTGACCCACGGTGTCACTCTCTGAGACAGACTGTGACACACTCTGACTCTCGGAGATGCACTGTGACACAGTCTGACTCTCTGTGACACTCTATGAGGCACAGTATGGCACACTACGACACTCTCTGACTCACTGTGACACTCTCTGAGACACACTGTGACACTCTCTCACAGACTGTGAACCTCTCTGAGACAAACTCTGACCATCTCTGACACTCTCTAAGACGCACTGTGATACTCTCTGACAGACTGTGACACTCTATGACTCTCTCTGACACTTACGTAGACACACTGTGACACTCTCTGACTCTCTCTGATACTCTGAGACATGCTGTGACACGCTGTGACTCTCTCTGATACTCTTGAAAACACTGTGACCCTCTCTGTCCCTCTCTCACACTCTTTGAGACACACTGTGACACTCACTGACTCTCTCTGAGACACACTGTGACTCTCTCTGACACTCTGAGATACCCTGTGACGCTCTCTCACACTCTCTGAGAAACACGGTAACGCTCTCTGACAGACTGTGACACACGATGACACTCTCTGACCTACTGTGACACTCTCTGACACACGGTGACATTTTCTGCGACACTGCGACACTCTCTGGGACACACTGTGACACTTTCCGTCTCTCTCTGACTCCCTGAGACACACTGTGACACTCTCTGTCCGACTCTGACACTCTCTGTCTCTCTCTGAGACACACTGTGACTCTCTCTGAGGCACACTGTGACACTTTCTGACAGACTGTGACACACTGTGACACACTGTGACACTCTCTGATTCTCTCTGACATTCTCTTAGACACACTGTAGCACTCTTTGAGACACACTGTGACACACTCCGATCTACTCTGACTCTTTCTGAGATGCACTGTGACACTCTCTGACGCTCTCTGGCACTCTCTGAGGCACATTGTGACACTCTCTGACAGACTGTGACACTTCTGACTCTCTCTGACTCATTCCGAAATATACTGTAACCTTCTCTGACAGACTTGACACACTGTGACACTCTCAGAGACAGACTGTGACACGTTCCGACTCTCTCTGACTCTCTGAGACACGCTGTGACTCTCTCTTAGACACACTGTGACTCTCTCTGACACTCTCTTAAACACAGTGTGACACTCTCTGCCTCTCTCTGACACTCTCTGAGGCAGATTGAGACACTCTCTGAAACACACTGTAACACTCTCTAACAGACTGTGAAACTCTCTGACACACTCTGCGGCACACTGTGACTCGCTCTGACAGACTGTGACACACTGTGACACTCTCTGACCCTCTCTGAGACCGACTGTGACACTCTCTGACTCTCCCTGACACTCTCTGAGGCACAGCACGACATCTGTGACCCTCTCTGACAGATTTTGACAAACTGTGACACTCTCGGACTCTCTCTGACTCACTCCGAAATATACTGACACCTTCTCTGACAGACTGTGATACAGTGTGATACTCTCAGAGACAGACTGTGACACGTTCCGACTCTCTCTGACTCTCTGAAACACGCTGAGACTCTCTCTTAGACACACTGTGACTCTCTCTGACACTCTCTGTGGCACACTGTGACACTCTCAAAAACAGACTGTGACTCTCTCTGACTCTCTGAGACACACTGTGACACTCACTGAGACTCACTAAGACTCACTGTGACACTCTCTGACAGACTGTGACTCTATGACTCTCACTGAGACTCTCTTAGACACACTGTGACACTGTCTGACTCTCTCTGACACTTTGAGATACATTGTGACACTCTCTGATCCTATCTGGCACTCTCTGAAACACATGGTGACACTCTCTGACTCTCTCTGAAACACAGTGTGACACTCTCTGACACACTCTGAGACACCCTGTGACTCGATCTGACTCTCTCTGAAACACACTGTGACTCGCTCTGACAGACTCTGACACACTGTGTCACTCTCTGACACTTTCTGAGACACACTGTTAGACTTTCTGACTCTCTGCGATACACAGTGACACTCTCTGACCCACTCTGAGACCGACTGTGTGTCTCTCTCTCACTCTCTCTGACACTCTCTGAGGCACAGCACGACACACTGTGCCACTCTCTGACAGGTTGTGACAAACTGACATTCTCTGACTTTCTCTGACACTCTCTGAAACACACTGTGTCACGTTCTGACAGACTGTGACAATTTCTGTGACTCACGATGACACTCTCTGAACGACTGTGACACACTGAGACACTCTCAAAGACAGACTGTGACACTTTCTGACTCTCTCTGACTCACTCTGAAATATACAGTAACCTTCTCTGACAGACTGTGACACACTGTGACACTCTTTGAGACGGACTGTGACACTTTCTGACTCTCTCTGAAACACACTGTGACACTCTCTGAGAGACTGTGACACTCTGTGATACTCTGTGATACTCTCTGAGACTCTCTGAGACACATTAGGACCCTCTCTGACAATTTGAGACGCACTGTGACACTCTCTGATAGACAGTGGCACACTCTGACACACACTGTGACACTCTCTGACTCTCTCTGAAACACAGTGTGACACTCTCTGACACACTCTGAGACACCCTGTGACTCGATCTGACTCTCTCTGAAACACACTGTGACTCGCTCTGACAGACTCTGACACACTGTGCCACTCTCTGACACTTTCTGAGACACACTGTTACACTTTCTGACTCTCTCTGACTCTCTGAGACACACAGTGACACTCACTGACCCTCTCTGTGACCGACTGTGTGTCTCTCTCTCACTCTCTCTGACACTCTCTGAGGCACAGCACGACACACTGTGACACTCGCTGACTTTCTCTGACACGCTCTTAGGCACACTGTGATACTCTCTGACTCTCTCTGACCATCTCTGAGACACACTGTGACACTATCTGACTCTCTCTGACACTTTGAGACGCACTGTGACACTCTCTGATCCTAGCTGACACTCTCTGAAACACATTGTGACACTCTCTGACTCTCTCTGAAACACACTGTGACACTCTCTGACTCAATCTGACTCTCTCTGAAACACACTGTGACACTCTCTGATCCTATCTGACTCTCTGAAACACACTGTGACACTCTCTAACAGACTGTTACACACTCTGACCCACTCTGAGGCACACTGTGACTCGCTCTGATAGACTGTGACACACTGTGTCACTCTCTGACACTTTCTGAGACACACTGTTACACTTTCTGACTCTCTCTGACTCTCTGAGACACTGTGACACTCTCTGAGACACACAGTGACACTCTCTGACCCTCTCTGAGACCGACTGTGCCTCTCTCTCACTCTCTCTGACACTCTCTGAGGCACAGCATGACACTCTCTGACTTTCTCTGACATGCTCTTAGGCACACTGTGATACTCTCTGACTCTCTCTGACCCTCTCTGAGACACATTGTGACTCTTTCTGAGTTATTCTGTCATTCTCTGAAACACACCATGACACTCTCTCACAGACTGTGACCCTCTCTGAGACAAATGCTGACCCTCTCGGACACTCTCTGAGACAAAGTACGACTCACTGTGACACTCTCTGATTCTCTCTGACAAACTCTGAAATACATGTAACCACTTCTTGCGGACTGTGTCACTTTGTGACACTCTCTGAAACACACTGTGACACTCTCTGAGACACACTATGACACTCTCTGAGACACACTGTGACACTCTCTGAGTATATCTGACACTCTCTGAGACACACTATGACACACTGTGACATTCTCTGACTATCTCTGACTCTCCGAGGCACATTGTGACAATCTCTGACCCTCTCTGAGACAGACTGTGACCCTTTCCGACTGAATGTGACATTCTCTGACAGACGGTGACACTCTCTGTGACACACTGTGATACTCTCTGATACACTGTTACACTCTCTGACCCTCTCTGACACTCTCTGAAACACACTGTGGCACTCTGACAGAATGTGACAAACTGACCCTGTCGGAAACTCTCTGAGACACACTGTGACACTCTCTGAATCTCTTTGACACTCTCTGAAACATACTGTGACACTCTCTGACACACTGTGTCACTCTCTGAATGACTCTAACAGACTGTGACATTTTCTGTGACACACTATGACACTCTCTGACAGACTGTGACACTCTCTGACACATGGTGAAATATTCTGACACACTGTGACACTCTCTGATACACACTGTGACACTTTCAGTATCTCTCTGACTCCCTGAGACACACTGTGCCACTCGCTGACAGACTGCAACACTCTCTGACCGACTGTGACACTCTCTGATACACGGTGACATTCTCTGAGACACACTGTGACACATTCTGATGCTCTCTGACGCTCTCTTAGACACAGTGTGACACTCCCTGACTCTCTCTGACACTCTGAGACCCACTGTGACCCTCTCTGACACTCTCTAAGACACGCTGTGACACTCTCTGACCGACTCTGACACTCTCTGAGACACACAGTGACAACCTCTGACCCTGTCTGAGACAGACTGTTAAAGTCTCTCACTCTCTCTGACACTCTCTGAGGCAGAGCACGATACACTGTGACACTCTCTGTCAGATTGTGATAAACTGTGACACTTTCTGACTTTCTCTGGCACTCTCTTAGACACACTGTGACACTCTCTGACTCATTCTGACCCACTCTGAGACACATTATGACACTCTCTGACAGACTGTGACCCTCTCTGAGACAAATGCTGACCCTCTCTGACACTCTCTGAGACAGAGTGCGACTCACAGTGACAGTCTCTGACTCTCTCTGACACACTCTAAAAAGCACTGTAACCTTCTCTGACAGACTGTGACACTCTCTGAAACACACGTGACACTCTCTGAAACACACTGTGACAATCTCTGACTATCTCTGACACTCACTGAGACACACTATGACACTCTCTGACAGACTATGACACACTGTGACATTTATGACTTTCTCTGACTCTCTGAGGCACACTTTGCCAATCTCTGACAGACTGTGACACACTCTGACCCTCTCTGAGACAGACTGGGACACTTTTTGATGCTCTCTGAGACTCTCTTAGACACGTTGTAACATTAGTTGACTCTTTCTGACTCTCTGAAACACAGTGTGACACTCTTTGACAGACCGTGGCAGACAGTGACACTCTGTGACACACTGTGACACTCTCTGTGACACACTGTGACACTACCTGACCGACTGTGAAACTGTCTGACACTCTCTGACACTCTCTGAGACACACTGTAACACTCTATGACACTCACTGAGACACACTATGACACTCTCTGACAGACTATGAAACACTGTGGCATTCTCTGACTTGCTCTGACTCTCTCTGAAACACTCTGTGACACACTGTGACAGACTGTGACATCCTGTGACACTCTCTGAGATACACTGTGACACTCTGTGACCCTTGCTGAGCCACACTGTAACACTCTCTGAATCGATCTGGTACTCACTGAGACACACTATGACACTCTCTGAGACACACTGTGATACTCTCTGACACACTGTTACACTCTCTGACACACGGTGACATTTTCTGAGACCCTTTGACACTGACTGAGACACACTGTGACACTTTATGTCTCTCTCTGACTCTCTGAGACACACTGTGACACTCGCTGACCTGCTCTGACCCTCTCTGAGACAGACTCTGACACTCTCTCACTCTCTCTGAGACACACTGTGACACTCTCTGTGACACATTGTGATACGGTCTGACTCTCTCTGACACTCTCTGAGGGACAGTATGACATACTGTGACACTCTCTGACTCACTCTGACACTCTCTGAGACACACTGTGACATTCTCTCACAGACTGTGACCATCTCTGAGCCAAACTCTGACACTCTCTGAGACACTGTATGAGACACTGTGACACTCTCTGACAGCCTGTGACACTCCCTGACTCTCTCTGAGGCACACTGTGACACACTCTGACTCTCTCTGACACTTTGAGACGCTTTATGACACTCTCGGATCCTATTGGACACTCTCTGAGACACACTGTGACACTCTCTGACTCTCTCTGAGGCACACTGTGACACTCTGTGACTCTCTCTGACACTTTGAGATACACTATGACACTCTCTGATCCGATCGGACACTCTCTGAGACACATTGTGTCACTCTCTGACTCTCTCAGAAACACACTTTGACACTCTCTGACAGCCTGTGATACACTGTGACACTCTCTGACAGACTGTGACACACTGTGACACTCTCTGACACTCTCTGAAACACATGGTGACACTCTATGACTCATTCTGTCTCTCTCTGAAATACACTATGACTCTCTCACAGACTGTGACCCTCTCTGACACAAACGCTGACCCTCTCTGACACTCTCGGAGACACAGTACGGCTCACTGTGACACTCTCTGACTCTCCCTGACACACTCTGAAATACACTGCAATCTTTTCTGACAGACTGAAACACACTGTGACACTCTCTGAAACACACTATGACACTCTCTGACAGACTATGTCCAACTGTGACATTCTCTGACTATCTGTCTCTCTCTGAGACACTCGTTCACTCTCTGAGAAACATTTTGACATTTTTTGACTCTCTCTCACACTCTCTGAGACACACTGTGACACTCTCTGACTCTCCCTGAGACACACTGTAACTCCCTCTGACACTCTGAGACACACTGTGAGACTCTCTGACGCTCTCTGAGAAGCACTGTGACACTCTCTGACAGACTCTGACAGACTGTGAAAATTTCTGTGACACACTATGACACTCTCTGACACACTCTCTGATACACGATGACATTTTTTGACACACTGTGACCATCCCTGAGACACACTGTGACACTCTCTGACCCGCTCTGACACTCTCTGAGTCAGACTGTGACACAATCTGACTCTCTCTGACACTCTCTGAGACACACTATGAAACTCTCTGACAGACTATGTCACACTGTGACATTCTTTGACTTTTTCTGACTCTCTCTGAGACAGACTGTGACACTCTCTGACCCTCTCTGAGACAGACATTGACACTTTCGGACGCTCTATGACACTCTCTTCGACACTGTGTAACACTCTCAGACTCTTTCTGATACACACTGTGACACTCGCAGACCCTCTCTGAAACACACTGTTATACTGTTTGACCGACTGTGACACTCTCTGAGACACACTTGAGACTCTCTGATACACCGTGACACTCTCTGAGACACACTTGAGACTCTCTGACACACTGTGACACTCTCTGACTGACGGTGACACTGTCTGACACTCTCTGAGACACACTGTAACACTCTATGACACTCTCTGAGGCACACTAAGACACTCTCTGACAGATTATGAAACACTGTGACATTGTCTGACTTTCTCTGACTCTCTCTGAGGCACGTTGTGACACTCTCTGACCCTCTCTGAGACAGACTGTGAAACTCTCTGACTATCTCTGACACACACTGTGACACTCTCTGAGACACACTGTGATACTCTCTGACTCTCTCTGACATGCTGACACACTGTGACCCTCTGTGTCTCTCTCTGACACTCTGAAACACACTGACACTCTCTGTCCCTCTCTGACACACTCTGAGACAGACTGTGATACTTCCTGACACACTGTGACACTCTCTGATACACAGTGACATTTTCTGAGACACTGTGACACTCCCGGAGAAACAAGGTGACACTCTCTGACCCGCTCGGACACTCTCTGAGACAGACTGTGACACTCTCTGACACTCTCTGAGACACACTGTGATGCAGTCTGACTCTCTGACACTCTCTGAGGCACAGTATGACATACTGTGACCCTCTCTGACTCACTCTGATACTCTCTGAGACACACTGTGACAATCTCTCACAGACTGGAACCCTCTCTGAGTCAAATGCTTACCCTCACTGACACTCTCTGAGGCACTGTATGACACATTGTGACACTTTCTGACTCTCTCTGAATTACACTGTATCATTCTCTGACACACTGTTTCACACTGTGACATTCTCTGAGACAAACTGTGACACTTTCTGACTCTCTCTGACTCTCTCAGACACACTGTGACATTCTCTGAGACACACTTGACTCCCTCGGACACTCTCTTAGACACACTGTGACACTCTGACAGACTGACACACTGAGACACTCTCAAAGACTGACTGTCACACTTTCTGACTCACTCTGATTTTGAGACACACTGTGACACTCTCTGACAGACTGTGACACTCTCTAACTCTCTCCGACACTCTCAGACACGCTGAGACACTCTCTGACTCTCTTTGAGGCACACTGTGACACTGTCTGACAGACTGTGGCACCCTGTGACACTCTCTGACTCTCTCTGAATCTATCTTAGACAGACTGTGACACTCTCTGACCCTCTCTGACACTTTGAGACGCACTGTGACAATCTCCGATCCTTTCTGACACTCTCTGAGACACACTGTGGCACTCTCTGACACTCTCTGAAACATTGTATGACACTCTCTGACAGACTGTGACACACTGTGACATTCTTTGACTCTCTCTGACTCTCTGAGACACACTGTGACACTCTTTGACAGAATGTGATGGACTGTGACACTCTCTGTGACAGACTGTGACACTCTCTGACCAACTGTGACACTCTCACTCATGGTGACGTTCTCTGAGACACTGTAACACTCTCTGACTGACTGTGATAGACTGTATTAGTGGTGCTGGAAGAGCACAGCAGTTCAGGCAGCATCCAAGGAGCAGCGAAATCGACGTTTCGGGCAAAAGCCCTTCATCAGGAATAAAATGTGATAGACTGTGACATTTTCTGTGACACAATGTGACACTCTCTGACACTCTCTGAGACAAACTATGACATTCTCTGACTTTATCTCTCTCTCTCTGAGGCACACTCTGACACTCTTTGACAGACTGTGACGCACTGTGACACTCTCCTAGACACACTGTGACACTCTCTGACTATCTCTGACACTCTGAGACACGCTATGACATTTTTTGAATATCTATCACAATCTCTGAGACACACTATGACATTTTTTGAATCTCTCTCACAATCTCTGAGACACACTGTGACATTCTCTTACTCTCTCTGAGACACACTGTGACTCTCTCTGACACTCTTAGATGCACTGTGACACTCTCTCAGAGACTGTGACATTCTCTGAGACAAATGCTGACCCTGTCTGACACTCTCTGAGACACAGTATGACACAATGTCACACTCTCTGACTCTCTCTGATACACTCTGAAATACACTGTAACCTTCTCTTACAGACTGTGACACACTGTGACACTCTCTGAGACACACTGCGACACTTTCTGAGATACATTGTGACACTTTCAGACTATCTCTGACACTCTCTGAGACTCGCTATGACACTCTCTGACAGACTTTGACACACTGTGACATTCTCTAACACTCTCTGAGGCACACTGTGACACTTTCTGACAGACTGTGACACTCTGTGAAATTCTCTGATTCTCTGAGACACACTGTGACACTCTCTGACTGACTGAGACGCTCTCTCACACATGGTGACATTCTCTGAGACACTGTGACACTCACTGTCTGTCTCTCTCTGACATTCTGAGACACGCTGTGACACTTTCTGAACCTCTCTGAGACACGCTGTAACACACGCTGAATCGCTCTGGCACTCATTAAGACACACTATGACACTCTCTGACACTCTCTGAGTCACACTGTGACATTCTCTGACTCTCTCTGATACACTGTGATACTCTTTGACACACTGTTACAGTATCTGACACACGGTGACATTTTCTGAGACACTGTGACACTCTCTGAGACTCACTGTGACACTTACTTTTCCTCTCTGACACTCTGATATATACTGTGACAATCTCTGAGACACACCGTGACACTCTCTGGCTCTTTCGCTGAGACACTCGGTCACTCTCTGAGACACACTGTGACATTTTTTGAATCTCTCTCACACTCTCTGAGACACACTGTGGCACTCTCTGACAATCTGAAATGCACTGTGACAATCTCTGACTCTCTCTGACTCTCTGAGAGGCACTGTGACACTCTCTCACAGACGGTGACGTTCTCTGAGTCAAATGCTGACCCTGCCTGACACTCTCTGAGACAGAGTATGACACACTGTCACACTCTCCCACTCTTTCTGAGACACTCTGTAATATACTGTAACCATCTCTTACAGACTGTGACTCACTGTGACATTCTCTGAGACACACTGTTACACTTTCTGACTATCTCTGTCTATCTGAGACACACTGTGACCCTCTATGACCCTCTCTGACCCTTTCTGAGACACACTGTGACCCTCTCTGACAGACTATGACACACGGTGACATTCTCTGACACTCTCTGAGACACACTGTGACACTCTCTGACCGACTGTGACACTCTCTCACACATGGTGACATTCTCTGAGACACTGTGACACTCTCTAAGACACACTGTGACACTCTCTGACACTCTCTGACCGACTGT
Source organism: Chiloscyllium punctatum (assembly GCF_047496795.1). Taxonomy (NCBI): domain Eukaryota; kingdom Metazoa; phylum Chordata; class Chondrichthyes; order Orectolobiformes; family Hemiscylliidae; genus Chiloscyllium; species Chiloscyllium punctatum. Next base: position 35,676,836 of record NC_092761.1, on the reverse strand, counting down.
GATAGACTGTGAAATTTTCTGTGACACACTGCGACACTCTGACAGACTGTGACATTTTCTGACACTCTCTGATACTCTCTGAGACGCACTGTAAGACTCTGTGACACTCTCTGAGACACATTATGACACAGCATGACATTCTCTGACAGACTATGAAACTCTGTGACATTCTCTGACTCTCTCTGAGGCACACTGTGACACTCTCTGACGGACTGTGACAGACTGTGACACTCTCATAGGCACTCTGTGACACTCGCTGACTATCTCTGACACTCTGAGACATACTCTGACACTCTGTGAGACACTCTGTAACACGCTCTGAATCGCTCTGACACTCACTCAGACACACTATGACACTCTCTGACATTCTCTGAGACAACTGTGACACTTTAACACTCTCTCTGACACTCTCTGGGGCACAATATGACACTCTCTGACTCACTCTGACCCTCTCTGAGACACAGTGTAAAACACTTAGAGAAACACTATGACACTCTCTGAGACACACTGTAACACTCTCTGACACTCTCTGAGAAACACTATGAGATTCTCAGACTCTCTCTGACACTCTCTGAGAAACTGTGACACTTTCTGACACTCTCTGACACACACTGTGAAACTCTCTAACTCTCTCTGAGACACATTGTAACACTCTCTGACTCTCAGACACTTTGTGACACACTGTTACACACTCGGACCCTCTCTGAAACTCTCTGACACAGACTGTGACACACTCTGACACGCTCTGAGAGACACTATGACACACTGTGACACTCACTGAGACAAATTGTGACTCTATCTGACACTCTCTGCCATTCTCTGAGACACACACTGACTCTCCCTGACAGACTGTGACACACTGTGACACTCTCTGATTCTCAATGACACTCTCTGAGATGCACTGTGACACTCCCTGACAGACTGTGACACTCTCTGATTCTCTCTGACTCGCTCTGAGATGCACTGTGGCACTCTCTGACTGACTCTGAGACACACTGTGACTCACTCCGACACTCTGTGACATACTCTGAGACAGTGTGACACTCTCTGACCCTCTCTGAGACAGACTGTGACACACTCTGACTCCCTCTGAGGCATAGTACGATGCACTGTGATGCTCTCTGACTCTCTCTGACACTCTCTGAAACACACTGTAACAATTTCTGACAGACTGTGACACACTGTGTCAATCTCTGACTCTCTCTGACAATCTCTGAGGCACACTATGATACTCTCTGACAGACTGTGACACACTGTGACATTCTGACTTTCTCTGACAGTCTCTGAAACACACTGTGACACTCTTTGACAGACAATGACAAACTGTGACACTCTCTGACTTTCTCTGACACTCTCTTAGACACACTGTGACACTCTCTGACCATTTCTGTCACTCTCTGAGAAACACTATAACACTCTCTCACAGACGGTGACCCTCTTGGAGACAAATGCTGACTGTCTCTGAAACTCTCTGAGACACAGTATGACACACTGTGACAATGTCTGACTCTCTCAGACCCACTCGGAAATACACTGTAGCCTTCTCTTACAGATTGTGACACACAGAGACACTCTCTGAGACACACTGTAACACTTTCTGACTCATTCTGTCACTCTCTGTGACACACTCTGACCCTCTCTGCGACAGATGTGACACTCTCTCACAGACTGTGACATTCTCTGAGACAAATGCTGACCCTGTCTGACACTCTCTGAGACACAGTATGACTCACTGTGACACTCTCAGACTCTCTCTGACACACTTGGAAATACACTATAACCTTCTCTGACACACTGTGACACACTGTGACACTCTCTGAGACACACTGTGACACTCTCTGACTCTCTCTGACACTCTCTGAGACACACTATGACACTCTCTGACAGACTATGACACACTGTGGCGTGCTCTGAGACAAACTGTGACATTCTCTGACGCTCTGTGACACTGTCTTAGACATTCTGTGACACTCTGTGACTCTCTCTGACACACTAAGACACCCTGTGACACTCTCTGACAGACTGTGACACACTGTGACCCGCTCTGAGTCAGACTGTGACATTCTCTGATGCCCTGTGACACTCTCTCAGACATTCTGTGACACTCTGCGACTCTCTCTAACACACTGAGACATCCTGTGACACTCCCTGACAGACTGTGACACACTGTGTGACACTCTGACTCTATCTGACTCACTCTGAGACACACTGTGACACTCGTTGACACACTGTGACACTCTCCAAGACACACTGTGGACTCTCTGACCCTCTCTGAGACAAATGCTGACCCTCTCTGACACTGTCTGATACACTCTGAAATATACTGTAACCTTCTCTGACAGACTGTGACACAATGTGACACTCTCTGAGACAAACTGTGAAACTTTCTGGCACTCTCAGACCCTCTGAGACATACTGCGACACTCTCTGAGACAACCAATGAAACACTCTGACACTCTCTGAGACACACTATGACACTCTCTGACCCTCTCTGTCACTCTCTGAGACACAGTGTAACACTCTCCGATTCTCTCTGACACTCTCTGAAGCAGTTTGTGACACTCTGTGAAATACACTGAGACACTCTCTGACAGACTGTGACAGACTGTGACACTCTCTGACAAGCTGTGACACTCTCTGCCCGACTGTGATTCTATCTGACACACTGTGACATTCTCTGAGACACTGTGACACTCTCTGAGACACACTAGAACACTTTCTGTCTCTCTCTGATACTCTCTGAGACTGACAGTGACACTCTCTGACACTTCGACACTTTCTGACTCTCTCTGACGCTCTGAGACAAACTGTGACACTTTCTGACAGTCTATGACAGACTGTGACATTCTCTGCATTTTCTGACACTCTCTGAGGTACACCGTGACAATCCCTGACGGACTGTTACACACTGTGACACTCTCTGATTCTCTGAGACACACTGTGACTGTCTCTAACTTTCTCTGACACTCTGAGACACACTGTAAAACTCTCTGACCCTCTCCGAGACACACTGTAACACTCTATGACACTCTCTGACAGACTGTGAAACACTGTGACACATTCTGACCATCTCTGAGACACACTGTGACACTCTGTGACTCTCTCTGACACTCACTGAGACACACTGTGACACTCTCTAACAGACTATGACAATCTCTGTGACACTTTCGGTCTCTCTCTGACTCTCTGAGACACACTGTGACACAGTGTGACATCTTTTGACTCTCTCTCACACTGTCTGAGACACATTGTGACCCTCTCTGACAATCTCTGAGACACACGCTGAGACTCTCTGCGGCACACTGTGACACTCTCTGACAGATTGTGACAAACTGTCACACTCTCTGACTCTCTCCGATACTCTCTTAGACAAACTGTGACACTCTCTCTCTCTCTGATATTCTCTGAAACTCAGTGTGACACTCTCTGACAGACTGTGACCCTCTCTGAGACAAACGCTGACCCTCTCTGACACTCTCTGCGTCACAGTACGACTCAGTGTGACACACACTGACTCTCTCTGACACACTCTGAAATGCACTGTCACCTTCTCTGACAGACTGTAACACTCCCTGAGGCACACTGTGACACTTTCTGACTCACTCTGCCACTCTGAGGCACACTCTGACGCTCTCAGAGGCACACTGTGACACTCTCTGACCTATCTGACTCTCTCTGAGACGCACTATGACACTCAATGACTCTCTCTGATACTCTGAGACACACTATGACACTGTCTGAGACAGACTGTGACACTCTCTGACACGCTCTGAGACACAGTATGACACACTACGACACTCTTTGACTCTCGGACATTCTCTGAAACACATGTGGCACTCTCTGAGTCTCACTGTTACGCTATCTGACACTCTCTGACATTCTCTGAGATGCACTGTCACTCTCTCTGACAGATTGTGACGCACTGTGACACTCTCTGATTCTCTATGACACTCTCTGAGACACACTGTGACACTCTCTGACTCTCTCTGAGACACACGGTGATACTCTCTGACTGGTTCTTAGACACACTGTGACACCCTATGACACTCTCTTAGACATGCTGTGACGCTCTCTGACAGACTGTGACAATTTCTGAGACACACGATGACACTATCTGACCTAGTGGGACACTCTCTGACACACGGTGACATTTTCTGCGATACTGTGACACTTTCTGACAGACTGTGACACACTGAGATACTCTCTGTCACTCACTGTGACGCATTCTGACACTCTCTGAAATACTCTGTGACACTCTCTGACAGACGGTGACACACTGTGACACTCTCTGAGACAGACTGTGACACATTCTGACTCTCTCTGACATGCTCTGAGACACACTGTGACACTCTCTGATGCTCTGTGCCACTCTCGTAGACATGCTGTGACACTCTGTGACTCTCTCTGACTCATGGAGACACCCTGTGACACTCTCTGACAGACTGTGACACACTGTGAGACACTCTGACTCTATCTGCCTCACTCTGAGGCACACTGTGACACTCTCTGACTCACTCTGAGACTCTCTGAGACACAATGTGACAATCGTTGACACACTGTGACACTCTCCGAGACACACTGTGTACTCTCTGACACTCTCTGAGACAGACTGTGACACTCTCTGACTCTGTCTGACACTCTCTGAAACACACTGTGACACACTATGAAACTCTCTGACACACTATGGCACACTCTGACACACTGTGACACTCTGACTCACTGTGACACTCTGACATACTGTGACACACTCTGACACACAGTGACATTCTCTGAGACACTGTGACACTCTCGGAGACACACTGCGACACTTTTGACTCTCTCTGAGACAAATGCTGACCCTCTCTGACACTGTCTGATACACTCTGAAATATACTGGAACCGTCTCGGACAGACTGTGACACAATGTGACAATCTCTGAGACACACTGTGACACTCTCTGACCCTCTCTGCGACACAGTGTAACACTCTCCGACTCTCTCTGACCCTCTCTGAAACACACTGTAACACTCTCTGACACTCACTTAGACACACTGTGACACTTTCTGACTCTCTCTGACACTCTCTGAAACACACTGTCGCTCTCTCTGACAGACTTTGACACTGTCTGTGACACTCTCTGACACACTGTGACACTCTCTGCCTGACTGCAATGCTATCTGACACATGGTGACGTTCTCTGAGACACTGTGACACTCTCTGAGACACACTGTGACACCTTCTGTATCTCTCTGACACTCTCTGAGACAGACTGTGACACTCTCTGACACTGAGGCACAATGTGACACTCTCTGACTTTTTCTGTCAATCTCTGAGACACACTCTAGCACTCTCTCATGGACTGTGACACTCTCTGAGACAAATGCTGACCCTCTCTGACACTCTCTGAGACACACAGTAACACTCTCTCACGGACTGTGACACTCTCTGTAACAAACACTGACACTCTCTGAGACACAGTATGACACACTTTGACACTTTCGGACTCTCTCTGAATCACTCTGAAATACACTGCAACCTTCTCTGACAGACTGTAACATACTGTGACACTCTCTGAGACACACCGCGACACTTTCTGACTCTCTCTGACGCTCTGAGACAAACTGTGACATTTTTTGACAGTCTATGACACACTGTGACATTCTCTGCATTTTCTGACACTCTCTGAGGCACACCGTGACAATCCCTGACAGACTGTGACACACTGTGACACTCTCTGATTCTCTGAGACACACTGTGACTGTCTCTAACTTTCTCTGACACTCTGAGACACACTGTAAAACTCTCTGACCCTCTCCGAGACACACTGTTACACTCTATGACACTCTCTGACAGACTGTGAAACACTGTGACACATTCTGACCATCTCTGAGACACACTGTGACACTCTGTGACTCTCTCTGACACTCACTGAGACACACTGTGACACTCTCTAACAGACTATGACAATCTCTGTGACACTTTCGGTCTCTCTCTGACTCTCTGAGACACACTGTGATACAGTGTGACATCTTTTGACTCTCTCTCACACTGTCTGAGACACATTGTGACCCTCTCTGACAATCTCTGAGACACACGCTGAGACTCTCTGCGGCACACTGTGACACTCTCTGACAGATTGTGACAAACTGTCACACTCTCTGACTCTCTCCGATACTCTCTTAGACAAACTGTGACACTCTCTCTCTCTCTCTGATATTCTCTGAAACTCAGTGTGACACTCTCTGATAGACTGTGACCCTCTCTGAGACAAACGCTGACCCTCTCTGACACTCTCTGCGTCACAGTACGACTCAGTGTGACACACACTGACTCTCTCTGACACACTCTGAAATGCACTGTCACCTTCTCTGACAGACTGTAACACTCCCTGAGGCACACTGTGACACTTTCTGACTCACTCTGCCATTCTGAGGCACACTCTGACGCTCTCAGAGGCACACTGTGACACTCTCTGACCTATCTGACTCTCTCTGAGACGCACTATGACACTCAATGACTCTCTCTGATACTCTGAGACACACTATGACACTGTCTGAGACAGACTGTGACACTCTCTAACACGCTCTGAGACACAGCATGACACACGACGACACTCTTTGACTCTCGGACATTCTCTGAAACACACTGTGACACTCTCCAACAGACTGACAAACTGTGACACTCTGTCTTTCTCTGACACTCTCTGAGGCAGGCTGTGACACTCTTTGACAGGCTGTGACACACTGTGTCACACTCTGACCCTCTCTAAGACCGACTGTGACACTCTGTGACACTCTCAGAAACACACTGTGACGCTCTCTGACAGACTGTGACACACTGTGACACCCTTAGAGACACACTGTGACACTTTCCGACTATCTCTGATTCTCTGAGACACACTGACTCTCTCTGACAGACTGTGACACACTGAGACACTCTCTGAAAATTACTTGAGACACACTGTGATACTCTCTGGCAGCCTGTGACACTATCTGACTCTCACTGACACTGTCTGAGATACACTGTGACACTCTCTGACACTCCGAGACACACTGTGTCACTCTCTGACACTCTCTAACATTCTGAGATACACTGTGACACTTTCTGACTCTCTCTGACACTCTGATACAGCCTGAGACACTCTCTGGCACTCTCGGACACTCTCTGAGATATAGTATGACACACTGTGACACTCTCAGACTCTCTGTAACACACTCTGAAACACACTGTGACACACTGCGACACTCTCTGACACACGGTGACATTCTCAGAGACACTGTGTCACTCTCTGAACCTCTCTTAGACAAATGCTGACCCTCTCTGACACTCTCTGAGACACACTGTAATACTCTCTGACAGACTGTGACATTCTCTGAGACTAACACTGACACTCTCTGACACTCGCTGAGACACACTGACGCTTTCTGACTTTCTCTGATTCTCTGAAATACACTGTGACACTCTCTGAGACACACTGTAACACTCTCTGACTCTCTGACACACTCTGAAATACACTGTAACCTTCTCTGAAAGACTGTGACACACTGTGAAACTCTCTGAGACACACTGTGACACTTTCTGACTTTCTCTGACACACTCTGAAATACACTGTAACCTTCTCTGAAAGACTGTGACACACTGTGAAACTCTCTGAGACACACTGTGACACTTTCTGACTTTCTCTGATTCTCTGAAATACACTGTGACACTCTCTGAGACACAGTGTAACTCTCTGACTCTGTCTAAAACGCTCTGAGACATACTATGATACTCTTTGACAGGTTGTAACACACTGTGATACTCTCTGACCCTCTCTGAGACCGACTGTGACACTCTCCAACACACTCTGTAACACACTGTGACACTTTCTGACAGACCGTGACACACTGTGATACACTCTGAGACACACGGTGACAATTTTTGACTCTATCTGACACTCTCTGAGACAAACTGACTCTCTCTGACAGACTGTGACACACTGAGACACTCTCTGAAAATCTCCGAGACACACTGTGACACTCTCTGGCAGACTGTGACGATATCTGACTCTTACTGACACTGTCTGAGACACACTGTGACGCTCTCTGAGACACACTGAGACACTCTCTGAAACTCACTGTGGCTCTCTTGACACTCTCTGAAACGTACTGAGACACTCTCTGACAGACTGTGACACACTGTGACACGTATTTGACTGTCTCTGACTCTCTCTGACATTCTCTGAAACACACTGTGGCACTCTCTGACAGTCTGTGACAGACTGTGACACGTTTTGACACTCTCTGACACTCTGAAACACACTGTGGCACTCTCTGACAGGCTGTGACAGACTGTGACACGTTTTGACTGTCTCTGACACTCTCTGACTATCTCTGACACTTTCTGAAACGTACTGTGACACTCTCTGACAGACTGTGACACACTGACACGTTTTGACTCTCTCTGACACTCTCTGTAACACACTGTGCCACTCTCCGACTCTCTCTGTCACTCTCTGAGAAATACTGTGACATTCTCTGACAGACTGTGACACACTGTGATACTGTTTGACTCTGCATGCAGCACTTTCTGACTCTCTCTGAGACACACTATGACACTCGCTGACACACTGTGACACTCTCTGACTCTCTCTCTCTGACACACTGTGACAATCCCTGACACACTGTAGCTCCCACTGAGACGTTGTGACACTTTCTGACACTCTGTGAGACAAACTGTGGCACTCTCTGACACACTGTGACACTCTCTGATTCTATCTAACACACTATGACAATCTCTGACACACTGTGACATTCTCAAAGACACTGTGACACTTTCTGACACTCTCAGAGACATACTGTATCCCTCTCTAAGACACTGTGATAATCTCTGACGCTCTCTGAGACATTCTGTGACACTCTCTAACAGACTGTGAAACACTGTGATACTCCCTGACTCTCTCTGATACTCCCTGAGACACACTGTGACATTCTCTGGGACACACTGTTACACTGTCTGACACTCTTTGGCACCCTCTGTAAATCACTGCGACACTCTCTGACACACGGTGACGTTCTCTCAGATGCTGTGACACTCTCTGAGACGCACTGTGACACATTCTGTCTCTCTCTCTGACCCTCAGAAACACACTGTGACACTCTCTGAGACACACTGTGACACTCCCTGCCTCTCTCTCTGAGACACTCGGTCACTCTCTGAGACAGAGTGTGACACACTGTGACATCTTGTGACTAAATCTCACACTCTCTGAGAGACACTGTAACTCTCTCTGACAGATTGTGACAATTCTTGAGACACTGTGAAACTCTCTGAGACACACTGTGACACTTTCTGAATCTCTCTGACACTGATACAGACTGAGACTCTCTCTGGCTCTCTCGGACACTCTCTGAGATATAGTATGACACACTGTGACACTCTCAGACTCTCTCTAACACACTCTGAATCACACTGTGACACACTGCGACCCTCTCTGACACACGGTGACATTCTCAAAGACACTGTGTCACTCTCTAACCCTCTCTGACCCTCTCTTAGACAAATGCTGACCCTCTCTGACACTCTCTGAGACACACTGTAACACTCTCTGACAGACTGTGACATTCTCTGAGACTAACACTGACACTCTGACACAATCTGAGACACAGTATGACACACTGTGACACTCTCTGACCCACTCTGAAATGTACTGTAACCTTCTCTGAAAGGCTGTGACACACTGTGAAACTCTCTGAGACACACTGTGACACTTTCTGACTTTCTCTGATTCTCTGAAATACACTGTGACACTCTCTGACTCTCTCTGACACGCTCTGAGACATACTATGACACTCTGACAGGTTTTGACACACGGTGTCACACTCTGACCCTCTCTGAGACCGACTGTGACACTCTCGGACACTCTCTGAAACACACTGTGACACTTTCTGACAGACTGTGACACACTGTGACACACTCTGAGACACACGGTGACACTTTCCGACTCTTTCTGTCACTCTCTGAGACAAACTGACTCTCTCTGACAGAGTGTGACACACTGAGACACTCTCTGAAAATCTCCGAGACACACTGTGACACTCTCTGGCAGACTGTGACACTATCTGACTCTCACTGACACTGTCTGAGACACACTGTGACACTCTCTGACACTCTCTGACTGACTGTGTGACTCTGTGACAATCTCTGATACACTGTGACACTCTCTGAGACACACTGTAACACTCGCTGAAACACACTGTGGCTCTCTCTGACACTCTCTGAAATGTACTGTGACACTCTCTGACAGACTGTGACACACTGTGATACGTATTTGACTGTCTCTGACTCTCTCTGACATTCTCTGAAAAACACTGTGGCACTCTCTGACAGGCTGTGACAGGCTGTGACACGTTTTGAATCTCTCTGACACTCTCTGACTATCTCTGCCACTCTCTGAAACATACTGTGACACTCTCTGACAGACTGTGAGACACTGTGACACACTCTGAGACACGCGGTGACACTTTCCGACTCTATCTGACACTCTCTGAGACAAACTGACTCTCTCTGACAGACTGTGACATACTGAGACACTCTCTGAAAATCTCCGAGACACACTGTGACACTCTCTGGCAGACTGTAGCACTTTGACTCTCACTGACGCTGTCTGAGACACACTGTGACACTCCCTGCCTCTCTCTATAAGATTCTCGGTCACTCTCTGAGACTGAGTGTGACACACTGTGACATCTTCTGACTCTCTCTCACACTCTCTGAGACAGACTTTGACTCTCTCTGACAGATTGTGACACACTGTGACACTTTCTGACTCACTGTGACATTCTCTGAGACACTGTGAAACTCTCTGAGACACACTGACACTTTCTGACTCTCTCTGACACTCTGATACAGACTAAGACACTCTCTGGCTCTCTCGGACACTCTCTAAGACATAGTATAACACACTGTGACACTCTCCGACTCTCTCTAACACACTCTGAAACACACTGTGACAAACTCCGACACTCTCTGACACACGGTGACATTCTCAGAGACACTGTGTCACACTCTGACACTCTCTGAAACATACTGTGACACTTTCTGACAGACTGTGACACATTGTGACACACTCTGAGACACACGGTGACACTTTCCCCCTCTATCTGACACTCTCTGAGACAAACTGAGTCTCTCTGACAGACTGTGACACACTGAGACACTCTCTGAAAATCTCCGAGACAAACTGTGACACTCTCTGGCAGACTGGGACACTATCTGACTCTCACTGACACTGTCTGAGACACACTGTGACACTCTCTGACTCTCTCTGACACTCTCTGACAGACTGTGAGACACTGCGAAAATCTCTGATACACTGTGACACTCTCTGTGACTCACCGTGACACTCTCTGAAACACACTGTGGCTCTCTCCGACTCTCTCTGTCACTCTGAGAAACACTGTGACATTCTCTGACAGACTGTGGCAGCCTGTGATACTGTTTGACTCCGCATGCAGCACTCTCTGACTCTCTCTGAGACACACTATGACACTCGCTGACATACTGTGACACTCTCTGACTCTCTCTCTCTGACGTACTGTTACAATCCCTGACACACCGTGACACACACTGAGATGCTGCGACACTTTATGACACTCTCTGAGACACACTATGACACTCGCTGACACACTGTGACACTCTCTGATTCTCTCTCTCTGACACACTGTGACAATTCCTGACACACTGTAGCTCCCACTGAGACGCTGTGACACTTTCTGACACTCTGTGAGACAAACTGTGGCACTCTCTGACACACTGTGACACTCTCTGAATCTATCTAACACACTATGACAATCTCTGACACACTGTGACATTCTCTAAGACACTGTGGCACTTTCTGACACTCTCAGAGACATCCTGTATCCCTCTCTAAGACACTGTGATAATCTCTGACGCTCTCTGAGACATTCTGTGACACTCTCTAACAGACTGCGACACACTGTGACACTCCCTGACTCTCTCTGATACTCCCTGAGACACACTGTGACACTCTCTGGGACACACTTTTACACTGTCTGACCCTCTTTGGCACTCTCTGTAACACACTGTGACACTCTCTGACACATGGTGACGTTCTCTCAGATGCTGTGACACTCTCTGAGACGCACTGTGACACATTCTGTCTCTCTCTTTGACCCTCAGAAACACACTGTGACACTCTCTGAGACACACTGTGACACTCCCTGCCTCTCTCTCTGAGACACTCGGTCACTCTCTGAGACAGAGTGTGACACACTGTGACATCTTCTGACTCCCTTTCATACTCTCCGAGAGACACTGTGACTCTCTCTGACAGATTGTGACACACTGTGACACTTTCTGACTCTGACACTCTGATACAGGCTGAGAACTCTCTGATTCTCTCGGACACTCTCTGAGATATTATATGACACACTGTGACACTCTCAGACTCTCTAACATACTCTGAAACACACTGTGACACACTGCGACACTCTCTGACACACGGTGACATTCTCAGAGACACTGTGTCACTTTCTGACCCTCTCTGACCCTCTCTTAGACAAATGCTGACCCTCTCTGACACTCTCTGAGACACATTGTAACACTCTCTGACAGACTGTGACATTCTCTGAGACAAACACTGACACTCTCTGAGACACAGTATGACACACTTTGACACTTTCTGACTCCCTCTGACACACTCTGAAATATACTGTAACCTTCTCTGAAAGACTGTGACACACTGTGCAACTCTCTGAGAAACACTGTGAGACTCTCTGACTGTCTCTGACACAGTCTGAAATAGACTGTAACCTTCTCTGAAAGACTGTGACACACTGTGACACTCTCTGAGACACTCTGTAACACTCTCTGACTCTCTCTGACACACTCTGAGACATACTATGACACTCTTTGACAGGATGTGACACACTGTGTGAAACTCTGACCCTCTCTGAGACTGAATGTGACACTCTCCGACACTCTCTGAAACACACGGTGACACTTTCTGACAGACTGTGACACACTGTGACACACTCTGAGACACATGGTGACAATTTCTGACTCTATCGGACACTCTCTGAGACAAACTGACTCTCTCTGAAAGACTGTGACACACTGAGACACTCTGAAAATCTGCGAGACACACTGTGACTCTCTCTGGCAGACTGTGACACTATCTGACTCTCACTGACACTGTCTGTGACACTCGGTCACTCTCTGAGACAGAGTGTGACACACTGTGACATCTTGTGACTAAATCTCACATCTCTGACACACACTGTGACTCTCTCTGACAGATTGTGACACACTGTGACACTTTCTGACACACTGTGACAATCTCTGAGACACTGTGAAACTCTCTGAGACACACTGTGACACTTTCTGACTCACTCTGACACTCTGATACAGACTGAGACACTCTCTGGCTCTCTCGGACACTCTCTGAGATATAATATGACACACTGTGACACTCTCAGACTCTCTAACATACTCTGAAACACACTGTGACACACTGCGACCCTCTCTGACACACGGTGACATTCTCAGAGACACTGTGTCACTCTCTGACCCTCTCTGACCGTCTCTCAGACAAATGCTGACACTCTCTGACACTCTCTGAGACACACTGTAACACCCAATGACTCTCTGAGACATACTACGACACTCTTTGACAGGTTGTGACACACTGTGACACTCTCTGACCCGCTTTGGGATAGACTGTTACACTCTCTGACTCACTCTGTAACACACTGTGACATCTCTCTGACAGACTGTGACAAACTGCGACATTCTCTGTCTTTCTCTGACACTCGCTGAGGCAGACTGTAGCACTCTCTGACACTCTCTGAAACACACTGTAACACTCTCTGACACACTCTGAGACACACTATGACACTCTTTGACAGGTTGTGACACACTGTGTCACACTCTGACCCTCTCTGAGACCGACTGTTACACTCTCTGACACTGTCTGACGCACTCTGTAACACACTGTGACACTCTCTGACAGACTGTGACAAACTGTGACACTCTCTGTCTTTCTCTGACACTCACTGAGGCGTATCTGTGACACTCTTTGACACTCTCTGAAACACACTGTTACACTCTCTGACAGACTGTGACACTATGACATTCTCTAAGACATCCTGTGACACTCTCTGACAGACTGTGACGCTGTGACACTCTCTGAGACACAGGGTGACACTTTCTGACTCTATCTGACTCTCTGAAACACTCTGCGACTCTCTCTGAGACACATAGTGACACTCTCTGACCCTCTCTGAGACGGACTGTGACACTCTCTGACTCTCTCTGACCCTCTCTGAGGCACATCACAACACACTGTGACACTCTATGACAAATTGTGACAAACTGGGACACTTTCCGACACTCTCTGAGGCACGCTGTAACAATCCTTGACAGACTTTTACACACTGTGACACTCTATGACTCGTTCTGACACTCTCAGAGACATACTGTAACACTCTCTGATTCTCTCTGACACTCTCTGAGACGCACTGACTCTCTCTGACAAACTGTGACACACTGAGACACTCTGAAAATCTCCGAGACACACTGTGACACTCTCTGGCAGACAGTGACACTATCTGACTCTCACTGACACTGTCTGAGACACACTGTGACACTCTCTGACTCTCTCTGAAACTCTCTGACTGACTATGAGACACTGAGACAATCTCTCACACATTGTGACACACTCTGAGACACACGGTGACACCTTCCCCCTCTATCTGACACTCTCTGAGACAAACTGACTCTCTCTGACAGACTGTGACACACTGAGACACTCTCTGAAAATCTCAGAGACACACTGTGACACTCTCTGGCAGACTGTGACACTATCTGACTCTCACTGACACTGTCTGAGACACACTGTGACACACTCTGAGTCTCTCTGACACTCCCTGACTCGTTCTGACACTCTCAGAGACATACTTGACAATCTTTGACTCTCTCTGAAACTCTCTGAGACGCACTGACTCTCTCTGACAAACTGTAACACACTGAGACACTCTCTGAAAATCTCTGAGACACACTGTGACACTCTCTGACTGACTGTGAGACACTGTGACAATCTCTGACACACTGTGACACACTCTGAGACACACGGTGACACTTTCCGACTCTATCTGACACTCTCTGAGACAAACTGACTCTCTCTGACAGACTGTGACATACTGAGACACTCTATGAAAATCTCAGAGACGCACTGTGACACTCTCTGGCAGACTGGGACACTATCTGACTCTCACCGACACTGTCTGAGACACACTGTGACACTCTCCTACTCTCTGACACTCTCTGACTGACTGTGAGACCCTGTGACAATCTCTGATACACTGTGACACTCTCTGAGACACACTGTGACACTCTCTGACTCTCTCTGACACTCTCTGACTGACTATGAGACACTGAGACAATCTCTCACACATTGTGACACACTCTGAGACACACGGTGACACCTTCCCCCTCTATCTGACACTCTCTGAGACAAACTGACTCTCTCTGACAGACTGTGACACACTGAGACACTCTCTGAAAATCTCAGAGACACACTGTGACACTCTCTGGCAGTCTGAGACACACTGTGGCACTCTCTGAAACACACTGCGGCACTCTCTGACACTCTCTGAAACGTACTGTGACACTCTCTGACAGACTGTGACACACCGTGACACGTATTTGACTGTTGACTGTCTCTGAATCTCTCTGACACTGTGTGAAACGTACTGTGACACTCTCTGACAGACTGTGACACACTGTGACACGTTTTTACTCTCTCTGACACTCTCTGAAACACACTGTGCCACTCTCCGACTCTCTCTGTCACTCTCTGAGAAACACTGTGACATTCTCTAACAGACTGTGACACACTGTGATACTGTTTGACTCTGCATGCAGCACTCTCTGACTCTCTCTGTGACACTATGACACTCGCTGACACACTGTGACACTCTCTGACTCTCTCTCTCTGACACACTGTGACACTCTCTGACTCTCTCTCTCTGACACACTGTGACAATCCCTGACACACTGTGACACCCACTGAGACGCTGTGACACTTTCAGACACTCTGTGAGACAAACTGTGGCACTCTCTGACACACTGTGACACTCTCTGATTCTATCTGACACACTATGACAATCTCTGACACACTGTGACACTCTCTAAGACACTGTGGCACTTTCTGACGCTCTCAGAGACATCCTGTATCCCTCTCTAAGACACTGTGATAATCTCTGACGCTCTCTGAGACATTCTGTGACACTCTCTAACAGACTGTGACACACTGTGACACTCCCTGACTCTCTCTGACACTCCCTGAGACACACTGTGACACTCTCTGAGACATACTGTTACACTGTTTGACCCTCTTTGACACTCTCTGTAACACACTGTGACACTCTCTGAGACGCACTGTTACACTGTCTGAACCTCTTTGACACTCACTGTAGCACACTGTGACACTCTCTGACTCTGTCTGACACTCTCTGAGTCCCACTGTGACACTCTCTGACATTGTCTGGGACATACTGTGCCAATCTCTGATGCACTTTGATACGCTCTCACCGTCTTTGAGACACACTGTGATATTCTCTGACACACTGTGACACTCTCTGACACACTATGACACTCCCTGCCTCTCTCTGATACACTGTGACACTCTCTGAGACACAATGGGACACACTGAGACCCTCTCTAAGACACATCCTGAGACACACTATGACACTCTGACTCACTGTGACTCTCTCTGAGACACATTGTGACACCCTCTGACTCTCTGAACACACAGTGACTGTAATAGAAAACTATCCATTTACTATGAAATTAATTATCCATTTACTGTAAAATTTAAAGAGAATGCTTTGTTTAAATCAATGCTGTGCTGAGCTTTGTAAACGATGCTTTGATGAAGGGTTGCAGTTAACTTATCTCTGTTTGATTTCTGTAAGCATTCAACTCGACCTTGCGATAGTCGAACTCAGCGAAAGCTGAATAACTGTTATGTCTAGCACCAGGGGATGAGAGGATAACAACTTGAGTTTCCCCAGTGTCTGCCCTTGAGAGTGTGGTAAGGAACGCTATAAGGCGGGTGTCTGTGTTAATGTTTGGGTACTTATTGCATTGAGCATCTGACTTAGTGTAATGGGCCAATCTTGTAAAATTTTTAATGAAGGCCCTTGCTTTGCTCTTGCTAATTATTGAGTTAAGTCAATTTAATTTCCATGACAGTAAACCTGGGGGCTCATCCCAGGACCCAGCGACTGGATGAGATTCTGAAGATTCCCAAGAAGCGCAGGTGCCAGCGCCTTGAAGGTCTTTCACTTCATCTCGAGAGCTGATTTGGACCTTTTGCGTGAGAGGACTGGGAATCTGTAGATTGCCCTAGCGCCGTGGTTTCAAATCAATTCAGGTTGGGTAATAGTCGTGGTTTGCGTAATCCTACATAGAGAGTCGTTCTTAGAGAATAAATACAACAGGAAAAGGGTTCAGTGAACTCTCACGTGGTATTAGAGTAAAACCCCAAGGGAAGGGGATTGCTGTCTGAAGAGTGTTTAGGAGACAGCAAGGTTAAGGCTGGTTTTAGACTTGGAACCACCACTGGCTGAGTTGGACTCGCCGAAGACGTACCAGGTACGTGGTTTCTTGGTTTATGAAAACCAAGGCCTTGAGGTGGACGTGCCCAATGTGAGAGGGGACCTCCGGAGGTAAAAGAAAGTCAAAAGGGAATAGATAACTGTACCATGAGAGCGAGAGACAGAGAGAGAGAGAGAGAGAGAGAGAGCTGAACACTTTTGATGTTACACTAAAAATGGGTTCTGGCAAGAGCGAACAAAGGGGGAGTCCACACAAAATTTGGAATAGCCAACCAAAATTACAATACATGCTAAATAAGTACCGCCCAGAATGTGTAAAGCAGTTAGAATTGTGGATTAAGGAATGTGGTTTTCCGGAGGGAGGAAGTTTTAGTAAAAGACAGCTGGAAATATTAAGGTTGAGGTAGGAGGAGAGAGAGAAGGAGAAAAGGGACGGAAAGATCGAACCTGTGAATTGGAGTGTTTCTCGAAAGTGGAAGGCTGAGGCTGATATCAGAGAAAGGAATTCTCAAGTAAAGGATAGATCAAATACACGTACAACCACCAGGGCCCATGTGGGAAACAACCTAACGAAGCTGTACAGTGTCTTAAATCTGTTTCAGACCCTGACCTTGATGACTTCCTTCCGAGACCTGCCGTTTCCACACCCCCCCCCCCCCCCCCCCCACAACCACGAGATCCGCCTGGTGAAAGTTCCACGTCAGCGACCACCACCTCAGGGCCTGCTAGATCACCGATAGCACACCATACCCGCAACAGACCGAAGCAAGAAGGCCAAAAGAAGGACGACCACTCCAAGGTGGAAAGGCATCCAAGGCCTGTCCGTGATCACCCCCCGACGGATGATGAGTCACACAGTGAGGGTACTGGTGTACAATCATCTAACCAGGTCGTTCTGCAAGCCCCAATGGTTGAAGTTGCAGGTCCAGAAGGGCGCCCAGTGTTGGCCCACCAGCCATGGACCATGAAGGATCTGGAAAGTGCCTGTGGGCAGTTGCCTGACCCACGCGAGGTTGGAGCTAATAAGAAGTGACAAAGTTCTGTACTGAGTTCCGTCCCACGTCACAAGAGATGAGAGGTGTCCTGGGATGAAAACTAGGTGCCAATGTCACCAAACACAAGGATACCTGGCCAGCTGCAAACGTCCATGCCAGAGCAGCCAACCCACAAGTGGAAGAGAAGGGAGACTTTAATGCTTTTGTTACAGTGCTGGGAACAGCCTGTAGGGAGGCATTCCCAGTGCGAATGGACATGACCAAAACAGCAATGTGAAAACAATGGGAATGTGAGAGAGTGTCCCAGTACCTCACTGAAGTTCATAACACCCATAGTGCACTGAGACGACATGAGGACATGACGACGGCAGAAATCACACTGTATGAGGCACACCTGAGGAACAGCTTCATCAATGGAATGAAGGAAGAAATAGCGAAAAAGGTAAAAGACACATGTATTACCTGGACACGGGAAAGCTGAATTTGATAGAACAACATGCAATACATGCTGAAATATTGCTTACCCAAGAGAAGGATAAGCGGAAATTAAGATGGAACAGCAAACACATAAAGGTCAGCTTACTCTGATGCAAATGGTCACCCAGCTGTTGGAGGGAGGTGCTGCAGGAAGAGAGAGAGGGAGAGGGGGAAGTCGCGGAAGAGGAAGAGGTCACAAAAGAGGCACTGATGGAGGGAGATCTGGCGGGTGCTTTGTTTGCAGAGCAATGGACCACTGGGTGAGACGGTGCCCCACACAGACAGCCTCACTCGGCCCTAGAGGTGGGACATGAGGGTGACTAACAGGGGAAGGCTGAGGTGGGGGTGGGCAGCCCACAAGGTACAGGTAAGCCTCTTTCCTTTATGCTTGGCAACGAAGACTCGCTTATGCTAATCTCTTCTACTAACCTTTCACACACTGAGACATATCACACCTCAATATTCAGCACTGAAATTGCAAAGTGTGGACGGTATGTCCAATATCACAATGATGTGTATAAGTTGATGCCCACCTCATATTATATGTGAAAGTACATCAGTTCCCTTTTTGGTAGATACAGGGTCACATACTCAATCCTTACATTAGGCCCGTTTAGACAATCGACACAAATAAAGATTAGTGAAAGGTTCCTGAACACAGGAGTCATGATGCGGGAGAGATTTTCTGCACCTCTAGTAAAAGGGAAACATTCTAATTCTCCTTCTTGTTATCGGAATTTTGTCCTTTAAATTTGATGGGCCGGGGTCTCATATGGAGACTGGGATTGGATTTGATCAGTACTCCGACGGGCTTGCAGATAATTCAAAGAAACGATTTACCCAGTGCAGGCTGTAAAATATGACCTACGACCCCTGATGTATGTCTATGAGTGGCTATTAATCCAGAGAGAGATACGTTCAGTGAGCAATTCATTCACCCTGGAAGCAAGTAACTATGTTAATCCTACTAACACCGATTTTCTTGCTGGAGACATGCTGCACTGCACAGCACATATACATCACGTTGGCCCTGACGAACCACATGAGAAGGATTGGTTCAGGAGATTGGTTAAACCAGATCAGTTGTTATTGTCTGAATTTTATTGGAACTTATCTAAAGTATCTGTGACGGCAAGTCGACCCTATTTTGTTGATGTGGAAGGTTCTGCTCTCATGTGTCACTGGTGAAGGTGTCCAGTGACAGGTGGTAGGATTGAGGAGCATGGGTGATAAAGGCACAAAGAATGAAAGGTTGGGTCTTCAGGGACGATGTGGGTATCTGATTAAATGCAGATATGCGGACATATAAGAAGAAACTAAATTGGTTACCCAGGCAGATAGGACAGTCCAGGTAACGCCCGCTAGTCCTGAGAAGCCTAGGGGGATAGCCTGGTGTTTCCCGAAGATAGAAGTCTCAAACCCAAGATTAAAAATGGTCCCTACTGAGTTGTGGACAAAGGGCAAACATGATATGGGACTAATACTGGGCTGTGAGCCCATAAGGATAACCCCGAAGTCTGAGTATCGTCCTTGCAGAGCACAATACCTGTTAAAACCCAAAGCCATAGAAGGAATTACTCCAGTCTTTGAATCCCTCCGAAAGGCTGGAGTGATAATCCCCTGTGTAAACTCACCAGTGAGATCCCCCATTTATCCGTTCAAAAAGACAAACATTCCCGGTGAACCGGAGGAATGGAGATTTGTTCAACACCTGCAGGCTGTCAATGACGCTGTTGTTCCACATGCCCCAAACGTTCCCAATCCTATACTATATTGGCTCAAATTCCACCGGACAGGAAATGGTTCTCTGTTGTGGATTTAGCAAATGCCTCCTTTTGTGTATCGGTGCACCCAGATAGTCAATTCTGGTTCGTTTTTTCATTCAAAGGGAAATCATATACCTTCACGCGAGGTTACTGTGAGTCTCCCACCATATATAATGTGGCTCTACACAGGAGTCTGGAGACTCTTGTTCAAACCCCGGGGTCAGTGCAGCTGCAGGATGGAGATAATTGCTTGACTGCGGCACCAACAAAGGAACAATGTGGAAGTAGACCCTTCCGTTGCTCTGCCATCGAGTGCGGGAAGGGCACAAAGCCAATATCGCAAAGCTACAATTTGTGCAACAACAGGTGAAGTTCATAGGTCACCTAATATCTGAATAAGGGAAGGCTATTGGTCAAGACAGAGTTCAAGCAATCCAGCAAATATTCCAAAGCCTCACCGAAGAGACAATTGCTATCCTTTTTGGGTAAATGCTCCTACAGTAGGATGTTTATCACACATTACACAACCCTTGAGGCTTCCCTAAGTGACATAGCCCATGGAAAAGGGTTGCAGAACCAGAGTCCATTACAGTGGACCCCAGAGGCTGACAGTGCCTTTGCTGAATTAAAAAGGGGCGTTCCAAACTACACCGACACTGGCGATTCTGAACCCAAACCAGCCTTTTGTACAAACTGTAGATGATTAGCGTGGCTGCATGACATCTGTGCTGTTCCTGGATCATTGGGGAAGATTGAGGCCGGTAGCATATTTTTCAGCTAAACTTGACCCTGTAGCAGCAGGATTGTCTCAATGCCTGTGAGCTTTGGCTGCAGCTGAAAAGGCTGTTGGAGCATCCAGGGATAAAGTCGGCTGTGGTGAATTAACCCATCTGGTCCCACATGCAGTATCCTGACTGCTTTCCGAGCAAAAGACCACACACATGTCAGCAGCACGTTGGCTCCGATACAATACTGTGTTATTGGATACGCCTAATATTACAATAAAGCGATGTAACGCCCTTAACCCTGCTAGCCTTCTCCCCACAGAAGGAGACAGAGACACACACGATTGTGTTGCTGTAACGAATGAAATTTGCAGCCCTAGACCAGATTTGCAGGATTAACCATGTCAGAATCCAGATATGGAGTTTTTTGTGGATGGGTCAGCATTCAGGAGCAAGGGGACAGGCCAGAATTGTGTTGGGTATGATGCAGTGACTATCTACGAGGTAGTCAAAGAGGGATCACTCCCTTCTCATCTGTCAGGGCCAGCAGCGGAGCTGATTGCCTTGACTGAGGCCTGTAAGTTGGCTGAGGGAAGGAGAGTGAATATTTACACCGATAGCAGATATGTCTTTGGGGTTGTACATAATTTTGGAACCCTGTGGAAACACAGGGGATTCTTGGCCTCCACCAGAAAGCCCATCACACACCGCGACCTGATTTCCGACCTCATGGAAGCAGCCCTGTTTCCTAAATCAATCGCTGTGTGTAAGTGTGAAGCTCACACAAAAAAATAATGATCCTATTTCCCAAGGCAATGCGAGGGCAGACTCAGCAGCAAGAACGGCAGCCCAGCAGCTGCCAACTGAGCAGATTGACATGTTTATGATAAAAATTTGTACTCCAACAGCAGATGTACGGGAGTTACAGTCACAGGCCACACCAGAAGAAAATCGTGAGTGGACGAAAGCAGGATGCAGTGTGAGGGAAGGAGTATGGTGTGGTCCCAATGGGAAACCCTGTCTACCACCATCATTATTTCCATTATATACCAAACTGACACACAGTAAGGACCATGTGTCCAAAGGGTGGGTGTACGACAGTATTTTGGCACACTGGTACACTAAGGGATTTACTCATTAATCCCAGAAATATTGTTTTATCTGTGTCACTAATAATATGGGAAGGGGAATGCAGATAAGTCATACAGCACACCCCCAACCCCAAAAACCTTTTGAACATTTACAGACAGATTTCATTGAGATAACGCCCAGTGAAGGGAAAAGCTATTGTCTGGTAATAGTTGATATGTTTTCCAAATGGGTGGAAGCGTTCCCCACGTCTAAACAGGATGCCAGTGCAATAGCCAAGGCTTTGCTAACTGAGATAATTCCGAGATGGGACATCCCTGAAAGGATCAGTAGTGACAATGGGACACCATTTGCCAATAATGTCTTACAGCAGATCAGTGATTATTTAGTAAAATATATGAGACAACCCTGTGCCTACCACCCAGTGAGTAGTGGGGCAATGGAAAGTGAAAACGCTACCCTAAAAAAATAAATGGACAAAATGTTGTGAGGAACTAGGGGTGACATGGACAAAGGCACTTCCGATTGTGCGAGTGTAAATGAGATCGAGGAGGAGAGGAAGAGTTAATCCTAGCCCGTTTGAGATTTTCTTTGGTAGATCGCCCAACACAGGAATGGGCCCAAGACCGAAGGTAACACAGATAACAGGCCGCTGTGAGGATGAGATGTTGTGATACTGTATAAAACTCTCTGCACTTTTGTCTCAAATACAGAATCAAGTGAAAGCAGAACTACCCCAACCAGCAGGAGGGAAGCTGCATGAACTAGAACCTGGAGACTGGATAGTGGTGAAAGTCTTTAGGAGGAACAACTGGAAGGCGAAGAGGTGGGTTGGAACATTTCAAGTGCTCCTTGTAACACAGACAGCAGTTAAGATCGCAGAAAGAGCCACGTGGGTACACACCAGCCTTTAAAAGCGTGTAGCTGTGCCCGAGGAGATATCGGACAGCACCGGAACCAATAAAGTTCAATTAGTGATTAGAAGTCTTATACGGTTATGGGGCTGCCGCAGCTCACACATGGGCTATGTACAGGGCACACCAGAGCAAGGGAAGATACCACCACAAAGCTGTGTTTCGGGGAGGTGGTATCTGAGGAAAGGCCTGGTGTTTCCTAAATATTTTTTGATGTATAGCTATTACGGCTCTGTATTTCTTTGTAGTTGTTGCTGTAGTTGGGCTTGATGTCATAAAATGACAAAAAGGGGGAAAATGAAATGGGAAATCATCCATTTACTGTGAAATTAATTATCCATTTGCTGTGAAATTTAAAGAGAATGCTTTTCTTTAATTCAATGCTGTACTGATCTTTGTAAACGATGCTTTGATGAAGAGTTGCAGTCAGCTTAACTCTGTGTGAATTCTGTAAACCTTCTCCTTGACCTTGCGATAGTCGAACTCAGCGAAGGCTGAAGAACCATTATGTCTGAAAGACCAGGGAGTTGCCCTTGAGAGTGTGATAAGGAACACTATATGGCAAGCATCTGTACAATGTTTCAGTGCTCTTTGCATTAAGGCATCTGGCGTAGTGAGTCAATCCTGCAGGATTCAAAATAAAGACCTTTCTTTGCTCCTGCTAATAGTTGAGTAGATTTAATTTCCACGACAATGACTCTTGATTGTATTTTAGTTGAGAAAATTTACAGGACCATCTTCATTGATCTGCTCTGATACTAGCTTAATAAACTGACCTTTCTTGACGATACATGTGTTTTCCGTTTGCGTCTCTATTCTAGTTGCTTCTTGTAAATCCAATATTTCTGAGGAACAAATTATTCTCCCCAAATGGTAAACTCTAGAAGTCTCCTCAATATTTTAATTATATTATATTGGCTATTCTTTATTACAGGGTTTGTCTCTTCTTTTATGAAAAGAGATGGTAATTGAAAACTCTTCAGTCCTCTGACCACACTTCCATATCTATGGAGCATTAAATAGTTAAGGTCAATCACTTTGCTGTTGTGTCCATTCCTCAGAAACACTCAGACATCCCATCCAGACTGAGCAAATGTATTAATTTACCACGGTATAAAACAAATTGGTTTGAATGGGGTTAAGTGAACCTGCTCGTTCAGTGATTGTAGTTAATGTCAGTCTCCATGCATCAAATTATTTCACTAAAAGGTTTACTTCCTATTAATAAGGGGGGGGGGGGGGGGGGGGGCTCTTACAATCTGATCACACAATATCAGTAAGAACTTAACTTGCAGCACTAACCAGGATCAACAGTTCAAGAGTGAGGGAGAGCAGAGATCAGAGTCTGAGAACAATGCACGATAATGTCCCAACAATGGACCAGAATATGAGAACAATAGACTGGAATGTTCCAATACTGACCAGGGGTTTACATTTGGGTCTTCACAATCTTCCTCAAGATTGGGTGGACCTTAAGAGTGCTTTGGCTGATTCAAGCTGATTTCTCTCCTCACTATTATTCCTGGTAAGTCTTTCTATTTGACTATGAATTCATCAATCTTTGTTGAACTAACTTACTGTCCTCGTAACTTAAATACTGAAAAAAAGGAAGCTGTTGCCATGACTTCTGTTCACAAACTCCATTCCTAACCAAGCAATTTTAATGCCAATATCTGAAGTGGAATCAAACTGCGTATAACTCCAACATATACTTCGGCTCTAAGCTGATATCTATTTCCATATTCTCTCCAGCACCAATCCTGTTCACCATCAACTACGCAATATCTCAGGTCTCCCATTTTGTCTCAGTCTACCTGCTGAAAAAACCATCATTTGCACCTTTGTTTTATCCAGATTCAACTGTTCTTATTCTCTTCCCTGTTCTAGTCAAAATAATTTGACTAGAAATATTGAGTGTTCTCCCTGAAAGATGCTGACTTCAGGAGAGTCAGTGGGATTGTGTTAATATCACTACACTTGCAATCAGAGCCCCAGGCTATTACTGTGGTAGTCAGAGCCTTTTTCCAAGGATACCAATCTCAATTACAAGGGGACATAGTTTTAAGGTAAGAAGGGAAAGTTTAAAGGAGATGTGAGACAGCTTTTTTACACCAATGGTGATAAGTACCTGAAATGTGCTTCTGAAAGGTAATGGTGGAGGTGGAAACAATAGCAATTTCTTGAATAGGTAGGGAATCAAGGGATATGGACCATGAAAAGATAAATAGTTTTTCATTTGGAAAGGCATCACGTGTGAGCACAGTCTTAGTGGGCCAAAGGGCCTGTTCCTGTGCTGTACTGTTCTTTATTCATTATTCTCTGTTTCCTCTATAGTTTAAATTAGATTAGATTACTTACAGTGTGGAAACAGGCCCTTCGGTCCAATAAGTCCACACCGACCCATTCCCCTACATTTACCCCTGCACCTGTTTGAGGTTTGGGAGTTCTTTAAAGACGAGCAACAACTGCCAATTTCCGAGCACCATCCTACAACTCATCCGCTTTATCCTCAATTACAATGTCTTCACCTTTGACAACAGGTTCTTCATCCAGACACATGGTTCAACCACGGGGACCAAAGTTTCACCCCAATATGCCAACATCTTTAGGCTCATGTCTGAACAAGACTTCTTCTTTACGCAGGACCTCCAACCAACACTATACACCAGGTACATCAACGACATTTTCTTCCTCTGGACCCATGGCGAGGAGTCACTGATAAAACTACACAGTGATATCAACAAGTTTCATCCCACCATCACACTCACAATGGACTACTCTCTACTGTCTCATTTTGGACACATGTATCTCCATCAAGGATGGGCACCTCACTCTACCGCAAACCCACAGATAACCTCACAGTGCTACACTTCTCCAGCTTCCACCCAAAACATATTAAAACAGCCAGCCCCTATGGACAAGCCCGACACATACACAGAATCTGTTCAGATGAGGAGGAGTTGTTTAAAAGAGTTAAATCATCTCCTTGGTACACTGTGCGGTACGTTCTAAGTGCTGAATACAAGTTTCTCTGCAACTCTTTAGAGGGGCTGAATGGTTTATTCCTGTGCCTCAGTAATAGCCTTGAGAAATTCTGTCAGAGACGTGTTGTGTGACATTACATGGGACGTATGAGCTCCAGTTGGCCATTCGGTCTGTGCTACACCATTCAGACAGATCAGAGCTGATCTGACTGTGGCTGAACTCCCTGTCCATCTCTGTTCCCAATAACCAAGGGCTTCCTTGACCACCAAGGAGCTACTGAGCTCAGCCTTGAATATCTTCACTGCTCCCTGCAGGTGAGAATGACACAGTTAGCACATCCCTCAGGACAAAGGAGCATCCTCACCTCAATCTGAAATGGGAGCACCCTTATATTTAAAGTGATTGTCCTTGGACCAAATCACCTCCTATTTGTGACATGATGCACAACAAATCGTAGACCATTCAACCACAACAAACCTGACCTACATAAGCACTGGCTGTCTAGTTGATCAAATATCTATCAAATTCAGCCTTCACTGCTCTCTGGGCAACACATTATCAGATCCATCCTTATCTCAGTCTGAAATGGAAGAGGCTACATTTTCAAACATTCTCCAGTTCCCCTAGTTCGACACACCCACACGTGGGGATCCATCCTCTCAGCATCCAGCCTGTGAAGTCCTCTCAGGGTCAGTTATGTCTCAATATGATCATGTCTGTTTCTGCTGAACTTCAAAGGTTATCCATTCAAACTGCGCAACATTTCCACATGGGATGAACTGGTCATCCCAGGAATCAACTGAGTGGGCTGTGTCCATACACCTTCTCGTGTAATTAAATTCTTTCTGAGGTAAAGAGATTTTAAAAAGCCCGATGCAGTCCTCCAGCTGCGATCTCAGTAAAACTGGGAACAACTGCAGCAACGCTTCCTTCATGGGTGACTCCTTGCAAGAAACATTAACATTGAGACAAGAGCCGGAGGACACTTGATTTCTTAAGTCTTAAAGAAGGCAACTTTGATTGGTTAAGATTCGGAGATGGCGGTGTTGGACTGGGGTGTAAAAAGTTAAAAATCACACAATACCATGTTATAGTCTAACAGGTTTAATTGGAAGCACACTAGCTTTCGGAGCGACGCTCCTTCATCAGGTGATAGTGGAGGGCTCGATCGTAACACAGAATTTATAGCAAAAATTTACAGTGTGATGTAACTGAAATTATACATTGAAAAATTGATTGTCTGTTAAGCCTTTCATCTGTTAGAATACAGTGATAGTTTCACTTCTTTCATGTGTAAATCACAAAACCCATTTTTTAAAAGTTGCATTCTCGGGTTAGCTGTTAACAATGGTGATAGCTAGACAATATGTTGAAGGTGTTAGCTCCCTGTGTTCTCTGTCTATGACCTGATGTTTAGATTGATTCTAATCTAAAAATTGAGAGAACAGAGTTTTACATAAATTCATGCATTTTTTGAGCTCAGAGTTCTACATGAATGTATGTACCTTTTGAACAAACTACATGTAGTATATGTGTGCATGTGGGTCTTTGTCTGTCTGTGTGTGTCTGTCTGGGGTGGGGGTTGTGAGTGTGAGAAAGTGTGTGTGTGTGTGTAGTGAGTGCAGAGTGTCTTAAGTCTGTGAGGGTGTGCATGTTTGGGAGTATGCGTGTCTTTCAGGGTGTGTGTAGGTGTCTGTGTGCGCGTCTGTGTGCATGTGAGGGTGTGTGTGTAGGAATATCTGTGTGTGTGTGTGTGTGTGTGTGTGTGTGTGTGTGTGTGTGTAGTAATGGTGATCACCTGTAATGTGACAAGGTCCCGGTTGAGGCCCTCCCTATGGGTACTGAACTTAGCTATCAGCCTCTGCTAGGCCACATTCCTCTGCTGCCTGTCCCGAAGTCCACCTTGGAGGATGTTCACCCGAAGGTCCGAGGCTGAATGTCCTGGGCCACTGAAGCGTTCCCCAACTGGGAGTGAACCCTCCAGTCTGTTGATTGTTGTGTGGTCCCCACTCTTCCGTGACCAAAATTTGATTAATTTTAAAGTAGCAATGGTTTTTTGTGTGGGAAATCATGTCACACGAATTTGACTGATTTTTCTGAAGAAGTAACAAAGAGGATTGATGAGGGCAGAGCGGTGAATGGGATCCGTATGGACTTCAGTAAGGTGTTTAACAAGGTTCCCCATGGAATACTGGTTAGCAAGGTTACATCATATGGAATACAGGGAGAATTAGCCATTTGAATTGACTCAAAGGCAAGAGGTGGTGGTGTAAGGGTGCTTTTCAGACTGGAGGCCTATGCCCAGTGGTGTGCTCCAAGGATCGGTGCTGAGTCCACTGCTTTTCATCATTTATATACATGATTTGGATGCAAACATAGGAGGTATAGTTAGTAAGTTTGCAGGTGGCAACAAAATTGGGGGTGCAGTGGACAGTGAAGAAGGTTACCTTAGAGTACAATGGGATCTTGATCAAATGGGCCAATGGGCCGAGCAGTGGCTGTTGGAGTTTAGTTGAGATAAATATGAGGTACTGCATTTTGGAAAAGCAAATCAGAGCACGTCATATCCACTTAAAGGTAAGGGTGTGTTGCTGAACAAAGAGACATTGGAGTGCAGGTTCATAGTTCTTTGTAAGTAGAGTTGCAGGCAGATAGGATAGTGAAGAAGGCATTTGGCATGCTTTCCTTTATTGGTCAGATGATTGAGTATCGGAATTAGGAGGTCATGTTGTGGCTATACAGGACATTGGTTAGGCCACGTGCAATTCTGGTCTCCTTCCAAACGAAGAATGTTGTGAATCTTGAAAGGGTTCAGAAAATATTTACAAAGATATTGCCAGGGTGGAGGATTTCAGCTGTAGTGAGAGGCTGAAATAGGCTGGGGCTGTTTTCCCTGGAGTGTTGGAGACTGCTCAAGTTTCATAAAATCACGAGGGGCATGGATCGGACGAAGTCTTTTCCCTGGGGTGAGAGAGTCCCAAATTGGAGGGCATGGGCTTAGAGTAAGAGGGAAAGATATAAAATGGACCTAAGGAGACAACTTTTTCACATAGAGGATGGTGTGTGTATGGAATGAGCTACCAGAGGAAGCAGTGGAGATTGGTACAATTACAGCATTTAAAAGGCATCTGGACGGGTGTATGAATAGTAAAGTTTGGAGGGATACAGGCCAGGTGCTGGCAATAGAGACGAGATTAGGTTAGGATATCTGGTTGGCATGAATGAGGTGGACCAAAGGGCTTGTTTCCATGCTGTACATCTCTATGACTAAGTGCAGTATATCAGAGCATTCAGGGCTCCCTTAGTGACAACAAGGGAGTATTTGAACAGTGGTGATATTTACACTCTAAATCTACACATCTGCACATGACAAACACCTCAACGGACAGAGACCAGGAGGAAAATCTGTCAAGAATTTAATTCTCTAACCAGAGACGGTGAGAACGAGAACATTTCTGGGCTCCCTACACAACACTGCACTCACCCCCTCCCTGAATGATAGTTACCCAAAACTGCAACCTCCCCCTGCCTGACTGATCCCTACCCAACACTGCACTCACCCCCTGCCTGACTGATCCCTACCCAACACTGCACTCACCATCTCCCTGACTGATCCCTACCCAACACTGCACCCAACCCTCACTGACTGATCCCTACCCAACACTGCAATCATCCCCTCCCTGACTGATCCCTACCCAACACTGCACTCACCCCGTCCCTGACTGATCCCTACCCAACACTGCAATCTCCCCCTCCCTGACTGATCCCTACCCAACACTGCAATCTCCCCCTCCCTGACTGATCCCTACCCAACACTGCAATATCCAGCTCCCTGACTGATCCCTACCCAACACTGTAATCTCCCCCTCCCTTACTGATCCCTGCCCAACACTGCAATCTCCCCCTCCCTGACTGATCCCTACCCAATACTACAATCACACCCTCCCTGACTGATCCCTAACCAACACTGCAATCTCCCCCTCCCTGACTGATCCCTACCCAACACTGCAATCTCCCCCTCCCTGACAGATCCCTACCCAACATTGCAATCTCACCCTCCCTAAATGATCACTACCCAACACTGCACTCACCCAATCCCTGACTGATCCCGACCCAACACTGCAATCTCCCCCTCCCTGACTGATCCCTACCCAACACTGCCATCACCCCCTCCATGACTGATCCCTACCCAACACTGCACTCACCCCCTCCCTGACTGATCCCTACCCAACACTGCAATCTCCCACTCCCTGACTGATCCCTGCACAACACTGCACTCACCCCCTCCCTGACTCATCCCTACCCAACACTGCAATATCCCCCTCCCTGACTAATCCCTACCCAATACTGCAATCTCACCCTCCCTGATTGATCCCTACCCAACACTGCAATCTCCCCCTCCCTGACTGATTCATACCCAACACTGCAATCTCCCCCTCCCTGACTGATCCCTACCCAACACTGCACTCACCCCCTCCCTGACTGATCCCTACCCAACACTGCAATCTCCCCCTCCCTTACTGCTCCCTCCCCAACACAGCAATCTCCCCCTCCCTGACTGATCCATACCCAACAATGCAATCTCCCCCTCCCTGACTGATCCCTATCCAACAATGCAATCTCCCCCTCCCTGACTGATCCCTACCCAACACTGCAATCACCCCCTCCCTGACTGATTCCTACCCAACACTGCAATCTCCCCCTCCCTGACTGATCCCTACACAACATTGCAATCTTCCCTTCCCTGATTGATCCCTACCCAACACTGCAATCTCCCCCTCCCTGACTGATCCCTCCCCAACACAGCAATCTCCCCCTCCCTGAGTGATCCCTACCCAACACTGCAATCGCCCCCGTCCCTGACCGATCCCTCCACAATTCAGCAAACTCCCCCTTCCTGACTGATCCCTACCCAACACTGCACTCACCCCCTGCCTGACTGATCCCTACCCAACACTGCATTCTCCCCCTCCCTGACTGATCCCTACCCAACACTGCAATCTCCCCCTCCCTGACTGATCCCTTCCCAACACTGCAATCTCCCCCTCCCTGACTGATCCCTACCGAACACTGCAATCACCCCTCGCTGACTGATCCCTACCCAATACTGCAATCTCCCCTTCCCTGACTCAACCCTGCACAACACTGCACTCACCCACACCCTGACTCATCCCTACCCAACACTGCAATCTACCCCTCCCTGACTGATCCCTACCCAATACTGCAATCTCCACCTCCCTGATTGATCCCTACCCAACACTGCAATCTCTACCTCCCTGACTGAATCCTACCCAACACTGCACTCTCCCCCACCCTGACTGATCCCTACCCAAGACTGCAATCTTCCCTTCCCTGACTGATCCCGACCCAACACTTCAAACTCCCCCTCCCTTACTGATCCCTCCCCAACACAGCAATCTCCCCCTCTCTGACGATCCCTATCCAACACTGCAATCTCACCCTCCCTGACTGATCCCTACCCAACACTGCAATCTCCCCCCGCCTGACTGGTCCCTACCCAACACTACAATCTCATCCTCCCTGACTGAACTCTACCCAACACTGCACTCACCCCATCCCTGACTGATCGCTACCCAACACTGCACTCACCCTCTCCCTGACTGATCCCTATCTAACACTGCAATCTCCCCCTCCCTGACAGATCCCTACCCTACACTGCAATCTCCCCCTCCCTGATTGATCCCTACCCAACACTGCAATCTCCCCATCCCTGACTGATCCCTACCCAACACTGCAATCTCCCCCTCCCTGACTGATCCCTACTTAACTCGGAAATCACCCCCTCACTTGCTGATCCCTACCCAACACTGCACTCACCCCCTCCCTGACTGATCACTACCCAACACTGCAATCTCCCCCTCCCTGACTGATCCCTACCCAACACTGCAATCTTCCCCTCCCTGACTGATCCCTGCACAACACTGCAATCACCCCCTCCCTGACTGATCCAGACCCAACACTGCAATCTCCCCCTCCCTGACTGATCCCTACCCAATACTGCAATCTCCCACTCTCTGATTGATCCCTACCCAACACTGCAATCTCCCCCTCCCTGACTGATTCCTACCCAACACTGCAATCTCCCCCTCCCTGAATGATCCCTAGCCAACACTGAAATCATCCCTTCCCTGACTGATCCCAAGCCAACACTGCAAACTCCCGCTCCCTTACTGATCCATCCCCAGCACAGCAATCTCCCCCTCCCTGACTGATCTCTACCCAACACTGCAATCTCCCCCTCCCTGACTGATCCCTACCCAACACTGCAATCTCACCCTCCCTGACTGATCCCTACCCAACACCGCAATCTCCCCCTCCCTGACTGATCCCTACCCAACACTGCAATCTCCCCCTCCCAAACTGATCCCTGCACAACGCTGCACTCACCCCCTCCCTGACTGATCCCTGCCCCACACTGCACTCACCCCCTCCCTGACTGATCCCTACCCAACACTGCAATCTCCCCCTCCCTGACTGATCCCTACCAACACTGCAATCTCCCCCTCCCTGACTGATCCCGACCCAAAACTGCAATCTCCCCCTCCCTGACTGATCCCGACCCAACACTGCAATCTCCACCTCAATGACTGATCCCTACCAAATACTGCAATTTCCCCCTCCCTGACTGATCCCTACCCAACACTGCAATCTCCCCCTCCCTGACTGATCCCTACCTAACACTGCAATCACCCCCTCCCTGACTGATCCCTACCCAACACTGCACTCACCTCCTCCCTGACTGATCCCTACCCAACACTGCAATCTCCCACTCCCTGACTGATCCCTACCCAACACTGCACTCACCTCCTCCCTGACTGATCCCTACCCAACACCGCAATCTCCCACTCCCTGACTGATCCCTACCCAACACTGCACTGACCCACTCCCTCACTGATCACTACCCAACACTGCAATCTCCCCCTCCCTGACTGATCCCTACCCAACACTGCAATCTCCCACTCCCTGACTGATCACTGAACAACACTGCACTCACCCCCTCCGTGACTCATCCCTACCCAACAGTGCAATTTCCCTCTCCCTGACTAATCCCTACCCTATACTGCAATCTCCCCCTACCTTACTGATCCCTACCAAACACTGCAATCTCCCCCTCACTGATTGATCCCTACCCCACACTGCAATCTCCCCCTCCCTGACTGATTCCTACCCAACACTGCAATCTCCCCCGACCTTACTGATCCCTACCCAACACTGCAATCTTCCCTTCCCTGACTGATCCCGATCCAACACTGCACACTCCCCCTCCCTTACTGATCCCTCCCCAAAACAGCAATCTTTTCCTCCCTGACTGATCCATACCCAACACTGCAATCTCCCCCTCCCTGACTGATCCCTATCCAACAATGCAATCTCCCCCTCTCTGACTGATCCCGACCCAACACTGCAATCACCCCCTCCCTGACTGATTCCGACCCAAAACTGCAATCTCCCCCTCCCTGACTGATCCCTACACAACACTGCAATCTTCCCTTCCCTGAATGATCCCTACCCAACACTGCAATCTCCCCCTCCCTTACAGATCCCACCCCAACACAGCAATCTCCCCCTCCCTGACTGATCCCTACCCAACACTGCAATCACCCCCGTCCCTGACCGATCCCTCCACAATTCAGCAAACTCCCCCTCCCTGACTGATCCCTACCCAACACTGCACTCACCCCTGCCTGACTGATCCCTACCCAACACTGCAATCTCCCCCTCCCTGACTGATCCCTACCCAACACTGCAATCTCCCCTCGCTGACTGATCCCTACCCAACACTGCAATCTCCCCCTCCCTGACTGATCCCTGCACAACACTGCACTCACCCACTCCCTGACTCATCCCTACCCAACACTGCAATCTACCCCTCCCTGACTGATCCCTACCCAATACTGCAAACTCCCCCTCCCTGATTGATCCCTACCCTACACTGCAAACTCTCCCTCCCTTACTGATCCGTCCCCAACACAGCAATCTCCCCCTCCCTGACGATCCCTACCCAACACTGCAATCTCACCCTCCCTGACTGATCTAAACCCAACACTGCACTCACCCCATCCCTGACTGATCCCTACCCAACACTGCACTCACCCACTCCGTGACTGATCCCTACCGAACACAGCAATCTCCCCCTCCCTGACTGATCCCTACCCAACACTGCAATCTACCCCTCACTTACTGATCCCTACTCAACACTGCAATCTCCCCCTCCCTGACTGATCCCTTCACATCACTGCACTAACCCCCTCCCTGACTGATCCCTCCCCAACACAGCAATCTCCCCCTCCCTGACTGATCCCTACCCAACACTGCAATCTCCCGCTGCCTGACTGATCCCTACCCAACACTGCAATCTCATCCTCCCTGACTGAACCCTACCCAACACTGCACTCACCTCATCCCTGACTGATCCCTTCCCAACACTGCACTCACCCTCTCCCTGACTCATCCCTACCTAACATTGCAATCACCCCTCCCTGACTGATCCCTACCCAACACTGCACTCATCCCCTGCCTGACTGATCCCTACCCACCACTGCACTCACCCCCTCCCTGACTGATCCCTACCCAACACTGCAATCTCCCTCTCCCTGACTGATCCCTGCACAACACTGCACTCACCCCCTGCCTGACTGATCCCTACCCTTCACTGCAATCTCCCCCTCGTTGACTGATCCCTACCCAACACTGCAATCTCCCCCTCCCTGACTGATCCCTACCCAACACTGCAATCTCCCCTCGCTGACTGATCCCTACCCAACACTGCAATCTCCCCCTCCCTGACTGATCCTGCACAACACTGCACTAACCCACTCCATGACTCATCCCTACCCAACACTGCAATCTACCCCTCCCTGACTGATCCCTACCCAATACTGCAATCTCCCCCTCCCTGATTGATCCCTACCCAACACTGCAATCTCTCCCTCCCTGACTGAATCCTACCCAACACTGCACTCTCCCCCACCCTGACTGATCCCGACCCAACACTGCAAACTCCCCCTCCCTTACTGATCCCTCCCCAACACAGCAATATCCCCCTCCCTGACGATCCCTACTAAACACTGCAATCTCACCCTCCCTGCGTGATTCCAACCCAACACTGCACTCACCCCATCCCTGACTGATCCCTACCCAACACTGCACTCACCCCCTCCCTGACTGATCCCTACCCAACACTGCAATCTCCCCCTCGCTGACTGATCGCTTCACAACACTGCACTAACACCCTCCCTGACTGATCCCTCCCCAACACAGCAATCTCCCCCTCCCTGACTGTAACCTACCCAACACTGCAATCTCCCCCTGCCTGACTGATCCCTATCCAACACTGCAATCTCATCCTCCCTGACTGAACCCTACCCAACACTGCACTCACCCCATCCCTGTCTGATCCCTTCCCAACACTGCACTCACCCTCTCCCTGACTGATCCCTACCTAACACTGCAATCACCCCTCCCTGACTGATCCCGACCCAACACTGCAAACTCCCCCTCCCTTACTTATCCCTCCCCAACACAGCAATCTCCCCCTCCCTGACTGAAAAATACCCAACACTGCAATCGCCCCCTCCCTGACTGATCCCTATCCAACAATGCAATCTCCCCCTCCCTGACTGATCCCTACCCAACACTGCAATCACCCCCTCCCTGACTGATTCCTACCCAACGCTGCAATCTCCCCCTCCCTGACTGATCCCTACACAAAACTGCAATCTTCCCTTCCCTGATTGATCCCTACCCAACACTGCAATCTCCCTCTACCTTACTGATCACTCCCCAACACAGCAATCTCCCCCTCCCTGACTGATCCCTACCCAACACTGCAATCACCCCCGTCCCTGACCGATCCCTCCACAACACTGCAATCTTCCCTTCCCTGATTGATCCCTACCCAACACTGCAATCTCCCCCTGCCTGACTGATCCCTACCCAACACTGCAATCTCATCCTCGCTGACTGAACCCGACGCAACACTGCAATCACCCCATCCCTGACTGATCCCTTCCCAACACTGCACTCACCCTCTCCCTGACTGATCCCTACCTAACACTGCAATCACCCCTCCCTGACTGATCCCGACCCAACACTGCAAACTCCCCCTCCCTTACTGATCCCTCCCCAACACAGCAATCTCCCCCTCCCTGACTGATCCATACCCAACACTGCAATCTCCCCCTCCCTGACTGATCCCTATCCAACAATGCAATCTCACCCTCCCTGACTGATCCATACCCAACACTGCAATCACCCCCTCCCTGACTGATTCCTACCCAACACTGCAATCTCCCCCTCCCTGACTGATCCCTACACAACACTGCAATCTTCCCTTCCCTGATTGATCCCTACCCAACACTGCAATCTCCCTCTCGCTTACTGATCCCTCCCCAACACAGCAATCTCACCCTCCCTGACTGATCCCTACCCAACACTGCAATCACCCCCGTCCCTGACCGATCCCTCCACAATTCAGCAAACTCCCCCTCCCTGACTGATCCCTACCCAACACTGCACTCACCCGCTGCCTGACTGATCCCTACACAACACTGCAATCTCCCCCTCCCTTACTGATCCCTCCCCAACACAGCAATCTCCTACTCCCTGACTGATCCATACCCAACACTGCAATCTCCCCCTCCCTGACTGATCCCTATCCAACAATGCAATCTCCCCCTCCCTGACTGATCCCTACCCAACACTGCAATCACCCCCTCCCTGACTGATTCCTACCCAACACTTCAATCTCCCCCTCCCTCACTGATCCCTACACAACATTTCAATCTTCCCTTCCCTGATTGATCCCTAACCAACACTGCAATCTCCCCCTCCCTGACTGAACCCTGCACAACACTGCACTCACCCACACCCTGACTCATCCCTACCCAACACTGCAATCTACCCCTCCCTGACTGATCCCTACCCAATACTGCAATCTCCACCTCCCTGATTGATCCCTACCCAACACTGCAATCTCTACCTCCCTGACTGAATCCTACCCAACACTGCACTCTCCCCTACCCTGACTGATCCCTACCCAAGACTGCAATCTTCCCTTCCCTGACTGATCCCGACCCAACACTTCAAACTCCCCCTCCCTTACTGATCCCTCCCCAACACAGCAATCTCCCCCTCCCTGACGATCCCTACCCAACACTGCAATCTCACCCTCCCTGACTGATCCCTACCCAACACTGCAATATCCCCCCGCCTGACTGGTCCCTACCCAACACTACAATCTCATCCTCCCTGACTGAACTCTACCCAACACTGCACTCACCCCATCCCTGACTGATCGCTTCCCAACACTGCACTCACCCTCTCCCTGACTGATCCCTACCTAACACTGCAATCTCCCCCTCCCTGACAGATCCCTACCCAACACCGCAATCTCCCCCTCCCTGACTGATCCCTACTTAACTCGGAAATCACCCCCTCACTTGCTGATCCCTACCCAACACTGCACTCACCCCCTCCCTGACTGATCACTACCCAACACTGTAATCTCCCCCTCCCTGACTGATCCCTACCCAACACTGCAATCTTCCCCTCCCTGACTGATCCCTGCACAACACTGCAATCACCCCCTCCCTGACTGATCCCGACCCAACACTGCAATCTCCCCCTCCCTGACTGATCCCTACCCAATACTGCAATCTCCCACTCTCTGAATGATCCCTACCCAACACTGCAATCTCCCCCTCCCTGACTGATTCCTAAACAACACTGCAATCTCCCCCTCCCTGAATGATCCCTAGCCAACACTGAAATCATCCCTTCCCTGACTGATCCCAAGCCAACACTGCAAACTCCCGCTCCCTTACTGATCCATCCCCAGAACAGCAATCTCCCCCTCCCTGACTGATCTCTACCCAACACTGCAATCTCCCCCTCCCTGACTGATCCCTAACCAACACTGCAATATCACCCTCCCTGACTGATCCCTACCCAACACCGCAATCTCCCCCTCCCTGACTGATCCCTACCCAACACTGCAATCTCCCCCTCCCAAACTGATCCCTGCACAACGCTGCACTCACCCCCTCCCTGACTGATCCCTGCCCCACACTGCACTCACCCCCTCCCTGACTGATCCCTACCCAACACTGCAATCTCCCCCTCACTGACTGATCCCTACCCAACACTGCAATCTCCCCCTCCCTGACTGATCCCGACCCAAAACTGCAATCTCCCCCTCCCTGACTGATCCCGACCCAACACTGCAATCTCCACCTCACTGACTGATCCCTACCCAATACTGCAATTTCCCCCTCCCTGACTGATCCCTACACAACACTGCAATCTCCCCCTCCCTGACTGATCCCTACCTAACACTGCAATCACCCCCTCCCTGACTGATCCCTACCCAACACTGCACTCACCTCCTCCCTGACTGATCCCTACACAACACTGCAATCTCCCCCTCCCTGACTGATCCCTACCCAACACTGCACTGACCCACACCCTGACTGATACCTACCCAACACCGCAATCTCCCCCTCCCTGACTGATCCCTACCCAACACTGCAATCTCCCACTCCCTGACTGATCCCTGCACAACACTGCACTCATCCACTCCCTGACTCATCCCTACCCAACACTGCAATCTTCCCCTCCCTGACTGATCCCTACCCAATACTGCAATCTCCCCCTCCCTGATTGATCCCTACCCTACACTGCAATCTCTCCCTCCCTGACTGAATCCTACCCAACACTGCACTCTCCCCCACCCTGACTGATCCCGACCCAACACTGCAAAATCCCCCTCCCTTACTGATCCCTCCCCAACACAGCAATATCACCCTCCCTGA
Organism: Chiloscyllium punctatum; assembly: GCF_047496795.1. NCBI lineage: Eukaryota > Metazoa > Chordata > Chondrichthyes > Orectolobiformes > Hemiscylliidae > Chiloscyllium > Chiloscyllium punctatum. The sequence goes on along the minus strand of NC_092761.1, from coordinate 35,637,452 downwards.
CGATCCCTACCCAACACTGCAATCTCACCCTCCCTGACTGATCCCTACCCAACACTGCACTCACCCCATCCCTGACTGATCCTTACCCAACACTGCACTCACCCACTCCCTGACTGATCCCTACCTAACACAGCAATCTCCCCCTCCCTGACTGATCCCTACCCAACACTGCAATCTGCACCTCACTTACTGATCCCTACCCAACACTGCAATCTCCCCCTCCCTGACTGATACCTTCACATCACTGCACTAACCCCCTCCCTGACTGATCCCTCCCCAACACAGCAATCTCCCCCTCCCTGACTGATCCCTACCCAACACTGCAATCTCCCCCTGCCTGACTGATCCCTCCCCAACACTGCAATCTCATCCTCCCTGACTGAACCCTACCCAACACTGCACTCACCTCATCCCTGACTGATCCCTTCCCAACACTGCACTCACCCTCTCCCTGACTCATCCCTAACTAACACTGCAATCACCCCTCCCTGACTGATCCCTACCCAACACTGCACTCACCCCCTGCCTGACTGATCCCTACGCACCACTGCACTCACCCCCTCCATGACTGATCCCTGCACAACACTGCACTCACCCCCTGCCTGACTGATCCCTACCCTTCACTGCAATCTCCCCCTCGTTGACTGATCCCTACCCAACACTGCAATCTCCCCCTCCCTGACTGATCCCTACCCAACACTGCAATCTCCCCTCGCTGACTGATCCCTACCCAACACTGCAATCTCCCCCTCCCTGACTGATCCTGCACAACACTGCACTAACCCACTCCATGACTCATCCCTACCCAACACTGCAATCTATCCCTCCCTGACTGATCCCTACCCAATACTGCAATCTCCCCCTCCCTGATTGATCCCTACCCAACACTGCAATCTCTCCCTCCCTGACTGAATCCTACCCAACACTGCACTCTCCCCCACCCTGACTGATCCCGACCCAACACTGCAAACTCCCCCTCCCTTACTGATCCCTCCCCAACACAGCAATATCCCCCTCCCTGACGATCCCTACTAAACACTGCAATCTCACCCTCCCTGCGTGATCCCTACCCAACACTGCACTCACCCCATCCCTGACTGATCCCTACCCAACACTGCACTCACCCCCTCCCTGACTGATCCCTACCTAACACAGCAATCTCCCCCTCCCTGACTGATCCCTACCCAACACTGCAATCTACCCATCCCTGACTGATCCCTACCCAACACTGCAATCACCCCCTCGCTGACTGATCGCTGCACAACACTGCACTAACACCCTCCCTAACTGATCCCTCCCCAACACAGCAATCTCCCCCTCCCTGACTGATCCCTACCCAACACTGCAATCTCCCCCTGCCTGACTGATCCCTATCCAACACTGCAATCTCATCCTCCCTGACTGAACCCTACCCAACACTGCAATCACCCCTCCCTGACTGATCCCGACCCAACACTGCAAACTCCCCCTCCCTTACTTATCCCTCCCCAACACAGCAATCTCCCCCTCCCTGACTGATCCCTACCCAACACTGCAATCACCCCCTCCCTGACTGATTCCTACCCAACAATGCAATCTCCCACTCCCTGACTGATCCCTACCTAACACAGCAATCTCCCCCTCCCTGACTGATCCCTACCCAACACTGCAATCTCCCTCTAGCTTACTGATCCCTCCCCAACACAGCAATCTCCCCCTCCCTGACTGATCCCTACCCAACACTGCAATCACCCCCGTCCCTGACCGATCCCTCCACAACACTGCAATCTTCCCTTCCCTGATTGATCCCTACCCAACACTGCAATCTCCCCCTGCCTGACTGATCCCTACCCAACACTGCAATCTCATCCTCGCTGACTGAACCCTACCCAACACTGCAATCACCCCATCCCTGACTGATCCCTTCCCAACACTGCACTCACCCTCTCCCTGACTGATCCCTACCTAACACTGCAATCACCCCTCCCTGACTGATCCCGACCCAACACTGCAAACTCCCCCTCCCTTACTGATCCCTCCCCAACACAGCAATCTCCCCCTCCCTGACTGATCCATACCCAACACTGCAATCTCCCCCTCCCTGACTGATCCCTATCCAACAATGCAATCTCCCCCTCCCTGACTGATCCCTACCCAACACTGCAATCACCCCCTCCCTGACTGATCCCTACACAACACTGCAATCACCCCCGTCCCTGACCGATCCCTCCACAACACTGCAATCTTCCCTTCCCTGATTGATCCCTACCCAACACTGCAATCTCCCCCTTCCTGACTGATCCCTACCCAACACTGCAATCTCATCCTCCATGACAGAACCCTACCCAACACTGCACTCACCCCATCCCAAACTGATCCCTTCCCAACACTGCAATCTCCCCCTTCCTGAATGATTCCTACCCAACACTGCAATCTCCCTCTTCCTTACTGATCCCTCCCCAACACAGCAATCTCCCCCTCCCTGACTGATCCCTACCCAACACTGCAATCACCCCCGTCCGTGACCGATCCCTCCACAATTCAGCAAACTACCCCTCCCTGACTGATCCCTACCCAACACTGCACTCACCCCCTGCCTGACTGATCCCTACCCAACACTGCAATCTCCCCCTCCCTGACTGATCCCTACCCAACACTGCAATCTCCCCTCGCCTACTGATCCCTACCCAACACTGCAATCTCCCCCTCCCTGACTGATCCCTACCCAACACTGCAATCTCCCCTCCCTGACTGATCTCTACCCAACACTGCAATCTCCCCCTCCCTGACTGATCCCTGCACAACACTGCACTCACCCACTCCCTGAATCATCCCTACCCAACACTGCAATCTACCCCTCCCTCACTGATCCCTACCCAATACTGCAATCTCCCCCTCCCTGATTGATCCCTACCCAACACTGCAATCTCTCCCTCCCTGACTGAATCCTACCCAACACTGCACTCTCCCCCACCCTGACTGATCCCGACTCAACACTGCAAACTCCCCCTCCCTTACTGATCCCTCCCCAACACAGCAATCTCCCCCTCCCCGACGATCCCTACCCAACACTGCAATCTCACCCTCCCTGACTGATCACTAACCAACACTGCACACACCCCATCCCTGACTGATCCCTACCAAACACTGCACTCACCCCCTCCCTGACTGATCCCTAACTAACAAAGCAATCTCCCCCTCCCTGACTGATCCCTACCCAACACTGCAATCTACCCCACCCTGACTGATCCCTACCCAACACTGCAATCTCCCCCTCCCTCACTGATCCCTGCACAACACTGCACTAACCCCCTCCCTGACTGATCCCTCCCCAACACAGCAATCTCCCCCTCCCTGACTGATCCCTACCCAACACTGCAATATCCCCCTGCCTGACTGATCCCTACCCAACACTGCAATCTCATCCTCCCTGACAGAACCTTCCCCAAAACTGCACTCACACCATCCCTGACTGATCCCTTCCCAACACTGCACTCACCCTCTCCCTGACTGATCCCTACCTAACACTGCAATCACCCCTCCCTGACTGATCCCTACCGAACACTGCACTCACCCCCTCCCTGACTGATCCCTACCCAACACTGCAATCTCCCCCTCCCTGACTGATCCCTACCCAACACTGCAATCTCCCTCTCCCTGACTGATCCCTTCACAACACTGCATTCACCCCCTCCCTGAATGATCCCTACCCAACACAGCAGTCTCCCCCTCCCTGACTGATCCCTACCCGACACTGCAATCTCCATCTCCCTGACTGATCCCTTCACAACACTGCAATCTCCCTCTCCCTGACTGATCCCTACCCAACACTGCACTCAACCCATCCCTGACTGATCCCTATTCAACAATGCAATCTCCCCCTCCCTGACTGATCCCTACCCAACACTGCAATCACCCCCTCCCTGACTGATCCCTACCCAACACTGCAATCTCTCCCTCACTGACTGATCCCTACCCAACACTGCAATCTCCCTCTCCCTGAATGATCCCTACCCAACACTGAAATCTCCCCCTCCCTGACTGATCCCTACCCAACACTGCAATCTCCCCTCGCTGACTGATCCCTATCCAACAATGCAATCTCCCCCTCCCTGACTGATCCCTCCCCAACACAGCAATCTCCCCCTTCCTGACTGATCCCTACCCAACACTGCAATCACCCCCGTCCCTGACCGATCCCTCCACAATTCAGCAATCTCCCCCTTCCTGACTGATCCCTACCAACCACTGCAATCTCCCCCTTCCTGACTGATCCGTACCCAACACTGCACTCACACCATCCCTGACTGATCCCTTCCCAACACTGCACTCACCCTCTCCCTGACTGATACCTACCTAACACTGCAATCACCCCTCCCTGACTGATCCCTACCCAACACAGCACTCACCCCCTCCCTGACTGATCCCTACCCAACACTGCAATCTCCCCCTCCCTGTCAGATCCCTACCCAACACTGCAATCTCCCTCTCCCCGACTGATCCTTGCACAACACTGCACTCACCCCCTGCCTGACTGATCCCTACCCAATACTGCAATCTCCCCCTCCCTGACTGATCCCTACCCAACACTGCAATCTCCCCCTCCCTGACTGATCCCTACCCAACACTGCAATCTCCCCTCGCTGACTGATCCCTACCCAACACTGCAATCTCCCCCTCCCTGACTGATCCCTGCACAACACTGCACTCACCCACTCCCTGACTCACCCCTACCCAACACTGCAATCTCACTCTCCCTGACTGATCCCTACCCAACACTGCACTCACCCCATCCCTGACTGATCCCTACCAAACACTGCACTCACCCCCTCCCTGACTGATCCCTACCTAACAAAGCAATCTCCCCCTCCCTGACTGATCCCTACCCAACACTGCAATCTACCCCTCCCTGACTGATCCCTACCCAACACTGCACTCTCCCCCTCCCTGACTGATCCCTGCACAACACTGCACTAACCCCCTCCCTGACTGATCCCTCCCCAGCACAGCAACCTCCCCCTCCCTGACTGAACCCTACCCAACACTGCTATCTCCCCCTGCCTGACTGATCCCTACCCAACACTGCAATCTCATCCTCCCTGACTGAACCCTACCCAACAATGCACTCACCCCATCGCTGACTGATCCCTTCCCAACACTGCACTCACCCTCACCCTGACTGATACCTACCTAACACTGCAATCACCCCTCCCTGACTGATCCCTACCCAACACTGCACTCACCCCCTCCCTGACTGATCCCTACCCAACACTGCAATCTCCCCCTCCCTGACTGATCCCTACCCAACACAGCAATCTCCCCCTCCCTGACTGATACCTACCCTACACTGCAATCTCCCCCTCCCTGATGGATCCACACCCAACACTGCAATCTCCCGCTCCCTCACTGATCCCTACCCAACACTGCACTCACCCCAACCCTGACTGATCCCTACCCAACACTGCAATCTCCCCCTCCCTGACTGATCCCTACCGAACACTGAAATCACCCCCTCCCTTACTGATCCCTAACCAACACTGCACTCACCCCCTCCCTGACTGATCCCTACCCAACACTGCAATCTCCCCCTCCCTGACTGATCCCTGCACAACACTGCACTCACCCCCTCCCTGACTGATCCCGACCCAACACTGCAATCTCCCCCTGCCTGACTGATCCCTACCCAACACTGCAATCTCATCCTCCATGACTGAACCCTACCCAACACTGCACTCACCCCATCCCTGACTGATCCCTTCCCAACACTGCACTCACCCTCTCCCTGACTGATCCCTACCTAACACTGCAATCACCCCTCCCTGACTAATCCCGACCCAACACTGCAAACTCCCCCTCCCTTACTGATCCCTCCCCAACACAGCAATCTCCCCCTGCCTGACTGATCCAAACCCAACACTGCAATCTCCCCCTCCCTGACTGATCCCTATCCAACAATGCAATCTCACCCTCCCTGACTGATCCCTACCCAACATTGCAATCTCCCCGTCCCTGAATGATTCCTACCCAACACTGCAATCTCCCCCTCCCTGACTGATGCCTACACAACACTGCAATCTTCCCTTCCCTGATTAATCCCTACCCAACACTGCAATCTCCCTCTCCCTTACTGATCCCTCCCCAAAACAGCAATCTCCCCCTCCCTGACTGATCCCTACCCAACACTGCAATCACCCCCGTCCCTGACCGATCCCTCCACAATTCAGCAAACTCCCACTCCCTGACTGATCCATACCCAACACTGCAATCTCCCCTCGCTGACTGATCCCTACCCAACACTGCAATCTCCCCCTCCCTGACTGATCCCTACCCAACACTGCAATCTCCCCCTCCCTGACTGATCCCTGCACAACACTGCACTCACCCACTACCTGAATAATCCCTACCCAACACTGCAATCTACCCCTCCCTGACTGATCCCTACCCAATACTGCAATCTCCCCCTCCCTGATTGATCCCACCCAACACTGCAATCTTTCCCTCCCTGACTGAATCCTACACAACACTGCACTCTCCCCCACCCTGACTGATCCCGACCCAACACTGCAAACTCCCCCTCCCTTACTGATCCCTCCCCAACACAGCAATCTCCCCCTCCCTGACGATCGCTACCCAACACTGCAATCTCACCCTCCCTGACTGATCCCTACCCAACACTGCACTCACCCCATCCCTGACTGATCCCTACCCAACACTGCACTCACCCCCTTCCTGACTGATCCCTAACTAACACAGCAATCTCCCCCTACCTGACTGATCCCTACCCAACACTGCAATCACCCCCTCCCTGACTAATCCCTGCACAACACTGCACTAACCCCCTCCCTGACTGATCCCTCCCCAACACAGCAATCTCCCCCTCCCTGACAGATCCCTACCCAACACTGCAATATCCCACTGCCTGACTGATCCCTACCCAACACTGCAATCTCATCCTCCCTGACTGAACCCTACCCAACACTGCACTCACCCCATCCCTGACTGATCTCTTCCCAACACTGCACTCACCCTCTCCCTGACTGATCCCTACCTAACACTGCAATCACCCCTCCCTGACTGATCCCTACCCAACACTGCACTCACCCCCTCCCTGACTGATCCCTACCCAACACTGCAATCTCCCCCTCCCTGACTGATCCCTACCCAACACTGCAATCTCCCTCTCCCTGACTGATCCCTTCACAACACTGCATTCACCCCCTCCCTGAATGATCTCTACCCAACACAGCAATCTCCCCCTCCCTGACTGATCCCTACCCTACACTGCAATCTCCCTCTCCCTGATTGATCCCTACCCAACACTGCAATCTCCCCCTCCCTGATTGATCCCTACCCAACACTGCACTCACCCCATCCCTGACTGATCCCTATCCAACAATGCAATCTCCCCCTCCCTGACTGATCCCTACCCAACACTGCAATCACCCCCTCCCTGACTGATCCCTACCCAACACTGCAATCTCCCCCTCCCTGACTGATCCCTACCCAACACTGCAATCTCCCTCTCCCTGACTGATCCCTTCACAACACTGCACTCACCCCCTCCCTGACTGATCCCTATCCAACAATGCAATCTCCCCCTCCCTGACTGATCACTACCCAACACTGCAATCGCCCCCTCCCTGACTGATCCCTACCCAACACTGCAATCTCACCCTCCCTGACTGATCCCTACCCAGCACAGCAATCTCCTCCTCCCAAACTGATCCCTGCACAACGCTGCACTCAACCCCTCCCTGACTGATCCCTACCCAACACTGCACTCACCCCCTCCCTGACTGATCCCTACCTCACACTGCAATCTCCCCCTCCCTGACTGATCCCTACCCAACACTGCAATCTCCCCCTCCCTGACTGATCCCTGCACAACACTGCACTCACCCCCTCATTGACTGATCCCGACCCAACACTGCAATCTCCCTCTCGCTGACTGATCCCTACCCAATACTGCAATCTCCCCGTCCCTGACCGATCCCTACCCAACACTGCAATCTCCCCCTCCCTGACTGATTCCTACCCTACACTGCAATCTCCCCCTCCCTGACTGAACCCTAACCAACACTGCAATCTTCCCTTCACTGACTGATCCCGAGCCAACACTGCAAACTCCCCTTCCCTTACTGATCCCTCCCCAACACAGCAATCTCCCCCTCCCTGACTGATTCCTACCCTACACTGCAATCACCCCCTCCCTGACTGAACCCGACCCAACACTGCAATCTCACCCTCCCTGACTGATCCCTACCCAACACTGCACTCACCCCATCCCTGACTGATCCCTACCCAACACTGCACTCACCCTCTCCCTGACTGATCCCTACCTAACACTGCAATCACCCCCTCCCTGACTGATCCCTACCCAACACTGCACTCACCCCCTCCCTGACGGATCCCTACCCAACACTGCAATCTCCCTCTCCCTGACTGATCCCTGCACAACACTGCACTCACCCACTCTTTGACTCATCCCTACCCAGCACTGCAATCTACCCCTCCCTGACTGATCCCTACCCAATACTGCAATCTCCCCCTCCCTGATTGAACCCTACCCAACAGTGCAATCCCCCCCTCCCTGACTGATCCCTAGCCAACACTGCACTCTCCCCACCCTGACTGATCCCGACCCAACACTGCAAACTTCCCCTCCCTTACTGATCCCTCCCCCACACAGCAATGTCCCCCTCCCTGACGATCCCTACCCAAAACTGCAATCTCACCCTCCCTGACTGATCCCTACCCAACACTGCACTCACCCCATCCCTGACTGATCCCTACACAACACTGCACACACCCCCTCCCTGACAGATCTCTACCTAACACAGCAATCTCCCCCTCCCTGACTGATCCCTCCCCAACACTGCAATCTCCCCCTCCCTGACTGATCCCTACCCAACACTGCAATCTCCCCCTCCCTGACTGATCCCTGCACAACACTGCACTAACCCCCTCCCTGACTGATCCCTCCCCAACACAGCAATCCCCCCCTCCCTGACTGATCTCTACCCAACAATGCAATCTCATCCTCGCTGACTGAACCCTACCCAACACTGCACTCACCCCATCCCTGACTGATCCCTACCCAACACTGCACTCACCCCCTCCCTGACTGATCCCTACCCAACACTGCAATCTCCCCGTCCCTGACTGATCCCTGCACAACACTGCACTCACCCCCTCCCTGAATGATCCCTACCCAACACAGCAATCTCCCCCTCCCTGACTGATCCCTACCCTCTACTGCAATCTCCCCCTCCCTGATTGATCCCTACCCAACACTGCAATCTCCCCCTCCTTGCCTGATCCCTACACAACACTGCACTCACCCCATCCCTGACTAATCCATACCCAACACTGCAATCTCCCCCTCCCTGAGTGCTCCCTACCTAACACTGAAATCACCCCTCCCTTACTGATCCCTACCCAACACTGAAATCTCCCCCTCCCAGACTGAGTCCTACCCAACACTGCAATCTCCCCCTCCCTGACTGATCCCTGCCCAACACTGCAAACATCCCTTCCCTGACTGATCCCGAGCAAGCACTGCAAACTCTCCCTCCCTTACTGATCCCTCCCCAACACAGCAATTTCCCCCTCCCTGACTGATCTCTACCCAACACTGCAATCTCCCCCTCCCTGACTGATCCCTACCCAACACTGCAATCTCACCCTCCCTGACTGATCCCTACCCAACACTGCAAACTCCCCCTCCCTTACTGATCCCTCCCCAACACAGCAATCTCCCCCTCCCTGACTGATTCCTACCCAACACTGCAATCTCCCCCTCCCTAACTGATCCCTATCCAACAATGCAATCTCCCCCTCCCTGACTGATCCCTACCGAGCACTGCAATCACCCCCTCCCTGACTGATTCCTACCCAACACTGCAATCTCCCCCTCCCTGACTGATCCCTACACAACACTGCAATCTTCCCTTCCCTGATTGATCCCTACCCAACACTGAAATCTCCCCCTCCCTTACTGATCCCTCCCCAACACAGCAATCTCCCCCTCCCTGACTGATCCCTACCCAACACTGCAATCACCCCCGTCCCTGACCGATCCCTCCACAATTCTGCAAACTCCCCCTCCCTGACTGATCCCTACCCAACACTGCACTCACCCCCTGCCTGACTGATCCCTACCCAACACTGCAATCTCCCCCTCCCTGACTGATCCCTACCCAACACTGCAATCTCCCCCTCCCTGACTGATCCCTACCCAACACTGCAATCTCCCCTCGCTGACTGATCCCTACCCAACACTGCAATCTCCCCCTCCCTGACTGATCCCTACCCAACACTGCAATCTCCCCTCGCTGACTGATCCCTACCCAACACTGCAATCTCCCCCTCCCTGACTGATCCCTGCACAACACTGCACTCACCCACTCCCTGACTCATCCCTACCAAGCACTGCAATCTACCCCTCCCTGACTGATCCCTACCCAATACTGCAATGTCCCCCTCCCTGATTGATCCCTACCCAACACTGCAATCTCTCCCTCCCTGACTGAATCCTACCCAACACTGCACTCTCCCCCACCCTGACTGATCCCGACCCAACACTGCAAACTCCCCCTCCCTTACTGATCCCTCCCCAACACAGCAATCTCCCCCTCCCTGACGATCCCTACCCAACACTGCAATCTCACCCGCCCTGACTGATCCCTACCCAACACTGCACTCACCCCATCCCTGACTGATCCCTACCCAACACTGCACTCACCCCCTCCCTGACTGATCCCTACCCAACACTGCACTCACCCCCTCCCTGACTGATCCCTACCCAACACTGCAATCTCCCCGTCCCTGACTGATCCCTGCACAACACTGCACTCACCCCCTCCCTGAATGATCCCTACCCAACACAGCAATCTCCCCCTCCCTGACTGATCCCTACCCTCTACTGCAATCTCCCCCTCCCTGATTGATCCCTACCCAACACTGCAATCTCCCCCTCCTTGCCTGATCCCTACACAACACTGCACTCACCCCATCCCTGACTTATCCATACCCAACACTGCAATCTCCCCCTCCCTGAGTGCTCCCTACCTAACACTGAAATCACCCCTCCCTTACTGATCCCTACCCAACACTGAAATCTCCCCCTCCCAGACTGAGTCCTACCCAACACTGCAATCTCCCCCTCCCTGACTGATCCCTGCCCAACACTGCAATCATCCCTTCCCTGACTGATCCCGAGCAAGCACTGCAAACTCTCCCTCCCTTACTGATCCCTCCCCAACACAGCAATTTCCCCCTCCCTGACTGATCTCTACCCAACACTGCAATCTCCCCCTCCCTGACTGATCCCTACCCAACACTGCAATCTCACCCTCCCTGACTGATCCCTACCCAACACTGCAAACTCCCCCTCCCTTACTGATCCCTCCCCAACACAGCAATCTCCCCCTCCCTGACTGATTCCTACCCAACACTGCAATCTCCCCCTCCCTAACTGATCCCTATCCAACAATGCAATCTCCCCCTCCCTGACTGATCCCTACCGAGCACTGCAATCACCCCCTCCCTGACTGATTCCTACCCAACACTGCAATCTCCCCCTCCCTGACTGATCCCTACACAACACTGCAATCTTCCCTTCCCTGATTGATCCCTACCCAACACTGAAATCTCCCCCTCCCTTACTGATCCCTCCCCAACACAGCAATCTCCCCCTCCCTGACTGATCCCTACCCAACACTGCAATCACCCCCGTCCCTGACCGATCCCTCCACAATTCTGCAAACTCCCCCTCCCTGACTGATCCCTACCCAACACTGCACTCACCCCCTGCCTGACTGATCCCTACCCAACACTGCAATCTCCCCCTCCCTGACTGATCCCTACCCAACACTGCAATCTCCCCCTCCCTGACTGATCCCTACCCAACACTGCAATCTCCCCTCGCTGACTGATCCCTACCCAACACTGCAATCTCCCCCTCCCTGACTGATCCCTACCCAACACTGCAATCTCCCCTCGCTGACTGATCCCTACCCAACACTGCAATCTCCCCCTCCCTGACTGATCCCTGCACAACACTGCACTCACCCACTCCCTGACTCATCCCTACCAAGCACTGCAATCTACCCCTCCCTGACTGATCCCTACCCAATACTGCAATGTCCCCCTCCCTGATTGATCCCTACCCAACACTGCAATCTCTCCCTCCCTGACTGAATCCTACCCAACACTGCACTCTCCCCCACCCTGACTGATCCCGACCCAACACTGCAAACTCCCCCTCCCTTACTGATCCCTCCCCAACACAGCAATCTCCCCCTCCCTGACGATCCCTACCCAACACTGCAATCTCACCCGCCCTGACTGATCCCTACCCAACACTGCACTCACCCCATCCCTGACTGATCCCTACCCAACACTGCACTCACCCCCTCCCTGACTGATCCCTACCTAACACAGCAATCTCCCCCTCCCAGACTGATCCTAACCCATCACTGCAATCTACCCCTCCCTGACTGATCCCTACTCAACACTGCAATCTCCCCCTACCTGACTGAGCCCTGCACAACACTGCACTAACCCCCTCCCTGACTGATCCCTCCCCAACACAGCAATCTCCCCCTCCCTGACTGATCCCTACCCAACACTGCAATCTCCCCCTGCCTGACTGATCCCTACCCAACACTGCAATCTCATCCTCCCTGACTGAACTCTAACCAACACTGCACATCACGCCATCCCTGACTGATCCATTCCCAACACTGCACTCAACCTCTCCCTGACTGATCCCTACCTAACACTGCAATCACCCCTCCCTGACTGATCCCTACCCAACACTGCACTCACCCCCTCCCTGACTGATCCCTACGCAACACTGCAATCTCCCCCTCCCTGACTGATCCCTACACAACACTGCAATATCCCTCTCCCTGACTGATCCCTGCACAACACTGCACTCACCCCCTCCCTGAATGATCCCTACCCAACACAGCAATCTCCCCCTCCCTGTGTTCCCTACCCTACACTGCAATCTCCCCCTCCCTGATTGATCCCGACACAACACTGCAATCTCCCCCTCCCTGACTGATCCCTTCCCAACACTGCACTCACCCCATCCCTGACTCATCCCTATTCAACAATGCAATCTCCCCCTCCTTGACTGATCCCTACCCAACACTGCAATCACCCACTCCCTGACTGATTCCTACCCAACACTGCAATCTCCCCCTCCCTGACTGATCCCTACACAACACTGCAATCTTCCCTTCCCTGATTGATCCCTACCCAACACTGCAATCTCCCCCTCCCTTACTGATCCCTCCCCAACACAGCATTCTCCCCCTTCCTGACTGATCCCTACCCAACACTGCAATCACCCCCGTCCCTGACCGATCCCTACACAATTCAGCAAACTCCCCTCCCTGACTGATCCCTTCCCAACACTGCAATCTCCCCCTCCCTGACTGATCCCTACCCAACACTGCAATCTCCCTCTCCCTGACTGATCCCTGCACAACACTGCACTCACCCCCTGCCGGACTGATCCCTACCCAACACTGCAATCTCATCCTCCCTGACTGAACCCTACCCAACACTGCACTCACCCCATCTCTGACTGATCCCTTCCCAACACTGCACTCACCCTCTCCCTGACTGATCCCTACCTAACACTGCAATCACCCCTCCCTGACTGATCCCTACCCAACACTGCACTCACCCCCTCCCTGACTGATCCATACCCAACACTGCAATCTCACCCTCCCTGACTGATCCTTGCCCAACACTGCAATCTCCCCCTCCCTGACTGATCCATACCCAACACTGCAATCTCCCCTCGCTGACTGAGTCCTACCCAACACTGCAATCTCCCCCTCCCTGACTGATCCCTGCCCAACACTGCAATCATCCCTTCCCTGACTGATCCCGAGCAAGCACTGCAAACTCTCCCTCCCTTACTGATCCCTCCCCAACACAGCAATTTCCCCCTCCCTGACTGATCTCTACCCAACACTGCAATCTCCCCCTCCCTGACTGATCCCTACCCAACACTGCAATCTCACCCTCCCTGACTGATCCCTACCCAACACTGCAAACTCCCCCTCCCTTACTGATCCCTCCCCAACACAGCAATCTCCCCCTCCCTGACTGATTCCTACCCAACACTGCAATCTCCCCCTCCCTAACTGATCCCTATCCAACAATGCAATCTCCCCCTCCCTGACTGATCCCTACCGAGCACTGCAATCACCCCCTCCCTGACTGATTCCTACCCAACACTGCAATCTCCCCCTCCCTGACTGATCCCTACACAACACTGCAATCTTCCCTTCCCTGATTGATCCCTACCCAACACTGAAATCTCCCCCTCCCTTACTGATCCCTCCCCAACACAGCAATCTCCCCCTCCCTGACTGATCCCTACCCAACACTGCAATCACCCCCGTCCCTGACCGATCCCTCCACAATTCTGCAAACTCCCCCTCCCTGACTGATCCCTACCCAACACTGCACTCACCCCCTGCCTGACTGATCCCTACCCAACACTGCAATCTCCCCCTCCCTGACTGATCCCTACCCAACACTGCAATCTCCCCCTCCCTGACTGATCCCTACCCAACACTGCAATCTCCCCTCGCTGACTGATCCCTACCCAACACTGCAATCTCCCCCTCCCTGACTGATCCCTACCCAACACTGCAATCTCCCCTCGCTGACTGATCCCTACCCAACACTGCAATCTCCCCCTCCCTGACTGATCCCTGCACAACACTGCACTCACCCACTCCCTGACTCATCCCTACCAAGCACTGCAATCTACCCCTCCCTGACTGATCCCTACCCAATACTGCAATGTCCCCCTCCCTGATTGATCCCTACCCAACACTGCAATCTCTCCCTCCCTGACTGAATCCTACCCAACACTGCACTCTCCCCCACCCTGACTGATCCCGACCCAACACTGCAAACTCCCCCTCCCTTACTGATCCCTCCCCAACACAGCAATCTCCCCCTCCCTGACGATCCCTACCCAACACTGCAATCTCACCCGCCCTGACTGATCCCTACCCAACACTGCACTCACCCCATCCCTGACTGATCCCTACCCAACACTGCACTCACCCCCTCCCTGACTGATCCCTACCTAACACAGCAATCTCCCCCTCCCAGACTGATCCTAACCCATCACTGCAATCTACCCCTCCCTGACTGATCCCTACTCAACACTGCAATCTCCCCCTACCTGACTGAGCCCTGCACAACACTGCACTAACCCCCTCCCTGACTGATCCCTCCCCAACACAGCAATCTCCCCCTCCCTGACTGATCCCTACCCAACACTGCAATCTCCCCCTGCCTGACTGATCCCTACCCAACACTGCAATCTCATCCTCCCTGACTGAACTCTAACCAACACTGCACATCACGCCATCCCTGACTGATCCATTCCCAACACTGCACTCAACCTCTCCCTGACTGATCCCTACCTAACACTGCAAGCACCCCTCCCTGACTGATCCCTACCCAACACTGCACTCACCCCCTCCCTGACTGATCCCTACGCAACACTGCAATCTCCCCCTCCCTGACTGATCCCTACACAACACTGCAATATCCCTCTCCCTGACTGATCCCTGCACAACACTGCACTCACCCCCTCCCTGAATGATCCCTACCCAACACAGCAATCTCCCCCTCCCTGTGTTCCCTACCCTACACTGCAATCTCCCCCTCCCTGATTGATCCCGACACAACACTGCAATCTCCCCCTCCCTGACTGATCCCTTCCCAACACTGCACTCACCCCATCCCTGACTCATCCCTATTCAACAACGCAATCTCCCCCTCCTTGACTGATCCCTACCCAACACTGCAATCACCCACTCCCTGACTGATTCCTACCCAACACTGCAATCTCCCCCTCCCTGACTGATCCCTACACAACACTGCAATCTTCCCTTCCCTGATTGATCCCTACCCAACACTGCAATCTCCCCCTCCCTTACTGATCCCTCCCCAACACAGCATTCTCCCCCTTCCTGACTGATCCCTACCCAACACTGCAATCACCCCCGTCCCTGACCGATCCCTCCACAATTCAGCAAACTCCCCTCCCTGACTGATCCCTTCCCAACACTGCAATCTCCCCCTCCCTGACTGATCCCTACCCAACACTGCAATCTCCCTCTCCCTGACTGATCCCTGCACAACACTGCACTCACCCCCTGCCGGACTGATCCCTACCCAACACTGCAATCTCATCCTCCCTGACTGAACCCTACCCAACACTGCACTCACCCCATCTCTGACTGATCCCTTCCCAACACTGCACTCACCCTCTCCCTGACTGATCCCTACCTAACACTGCAATCACCCCTCCCTGACTGATCCCTACCCAACACTGCACTCACCCCCTCCCTGACTGATCCATACCCAACACTGCAATCTCACCCTCCCTGACTGATCCTTGCCCAACACTGCAATCTCCCCCTCCCTGACTGATCCATACCCAACACTGCAATCTCCCCTCGCTGACTGATCCCTACCCAACTCTGCAATCTCCCCGTCCCTGACTGATCCCTGCACAACACTGCACTCACCCCCTCCCTGAATGATCCCTACCCAACACAGCAATCTCCCCCTCCCTGACTGATCCCTACCCTACACTGCAATCTCCCCCTCCCTGATTGATCCCCACCCAACACTGCAATCTCCCCCTCCCTGACTGATCCCTAACCAACACTGCACTCACCCCATCCCTGACTGATCCCTACACAACACTGCAATCTCCCCCTCCCTGACTGATCCCGACCTAACACTGAAATCACCCCCTCCCTTACTGATCCCTACCCAACACTGCACTCACCCCCTCCCTGACTGATCCCTACCCAACACTGCAATCTCCCCCTCCCTGACTGATCCCTACCGAACACTGCAATCTCCCCCTCCCTGACTGATCCCTGCACAACACTGCACTCACCCCCTCCCTGACAGATCCCGAAACAACACTGCAATCTCCCTCTCCCTGACTGGTCCCTACCCAATACTTTAATCTCCCACTCCCTGATTGATCCCTACCCAACACTGCAATCTCCCCCTCCCTGACTGATTCCTACCCAACACTGCAATCTCCCCCTCCCTGACTGATCCCTACCCAACACTGCAATCATCCCTTCCCTGACTGATCCCGAGCCAACACTGCAAACTCCCCCTCCCTTACTGATCGCTCCCCAACACAGCAATCTCCCCCTCCCTGACTGATCTATACCCAACACTGCAATCTCCCCCTCCCTGACTGATCCCTACCCAACAGTGCAATCTCACCCTCCCTGACTGATCCCTAATCAACACAGCAATCTCCCCCTCCCTGACTGATCCCTACCCAACACTGCAATCTCCCCCTCCCAAACTGATCACTGCACAACGTTGCACTCAACCCCTCCCTGACTGATCCCTACCCAACACTGCACTCACCCCCTCCCAGACTGATCCCTACCGAACAGTGCAATCTCCCCCTTCCTGACTGATCCCTACCCAACACTGCAATCTCCCCCTCCCTGACTGATCTCTGCACAACACTGCACTCACCCCCTCCCTGACTGATCCCGACCAACACTGCAATCTCCCCCTCCCTGACTGATCCCTACCCAATACTGCAATCTCCCCCTCCCTGACTGATCCCTACCCAACACTGCAGTCTCCACCTCCCTCACTGATCCCTACCTAACACTGCAATCACCCCCTCCCTGACAGATCCCTACCCAACACTGCACTCACCCCCTCCCTGACTGATCCCTACCTAACACTGCAATCTCCCCCTCCCTGACTGATCCCTGCACAACACTGCACTCACCCCCTCATTGACTGATCCCGACCCAACACTGCAATCTCCCTCTCCCTGACTGATGCCTACCCAATACTGCAATCTCCCCCTCCCTGACTGATCCCTACCCAAAACGGCAATCTCCCCCTCCCTGACTGATTCCTACCCAATACTGCAATCTCCCCCTCCCTGACTGATCCCTACCCAACACTGCAATCTCCCCTTCACTGACTGATCACGACCCAACACTGCAAACTCCCCCTCCCTTACTGATCCCGCCCCAACACAGCAATCTCACCCTCCCTGACTGATCCCTACCCAACACTGCACTCACCCCATCCCTGACTGATCCCTACACAACACTGCACACACCCCCTCCCTGACAGATCCCTATCTAACACATCAATCTCCCCATCCCTGACTGATTCCTACCCTACACTGCAATCTCCACCTCCCTGACTGATCCCTACCCAACACTGCAATCTTCCCTTCACTGACTGATCCCGAGCCAACACTGCAAACTCCCCCTCCCTTACTGATCCCTCCCCAACACAGCAATCTCCCCCTCCCCGACTGATCTCTACCCAACACTGCAATCACCCCCTCCCTGACTGATCCCTACCCAACACAGCAATCTCACCCTCCCTGACTGATCTCTACCCAACACTGCACTCACTCCATCCCTGACTGATCCCGACCCAACACTGCACTCACCCTCTCCCTGACTTATCCCTACCTAACACTGCAATCACCTCTCCCTGACTGATCCCTACACAACACTGCACTCACCCCCTCCCTGACTGATCCCTACCCAACACTGCTATCTCCCCCTCGCTGACTGATCCCTACCCAACACTGCAATCTCCCCCTCCCTGACTGATCCCTGCACAACACTGCACTCACCCCCTCCCTGAATGATCTCTACCCAACACAGCAATCTCCCCCTCCCTGACTGATCCCTACCCTACACTGCAATCTCCCCCTCCCTGATTAATCCCTACCTAACACTGAAATCACCCCCTCCCTTACTGATCCCTACCCAACACTGCACTCACCCCCTCCCTAACTGATCCCTTTCCAAAACTGCAATCTCCCCCTCCCTGACTGATCCCTACCCAACACTGCAATCTCCCCTACCCTGAGTGATCCCTGCACAACACTGCACTCACCGACTCCCTGACTGATCCCGAGCCAACACTGCAATCTCCCCCTCCCTCGCTGGTCCCTACCCAATACAGCAATCTCCTACTCCCTGATTGATCCCTACCCAACACTGCAATCTCCCCCTCCCTGATTGAGTCCTACCCAACACTGCAATCTCCCCCTCCCTGACTGATCCCTACCCAACACTGCAATCATCCCTTCCCTGACTGATCCCGAGCAAACACTGCAAACTCTCCCTCCCTGACTGATCCCTCCCCAACACAGCAATCTCCCCCTCCCTGACTGATCTCTACCCAACACTGCAATCTCCCCCTCCATGACTGATCCCTACCCAACACTGCAATCTCAGCCTCCCTGACTGATCCCTACCCAACACCGCAATATCCCCCTTGACTGACTGATCCCTACCCAACACTGCAATCTCCCCCTCCCAAACTGATCCCTGCACAACGCTGCACTCACCCCCTCCCTGACTGATCCCTACCCAACATTGCACTCACCCCCTCCCAGACTGATCCCTACCCAACACTGCAATCTCCCCCTCCGTGACTGATCCCTACACAACACTGCAATCTCCCCCTCCCTGACTGATCCCTGCACAACACTGCAAACACCCCCTCCCTGACTGATCCCGACCCAACACTGCAATCTCCCCCTCCCTGGCTGATCCCTACCCAATACTGCAATCTCCCCCTCCCTGACTGATCCCTACCCAACACTGCAATCTCCCCCTCCCTGACTGATCCCTACCTAACACTGCAATCACCCCCTCACTGACTGATCACTACCCAACAGTGCACTCACCCCCTCCCTGACTGATCCATACCTAACACTGCAATCTCCCCCTCCCTGACTAATCCGTACCCAACACCGCAATCTCCCCCCCCGACTGATCCCTGCACAGCACTGCACTCACACCCTCCCTGACTGATCCCGACCCAACACTGCAATCTCCCTCTCCCTGACTGATTCCTACCCTATACTGCAATCTCCCCCTCCCTGACTGATACCTACCCAACACTGCAATCTTCCCTTCCCTGACTGATCCCGAGCCAACACTGCAAACTCTCCGTCCCTTACTGATCCCTCCCCAACACAGCAATCTCCCCCTCCCTGACTGATCTCTACCCAACACTGCAATCACCCCCTCCCTGACTGATCCCTACCCAACACTGCAATCTCACCCTCCCTGACTGATCCCTACCCAACACTGCACTCACCCCATCCCTGACTGATCCCTACCCAACACTGCACTCACCCTCTCCCTGACTGATCCCTACCTAACACTGCAATCACCCCCTCCCTGACTGATCCCTACCCAACACTGCACTCACCCCCTCCCTGACGGATCCCTACCCAACACTGCAATCTCCCCCTCCCTGACTGATCCCTGCACAACACTGCACTCACCCACTCTTTGACTCATCCCTACCCAGCACTGCAATCTACCCCTCCCTGACTGATCCCTACCCAATACTGCAATCTCCCCCTCCCTGATTGAACCCTACCCAACAGTGCAAACTTCCCCTCCCTTACTGATCCCTCCCCCACACAGCAATGTCCCCCTCCCTGACGATCCCTTCCCAACACTGCAATCTCCCCCACCCTGACTGATCCCTACCCAACACTGCAATCTCCCACTCCCTGACTGATCCCTGCACAACACTGCACTCACCCCCTGCCGGACTGATCCCTACCCAACACTGCAATCTCATCCTCCCTGACTGAACCCTACCCAACACTGCACTCACCCCATCTCTGACTGATCCCTTCCCAACACTGCACTCACCCTCTCCCTGACTGATCCCTACCTAACACTGCAATCACCCCTCCCTGACTGATCCCTACCCAACACTGCACTCACCCCCTCCCTGACTGATCCATACCCAACACTGCAATCTCACCCTCCCTGACTGATCCTTGCCCAACACTGCAATCTCCCCCTCCCTGACTGATCCATACCCAACACTGCAATCTCCCCTCGCTGACTGATCCCTACCCAACTCTGCAATCTCCCCGTCCCTGACTGATCCCTGCACAACACTGCACTCACCCCCTCCCTGAATGATCCCTACCCAACACAGCAATCTCCCCCTCCCTGACTGATCCCTACCCTACACTGCAATCTCCCCCTCCCTGATTGATCCCCACCCAACACTGCAATCTCCCCCTCCCTGACTGATCCCTAACCAACACTGCACTCACCCCATCCCTGACTGATCCCTACACAACACTGCAATCTCCCCCTCCCTGACTGATCCCGACCTAACACTGAAATCACCCCCTCCCTTACTGATCCCTACCCAACACTGCACTCACCCCCTCCCTGACTGATCCCTACCCAACACTGCAATCTCCCCCTCCCTGACTGATCCCTACCGAACACTGCAATCTCCCCCTCCCTGACTGATCCCTGCACAACACTGCACTCACCCCCTCCCTGACAGATCCCGAAACAACACTGCAATCTCCCTCTCCCTGACTGGTCCCTACCCAATACTTTAATCCCCCACTCCCTGATTGATCCCTACCCAACACTGCAATCTCCCCCTCCCTGACTGATTCCTACCCAACACTGCAATCTCCCCCTCCCTGACTGATCCCTACCCAACACTGCAATCATCCCTTCCCTGACTGATCCCGAGCCAACACTGCAAACTCCCCCTCCCTTACTGATCGCTCCCCAACACAGCAATCTCCCCCTCCCTGACTGATCTATACCCAACACTGCAATCTCCCCCTCCCTGACTGATCCCTACCCAACAGTGCAATCTCACCCTCCCTGACTGATCCCTAATCAACACAGCAATCTCCCCCTCCCTGACTGATCCCTACCCAACACTGCAATCTCCCCCTCCCAAACTGATCACTGCACAACGTTGCACTCAACCCCTCCCTGACTGATCCCTACCCAACACTGCACTCACCCCCTCCCAGACTGATCCCTACCGAACAGTGCAATCTCCCCCTTCCTGACTGATCCCTACCCAACACTGCAATCTCCCCCTCCCTGACTGATCTCTGCACAACACTGCACTCACCCCCTCCCTGACTGATCCCGACCAACACTGCAATCTCCCCCTCCCTGACTGATCCCTACCCAATACTGCAATCTCCCCCTCCCTGACTGATCCCTACCCAACACTGCAGTCTCCACCTCCCTCACTGATCCCTACCTAACACTGCAATCACCCCCTCCCTGACAGATCCCTACCCAACACTGCACTCACCCCCTCCCTGACTGATCCCTACCTAACACTGCAATCTCCCCCTCCCTGACTGATCCCTGCACAACACTGCACTCACCCCCTCATTGACTGATCCCGACCCAACACTGCAATCTCCCTCTCCCTGACTGATGCCTACCCAATACTGCAATCTCCCCCTCCCTGACTGATCCCTACCCAAAACGGCAATCTCCCCCTCCCTGACTGATTCCTACCCAATACTGCAATCTCCCCCTCCCTGACTGATCCCTACCCAACACTGCAATCTCCCCTTCACTGACTGATCACGACCCAACACTGCAAACTCCCCCTCCCTTACTGATCCCGCCCCAACACAGCAATCTCACCCTCCCTGACTGATCCCTACCCAACACTGCACTCACCCCATCCCTGACTGATCCCTACACAACACTGCACACACCCCCTCCCTGACAGATCCCTATCTAACACATCAATCTCCCCATCCCTGACTGATTCCTACCCTACACTGCAATCTCCACCTCCCTGACTGATCCCTACCCAACACTGCAATCTTCCCTTCACTGACTGATCCCGAGCCAACACTGCAAACTCCCCCTCCCTTACTGATCCCTCCCCAACACAGCAATCTCCCCCTCCCCGACTGATCTCTACCCAACACTGCAATCACCCCCTCCCTGACTGATCCCTACCCAACACAGCAATCTCACCCTCCCTGACTGATCTCTACCCAACACTGCACTCACTCCATCCCTGACTGATCCCGACCCAACACTGCACTCACCCTCTCCCTGACTTATCCCTACCTAACACTGCAATCACCTCTCCCTGACTGATCCCTACACAACACTGCACTCACCCCCTCCCTGACTGATCCCTACCCAACACTGCTATCTCCCCCTCGCTGACTGATCCCTACCCAACACTGCAATCTCCCCCTCCCTGACTGATCCCTGCACAACACTGCACTCACCCCCTCCCTGAATGATCTCTACCCAACACAGCAATCTCCCCCTCCCTGACTGATCCCTACCCTACACTGCAATCTCCCCCTCCCTCATTAATCCCTACCTAACACTGAAATCACCCCCTCCCTTACTGATCCCTACCCAACACTGCACTCACCCCCTCCCTAACTGATCCCTTTCCAAAACTGCAATCTCCCCCTCCCTGACTGATCCCTACCCAACACTGCAATCTCCCCTACCCTGACTGATCCCTGCACAACACTGCACTCACCGACTCCCTGACTGATCCCGAGCCAACACTGCAAT
The DNA here is from genome assembly GCF_047496795.1 of Chiloscyllium punctatum. NCBI lineage: Eukaryota > Metazoa > Chordata > Chondrichthyes > Orectolobiformes > Hemiscylliidae > Chiloscyllium > Chiloscyllium punctatum. The sequence continues at coordinate 35,614,023 of NC_092761.1, read as the reverse complement.
CTCCCCCTCCCTCGCTGGTCCCTACCCAATACAGCAATCTCCTACTCCCTGATTGATCCCTACCCAACACTGCAATCTCCCCCTCCCTGATTGAGTCCTACCCAACACTGCAATCTCCCCCTCCCTGACTGATCCCTACCCAACACTGCAATCATCCCTTCCCTGACTGATCCCGAGCAAACACTGCAAACTCTCCCTCCCTGACTGATCCCTCCCCAACACAGCAATCTCCCCCTCCCTGACTGATCTCTACCCAACACTGCAATCTCCCCCTCCATGACTGATCCCTACCCAACACTGCAATCTCAGCCTCCCTGACTGATCCCTACCCAACACCGCAATATCCCCCTTGACTGACTGATCCCTACCCAACACTGCAATCTCCCCCTCCCAAACTGATCCCTGCACAACGCTGCACTCACCCCCTCCCTGACTGATCCCTACCCAACATTGCACTCACCCCCTCCCAGACTGATCCCTACCCAACACTGCAATCTCCCCCTCCGTGACTGATCCCTACACAACACTGCAATCTCCCCCTCCCTGACTGATCCCTGCACAACACTGCAAACACCCCCTCCCTGACTGATCCCGACCCAACACTGCAATCTCCCCCTCCCTGGCTGATCCCTACCCAATACTGCAATCTCCCCCTCCCTGACTGATCCCTACCCAACACTGCAATCTCCCCCTCCCTGACTGATCCCTACCTAACACTGCAATCACCCCCTCACTGACTGATCACTACCCAACAGTGCACTCACCCCCTCCCTGACTGATCCATACCTAACACTGCAATCTCCCCCTCCCTGACTAATCCGTACCCAACACCGCAATCTCCCCCCCCGACTGATCCCTGCACAGCACTGCACTCACACCCTCCCTGACTGATCCCGACCCAACACTGCAATCTCCCTCTCCCTGACTGATTCCTACCCTATACTGCAATCTCCCCCTCCCTGACTGATACCTACCCAACACTGCAATCTTCCCTTCCCTGACTGATCCCGAGCCAACACTGCAAACTCTCCGTCCCTTACTGATCCCTCCCCAACACAGCAATCTCCCCCTCCCTGACTGATCTCTACCCAACACTGCAATCACCCCCTCCCTGACTGATCCCTACCCAACACTGCAATCTCACCCTCCCTGACTGATCCCTACCCAACACTGCACTCACCCCCTCCCTGACGGATCCCTACCCAACACTGCAATCTCCCCCTCCCTGACTGATCCCTGCACAACACTGCACTCACCCACTCTTTGACTCATCCCTACCCAGCACTGCAATCTACCCCTCCCTGACTGATCCCTACCCAATACTGCAATCTCCCCCTCCCTGATTGAACCCTACCCAACAGTGCAAACTTCCCCTCCCTTACTGATCCCTCCCCCACACAGCAATGTCCCCCTCCCTGACGATCCCTACCCAAAACTGCAATCTCACCCTCCCTGACTGATCCCTACCCAACACTGCACTCACCCCATCCCTGACTGATCCCTACACAACACTGCACACACCCCCTCCCTGACAGATCTCGACCTAACACAGCAATCTCCCCCTCCCTGACTGATCCCTCCCCAACACTGCAATCTCCCCCTCCCTGACTGATCCCTACCCAACACTGCAATCTCCCCCTCCCTGACTGATCTCTGCACAACACTGCACTAACCCCCTCCCTGACTGATCCCTCCCCAACACAGCAATCCCCCCCTCCCTGACTGATCTCTACCCAACAATGCAATCTCATCCTCCCTGACTGAACCCTACCCAACACTGCACTCACCCCATCCCTGACTGATCCCTACCCAACACTGCACTCACCCCCTCCCTGACTGATCCCTACCCAACACTGCAATCTCCCCGTCCCTGACTGATCCCTGCACAACACTGCACTCACCCCCTCCCTGAATGATCCCTACCCAACACAGCAATCTCCCCCTCCCTGACTGATCCCTACCCTCTACTGCAATCTCCCCCTCCCTGATTGATCCCTACCCAACACTGCAATCTCCCCCTCCTTGCCTGATCCCGACACAACACTGCACTCACCCCATCCCTGACTAATCCCTACCCAACACTGCAATCTCCCCCTCCCTGAGTGCTCCCTACCTAACACTGAAATCACCCCTCCCTTACTGATCCCTACCCAACACTGAAATCTCCCCCTCCCAGACTGAGTCCTACCCAACACTGCAATCTCCCCCTCCCTGACTGATCCCTGCCCAACACTGCAATCATCCCTTCCCTGACTGATCCCGAGCAAGCACTGCAAACTCTCCCTCCCTTACTGATCCCTCCCCAACACAGCAATTTCCCCCTCCCTGACTAATCTCTACCCAACACTGCAATCTCCCCCTCCCTGACTGATCCCTACCCAACACTGCAATCTCACCCTCCCTGACTGATCCCTACCCAACACTGCAAACTCCCCCTCCCTTACTGATCCCTCCCCAACACAGCAATCTCCCCCTCCCTGACTGATTCCTACCCAACACTGCAATCTCCCCCTCCCTAACTGATCCCTATCCAACAATGCAATCTCCCCCTCCCTGACTGATCCCTACCGAGCACTGCAATCACCCCCTCCCTGACTGATTCCTACCCAACACTGCAATCTCCCCCTCCCTGACTGATCCCTACACAACACTGCAATCTTCCCTTCCCTGATTGATCCCTACCCAACACTGAAATCTCCCCCTCCCTTACTGATCCCTCCCCAACACAGCAATCTCCCCCTCCCTGACTGATCCCTACCCAACACTGCAATCACCCCCGTCCCTGACCGATCCCTCCACAATTCTGCAAACTCCCCCTCCCTGACTGATCCCTACCCAACACTGCACTCACCCCCTGCCTGACTGATCCCTACCCAACACTGCAATCTCCCCCTCCCTGACTGATCCCTACCCAACACTGCAATCTCCCCCTCCCTGACTGATCCCTACCCAACACTGCAATCTCCCCTCGCTGACTGATCCCTACCCAACACTGCAATCTCCCCCTCCCTGACTGATCCCTACCCAACACTGCAATCTCCCCTCGCTGACTGATCCCTACCCAACACTGCAATCTCCCCCTCCCTGACTGATCCCTGCACAACACTGCACTCACCCACTCCCTGACTCATCCCTACCAAGCACTGCAATCTACCCCTCCCTGACTGATCCCTACCCAATACTGCAATGTCCCCCTCCCTGATTGATCCCTACCCAACACTGCAATCTCTCCCTCCCTGACTGAATCCTACCCAACACTGCACTCTCCCCCACCCTGACTGATCCCGACCCAACACTGCAAACTCCCCCTCCCTTACTGATCCCTCCCCAACACAGCAATCTCCCCCTCCCTGACGATCCCTACCCAACACTGCAATCTCACCCGCCCTGACTGATCCCTACCCAACACTGCACTCACCCCATCCCTGACTGATCCCTACCCAACACTGCACTCACCCCCTCCCTGACTGATCCCTACCTAACACAGCAATCTCCCCCTCCCAGACTGATCCTAACCCATCACTGCAATCTACCCCTCCCTGACTGATCCCTACTCAACACTGCAATCTCCCCCTACCTGACTGAGCCCTGCACAACACTGCACTAACCCCCTCCCTGACTGATCCCTCCCCAACACAGCAATCTCCCCCTCCCTGACTGATCCCTACCCAACACTGCAATCTCCCCCTGCCTGACTGATCCCTACCCAACACTGCAATCTCATCCTCCCTGACTGAACTCTAACCAACACTGCACATCACGCCATCCCTGACTGATCCATTCCCAACACTGCACTCAACCTCTCCCTGACTGATCCCTACCTAACACTGCAAGCACCCCTCCCTGACTGATCCCTACCCAACACTGCACTCACCCCCTCCCTGACTGATCCCTACGCAACACTGCAATCTCCCCCTCCCTGACTGATCCCTACACAACACTGCAATATCCCTCTCCCTGACTGATCCCTGCACAACACTGCACTCACCCCCTCCCTGAATGATCCCTACCCAACACAGCAATCTCCCCCTCCCTGTGTTCCCTACCCTACACTGCAATCTCCCCCTCCCTGATTGATCCCGACACAACACTGCAATCTCCCCCTCCCTGACTGATCCCTTCCCAACACTGCACTCACCCCATCCCTGACTCATCCCTATTCAACAACGCAATCTCCCCCTCCTTGACTGATCCCTACCCAACACTGCAATCACCCACTCCCTGACTGATTCCTACCCAACACTGCAATCTCCCCCTCCCTGACTGATCCCTACACAACACTGCAATCTTCCCTTCCCTGATTGATCCCTACCCAACACTGCAATCTCCCCCTCCCTTACTGATCCCTCCCCAACACAGCATTCTCCCCCTTCCTGACTGATCCCTACCCAACACTGCAATCACCCCCGTCCCTGACCGATCCCTCCACAATTCAGCAAACTCCCCTCCCTGACTGATCCCTTCCCAACACTGCAATCTCCCCCTCCCTGACTGATCCCTACCCAACACTGCAATCTCCCTCTCCCTGACTGATCCCTGCACAACACTGCACTCACCCCCTGCCGGACTGATCCCTACCCAACACTGCAATCTCATCCTCCCTGACTGAACCCTACCCAACACTGCACTCACCCCATCTCTGACTGATCCCTTCCCAACACTGCACTCACCCTCTCCCTGACTGATCCCTACCTAACACTGCAATCACCCCTCCCTGACTGATCCCTACCCAACACTGCACTCACCCCCTCCCTGACTGATCCATACCCAACACTGCAATCTCACCCTCCCTGACTGATCCTTGCCCAACACTGCAATCTCCCCCTCCCTGACTGATCCATACCCAACACTGCAATCTCCCCTCGCTGACTGATCCCTACCCAACTCTGCAATCTCCCCGTCCCTGACTGATCCCTGCACAACACTGCACTCACCCCCTCCCTGAATGATCCCTACCCAACACAGCAATCTCCCCCTCCCTGACTGATCCCTACCCTACACTGCAATCTCCCCCTCCCTGATTGATCCCCACCCAACACTGCAATCTCCCCCTCCCTGACTGATCCCTAACCAACACTGCACTCACCCCATCCCTGACTGATCCCTACACAACACTGCAATCTCCCCCTCCCTGACTGATCCCGACCTAACACTGAAATCACCCCCTCCCTTACTGATCCCTACCCAACACTGCACTCACCCCCTCCCTGACTGATCCCTACCCAACACTGCAATCTCCCCCTCCCTGACTGATCCCTACCGAACACTGCAATCTCCCCCTCCCTGACTGATCCCTGCACAACACTGCACTCACCCCCTCCCTGACAGATCCCGAAACAACACTGCAATCTCCCTCTCCCTGACTGGTCCCTACCCAATACTTTAATCTCCCACTCCCTGATTGATCCCTACCCAACACTGCAATCTCCCCCTCCCTGACTGATTCCTACCCAACACTGCAATCTCCCCGTCCCTGACTGATCCCTACCCAACACTGCAATCATCCCTTCCCTGACTGATCCCGAGCCAACACTGCAAACTCCCCCTCCCTTACTGATCCCTCCCCAACACAGCAATCTCCCCCTCCCCGACTGATCTCTACCCAACACTGCAATCACCCCCTCCCTGACTGATCCCTACCCAACACAGCAATCTCACCCTCCCTGACTGATCTCTACCCAACACTGCACTCACTCCATCCCTGACTGATCCCGACCCAACACTGCACTCACCCTCTCCCTGACTTATCCCTACCTAACACTGCAATCACCTCTCCCTGACTGATCCCTACACAACACTGCACTCACCCCCTCCCTGACTGATCCCTACCCAACACTGCTATCTCCCCCTCGCTGACTGATCCCTACCCAACACTGCAATCTCCCCCTCCCTGACTGATCCCTGCACAACACTGCACTCACCCCCTCCCTGAATGATCTCTACCCAACACAGCAATCTCCCCCTCCCTGACTGATCCCTACCCTACACTGCAATCTCCCCCTCCCTGATTAATCCCTACCTAACACTGAAATCACCCCCTCCCTTACTGATCCCTACCCAACACTGCACTCACCCCCTCCCTAACTGATCCCTTTCCAAAACTGCAATCTCCCCCTCCCTGACTGATCCCTACCCAACACTGCAATCTCCCCTACCCTGAGTGATCCCTGCACAACACTGCACTCACCGACTCCCTGACTGATCCCGAGCCAACACTGCAATCTCCCCCTCCCTCGCTGGTCCCTACCCAATACAGCAATCTCCTACTCCCTGATTGATCCCTACCCAACACTGCAATCTCCCCCTCCCTGATTGAGTCCTACCCAACACTGCAATCTCCCCCTCCCTGACTGATCCCTACCCAACACTGCAATCATCCCTTCCCTGACTGATCCCGAGCAAACACTGCAAACTCTCCCTCCCTGACTGATCCCTCCCCAACACAGCAATCTCCCCCTCCCTGACTGATCTCTACCCAACACTGCAATCTCCCCCTCCATGACTGATCCCTACCCAACACTGCAATCTCAGCCTCCCTGACTGATCCCTACCCAACACCGCAATATCCCCCTTGACTGACTGATCCCTACCCAACACTGCAATCTCCCCCTCCCAAACTGATCCCTGCACAACGCTGCACTCACCCCCTCCCTGACTGATCCCTACCCAACATTGCACTCACCCCCTCCCAGACTGATCCCTACCCAACACTGCAATCTCCCCCTCCGTGACTGATCCCTACACAACACTGCAATCTCCCCCTCCCTGACTGATCCCTGCACAACACTGCAAACACCCCCTCCCTGACTGATCCCGACCCAACACTGCAATCTCCCCCTCCCTGGCTGATCCCTACCCAATACTGCAATCTCCCCCTCCCTGACTGATCCCTACCCAACACTGCAATCTCCCCCTCCCTGACTGATCCCTACCTAACACTGCAATCACCCCCTCACTGACTGATCACTACCCAACAGTGCACTCACCCCCTCCCTGACTGATCCATACCTAACACTGCAATCTCCCCCTCCCTGACTAATCCGTACCCAACACCGCAATCTCCCCCCCCGACTGATCCCTGCACAGCACTGCACTCACACCCTCCCTGACTGATCCCGACCCAACACTGCAATCTCCCTCTCCCTGACTGATTCCTACCCTATACTGCAATCTCCCCCTCCCTGACTGATACCTACCCAACACTGCAATCTTCCCTTCCCTGACTGATCCCGAGCCAACACTGCAAACTCTCCGTCCCTTACTGATCCCTCCCCAACACAGCAATCTCCCCCTCCCTGACTGATCTCTACCCAACACTGCAATCACCCCCTCCCTGACTGATCCCTACCCAACACTGCAATCTCACCCTCCCTGACTGATCCCTACCCAACACTGCACTCACCCCCTCCCTGACGGATCCCTACCCAACACTGCAATCTCCCCCTCCCTGACTGATCCCTGCACAACACTGCACTCACCCACTCTTTGACTCATCCCTACCCAGCACTGCAATCTACCCCTCCCTGACTGATCCCTACCCAATACTGCAATCTCCCCCTCCCTGATTGAACCCTACCCAACAGTGCAAACTTCCCCTCCCTTACTGATCCCTCCCCCACACAGCAATGTCCCCCTCCCTGACGATCCCTACCCAAAACTGCAATCTCACCCTCCCTGACTGATCCCTACCCAACACTGCACTCACCCCATCCCTGACTGATCCCTACACAACACTGCACACACCCCCTCCCTGACAGATCTCGACCTAACACAGCAATCTCCCCCTCCCTGACTGATCCCTCCCCAACACTGCAATCTCCCCCTCCCTGACTGATCCCTACCCAACACTGCAATCTCCCCCTCCCTGACTGATCTCTGCACAACACTGCACTAACCCCCTCCCTGACTGATCCCTCCCCAACACAGCAATCCCCCCCTCCCTGACTGATCTCTACCCAACAATGCAATCTCATCCTCCCTGACTGAACCCTACCCAACACTGCACTCACCCCATCCCTGACTGATCCCTACCCAACACTGCACTCACCCCCTCCCTGACTGATCCCTACCCAACACTGCAATCTCCCCGTCCCTGACTGATCCCTGCACAACACTGCACTCACCCCCTCCCTGAATGATCCCTACCCAACACAGCAATCTCCCCCTCCCTGACTGATCCCTACCCTCTACTGCAATCTCCCCCTCCCTGATTGATCCCTACCCAACACTGCAATCTCCCCCTCCTTGCCTGATCCCGACACAACACTGCACTCACCCCATCCCTGACTAATCCCTACCCAACACTGCAATCTCCCCCTCCCTGAGTGCTCCCTACCTAACACTGAAATCACCCCTCCCTTACTGATCCCTACCCAACACTGAAATCTCCCCCTCCCAGACTGAGTCCTACCCAACACTGCAATCTCCCCCTCCCTGACTGATCCCTGCCCAACACTGCAATCATCCCTTCCCTGACTGATCCCGAGCAAGCACTGCAAACTCTCCCTCCCTTACTGATCCCTCCCCAACACAGCAATTTCCCCCTCCCTGACTAATCTCTACCCAACACTGCAATCTCCCCCTCCCTGACTGATCCCTACCCAACACTGCAATCTCACCCTCCCTGACTGATCCCTACCCAACACTGCAAACTCCCCCTCCCTTACTGATCCCTCCCCAACACAGCAATCTCCCCCTCCCTGACTGATTCCTACCCAACACTGCAATCTCCCCCTCCCTAACTGATCCCTATCCAACAATGCAATCTCCCCCTCCCTGACTGATCCCTACCGAGCACTGCAATCACCCCCTCCCTGACTGATTCCTACCCAACACTGCAATCTCCCCCTCCCTGACTGATCCCTACACAACACTGCAATCTTCCCTTCCCTGATTGATCCCTACCCAACACTGAAATCTCCCCCTCCCTTACTGATCCCTCCCCAACACAGCAATCTCCCCCTCCCTGACTGATCCCTACCCAACACTGCAATCACCCCCGTCCCTGACCGATCCCTCCACAATTCTGCAAACTCCCCCTCCCTGACTGATCCCTACCCAACACTGCACTCACCCCCTGCCTGACTGATCCCTACCCAACACTGCAATCTCCCCCTCCCTGACTGATCCCTACCCAACACTGCAATCTCCCCCTCCCTGACTGATCCCTACCCAACACTGCAATCTCCCCTCGCTGACTGATCCCTACCCAACACTGCAATCTCCCCCTCCCTGACTGATCCCTACCCAACACTGCAATCTCCCCTCGCTGACTGATCCCTACCCAACACTGCAATCTCCCCCTCCCTGACTGATCCCTGCACAACACTGCACTCACCCACTCCCTGACTCATCCCTACCAAGCACTGCAATCTACCCCTCCCTGACTGATCCCTACCCAATACTGCAATGTCCCCCTCCCTGATTGATCCCTACCCAACACTGCAATCTCTCCCTCCCTGACTGAATCCTACCCAACACTGCACTCTCCCCCACCCTGACTGATCCCGACCCAACACTGCAAACTCCCCCTCCCTTACTGATCCCTCCCCAACACAGCAATCTCCCCCTCCCTGACGATCCCTACCCAACACTGCAATCTCACCCGCCCTGACTGATCCCTACCCAACACTGCACTCACCCCATCCCTGACTGATCCCTACCCAACACTGCACTCACCCCCTCCCTGACTGATCCCTACCTAACACAGCAATCTCCCCCTCCCAGACTGATCCTAACCCATCACTGCAATCTACCCCTCCCTGACTGATCCCTACTCAACACTGCAATCTCCCCCTACCTGACTGAGCCCTGCACAACACTGCACTAACCCCCTCCCTGACTGATCCCTCCCCAACACAGCAATCTCCCCCTCCCTGACTGATCCCTACCCAACTCTGCAATCTCCCCCTGCCTGACTGATCCCTACCCAACACTGCAATCTCATCCTCCCTGACTGAACTCTAACCAACACTGCACATCACGCCATCCCTGACTGATCCATTCCCAACACTGCACTCAACCTCTCCCTGACTGATCCCTACCTAACACTGCAAGCACCCCTCCCTGACTGATCCCTACCCAACACTGCACTCACCCCCTCCCTGACTGATCCCTACGCAACACTGCAATCTCCCCCTCCCTGACTGATCCCTACACAACACTGCAATATCCCTCTCCCTGACTGATCCCTGCACAACACTGCACTCACCCCCTCCCTGAATGATCCCTACCCAACACAGCAATCTCCCCCTCCCTGTGTTCCCTACCCTACACTGCAATCTCCCCCTCCCTGATTGATCCCGACACAACACTGCAATCTCCCCCTCCCTGACTGATCCCTTCCCAACACTGCACTCACCCCATCCCTGACTCATCCCTATTCAACAACGCAATCTCCCCCTCCTTGACTGATCCCTACCCAACACTGCAATCACCCACTCCCTGACTGATTCCTACCCAACACTGCAATCTCCCCCTCCCTGACTGATCCCTACACAACACTGCAATCTTCCCTTCCCTGATTGATCCCTACCCAACACTGCAATCTCCCCCTCCCTTACTGATCCCTCCCCAACACAGCATTCTCCCCCTTCCTGACTGATCCCTACCCAACACTGCAATCACCCCCGTCCCTGACCGATCCCTCCACAATTCAGCAAACTCCCCTCCCTGACTGATCCCTTCCCAACACTGCAATCTCCCCCTCCCTGACTGATCCCTACCCAACACTGCAATCTCCCTCTCCCTGACTGATCCCTGCACAACACTGCACTCACCCCCTGCCGGACTGATCCCTACCCAACACTGCAATCTCATCCTCCCTGACTGAACCCTACCCAACACTGCAATCTCATCCTCCCTGACTGAACCCTACCCAACACTGCAATCTCCCCCTCCCTGACTGATCCCTACACAACACTGCAATCTTCCCTTCCCTGATTGATCCCTACCCAACACTGAAATCTCCCCCTCCCTTACTGATCCCTCCCCAACACAGCAATCTCCCCCTCCCTGACTGATCCCTACCCAACACTGCAATCACCCCCGTCCCTGACCGATCCCTCCACAATTCTGCAAACTCCCCCTCCCTGACTGATCCCTACCCAACACTGCACTCACCCCCTGCCTGACTGATCCCTACCCAACACTGCAATCTCCCCCTCCCTGACTGATCCCTACCCAACACTGCAATCTCCCCCTCCCTGACTGATCCCTACCCAACACTGCAATCTCCCCTCGCTGACTGATCCCTACCCAACACTGCAATCTCCCCCTCCCTGACTGATCCCTACCCAACACTGCAATCTCCCCTCGCTGACTGATCCCTACCCAACACTGCAATCTCCCCCTCCCTGACTGATCCCTGCACAACACTGCACTCACCCACTCCCTGACTCATCCCTACCAAGCACTGCAATCTACCCCTCCCTGACTGATCCCTACCCAATACTGCAATGTCCCCCTCCCTGATTGATCCCTACCCAACACTGCAATCTCTCCCTCCCTGACTGAATCCTACCCAACACTGCACTCTCCCCCACCCTGACTGATCCCGACCCAACACTGCAAACTCCCCCTCCCTTACTGATCCCTCCCCAACACAGCAATCTCCCCCTCCCTGACGATCCCTACCCAACACTGCAATCTCACCCGCCCTGACTGATCCCTACCCAACACTGCACTCACCCCATCCCTGACTGATCCCTACCCAACACTGCACTCACCCCCTCCCTGACTGATCCCTACCTAACACAGCAATCTCCCCCTCCCAGACTGATCCTAACCCATCACTGCAATCTACCCCTCCCTGACTGATCCCTACTCAACACTGCAATCTCCCCCTACCTGACTGAGCCCTGCACAACACTGCACTAACCCCCTCCCTGACTGATCCCTCCCCAACACAGCAATCTCCCCCTCCCTGACTGATCCCTACCCAACACTGCAATCTCCCCCTGCCTGACTGATCCCTACCCAACACTGCAATCTCATCCTCCCTGACTGAACTCTAACCAACACTGCACATCACGCCATCCCTGACTGATCCATTCCCAACACTGCACTCAACCTCTCCCTGACTGATCCCTACCTAACACTGCAAGCACCCCTCCCTGACTGATCCCTACCCAACACTGCACTCACCCCCTCCCTGACTGATCCCTACGCAACACTGCAATCTCCCCCTCCCTGACTGATCCCTACACAACACTGCAATATCCCTCTCCCTGACTGATCCCTGCACAACACTGCACTCACCCCCTCCCTGAATGATCCCTACCCAACACAGCAATCTCCCCCTCCCTGTGTTCCCTACCCTACACTGCAATCTCCCCCTCCCTGATTGATCCCGACACAACACTGCAATCTCCCCCTCCCTGACTGATCCCTTCCCAACACTGCACTCACCCCATCCCTGACTCATCCCTATTCAACAACGCAATCTCCCCCTCCTTCACTGATCCCTACCCAACACTGCAATCACCCACTCCCTGACTGATTCCTACCCAACACTGCAATCTCCCCCTCCCTGACTGATCCCTACACAACACTGCAATCTTCCCTTCCCTGATTGATCCCTACCCAACACTGCAATCTCCCCCTCCCTTACTGATCCCTCCCCAACACAGCATTCTCCCCCTTCCTGACTGATCCCTACCCAACACTGCAATCACCCCCGTCCCTGACCGATCCCTCCACAATTCAGCAAACTCCCCTCCCTGACTGATCCCTTCCCAACACTGCAATCTCCCCCTCCCTGACTGATCCCTACCCAACACTGCAATCTCCCTCTCCCTGACTGATCCCTGCACAACACTGCACTCACCCCCTGCCGGACTGATCCCTACCCAACACTGCAATCTCATCCTCCCTGACTGAACCCTACCCAACACTGCACTCACCCCATCTCTGACTGATCCCTTCCCAACACTGCACTCACCCTCTCCCTGACTGATCCCTACCTAACACTGCAATCACCCCTCCCTGACTGATCCCTACCCAACACTGCACTCACCCCCTCCCTGACTGATCCATACCCAACACTGCAATCTCACCCTCCCTGACTGATCCTTGCCCAACACTGCAATCTCCCCCTCCCTGACTGATCCATACCCAACACTGCAATCTCCCCTCGCTGACTGATCCCTACCCAACTCTGCAATCTCCCCGTCCCTGACTGATCCCTGCACAACACTGCACTCACCCCCTCCCTGAATGATCCCTACCCAACACAGCAATCTCCCCCTCCCTGACTGATCCCTACCCTACACTGCAATCTCCCCCTCCCTGATTGATCCCCACCCAACACTGCAATCTCCCCCTCCCTGACTGATCCCTAACCAACACTGCACTCACCCCATCCCTGACTGATCCCTACACAACACTGCAATCTCCCCCTCCCTGACTGATCCCGACCTAACACTGAAATCACCCCCTCCCTTACTGATCCCTACCCAACACTGCACTCACCCCCTCCCTGACTGATCCCTACCCAACACTGCAATCTCCCCCTCCCTGACTGATCCCTACCGAACACTGCAATCTCCCCCTCCCTGACTGATCCCTGCACAACACTGCACTCACCCCCTCCCTGACAGATCCCGAAACAACACTGCAATCTCCCTCTCCCTGACTTGTCCCTACCCAATACTTTAATCTCCCACTCCCTGATTGATCCCTACCCAACACTGCAATCTCCCCCTCCCTGACTGATTCCTACCCAACACTGCAATCTCCCCCTCCCTGACTGATCCCTACCCAACACTGCAATCATCCCTTCCCTGACTGATCCCGAGCCAACACTGCAAACTCCCCCTCCCTTACTGATCGCTCCCCAACACTGCAATCTCCCCCTCCCAAACTGATCACTGCACAACGTTGCACTCAACCCCTCCCTGACTGATCCCTACCCAACACTGCACTCACCCCCTCCCAGACTGATCCCTACCGAACAGTGCAATCTCCCCCTTCCTGACTGATCCCTACCCAACACTGCAATCTCCCCCTCCCTGACTGATCTCTGCACAACACTGCACTCACCCCCTCCCTGACTGATCCCGACCAACACTGCAATCTCCCCCTCCCTGACTGATCCCTACCCAATACTGCAATCTCCCCCTCCCTGACTGATCCCTACCCAACACTGCAGTCTCCACCTCCCTCACTGATCCCTACCTAACACTGCAATCACCCCCTCCCTGACAGATCCCTACCCAACACTGCACTCACCCCCTCCCTGACTGATCCCTACCTAACACTGCAATCTCCCCCTCCCTGACTGATCCCTGCACAACACTGCACTCACCCCCTCATTGACTGATCCCGACCCAACACTGCAATCTCCCTCTCCCTGACTGATGCCTACCCAATACTGCAATCTCCCCCTCCCTGACTGATCCCTACCCAAAACTGCAATCTCCCCCTCCCTGACTGATTCCTACCCAATACTGCAATCTCCCCCTCCCTGACTGATCCCTACCCAACACTGCAATCTCCCCTTCACTGACTGATCACGACCCAACACTGCAAACTCCCCCTCCCTTACTGATCCCGCCCCAACACAGCAATCTCACCCTCCCTGACTGATCCCTACCCAACACTGCACTCACCCCATCCCTGACTGATCCCTACACAACACTGCACACACCCCCTCCCTGACAGATCCCTATCTAACACATCAATCTCCCCATCCCTGACTGATTCCTACCCTACACTGCAATCTCCACCTCCCTGACTGATCCCTACCCAACACTGCAATCTTCCCTTCACTGACTGATCCCGAGCCAACACTGCAAACTCCCCCTCCCTTACTGATCCCTCCCCAACACAGCAATCTCCCCCTCCCCGACTGATCTCTACCCAACACTGCAATCACCCCCTCCCTGACTGATCCCTACCCAACACAGCAATCACCCCCTCCCTGACTGATCCCTACCCAAAACTGCAATCTCCCCCTCCCTGACTGATCCCTACCTAACACCGCAATCTCCCCCTCCCTGACTGATCCCCACCCAATACTGCAATCTCCCCCTCCCAAACTGATCCCTGCACAACGCTGCACTCACCCCCTCCCTGACTGATCCCTACCCAACATTGCACTCACCCCCTCCCAGACTGATCCCTACCCAACACTGCAATCTCCCCCTCCGTGACTGATCCCTACACAACACTGCAATCTCCCCCTCCCTGACTGATCCCTGCACAACACTGCACTCACCCCCTCCCTGACTGATCCCGACCCAACACTGCAATCTCCCCCTCCCTGGCTGATCCCTACCCAATACTGCAATCTCCCCCTCCCTGACTGATCCCTACCCAACACTGCAATCTCCCCCTCCCTGACTGATCCCTACCTAACACTGCAATCACCCGCTCCCTGACTGATCACTACCCAACACTGCACTCACCCCCTCCCTGACTGATCCCTACCTAACACTGCAATCTCCCCATCCCTGACTAATCCGTACCCAACACTGCAATCTCCCCCCCCCCGACTGATCCCTGCACAGCACTGCACTCACACCCTCCCTGACTGATCCCGACACAACATTGCAATCTCCCTCTCCCTGACTGATCCCTTCCCAATACTGCAATCTCCCCCTCCCTGACTGATCCCTACCCAACACTGCAATCTCCCCCTCCCTGACTGATTCCTACCCTATACTGCAATCTCCCCCTCCCTGACTGATACCTACCCAACACTGCAATCTTCCCTTCCCTGACTGATCCCGAGCCAACACTGCAAACTCCCCCTCCCTTACTGATCCCTCCCCAACGCAGCAATCTCCCCCTCCCTGACTGATCACTACCCAACACTGCAATCACCCCCTCCCTGACTGATCCCTACCCAACACTGCAATCTCACCATCCCTGACTGATCCCAACCCAACACTGCACACACACCATCCCTGACTGATCCCTACCCAACACTGCACTCACCCTCTCCCTGACTGATCCCTACCTAACACTGCAATCACCCCCTCCCTGACTGATCAATACCCAACACTGCACTCACCCCCTCCCTGACTGATCCCTACCCAACACTGCAATCTACCCCTCCCTGACTGATCCCTGCACAACACTGCACTCACCCACTCCCTGACTCATCCCTACCCAACACTGCAATCTACCCCTCCCTGACTGATCCCTACCCAATACTGCAATCTCCCCCACCCTGATTGATCCCTACCCAACACTGCAATCTCTCCCTCCCTGACTGAATCCTACCCAACACTGCACTCTCCCCCAACCTGTCTGATCCCGACCCAACACTGCAAACTCCCCCTCCCTTGCTGATCCCTCCCCAACACAGCAATCTCCCCCTCCCTGACGATCCCTACCCAACACTGCACTCACCCCATCCCTGACTGATCCCTACCCAACACTGCACTCACCGCCTCCCTGAATTTCCCTACCTAACACAGCAATCTACCCCTCCCTGACTGATCCCTACACAACACTGCAATCTCCCCCTGCCTGACTGATCCCTACCCAACACTGCAATCTCATCCTCCCTGACTGAATCCTACCCAACACTGCACTCACCCCATCCCTGACTGATCCCTTCCCAACACTGCACTCACCCTCTCCCTGACTGATCCCTACCGAACACTGCAATCACCCCTCCCTGACTGATCCCTACCCAACACTGCACTCACCCCCTCCCTGACTGATCCCTACCCAACACTGCAATCTCCCCCTCCCTGACTGATTCATACCCAACACTGCAATCTCCCCCTCCCTGACTGATCCCTACCCAACACTGCATTCATCCCTTCCCTGACTGTTCCCGAGCCAACACTGCAAACTCCCCCTCCCTTACTGATCCCTCATTAACACTGCAATCTAACCTTCCCTGACTGATCTCTACACAACACTGCAATCTCCCCCTCCCTGAGTGATCCCTACCCAACACTGCAATCTCACCCTCCCTGACTGATCCCTACCCAACACCGCAATCTCCTCCTCCCTGACTGATCCCTACCCAACACTGCAATCTCCCCCTCCCAAACTGATCCCTGCACAACGCTGCACTCACCCCATCCCTGACTGATCCCTACCCAACACTGCACTCACCCCCTCCCAGACTGATCCCTACCCAACACTGCAATCTCCCCCTCCCTGACTGATCCCTACATAACACTGCAATCTCCCACTCCCTGACTGATCCCTGCACAACACTGCACTCACACCCTCCCTGGCTGATGCTGACCCAACACTGCAATCTCCCTCTCCTTGACTGTTCCCCACCCAATACTGCAATGTCCCCCTCCCTGACTGATCCCTACCCAACACTGCAATCTCCCCCTCCCTGACTGATTCCTACCCTACACTGCAATCTCCCCCTCCCTGACTGATCCCTACCCAACACTGCAATCTTCCCTTCCCTGACTGATCCCGAACCAACACTGCAAACTCCCCCTCCCGTACTGATCCCTCCCCAACACAGCAATCTCCCCCTCCCTGACTGATCTCTACCCAACACTGCAATCACCCCCTCCCTGACTGATCCCTACCCAACACTGCAATCTCACCCTCCCTGACTGATCCCTACCCAACACTGCACTCACCCCATTCCTGAATGATCCCTACCCAACACTGCACTCACGCTATCCCTGACTGATCCCTACCTAACACTGCAATCACCCCCTCCCTGACTGATCCCTACCCAACACTGCACTCACCCCCTCCCTGACTGATCCCAACCCAACACTGCATTCTCCCCCTCCCTGAATGATCCCTACCCAACACTGTAATCTCCCCCTTCCTGACTGATCCCTGCACAAAACTGCACTAACCCCCTCCCTGACTGATCCCTACCCAACACTGCAATCTCCCCCTCCCTGACTGATCCCTACCTAACACAGCAATCTCCCCCTCCCTGACTGATCCCTACCCAACACTGCAATCTACTCCTCCCTGACTGATCCCTACCCAACACTGCAATCTCCCCCTCCCTGACTGATCCCTGCACAACACTGCACTAACCCCCTCCCTGACTGATCCCTCCCCAACACAGCAATCTCCCCCTCCCTGACTGATCCCAACCCAACACTGCAATCTCCCCCTGCCTGACTGATCCCTACCCAACACTGCAATCTCATCCTCCCTGACTGAACACTACCCAACACTGCACTCACCCCATCCCTGACTGATCCCTTCCCAACACTGCACTCACCCTCTCCCTGACTGATCCCTACCTAACACTGCAATCACCCCTCCCTGACTGATCCCTACACAACACTGCACTCACCCCCTCCCTGACTGATCCCGACCCAACACTGCAATCTCCCCCTCCCTGACTGATCCCTACCCAACACTGCAATCTCCCCCTCCCTGACTGATCCCTGATCAACACTGCACTCACCCCCTCCCTGACTGATCACTACCCAACACTGCAATCTCCCCCTCCCTGACTGATCCCTACCCAACACTGCAATCTCCCCCTCCCTGACTGATCCCTGCACAACACTGCACTCAACGTCTCCCTGACTGATCCCTACCTAACACTGCAATCACCCCTCCCTGACTGATCCCTACCCAACACTGCACTCACCCCCTCCCTGACTGATCCCTACCCAACACTGCAATCTCCCCCTCCCTGACTGATCACTACCCTACACTGCAATCTCCCCCTCCCTGATTGATCCCTACCCAACCCTGCAATCTCCCCCTCCCTAACTGATCCCTACCCAACACTGCACTCACCCCATCCCTGACTGATCCCTACCCAACACTGCAATCTCCCCCTCCCTGACTGATCCCTACCTAACACTGAAATCACCCCCTCCCTTACTGATCCCTACCCAACACTGCAATCACCCCCACCCTGACTGATCCCTACCCAACACTGCAATCTTCCCCTCCCTGACTGATCCCTACCCAACACTGCAATCTCCCCCTCCCTGACTGATCCCTGCACAACACTGCACTCACCCCCTTCCTGACTGATCCCGAAACAACACTGCAATCTCCCCCTCCCTGACTGGTCCCTACCCAATACTGCAATCTCCCACTCCCTGATTGATCCCGACCCAACACTGCAATCTCCCCCTCCCTGACTGATTCCTACTCAACACTGCAATCTCCCACTCCCTGACTGATCCCTACCCAACACTGGATTTATCCCTTCCCTGACTGATCCCGAGCCAACACTGCAAACTCCCCCTCCCTTACTGATCCCTCATTAACACAGCAATCTCCCACTCCCTGACTGATCCCTACCTAACACTGCAATCTTCCCCTCCCTGACTGATCCCTACCCAACACTGCAATCTCCCCCTCCCTGACTGATATCTGCACAACACTGCACTCACCCCCTCCCTGACCGATCCCGACGCAACACTGCAATCTCCCTCTCCTTGAATGTTCCCTTCCCAATACTGCAATCTCCCCCTCCCTGACTGATCCCTACCCAACACTGCAATCTCCCCCTCCCTGACTGATTCCTACCCTACACTGCAATCTCCCCCTCCCTGACTGATCCCTACCCAACACTGCAATCTCACCCTCCCTGACTGATCCCTACCCAACACTGCAATCTCCCTCTCCCTGACTGATCCCTACCCAACACTGCAATCTCACCCTCCCTGACTGATCCCTACCCAACAATGCAATCTTCCCTTCCCTGACTGATCCAGAACCAACACTGCAAACTCCCCCTCCCTTACTGATCCCTCCCCAACACAGCAATCTCCCTCTCCCTGACTGATCTCTACCCAACACTGCAATCACCCCCTCCCTGACTGATCCCTACCCAACACTGCAATCTCACCCTCCCTGACTGATCCCTACCCAACACTGCACTCACCCCATCCCTGAATGATCCCTCCCCAACACTGCACTCACGCTATCCCTGACTGATCCCTACCTAACACTGCAATCAACCCCTCCCTGACTGATCCCTTCCCAAAACTGCACTCACCCCCTCCCTGATTGATCCCTACCCAACACTGCATTCTACCCCTCCCTGAACGATCCCTACCCAACACTGCAATCTCCCCCTCCCTGACTGATCACTGCACAAAACTGCACTAATCCCCTCTCTGACTTATCCCTACCCAACACTGCAATCTCCCCCTCCCTGACTGATCCCTACCTAACACAGCAATCTCCCCCTCCCTGACTGATCCCTCCCCAACACTGCAAACTACCCCTCCCTGACTGATCCCTACCCAACACTGCAATCTCCCCCTCCCTGACTGATCCCTGCACAACACTGCACTAACCCCCTCCCTGACTGATCCCTCCCCAACACAGCAATCTCCCCCTCCCTGACTGATCCTAACCCAACACTGCAATCTCCCCCTCCCTGATTGATCCCTATCCAACTCTGCAATCTCCCGCCCCCTGACTGATCACTACCCAACACTGCAAACTCCCCCTCACTTACTGATCCCTCCCCAACACAGCAATCACCCCCTCCCTGACTGATCCCTACCCAACACTGCAATCTCCCCCCTCCCTGACTGATCCCTACCCAACACTGCAATCTCCCCGTCCCTGACTGATCCCTACCCAACACTGCAATCTCCCCCTCCCTGACTGATCCCTACCCAACCCTGCACTCACACCCTCCCTGACTGATCCCTACCCAACACTGCAATCTCCCCCTCCCTGACTGATCCTTGCACAACACTGCAATCACCCCCTCCCTGACTGATCCCTACACAACACTGCACTCACCCCCTCCTTGACTGATCCCTACCCAACACTGCACTCACCCCCTCCCTGACTGATCCCTACCCAACACTGCATTCACCCCCTCCCTGACTGATCCCTACCCAACACTGCAATCTCCCCCTCCCTGACTGATCCTTACACAACACTGCAATCTCCCCCTCCCTGACTGATCCTTACACAACACTGCAATCACCCCCTCCCTGACTGATCCCTACACAACACTGCACTCACCCCCTCCTTGACTGATCCCTACCAACACTGCACTCACCCCCTCCCTGACTGATCCCTACCCAACACTGCACTCACCCCCTCCCTGACTGATCCCTACCCAACACTGCAATCTCCCCCTCTCTGACTGATCCCTACCCAACACTGCAATCTCCCCCTCCCTGACTGATCCCTAACCAACTCTGCTATCTCCCCCTCACTGAATGATCCCTACCCAACACTGCAATCTCCCCCTCCCTGACTGATCCCTAACCAACACTGCAATCTCCCCCTCCCTGACTGATCCCTACCCAACACTGCAATCTCCCCCTCCCTGACTTATCCCAACCCAACATTGCACTCACCCCCTCCCAGACTGATCGCTATCCAACACTGCAATCTGCCCCTCCCTGACTGATCCCTACCCAACACTGCACTCACCCCCTCCCTGACTGGTCCCTACACAACACTGCACTCACCCCCTCCCTGACTGATCCCTACCCAACACTGCAATCACCCCCTCCCTGACTGATCCCTAACCAACACTGCAATCTCCCCCTCCCTGACTGATCCCTGCCCAACACTGCACTCACCCCCTCCCTGACTGATCCCTCCCAACACTGCAATGTCCACCTCCCTGACTGATCACTACACAACACTGCAATCTCGCGCCGCCCTGACTGATCCCAACACAACGCTGCAATCTCCCCCTCCCTGACTGATCTCTACCAAACACTGCAATCTCAACCCGCCCTGACTGATCCCAACCAAACATTGCACTCACCCCCTCCCTGACAGATCCCAACACAACGCTGCAATCTCCCCCTCCCTGACTGATCTCTACGAAACACTGCAATCTCAACCCGCCCTGACTGATCCCTACACAACGCTGCAATCTCCCCCTCCCTGACTGATCCCTACCCAACACGGCACTCAACCCCTCCCTGACTGATCCCTACTCAAGACTGCACTCACCCCCTCCCTGACTGATCCCGACACAACACGGCAATCTCACCCTCCCTGACTGATCCCTACCCAACACTGCAATCTGCCCCTCCCTGGCTGATCCCTACCCAACACTGCACTCACCCCCTCCCTGACTGATCCCTACACAACACTGCACTCAGCCCCTCCCTGACTTATTCCTACCCAAGACTGCAATCTCCCCCTCCCTGACTGATCCCTACCCAACACTGCAATCTCCCCCTCCCTGACTGATCCCTACCCAACACTGCACTCACTCCCTCCCTGACTGATCCCTACCCAACACTGCAATCTCCACCTCCCTGACTGATCCCTACCCAACACTGCAATCTCGCGCCGCCCTGACTGATCCCAACACAACGCTGCAATCTCCCCCTCACTGACTGATCCCTACCCAACACTGCAATCTCCCCCCTCCCTGACTGATCCCTACTCAACACTGCACTCACACCCTCCCTGACTGATCCCTACCCAACACTGCACTCACCCCCTCCATGACTGATCACTACACAACACTGCACTCACCCCTCCCTGACTGATCCCGACCCAACACTGCAATCTCCCCCTCCCTGACTGATCCCGACCCAACACAGCAATTTCCCCCTCCCTGACTGATCCCTACTTAACACTGCAATCTCCCCCTCCCTGACTGGTCCCTACCAAACACTGCAATGTCCCCCTCCCTGACTGATCCCTACCCAACACTGCAAACTCCCCCTCCCTGACTGATCCCTGCCCAAAACTGCACTCAACCCCTCCTTGACTGATCCCTACCAAACACTGCATTCACCCCCTACCTGACTGATCCCTACTCAACACTGCAATCACCCCTCCCTGACTGATCCCTACCCAACACTGCACTCATCCCCTCCCTGACTGATCCCTACCCAAAACTGCACTCACCCCCTCCCTGACTGATCCCTACCCAACACTGCAATCTACCCCTCCCAGGCTGATCCCTGCCCAACACTGCAATCTCACCCTCCCTGACTGATCCCTACCCAACACTGCAATCTTCACTTCCCTGACTGATCCCTACCCAACACTGCATTCACCCCCTCCCTGACTGATCCCTAATCAACACTGCAATCTCCCCCTCCCTGACTGATCCCTACCCAACACTGCACTCACACCCTCCCTGCCTGATCCCTACCCAACACTGCAATCTCCACCTCCTGACAGATCCCTACCCAACACAGCAATCTCTCCCTCCCTGAATGATCCCTACCCAACACTGCAATTACTCCCTCCCTGACTGATCCCGACCCAACACTGCAATCTTCCCTTCCCTAACTGATCCATACCCAACTCTGCAATCTTCCCTTCCCTGACTGATGCCTACACAACACTGCACGCACCCCCTCCTTGACTGATTCCTACCCAACACTGCAATCTCCCCCTCCCTGACTGATCCCTACCCAACACTGCAATCTCCCCCTCCCTGACTGATCCCTATCCAACACTGCAATAACCCGCTCCCTGACTGATCCCTACCCAACATTGCACTCACCCCCTCCCTGACTGATCCCTACACAACACTGCACTCTCCACCTCCCTGACTGATCCCGACCCAACACTGCAATCTCCCCCTCCCTGACTGATCCCTACCCAACACTGCAATCTCCCCCTCCCTGACTGATCCCTAACCAACTCTATCTCCCACTCCCTGACTGATCCCTACCCAACACTGCAATCTCCCACTCCCTGACTGATCCCTACACAACACTGCACTCACCCCCTCCATGACTGATCCCTACCCAACACTGCAATCTCCCCCTCCCTGACTGATCCCTACCCAACAATGCAATCTCCCCCTCCCTGACTGATCCCTACCCAACACTGCACTCACCCCCTCCCTGACTGATCCCTACCCAACTCTGCAACCTCCACCTCCCTGACAGATCCCTACCCAACACTGCAATCTCGCGCCCCCCCGACTGATCCCAACACAATGTATGCAATTTTCCCCTCCCAGACTGATCCCTACACAACACTGCACTCACCGCCGCCCTGACTGATCCCTACCCAACACTGCAATCTCTACCTCCCTGCCTGTCCCTAACCAACACTGCAATCTGCCCCCTCCCTGACTGATCCCTACACAACACTGCACTAACCCCCTCTCTGACTGATCCCTTCACAACACTGCAATCTCCCCTCCCTGACTGATCCCTACACAACACTGCACTCTCCACCTCCCTGACTGATCCCGACCCAACACTGCAATCTCCCCCTCCCTGACTGATCCCTACCCAACACTGCAATCTCCCCCTCTCTGACTGATCCCTACCCAACACTGCAATCTCCCACTCCCTGACTGATCCCTACACAACACTGCACTCACCCCCTCCATGACTGATCCCTACCCAACACTGCAATCTCCCCCTCCCTGACTGATCCCTACCCAACAATGCAATCTCCCCCTCCCTGACTGATCCCTACCCAACACTGCACTCACCCCCTCCCTGACTGATCCCTACCCAACTCTGCAACCTCCACCTCCCTGACAGATCCCTACCCAACACTGCAATCTCGCGCCCCCCCGACTGATCCCAACACAATGTATGCAATCTCCCCCTCCCAGACTGATCCCTACACAACACTGCACTCACCCCCGCCCTGACTGAACCCTACCCAACACTGCAATCTCTACCTCCCTGCCTGTCCCTAACCAACACTGCAATCTCCCCCTCCCTGACTGATCCCTACCCAACACTGCAATCTCCCCCTCCCTGACTGATCCCTACCCAACACTGCACTCACTCCCTCCCTGACTGATCCCTACCCAACACTGCAATCTCCACCTCCCTGACTGATCCCTACCCAACACTGCAATCTCGCGCCGCCCTGACTGATCCCAACACAACGCTGCAATCTCCCCCTCACTGACTGATCCCTACCCAACACTGCAATCTCCCCCCTCCCTGACTGATCCCTACTCAACACTGCACTCACACCCTCCCTGACTGATCCCTACCCAACACTGCACTCACCCCCTCCATGACTGATCACTACACAACACTGCACTCACCCCTCCCTGACTGATCCCGACCCAACACTGCAATCTCCCCCTCCCTGACTGATCCCGACCCAACACAGCAATTTCCCCCTCCCTGACTGATCCCTACTTAACACTGCAATCTCCCCCTCCCTGACTGGTCCCTACCAAACACTGCAATGTCCCCCTCCCTGACTGATCCCTACCCAACACTGCAAACTCCCCCTCCCTGACTGATCCCTGCCCAAAACTGCACTCAACCCCTCCTTGACTGATCCCTACCAAACACTGCATTCACCCCCTACCTGACTGATCCCTACTCAACACTGCAATCACCCCTCCCTGACTGATCCCTACCCAACACTGCACTCATCCCCTCCCTGACTGATCCCTACCCAAAACTGCACTCACCCCCTCCCTGACTGATCCCTACCCAACACTGCAATCTACCCCTCCCAGGCTGATCCCTGCCCAACACTGCAATCTCACCCTCCCTGACTGATCCCTACCCAACACTGCAATCTTCACTTCCCTGACTGATCCCTACCCAACACTGCATTCACCCCCTCCCTGACTGATCCCTAATCAACACTGCAATCTCCCCCTCCCTGACTGATCCCTACCCAACACTGCACTCACACCCTCCCTGCCTGATCCCTACCCAACACTGCAATCTCCACCTCCTGACAGATCCCTACCCAACACAGCAATCTCTCCCTCCCTGAATGATCCCTACCCAACACTGCAATTACTCCCTCCCTGACTGATCCCGACCCAACACTGCAATCTTCCCTTCCCTAACTGATCCATACCCAACTCTGCAATCTTCCCTTCCCTGACTGATGCCTACACAACACTGCACGCACCCCCTCCTTGACTGATTCCTACCCAACACTGCAATCTCCCCCTCCCTGACTGATCCCTACCCAACACTGCAATCTCCCCCTCCCTGACTGATCCCTATCCAACACTGCAATAACCCGCTCCCTGACTGATCCCTACCCAACATTGCACTCACCCCCTCCCTGACTGATCCCTACACAACACTGCACTCTCCACCTCCCTGACTGATCCCGACCCAACACTGCAATCTCCCCCTCCCTGACTGATCCCTACCCAACACTGCAATCTCCCCCTCCCTGACTGATCCCTAACCAACTCTATCTCCCACTCCCTGACTGATCCCTACCCAACACTGCAATCTCCCACTCCCTGACTGATCCCTACACAACACTGCACTCACCCCCTCCATGACTGATCCCTACCCAACACTGCAATCTCCCCCTCCCTGACTGATCCCTACCCAACAATGCAATCTCCCCCTCCCTGACTGATCCCTACCCAACACTGCACTCACCCCCTCCCTGACTGATCCCTACCCAACTCTGCAACCTCCACCTCCCTGACAGATCCCTACCCAACACTGCAATCTCGCGCCCCCCCGACTGATCCCAACACAATGTATGCAATTTTCCCCTCCCAGACTGATCCCTACACAACACTGCACTCACCGCCGCCCTGACTGATCCCTACCCAACACTGCAATCTCTACCTCCCTGCCTGTCCCTAACCAACACTGCAATCTGCCCCCTCCCTGACTGATCCCTACACAACACTGCACTAACCCCCTCTCTGACTGATCCCTTCACAACACTGCAATCTCCCCTCCCTGACTGATCCCTACACAACACTGCACTCTCCACCTCCCTGACTGATCCCGACCCAACACTGCAATCTCCCCCTCCCTGACTGATCCCTACCCAACACTGCAATCTCCCCCTCTCTGACTGATCCCTACCCAACACTGCAATCTCCCACTCCCTGACTGATCCCTACACAACACTGCACTCACCCCCTCCATGACTGATCCCTACCCAACACTGCAATCTCCCCCTCCCTGACTGATCCCTACCCAACAATGCAATCTCCCCCTCCCTGACTGATCCCTACCCAACACTGCACTCACCCCCTCCCTGACTGATCCCTACCCAACTCTGCAACCTCCACCTCCCTGACAGATCCCTACCCAACACTGCAATCTCGCGCCCCCCCGACTGATCCCAACACAATGTATGCAATCTCCCCCTCCCAGACTGATCCCTACACAACACTGCACTCACCCCCGCCCTGACTGAACCCTACCCAACACTGCAATCTCTACCTCCCTGCCTGTCCCTAACCAACACTGCAATCTGCCCCCTCCCTGACTGATCCCTACACAACACTGCACTAACCCCCTCTCTGACTGATCCCTTCACAACACTGCAATCTCCCCCTCCCTGACTGATCCCTACCCAACACTGCAATCTCCCCCTCCTTGACTGATCCCTACACAACACTGTTATCTCCCCCTCCCTGACTGATACCTACACAACACTGCAATCTCCCCCTCCCTGACTCATCCCTACACAACACTGCACACACCCCCTCCCTGACTGATCCCTACCCAACACTGCAATCTCCCCCTCCCTGACTGATCCCTACCCAACACTGCAATCTCCCCCTCCCTGACTGATCCCGACCCTACACTGCACTCACCCCCTCCCTGATTGATCCCTATCCAACACTGCAATCTCCCCCTCCCTGACTGATCACTACCCAACACTAAAGTCACCCCCTCCCTGACTGATACCTAACCAACACTGCACTCACTCCCTCACTGACTGATCCCTACCCAACACTGCAATCTCCCCCTCCCTGACTGATCCCTACCCAAAATTGCACTCACCCCTCCCTGCATGATCCCTGCCCAACACTGCAATCTCACCCTCCCTGACTGATCCCTACCCAACACTGCAATCTTCACTTCCCTGACTGATCCCGACCCAACACTGCATTCACCCCCTCCCTGACTGATCCCTAATCATGACTGCAATCTCCCCCTCCCTGACTGATCCCTACCCAACACTGCACTCACCCCCTCCCTGCCTGATCCCTACCCAACACTGCAATCTCCACCTCCCTGACTGATCCCTACACAACACTGCACTCACACCCTCCCTGACTGATCCTTACCCAACACTGCACTCACCCACTCCCTGACTGATCCCTACCCAACACAGCAATTTTCCCCTCCCTGACTGATCCCTACCCAACACTGCACTCAACTCCTCCTTGACTGATCCCTACCAAACACTGCACTCACCCCCTACCTGACTGATCCCTACTCAACACTGCAATCTCCCCCTCCCTGACTGATCCCTACCCAACACTGCAATGTCCCCCTCCCTGACAGATCCCTACCCAACACAGCAATCTCTCCCTCCCTGAATGATCCCTACCCAACACTGCAATTACTCCCTCCCTGACTGATCCCGACCCAACACTGCAATCTTCCCTTCCCTAACTGATCCATACCCAACTCTGCAATCTTCCCTTCCCTGACTGATGCCTACACAACACTGCACGCACCCCCTCCTTGACTGATTCCTACCCAACACTGCAATCTCCCCCTCCCTGACTGATCCCTACCCAACACTGCAATCTCCCCCTCCCTGACTGATCCCTATCCAACACTGCAATAACCCGCTCCCTGACTGATCCCTACCCAACATTGCACTCACCCCCTCCCTGACTGATCCCTACACAACACTGCACTCTCCACCTCCCTGACTGATCCCGACCCAACACTGCAATCTCCCCCTCCCTGACTGATCCCTACCCAACACTGCAATCTCCCCCTCCCTGACTGATCCCTAACCAACTCTATCTCCCACTCCCTGACTGATCCCTACCCAACACTGCAATCTCCCACTCCCTGACTGATCCCTACACAACACTGCACTCACCCCCTCCATGACTGATCCCTACCCAACACTGCAATCTCCCCCTCCCTGACTGATCCCTACCCAACAATGCAATCTCCCCCTCCCTGACTGATCCCTACCCAACACTGCACTCACCCCCTCCCTGACTGATCCCTACCCAACTCTGCAACCTCCACCTCCCTGACAGATCCCTACCCAACACTGCAATCTCGCGCCCCCCCGACTGATCCCAACACAATGTATGCAATTTTCCCCTCCCAGACTGATCCCTACACAACACTGCACTCACCGCCGCCCTGACTGATCCCTACCCAACACTGCAATCTCTACCTCCCTGCCTGTCCCTAACCAACACTGCAATCTGCCCCCTCCCTGACTGATCCCTACACAACACTGCACTAACCCCCTCTCTGACTGATCCCTTCACAACACTGCAATCTCCCCCTCCCTGACTGATCCCTACACAACACTGCACTCTCCACCTCCCTGACTGATCCCGACCCAACACTGCAATCTCCCCCTCCCTGACTGATCCCTACCCAACACTGCAATCTCCCCCTCCCTGACTGATCCCTAACCAACTCTATCTCCCACTCCCTGACTGATCCCTACCCAACACTGCAATCTCCCACTCCCTGACTGATCCCTACACAACACTGCACTCACCCCCTCCATGACTGATCCCTACCCAACACTGCAATCTCCCCCTCCCTGACTGATCCCTACCCAACAATGCAATCTCCCCCTCCCTGACTGATCCCTACCCAACACTGCACTCACCCCCTCCCTGACTGATCCCTACCCAACTCTGCAACCTCCACCTCCCTGACAGATCCCTACCCAACACTGCAATCTCGCGCCCCCCCGACTGATCCCAACACAATGTATGCAATCTCCCCCTCCCAGACTGATCCCTACACAACACTGCACTCACCCCCGCCCTGACTGAACCCTACCCAACACTGCAATCTCTACCTCCCTGCCTGTCCCTAACCAACACTGCAATCTGCCCCCTCCCTGACTGATCCCTACACAACACTGCACTAACCCCCTCTCTGACTGATCCCTTCACAACACTGCAATCTCCCCCTCCCTGACTGATCCCTACCCAACACTGCAATCTCCCCCTCCTTGACTGATCCCTACACAACACTGTTATCTCCCCCTCCCTGACTGATACCTACACAACACTGCAATCTCCCCCTCCCTGACTCATCCCTACACAACACTGCACACACCCCCTCCCTGACTGATCCCTACCCAACACTGCAATCTCCCCCTCCCTGACTGATCCCTACCCAACACTGCAATCTCCCCCTCCCTGACTGATCCCGACCCTACACTGCACTCACCCCCTCCCTGATTGATCCCTAACCAACACTGCAATCTCCCCCTCCCTGACTGATCACTACCCAACACTAAAGTCACCCCCTCCCTGACTGATACCTAACCAACACTGCACTCACTCCCTCACTGACTGATCCCTACCCAACACTGCAATCTCCCCCTCCCTGACTGATCCCTACCCAAAATTGCACTCACCCCTCCCTGCATGATCCCTGCCCAACACTGCAATCTCACCCTCCCTGACTGATCCATACCCAACACTGCAATCTTCACTTCCCTGACTGATCCCGACCCAACACTGCATTCACCCCCTCCCTGACTGATCCCTAATCATGACTGCAATCTCCCCCTCCCTGACTGATCCCTACCCAACACTGCACTCACCCCCTCCCTGCCTGATCCCTACCCAACACTGCAATCTCCACCTCCCTGACTGATCCCTACACAACACTGCACTCACACCCTCCCTGACTGATCCTTACCCAACACTGCACTCACCCACTCCCTGACTGATCCCTACCCAACACTGCACTCACCCCCTCCCTGCCTGATCCCTACCCAACACTGCAATCTCCACCTCCCTGACTGATCCCTACACAACACTGCACTCACACCCTCCCTGACTGATCCTTACCCAACACTGCACTCACCCACTCCCTGACTGATCCCTACCCAACACAGCAATTTTCCCCTCCCTGACTGATCCCTACCCAACACTGCACTCAACTCCTCCTTGACTGATCCCTACCAAACACTGCACTCACCCCCTACCTGACTGATCCCTACTCAACACTGCAATCTCCCCCTCCCTGACTGATCCCTACCCAACACTGCAATGTCCCCCTCCCTGACAGATCCCTACCCAACACAGCAATCTCTCCCTCCCTGAATGATCCCTACCCAACACTGCAATTACTCCCTCCCTGACTGATCCCGACCCAACACTGCAATCTTCCCTTCCCTAACTGATCCATACCCAACTCTGCAATCTTCCCTTCCCTGACTGATGCCTACACAACACTGCACGCACCCCCTCCTTGACTGATTCCTACCCAACACTGCAATCTCCCCCTCCCTGACTGATCCCTACCCAACACTGCAATCTCCCCCTCCCTGACTGATCCCTATCCAACACTGCAATAACCCGCTCCCTGACTGATCCCTACCCAACATTGCACTCACCCCCTCCCTGACTGATCCCTACACAACACTGCACTCTCCACCTCCCTGACTGATCCCGACCCAACACTGCAATCTCCCCCTCCCTGACTGATCCCTACCCAACACTGCAATCTCCCCCTCCCTGACTGATCCCTAACCAACTCTATCTCCCACTCCCTGACTGATCCCTACCCAACACTGCAATCTCCCACTCCCTGACTGATCCCTACACAACACTGCACTCACCCCCTCCATGACTGATCCCTACCCAACACTGCAATCTCCCCCTCCCTGACTGATCCCTACCCAACAATGCAATCTCCCCCTCCCTGACTGATCCCTACCCAACACTGCACTCACCCCCTCCCTGACTGATCCCTACCCAACTCTGCAACCTCCACCTCCCTGACAGATCCCTACCCAACACTGCAATCTCGCGCCCCCCCGACTGATCCCAACACAATGTATGCAATTTTCCCCTCCCAGACTGATCCCTACACAACACTGCACTCACCGCCGCCCTGACTGATCCCTACCCAACACTGCAATCTCTACCTCCCTGCCTGTCCCTAACCAACACTGCAATCTGCCCCCTCCCTGACTGATCCCTACACAACACTGCACTAACCCCCTCTCTGACTGATCCCTTCACAACACTGCAATCTCCCCCTCCCTGACTGATCCCTACACAACACTGCACTCTCCACCTCCCTGACTGATCCCGACCCAACACTGCAATCTCCCCCTCCCTGACTGATCCCTACCCAACACTGCAATCTCCCCCTCCCTGACTGATCCCTAACCAACTCTATCTCCCACTCCCTGACTGATCCCTACCCAACACTGCAATCTCCCACTCCCTGACTGATCCCTACACAACACTGCACTCACCCCCTCCATGACTGATCCCTACCCAACACTGCAATCTCCCCCTCCCTGACTGATCCCTACCCAACAATGCAATCTCCCCCTCCCTGACTGATCCCTACCCAACACTGCACTCACCCCCTCCCTGACTGATCCCTACCCAACTCTGCAACCTCCACCTCCCTGACAGATCCCTACCCAACACTGCAATCTCGCGCCCCCCCGACTGATCCCAACACAATGTATGCAATCTCCCCCTCCCAGACTGATCCCTACACAACACTGCACTCACCCCCGCCCTGACTGAACCCTACCCAACACTGCAATCTCTACCTCCCTGCCTGTCCCTAACCAACACTGCAATCTGCCCCCTCCCTGACTGATCCCTACACAACACTGCACTAACCCCCTCTCTGACTGATCCCTTCACAACACTGCAATCTCCCCCTCCCTGACTGATCCCTACCCAACACTGCAATCTCCCCCTCCTTGACTGATCCCTACACAACACTGTTATCTCCCCCTCCCTGACTGATACCTACACAACACTGCAATCTCCCCCTCCCTGACTCATCCCTACACAACACTGCACACACCCCCTCCCTGACTGATCCCTACCCAACACTGCAATCTCCCCCTCCCTGACTGATCCCTACCCAACACTGCAATCTCCCCCTCCCTGACTGATCCCGACCCTACACTGCACTCACCCCCTCCCTGATTGATCCCTAACCAACACTGCAATCTCCCCCTCCCTGACTGATCACTACCCAACACTAAAGTCACCCCCTCCCTGACTGATACCTAACCAACACTGCACTCACTCCCTCACTGACTGATCCCTACCCAACACTGCAATCTCCCCCTCCCTGACTGATCCCTACCCAAAATTGCACTCACCCCTCCCTGCATGATCCCTGCCCAACACTGCAATCTCACCCTCCCTGACTGATCCCTACCCAACACTGCAATCTTCACTTCCCTGACTGATCCCGACCCAACACTGCATTCACCCCCTCCCTGACTGATCCCTAATCATGACTGCAATCTCCCCCTCCCTGACTGATCCCTACCCAACACTGCACTCACCCCCTCCCTGCCTGATCCCTACCCAACACTGCAATCTCCACCTCCCTGACTGATCCCTACACAACACTGCACTCACACCCTCCCTGACTGATCCTTACCCAACACTGCACTCACCCACTCCCTGACTGATCCCTACCCAACACAGCAATTTTCCCCTCCCTGACTGATCCCTACCCAACACTGCACTCAACTCCTCCTTGACTGATCCCTACCAAACACTGCACTCACCCCCTACCTGACTGATCCCTACTCAACACTGCAATCTCCCCCTCCCTGACTGATCCCTACCCAACACTGCAATGTCCCCCTCCCTGACTGATCCCTACCCAACACTGCAATCTCCCCTTCCCTGACTGATCCCTACCCAACACTGCACTCAACCCCTCATTGACTGATCCCTACCAAACACTGCACTCACCCACTACCTGACTGATCCCTACTCAACACTGCAATGTCCCCCTCCCTGACTGATCCCTACCCAAAACTGCACTCACCCCCTCCCTGACTGATCCCTACCCAACACTGCAATCTACCCCTCCCAGGCTGATCCCTGCCCAACACTGCAATCTCACCCTCCCTGACTGATCCCTACCCAACACTGCAATCTTCACTTCCCTGACTGATCCCTACCCAACACTGCATTCACCCCCTCCCTGACTGATCCCTAATCAACACTGCAATCTCCCCCTCCCTGACTGATCCCTACCCAACACTGCACTCACACCCTCCCTGCCTGATCCCTACCCAACACTGCAATCTCCACCTCCTGACAGATCCCTACCCAACACAGCAATCTCTCCCTCCCTGAATGATCCCTACCCAACACTGCAATTACTCCCTCCCTGACTGATCCCGACCCAACACTGCAATCTTCCCTTCCCTAACTGATCCATACCCAACTCTGCAATCTTCCCTTCCCTGACTGATGCCTACACAACACTGCACGCACCCCCTCCTTGACTGATTCCTACCCAACACTGCAATCTCCCCCTCCCTGACTGATCCCTACCCAACACTGCAATCTCCCCCTCCCTGACTGATCCCTATCCAACACTGCAATAACCCGCTCCCTGACTGATCCCTACCCAACATTGCACTCACCCCCTCCCTGACTGATCCCTACACAACACTGCACTCTCCACCTCCCTGACTGATCCCGACCCAACACTGCAATCTCCCCCTCCCTGACTGATCCCTACCCAACACTGCAATCTCCCCCTCCCTGACTGATCCCTAACCAACTCTATCTCCCACTCCCTGACTGATCCCTACCCAACACTGCAATCTCCCACTCCCTGACTGATCCCTACACAACACTGCACTCACCCCCTCCATGACTGATCCCTACCCAACACTGCAATCTCCCCCTCCCTGACTGATCCCTACCCAACAATGCAATCTCCCCCTCCCTGACTGATCCCTACCCAACACTGCACTCACCCCCTCCCTGACTGATCCCTACCCAACTCTGCAACCTCCACCTCCCTGACAGATCCCTACCCAACACTGCAATCTCGCGCCCCCCCGACTGATCCCAACACAATGTATGCAATTTTCCCCTCCCAGACTGATCCCTACACAACACTGCACTCACCGCCGCCCTGACTGATCCCTACCCAACACTGCAATCTCTACCTCCCTGCCTGTCCCTAACCAACACTGCAATCTGCCCCCTCCCTGACTGATCCCTACACAACACTGCACTAACCCCCTCTCTGACTGATCCCTTCACAACACTGCAATCTCCCCCTCCCTGACTGATCCCTACACAACACTGCACTCTCCACCTCCCTGACTGATCCCGACCCAACACTGCAATCTCCCCCTCCCTGACTGATCCCTACCCAACACTGCAATCTCCCCCTCTCTGACTGATCCCTACCCAACACTGCAATCTCCCACTCCCTGACTGATCCCTACACAACACTGCACTCACCCCCTCCATGACTGATCCCTACCCAACACTGCAATCTCCCCCTCCCTGACTGATCCCTACCCAACAATGCAATCTCCCCCTCCCTGACTGATCCCTACCCAACACTGCACTCACCCCCTCCCTGACTGATCCCTACCCAACTCTGCAACCTCCACCTCCCTGACAGATCCCTACCCAACACTGCAATCTCGCGCCCCCCCGACTGATCCCAACACAATGTATGCAATCTCCCCCTCCCAGACTGATCCCTACACAACACTGCACTCACCCCCGCCCTGACTGAACCCTACCCAACACTGCAATCTCTACCTCCCTGCCTGTCCCTAACCAACACTGCAATCTGCCCCCTCCCTGACTGATCCCTACACAACACTGCACTAACCCCCTCTCTGACTGATCCCTTCACAACACTGCAATCTCCCCCTCCCTGACTGATCCCTACCCAACACTGCAATCTCCCCCTCCTTGACTGATCCCTACACAACACTGTTATCTCCCCCTCCCTGACTGATACCTACACAACACTGCAATCTCCCCCTCCCTGACTCATCCCTACACAACACTGCACACACCCCCTCCCTGACTGATCCCTACCCAACACTGCAATCTCCCCCTCCCTGACTGATCCCTACCCAACACTGCAATCTCCCCCTCCCTGACTGATCCCGACCCTACACTGCACTCACCCCCTCCCTGATTGATCCCTATCCAA
Organism: Chiloscyllium punctatum; assembly: GCF_047496795.1. Lineage (NCBI taxonomy): Eukaryota > Metazoa > Chordata > Chondrichthyes > Orectolobiformes > Hemiscylliidae > Chiloscyllium > Chiloscyllium punctatum. Next base: position 35,578,273 of record NC_092761.1, on the reverse strand, counting down.
CACTGCAATCTCCCCCTCCCTGACTGATCACTACCCAACACTAAAGTCACCCCCTCCCTGACTGATACCTAACCAACACTGCACTCACTCCCTCACTGACTGATCCCTACCCAACACTGCAATCTCCCCCTCCCTGACTGATCCCTACCCAAAATTGCACTCACCCCTCCCTGCATGATCCCTGCCCAACACTGCAATCTCACCCTCCCTGACTGATCCCTACCCAACACTGCAATCTTCACTTCCCTGACTGATCCCGACCCAACACTGCATTCACCCCCTCCCTGACTGATCCCTAATCATGACTGCAATCTCCCCCTCCCTGACTGATCCCTACCCAACACTGCACTCACCCCCTCCCTGCCTGATCCCTACCCAACACTGCAATCTCCACCTCCCTGACTGATCCCTACACAACACTGCACTCACACCCTCCCTGACTGATCCTTACCCAACACTGCACTCACCCACTCCCTGACTGATCCCTACCCAACACAGCAATTTTCCCCTCCCTGACTGATCCCTACCCAACACTGCACTCAACTCCTCCTTGACTGATCCCTACCAAACACTGCACTCACCCCCTACCTGACTGATCCCTACTCAACACTGCAATCTCCCCCTCCCTGACTGATCCCTACCCAACACTGCAATGTCCCCCTCCCTGACAGATCCCTACCCAACACAGCAATCTCTCCCTCCCTGAATGATCCCTACCCAACACTGCAATTACTCCCTCCCTGACTGATCCCGACCCAACACTGCAATCTTCCCTTCCCTAACTGATCCATACCCAACTCTGCAATCTTCCCTTCCCTGACTGATGCCTACACAACACTGCACGCACCCCCTCCTTGACTGATTCCTACCCAACACTGCAATCTCCCCCTCCCTGACTGATCCCTACCCAACACTGCAATCTCCCCCTCCCTGACTGATCCCTATCCAACACTGCAATAACCCGCTCCCTGACTGATCCCTACCCAACATTGCACTCACCCCCTCCCTGACTGATCCCTACACAACACTGCACTCTCCACCTCCCTGACTGATCCCGACCCAACACTGCAATCTCCCCCTCCCTGACTGATCCCTACCCAACACTGCAATCTCCCCCTCCCTGACTGATCCCTAACCAACTCTATCTCCCACTCCCTGACTGATCCCTACCCAACACTGCAATCTCCCACTCCCTGACTGATCCCTACACAACACTGCACTCACCCCCTCCATGACTGATCCCTACCCAACACTGCAATCTCCCCCTCCCTGACTGATCCCTACCCAACAATGCAATCTCCCCCTCCCTGACTGATCCCTACCCAACACTGCACTCACCCCCTCCCTGACTGATCCCTACCCAACTCTGCAACCTCCACCTCCCTGACAGATCCCTACCCAACACTGCAATCTCGCGCCCCCCCGACTGATCCCAACACAATGTATGCAATTTTCCCCTCCCAGACTGATCCCTACACAACACTGCACTCACCGCCGCCCTGACTGATCCCTACCCAACACTGCAATCTCTACCTCCCTGCCTGTCCCTAACCAACACTGCAATCTGCCCCCTCCCTGACTGATCCCTACACAACACTGCACTAACCCCCTCTCTGACTGATCCCTTCACAACACTGCAATCTCCCCCTCCCTGACTGATCCCTACACAACACTGCACTCTCCACCTCCCTGACTGATCCCGACCCAACACTGCAATCTCCCCCTCCCTGACTGATCCCTACCCAACACTGCAATCTCCCCCTCCCTGACTGATCCCTAACCAACTCTATCTCCCACTCCCTGACTGATCCCTACCCAACACTGCAATCTCCCACTCCCTGACTGATCCCTACACAACACTGCACTCACCCCCTCCATGACTGATCCCTACCCAACACTGCAATCTCCCCCTCCCTGACTGATCCCTACCCAACAATGCAATCTCCCCCTCCCTGACTGATCCCTACCCAACACTGCACTCACCCCCTCCCTGACTGATCCCTACCCAACTCTGCAACCTCCACCTCCCTGACAGATCCCTACCCAACACTGCAATCTCGCGCCCCCCCGACTGATCCCAACACAATGTATGCAATCTCCCCCTCCCAGACTGATCCCTACACAACACTGCACTCACCCCCGCCCTGACTGAACCCTACCCAACACTGCAATCTCTACCTCCCTGCCTGTCCCTAACCAACACTGCAATCTGCCCCCTCCCTGACTGATCCCTACACAACACTGCACTAACCCCCTCTCTGACTGATCCCTTCACAACACTGCAATCTCCCCCTCCCTGACTGATCCCTACCCAACACTGCAATCTCCCCCTCCTTGACTGATCCCTACACAACACTGTTATCTCCCCCTCCCTGACTGATACCTACACAACACTGCAATCTCCCCCTCCCTGACTCATCCCTACACAACACTGCACACACCCCCTCCCTGACTGATCCCTACCCAACACTGCAATCTCCCCCTCCCTGACTGATCCCTACCCAACACTGCAATCTCCCCCTCCCTGACTGATCCCGACCCTACACTGCACTCACCCCCTCCCTGATTGATCCCTAACCAACACTGCAATCTCCCCCTCCCTGACTGATCACTACCCAACACTAAAGTCACCCCCTCCCTGACTGATACCTAACCAACACTGCACTCACTCCCTCACTGACTGATCCCTACCCAACACTGCAATCTCCCCCTCCCTGACTGATCCCTACCCAAAATTGCACTCACCCCTCCCTGCATGATCCCTGCCCAACACTGCAATCTCACCCTCCCTGACTGATCCCTACCCAACACTGCAATCTTCACTTCCCTGACTGATCCCGACCCAACACTGCATTCACCCCCTCCCTGACTGATCCCTAATCATGACTGCAATCTCCCCCTCCCTGACTGATCCCTACCCAACACTGCACTCACCCCCTCCCTGCCTGATCCCTACCCAACACTGCAATCTCCACCTCCCTGACTGATCCCTACACAACACTGCACTCACACCCTCCCTGACTGATCCTTACCCAACACTGCACTCACCCACTCCCTGACTGATCCCTACCCAACACAGCAATTTTCCCCTCCCTGACTGATCCCTACCCAACACTGCACTCAACTCCTCCTTGACTGATCCCTACCAAACACTGCACTCACCCCCTACCTGACTGATCCCTACTCAACACTGCAATCTCCCCCTCCCTGACTGATCCCTACCCAACACTGCAATGTCCCCCTCCCTGACAGATCCCTACCCAACACAGCAATCTCTCCCTCCCTGAATGATCCCTACCCAACACTGCAATTACTCCCTCCCTGACTGATCCCGACCCAACACTGCAATCTTCCCTTCCCTAACTGATCCATACCCAACTCTGCAATCTTCCCTTCCCTGACTGATGCCTACACAACACTGCACGCACCCCCTCCTTGACTGATTCCTACCCAACACTGCAATCTCCCCCTCCCTGACTGATCCCTACCCAACACTGCAATCTCCCCCTCCCTGACTGATCCCTATCCAACACTGCAATAACCCGCTCCCTGACTGATCCCTACCCAACATTGCACTCACCCCCTCCCTGACTGATCCCTACACAACACTGCACTCTCCACCTCCCTGACTGATCCCGACCCAACACTGCAATCTCCCCCTCCCTGACTGATCCCTACCCAACACTGCAATCTCCCCCTCCCTGACTGATCCCTAACCAACTCTATCTCCCACTCCCTGACTGATCCCTACCCAACACTGCAATCTCCCACTCCCTGACTGATCCCTACACAACACTGCACTCACCCCCTCCATGACTGATCCCTACCCAACACTGCAATCTCCCCCTCCCTGACTGATCCCTACCCAACAATGCAATCTCCCCCTCCCTGACTGATCCCTACCCAACACTGCACTCACCCCCTCCCTGACTGATCCCTACCCAACTCTGCAACCTCCACCTCCCTGACAGATCCCTACCCAACACTGCAATCTCGCGCCCCCCCGACTGATCCCAACACAATGTATGCAATTTTCCCCTCCCAGACTGATCCCTACACAACACTGCACTCACCGCCGCCCTGACTGATCCCTACCCAACACTGCAATCTCTACCTCCCTGCCTGTCCCTAACCAACACTGCAATCTGCCCCCTCCCTGACTGATCCCTACACAACACTGCACTAACCCCCTCTCTGACTGATCCCTTCACAACACTGCAATCTCCCCCTCCCTGACTGATCCCTACACAACACTGCACTCTCCACCTCCCTGACTGATCCCGACCCAACACTGCAATCTCCCCCTCCCTGACTGATCCCTACCCAACACTGCAATCTCCCCCTCCCTGACTGATCCCTAACCAACTCTATCTCCCACTCCCTGACTGATCCCTACCCAACACTGCAATCTCCCACTCCCTGACTGATCCCTACACAACACTGCACTCACCCCCTCCATGACTGATCCCTACCCAACACTGCAATCTCCCCCTCCCTGACTGATCCCTACCCAACAATGCAATCTCCCCCTCCCTGACTGATCCCTACCCAACACTGCACTCACCCCCTCCCTGACTGATCCCTACCCAACTCTGCAACCTCCACCTCCCTGACAGATCCCTACCCAACACTGCAATCTCGCGCCCCCCCGACTGATCCCAACACAATGTATGCAATCTCCCCCTCCCAGACTGATCCCTACACAACACTGCACTCACCCCCGCCCTGACTGAACCCTACCCAACACTGCAATCTCTACCTCCCTGCCTGTCCCTAACCAACACTGCAATCTGCCCCCTCCCTGACTGATCCCTACACAACACTGCACTAACCCCCTCTCTGACTGATCCCTTCACAACACTGCAATCTCCCCCTCCCTGACTGATCCCTACCCAACACTGCAATCTCCCCCTCCTTGACTGATCCCTACACAACACTGTTATCTCCCCCTCCCTGACTGATACCTACACAACACTGCAATCTCCCCCTCCCTGACTCATCCCTACACAACACTGCACACACCCCCTCCCTGACTGATCCCTACCCAACACTGCAATCTCCCCCTCCCTGACTGATCCCTACCCAACACTGCAATCTCCCCCTCCCTGACTGATCCCGACCCTACACTGCACTCACCCCCTCCCTGATTGATCCCTAACCAACACTGCAATCTCCCCCTCCCTGACTGATCACTACCCAACACTAAAGTCACCCCCTCCCTGACTGATACCTAACCAACACTGCACTCACTCCCTCACTGACTGATCCCTACCCAACACTGCAATCTCCCCCTCCCTGACTGATCCCTACCCAAAATTGCACTCACCCCTCCCTGCATGATCCCTGCCCAACACTGCAATCTCACCCTCCCTGACTGATCCCTACCCAACACTGCAATCTTCACTTCCCTGACTGATCCCGACCCAACACTGCATTCACCCCCTCCCTGACTGATCCCTAATCATGACTGCAATCTCCCCCTCCCTGACTGATCCCTACCCAACACTGCACTCACCCCCTCCCTGCCTGATCCCTACCCAACACTGCAATCTCCACCTCCCTGACTGATCCCTACACAACACTGCACTCACACCCTCCCTGACTGATCCTTACCCAACACTGCACTCACCCACTCCCTGACTGATCCCTACCCAACACAGCAATTTTCCCCTCCCTGACTGATCCCTACCCAACACTGCACTCAACTCCTCCTTGACTGATCCCTACCAAACACTGCACTCACCCCCTACCTGACTGATCCCTACTCAACACTGCAATCTCCCCCTCCCTGACTGATCCCTACCCAACACTGCAATGTCCCCCTCCCTGACTGATCCCTACCCAACACTGCAATCTCCCCTTCCCTGACTGATCCCTACCCAACACTGCACTCAACCCCTCATTGACTGATCCCTACCAAACACTGCACTCACCCACTACCTGACTGATCCCTACTCAACACTGCAATGTCCCCCTCCCTGACTGATCCCTACCCAAAACTGCACTCACCCCCTCCCTGACTGATCCCTACCCAACACTGCAATCTACCCCTCCCAGGCTGATCCCTGCCCAACACTGCAATCTCACCCTCCCTGACTGATCCCTACCCAACACTGCAATCTTCACTTCCCTGACTGATCCCTACCCAACACTGCATTCACCCCCTCCCTGACTGATCCCTAATCAACACTGCAATCTCCCCCTCCCTGACTGATCCCTACCCAACACTGCACTCACACCCTCCCTGCCTGATCCCTACCCAACACTGCAATCTCCACCTCCTGACAGATCCCTACCCAACACAGCAATCTCTCCCTCCCTGAATGATCCCTACCCAACACTGCAATTACTCCCTCCCTGACTGATCCCGACCCAACACTGCAATCTTCCCTTCCCTAACTGATCCATACCCAACTCTGCAATCTTCCCTTCCCTGACTGATGCCTACACAACACTGCACGCACCCCCTCCTTGACTGATTCCTACCCAACACTGCAATCTCCCCCTCCCTGACTGATCCCTACCCAACACTGCAATCTCCCCCTCCCTGACTGATCCCTATCCAACACTGCAATAACCCGCTCCCTGACTGATCCCTACCCAACATTGCACTCACCCCCTCCCTGACTGATCCCTACACAACACTGCACTCTCCACCTCCCTGACTGATCCCGACCCAACACTGCAATCTCCCCCTCCCTGACTGATCCCTACCCAACACTGCAATCTCCCCCTCCCTGACTGATCCCTAACCAACTCTATCTCCCACTCCCTGACTGATCCCTACCCAACACTGCAATCTCCCACTCCCTGACTGATCCCTACACAACACTGCACTCACCCCCTCCATGACTGATCCCTACCCAACACTGCAATCTCCCCCTCCCTGACTGATCCCTACCCAACAATGCAATCTCCCCCTCCCTGACTGATCCCTACCCAACACTGCACTCACCCCCTCCCTGACTGATCCCTACCCAACTCTGCAACCTCCACCTCCCTGACAGATCCCTACCCAACACTGCAATCTCGCGCCCCCCCGACTGATCCCAACACAATGTATGCAATTTTCCCCTCCCAGACTGATCCCTACACAACACTGCACTCACCGCCGCCCTGACTGATCCCTACCCAACACTGCAATCTCTACCTCCCTGCCTGTCCCTAACCAACACTGCAATCTGCCCCCTCCCTGACTGATCCCTACACAACACTGCACTAACCCCCTCTCTGACTGATCCCTTCACAACACTGCAATCTCCCCCTCCCTGACTGATCCCTACACAACACTGCACTCTCCACCTCCCTGACTGATCCCGACCCAACACTGCAATCTCCCCCTCCCTGACTGATCCCTACCCAACACTGCAATCTCCCCCTCTCTGACTGATCCCTACCCAACACTGCAATCTCCCACTCCCTGACTGATCCCTACACAACACTGCACTCACCCCCTCCATGACTGATCCCTACCCAACACTGCAATCTCCCCCTCCCTGACTGATCCCTACCCAACAATGCAATCTCCCCCTCCCTGACTGATCCCTACCCAACACTGCACTCACCCCCTCCCTGACTGATCCCTACCCAACTCTGCAACCTCCACCTCCCTGACAGATCCCTACCCAACACTGCAATCTCGCGCCCCCCCGACTGATCCCAACACAATGTATGCAATCTCCCCCTCCCAGACTGATCCCTACACAACACTGCACTCACCCCCGCCCTGACTGAACCCTACCCAACACTGCAATCTCTACCTCCCTGCCTGTCCCTAACCAACACTGCAATCTGCCCCCTCCCTGACTGATCCCTACACAACACTGCACTAACCCCCTCTCTGACTGATCCCTTCACAACACTGCAATCTCCCCCTCCCTGACTGATCCCTACCCAACACTGCAATCTCCCCCTCCTTGACTGATCCCTACACAACACTGTTATCTCCCCCTCCCTGACTGATACCTACACAACACTGCAATCTCCCCCTCCCTGACTCATCCCTACACAACACTGCACACACCCCCTCCCTGACTGATCCCTACCCAACACTGCAATCTCCCCCTCCCTGACTGATCCCTACCCAACACTGCAATCTCCCCCTCCCTGACTGATCCCGACCCTACACTGCACTCACCCCCTCCCTGATTGATCCCTATCCAACACTGCAATCTCCCCCTCCCTGACTGATCACTACCCAACACTAAAGTCACCCCCTCCCTGACTGATACCTAACCAACACTGCACTCACTCCCTCACTGACTGATCCCTACCCAACACTGCAATCTCCCCCTCCCTGACTGATCCCTACCCAAAATTGCACTCACCCCTCCCTGCATGATCCCTGCCCAACACTGCAATCTCACCCTCCCTGACTGATCCCTACCCAACACTGCAATCTTCACTTCCCTGACTGATCCCGACCCAACACTGCATTCACCCCCTCCCTGACTGATCCCTAATCATGACTGCAATCTCCCCCTCCCTGACTGATCCCTACCCAACACTGCACTCACCCCCTCCCTGCCTGATCCCTACCCAACACTGCAATCTCCACCTCCCTGACTGATCCCTACACAACACTGCACTCACACCCTCCCTGACTGATCCTTACCCAACACTGCACTCACCCACTCCCTGACTGATCCCTACCCAACACAGCAATTTTCCCCTCCCTGACTGATCCCTACCCAACACTGCACTCAACTCCTCCTTGACTGATCCCTACCAAACACTGCACTCACCCCCTACCTGACTGATCCCTACTCAACACTGCAATCTCCCCCTCCCTGACTGATCCCTACCCAACACTGCAATGTCCCCCTCCCTGACAGATCCCTACCCAACACAGCAATCTCTCCCTCCCTGAATGATCCCTACCCAACACTGCAATTACTCCCTCCCTGACTGATCCCGACCCAACACTGCAATCTTCCCTTCCCTAACTGATCCATACCCAACTCTGCAATCTTCCCTTCCCTGACTGATGCCTACACAACACTGCACGCACCCCCTCCTTGACTGATTCCTACCCAACACTGCAATCTCCCCCTCCCTGACTGATCCCTACCCAACACTGCAATCTCCCCCTCCCTGACTGATCCCTATCCAACACTGCAATAACCCGCTCCCTGACTGATCCCTACCCAACATTGCACTCACCCCCTCCCTGACTGATCCCTACACAACACTGCACTCTCCACCTCCCTGACTGATCCCGACCCAACACTGCAATCTCCCCCTCCCTGACTGATCCCTACCCAACACTGCAATCTCCCCCTCCCTGACTGATCCCTAACCAACTCTATCTCCCACTCCCTGACTGATCCCTACCCAACACTGCAATCTCCCACTCCCTGACTGATCCCTACACAACACTGCACTCACCCCCTCCATGACTGATCCCTACCCAACACTGCAATCTCCCCCTCCCTGACTGATCCCTACCCAACAATGCAATCTCCCCCTCCCTGACTGATCCCTACCCAACACTGCACTCACCCCCTCCCTGACTGATCCCTACCCAACTCTGCAACCTCCACCTCCCTGACAGATCCCTACCCAACACTGCAATCTCGCGCCCCCCCGACTGATCCCAACACAATGTATGCAATTTTCCCCTCCCAGACTGATCCCTACACAACACTGCACTCACCGCCGCCCTGACTGATCCCTACCCAACACTGCAATCTCTACCTCCCTGCCTGTCCCTAACCAACACTGCAATCTGCCCCCTCCCTGACTGATCCCTACACAACACTGCACTAACCCCCTCTCTGACTGATCCCTTCACAACACTGCAATCTCCCCCTCCCTGACTGATCCCTACACAACACTGCACTCTCCACCTCCCTGACTGATCCCGACCCAACACTGCAATCTCCCCCTCCCTGACTGATCCCTACCCAACACTGCAATCTCCCCCTCCCTGACTGATCCCTAACCAACTCTATCTCCCACTCCCTGACTGATCCCTACCCAACACTGCAATCTCCCACTCCCTGACTGATCCCTACACAACACTGCACTCACCCCCTCCATGACTGATCCCTACCCAACACTGCAATCTCCCCCTCCCTGACTGATCCCTACCCAACAATGCAATCTCCCCCTCCCTGACTGATCCCTACCCAACACTGCACTCACCCCCTCCCTGACTGATCCCTACCCAACTCTGCAACCTCCACCTCCCTGACAGATCCCTACCCAACACTGCAATCTCGCGCCCCCCCGACTGATCCCAACACAATGTATGCAATCTCCCCCTCCCAGACTGATCCCTACACAACACTGCACTCACCCCCGCCCTGACTGAACCCTACCCAACACTGCAATCTCTACCTCCCTGCCTGTCCCTAACCAACACTGCAATCTGCCCCCTCCCTGACTGATCCCTACACAACACTGCACTAACCCCCTCTCTGACTGATCCCTTCACAACACTGCAATCTCCCCCTCCCTGACTGATCCCTACCCAACACTGCAATCTCCCCCTCCTTGACTGATCCCTACACAACACTGTTATCTCCCCCTCCCTGACTGATACCTACACAACACTGCAATCTCCCCCTCCCTGACTCATCCCTACACAACACTGCACACACCCCCTCCCTGACTGATCCCTACCCAACACTGCAATCTCCCCCTCCCTGACTGATCCCTACCCAACACTGCAATCTCCCCCTCCCTGACTGATCCCGACCCTACACTGCACTCACCCCCTCCCTGATTGATCCCTAACCAACACTGCAATCTCCCCCTCCCTGACTGATCACTACCCAACACTAAAGTCACCCCCTCCCTGACTGATACCTAACCAACACTGCACTCACTCCCTCACTGACTGATCCCTACCCAACACTGCAATCTCCCCCTCCCTGACTGATCCCTACCCAAAATTGCACTCACCCCTCCCTGCATGATCCCTGCCCAACACTGCAATCTCACCCTCCCTGACTGATCCCTACCCAACACTGCAATCTTCACTTCCCTGACTGATCCCGACCCAACACTGCATTCACCCCCTCCCTGACTGATCCCTAATCATGACTGCAATCTCCCCCTCCCTGACTGATCCCTACCCAACACTGCACTCACCCCCTCCCTGCCTGATCCCTACCCAACACTGCAATCTCCACCTCCCTGACTGATCCCTACACAACACTGCACTCACACCCTCCCTGACTGATCCTTACCCAACACTGCACTCACCCACTCCCTGACTGATCCCTACCCAACACAGCAATTTTCCCCTCCCTGACTGATCCCTACCCAACACTGCACTCAACTCCTCCTTGACTGATCCCTACCAAACACTGCACTCACCCCCTACCTGACTGATCCCTACTCAACACTGCAATCTCCCCCTCCCTGACTGATCCCTACCCAACACTGCAATGTCCCCCTCCCTGACTGATCCCTACCCAACACTGCAATCTCCCCTTCCCTGACTGATCCCTACCCAACACTGCACTCAACCCCTCATTGACTGATCCCTACCAAACACTGCACTCACCCACTACCTGACTGATCCCTACTCAACACTGCAATGTCCCCCTCCCTGACTGATCCCTACCCAAAACTGCACTCACCCCCTCCCTGACTGATCCCTACCCAACACTGCAATCTACCCCTCCCAGGCTGATCCCTGCCCAACACTGCAATCTCACCCTCCCTGACTGATCCCTACCCAACACTGCAATCTTCACTTCCCTGACTGATCCCTACCCAACACTGCATTCACCCCCTCCCTGACAGATCCCTAATCAACACTGCAATCTCCCCCTCCCTGACTGATCCCTACCGAACACTGCACTCACCCCCTCCCTGCCTGATCCCTACCCAACACTGCAATCTACACCTCCTGACAGATCCCTACCCAACACAGCAATCTCTCCCTCCCTGAATGATCCCTACCCAACAGTGCAATTACTCCCTCCCTGACTGATCCCGACCCAACACTGAAATCTTCCCTTCCCTCACTGATCCATACCCAACTCTGCAATCTTCCCTTCCCTGACTGATGCCTACACAACACTGCACGCACCGCCTCCTTGACTGATTCCTACCCAACACTGCAATCTCCCCCTCCCTGACTGATCCCTACCCAACACTGCAATCTCCCCCTCCCTGACTGATCCCTATCCAACACTGCAATAACCCCCTCCCTGACTGATCCCTACCCAACACTGCACTCACCCCCTCCCTGACTGATCCCTACACAACACTGCACTCTCCACCTCCCTGACTGATCCCGACCCAACACTGCAATCTCCCCCACCCTGACTGATCCCTACACAACACTGCGATCTCCCCCTCCCTGACTGATCCCTAACCAACTCTATCTCCCACTCCCTGACTGATCCCTACCCAACACTGCAATCTCCCACTCCCTGACTGATCCCTACACAACACTGCACTCACCCCCTCCCTGACTGATCCCTACCCAACACTGCAATCTCCCCCTCCCTGACTGATCCCTACCCAACAATGCAATCTCCCCCTCCCTGACTGATCCGTACCCAACACTGCACTCACCCCCTCCCTGACTGATCCCTACCCAACTCTGCAACCTCCACCTCCCTGACAGATCCCTACCCAACACTGCAATCTCGCGCCGCCCTGACTGTTCCCAACACAATGTATGCAATCTCCCCCTCCCAGACTGATCCCGACACAACACTGCACTCACCCCCGCCCTGACTGATCCCTAACCAACACTGCAATCTGCCCGCTCCCTGACTGATCCCTACACAACACTGCACTCACCCCCTCTCTGACTGATCCCTTCACAACACTGCAATCTCCCCCTCCCTGACTGATCCCTACCCAACACTGCAATCTCCCCCTCCTTGACTAATCCCTACACAACACTGTTATCTCCCCCTCCCTGATGATACCTACACAACACTGCAATCTCCCCCTCCCTGACTCATCCCTACACAACACTGCACACACCCCCTCCCTGACTGATCCCTACCCAACACTGCAATCTCCCCCTCCCTGACTGATCCCTACCCAACACTGCAATCTCCCCCTCCCTGACTGATCCCGACCCAACACTGCACTCACCCCCTCCCTGATTGATCCCTAACCAACACTGCAATCTCCCCCTCCCTGACTGATCACTACCCAACACTAAACTCACCCCCTCCCTGACTGATACCTAACCAACACTGCACTCACTCCCTCCCTGACTGATCCCTACCCAACACTGCAATCTCCCCCTCCCTGACTGATCCCTACCCAAAACTGCACTCACCCCCTCCCTGCATGATCCCTGCCCAACACTGCAATCTCACCCTCCCTGACTGATCCCTACCCAACACTGCAATCTTCACTTCCCTGACTGATCCCGACCCAACACTGCATTCACCCCCTCCCTGACTGATCCCTACCCAACACAGCAATCTCCCACTCCCTGAATGATCCCTACCCAACACTGCAATCACTCCCTCCCTGACTGATCCCGACCCAACACTGCAATCTTCCCTTCCCTGACTGATCCATACGCAACTCTGCAATCTTCCCTTCCCTGACTGATCCCTACACAACACTGCACTCACACCCTCCCTGACTGATCCTTACCCAACACTGCACTCACCCACTCCCTGACTGATCCCTACCCAACACAGCAATTTTCCCCTCCCTGACTGATCCCTACCCAACACTGCACTCAACTCCTCCTTGACTGATCCCTACCAAACACTGCACTCACCCCCTACCTGACTGATCCCTACTCAACACTGCAATCTCCCCCTCCCTGACTGATCCCTACCCAACACTGCAATGTCCCCCTCCCTGACTGATCCCTACCCAACACTGCAATCTCCCCTTCCCTGACTGATCCCTACCCAACACTGCACTCAACCCCTCATTGACTGATCCCTACCAAACACTGCACTCACCCACTACCTGACTGATCCCTACTCAACACTGCAATGTCCCCCTCCCTGACTGATCCCTACCCAAAACTGCACTCACCCCCTCCCTGACTGATCCCTACCCAACACTGCAATCTACCCCTCCCAGGCTGATCCCTGCCCAACACTGCAATCTCACCCTCCCTGACTGATCCCTACCCAACACTGCAATCTTCACTTCCCTGACTGATCCCTACCCAACACTGCATTCACCCCCTCCCTGACAGATCCCTAATCAACACTGCAATCTCCCCCTCCCTGACTGATCCCTACCGAACACTGCACTCACCCCCTCCCTGCCTGATCCCTACCCAACACTGCAATCTACACCTCCTGACAGATCCCTACCCAACACAGCAATCTCTCCCTCCCTGAATGATCCCTACCCAACAGTGCAATTACTCCCTCCCTGACTGATCCCGACCCAACACTGAAATCTTCCCTTCCCTCACTGATCCATACCCAACTCTGCAATCTTCCCTTCCCTGACTGATGCCTACACAACACTGCACGCACCGCCTCCTTGACTGATTCCTACCCAACACTGCAATCTCCCCCTCCCTGACTGATCCCTACCCAACACTGCAATCTCCCCCTCCCTGACTGATCCCTATCCAACACTGCAATAACCCCCTCCCTGACTGATCCCTACCCAACACTGCACTCACCCCCTCCCTGACTGATCCCTACACAACACTGCACTCTCCACCTCCCTGACTGATCCCGACCCAACACTGCAATCTCCCCCACCCTGACTGATCCCTACACAACACTGCGATCTCCCCCTCCCTGACTGATCCCTAACCAACTCTATCTCCCACTCCCTGACTGATCCCTACCCAACACTGCAATCTCCCACTCCCTGACTGATCCCTACACAACACTGCACTCACCCCCTCCCTGACTGATCCCTACCCAACACTGCAATCTCCCCCTCCCTGACTGATCCCTACCCAACAATGCAATCTCCCCCTCCCTGACTGATCCGTACCCAACACTGCACTCACCCCCTCCCTGACTGATCCCTACCCAACTCTGCAACCTCCACCTCCCTGACAGATCCCTACCCAACACTGCAATCTCGCGCCGCCCTGACTGTTCCCAACACAATGTATGCAATCTCCCCCTCCCAGACTGATCCCGACACAACACTGCACTCACCCCCGCCCTGACTGATCCCTAACCAACACTGCAATCTGCCCGCTCCCTGACTGATCCCTACACAACACTGCACTCACCCCCTCTCTGACTGATCCCTTCACAACACTGCAATCTCCCCCTCCCTGACTGATCCCTACCCAACACTGCAATCTCCCCCTCCTTGACTAATCCCTACACAACACTGTTATCTCCCCCTCCCTGATGATACCTACACAACACTGCAATCTCCCCCTCCCTGACTCATCCCTACACAACACTGCACACACCCCCTCCCTGACTGATCCCTACCCAACACTGCAATCTCCCCCTCCCTGACTGATCCCTACCCAACACTGCAATCTCCCCCTCCCTGACTGATCCCGACCCAACACTGCACTCACCCCCTCCCTGATTGATCCCTAACCAACACTGCAATCTCCCCCTCCCTGACTGATCACTACCCAACACTAAACTCACCCCCTCCCTGACTGATACCTAACCAACACTGCACTCACTCCCTCCCTGACTGATCCCTACCCAACACTGCAATCTCCCCCTCCCTGACTGATCCCTACCCAAAACTGCACTCACCCCCTCCCTGCATGATCCCTGCCCAACACTGCAATCTCACCCTCCCTGACTGATCCCTACCCAACACTGCAATCTTCACTTCCCTGACTGATCCCGACCCAACACTGCATTCACCCCCTCCCTGACTGATCCCTACCCAACACAGCAATCTCCCACTCCCTGAATGATCCCTACCCAACACTGCAATCACTCCCTCCCTGACTGATCCCGACCCAACACTGCAATCTTCCCTTCCCTGACTGATCCATACGCAACTCTGCAATCTTCCCTTCCCTGACTGATCCCTATACAACACTGCACTCACCCGCTCCATGACTGATTACTACCCAACACTGCAATCACCCCCTCCCTGACTGATCCCTACCCAACACTGCAATCTCCCCCTCCCTGAATGATCCCTACCCAACACTGCACTCACCCCCTCCCTGACTGATCCCTACACAACACTGCACTCTCCACCTCCCTGACTGATCCCGACCCAACACTGCAATCTCCCCCTCCCTGACTGATCCCTACTCAACACTGCAATCTCCCCCTCCCTAACTGATCCCTAACCAACTCTATCGCCCACTCCCTGACTGATCCCTACCCAACACTGCAATCTCCCACTCCCTGACTGATCACTACACAACACTGCACTCACCCACTCCCTGACTGATCCCTAAAATACACTGCAATCTCCCACTCCCTGACTGATCCCTACCCAACACTGCAATCTCCCCCTCCCTGACTGATCCCTACCCAACACTGCACTCACCCCCTTCCTGACTGATCACTACCCAACTCTGCAAACTATACCTCCCTGACTGATCCCTACCCAACATTGCAATCTCGCGCCGCCCTGACTGATCCCAACACAATGTATGCAATCTCCCCCTCCCTGACTGATCCCTAACCAACACTGCAATCTGCCCCCTCCCTTACTGATCCCTACAAAACACTGCACTCACCCGCTCTCTGACTGATCCCTACCCAGCACTGCAATCACTCCCTCCCTGACTGATCGCGACCCAACACTGCAATGTTCCCATCCCTGACTGATCCATACCCAACTCTGCAATCTTCCCTTCCCTGACTGATGCCTACACAACACTGCACTCACTCTCTCCCTGACTGATTCCTACCCAACGCTGCAATTTCCCCCTCCCTGACTTATACCTACCCAACACTGCAGTCTCCCCCTCCCTGACTGATCCCTATCCATCACTGCAATCACCCCCTCCCTGACTGATCCCTACGCAACACTGCACTCACCCCCTCCCTGACTGATCCCTACACAACACTGCACTCTCCACCTCCCTGACTGATCCCGACCGAACACTGCAATCTCCCCCTCCCTGACTGATCCCTACCCAACACTGCAATCTCCCCCTCCCTGACTGATCCCTAACCAACTCTGCTATGTCCGCCTCCCTGTTTGATCCCTACCCAACACAGCAATCTCCCACTCCCTCACTGATCCCTACACAACACTGCACTCACCCCCTCCCTGACTGATCACTACCCAACACTGCAAACTCCCCCTCCCTGACTGATCCCTACCCAACACTGCAATCTCCCCCTCCCTGACTGATCCCTACCCAACACTGCACTCACCCCCTCCCTGACTGATCCCTACCCAACACTGCAATCTCTACCTCCCTGACTGATCCCGACCCAACACTGCAATCTCTACCTCCCTGACTGATCCCTAACCAACACTGCAATCTGCCCGCTCCCTGACTGATCCCTACACAACACTGCACTCACCCCCTCTCTGACTGATCACTTCACAACACTGCAATCTCCCCCTCCCTGACTGATCCCTAAACAACACTGCAATCTCCCCATCCCTGACTGATCCCTACACAACACTGTTATCTCCCCCTCCCTGACTGATCCCTACCCAACACTGCAATCACCCCCTCCCTGACTCATCCCTACACAATACTGCACACACCCCATCCCTGACTGATCCCTACCCAACACTACAATCTCCCCCTTCCTGACTGATCCCTACCCAACACCGCAATCTCTCCCTCCCTGACTGATCCCTACCCAACACTGCAATCTCCCCCTCCCTGACTGATCCCTACCCAACACTGCAATCTCCCCCTCCCTGAATGATCCCTACCCAACACTGCACTCACCCCCTAACTGACTGATCCCTACACAACACTGCACTCTCCACCTCCCTGACTGATCCCGACCCAACACTGCAATCTCCCCCTCCCTGACTGATCCCTACTCAACACTGCAATCTCCCCCTCCCTGACTGATCCCTAAACAACTCTGCTATCTCCGCATCCCTGTTTGATCCCTACCCAACACTGCAATCTCCCACTCCCTGACTGATCCCTACACAACACTGCACTCACCCCCTCCCTGACTGATCACTACCCAACACTGCAAACTCCCCCTCCCTGACTGATCCCTACCCAACACTGCAATCTCCCCCTCCCTGACTGATCCCTACCCAACACTGCACTCACCCCCTCCCTGACTGATCCCTACGCAACACTGCACTCACCCCCTCCCTGACTGATC
Source organism: Chiloscyllium punctatum (assembly GCF_047496795.1). NCBI lineage: Eukaryota > Metazoa > Chordata > Chondrichthyes > Orectolobiformes > Hemiscylliidae > Chiloscyllium > Chiloscyllium punctatum. Next base: position 35,560,094 of record NC_092761.1, on the reverse strand, counting down.
CCTACACAACACTGCACTCTCCACCTCCCTGACTGATCCCGACCGAACACTGCAATCTCCCCCTCCCTGACTGATCCCTACCCAACACTGCAATCTCCCCCTCCCTGACTGATCCCTAAACAACTCTGCTATCTCCGCCTCCCTGTTTGATCCCTACCCAAAACTGCAATCTCCCACTCCCTGACTGATCCCTACACAACACTGCACTCACCCCCTCCCTGACTGATCACTACCCAACACTGCAAACTCCCCCTCCCTGACTGATCCCTATCCAACACTGCAATCTCCCCCTCCCTGACTGATCCCTACCCAACACTGCACTCACCCCCTCCCTGACTGATCCCTACCCAACACTGCAATCTCTACCTCCCTGACTGATCCCGACCCAACACTGCAATCTCTACCTCCCTGACTGATCCCTAACCAACACTGCAATCTGCCCGCTCCCTGACTGATCCCTACACAACACTGCACTCACCCCCTCTCTGACTGATCACTTCACAACACTGCAATCTCCCCCTCCCTGACTGATCCCTAAACAACACTGCAATCTCCCCCTCGCTGACTGATCCCTACACAACACTGTTATCTCCCCCTCCCGGACTGATCCCTACCCAACACTGCAATCACCCCCTCCCTGACTCATCCCTACCCAACACTGCAATCTCCCCCTCCCTGACTGATCCCGACCCAACACTGCACTCACCCCCTACCTGACTGATCCCTAATCATGACTGCAATCTCCCCCTCCCTGACTGATCACTACCCAACACTAAACTCACCCCCTCCCTGACTGATACCTACCCAACACTGCACTCACTCCCTCCCTGACTGATCCCTACCCAACACTGCAATCTCCCCCTCCCTGACTGATCCCTACCCAACACTGCAATCTCCCCCTCCCTGACTGATCCCTACCCAACACTGCAATCTCCCCCTCGGTGACTGATCCCTACTCAACACTGCTATCTCCCCCTCCCTGACTGATCCCTCCCCAACACGGCAATCACACCCTCCCTGACTGATCCCTACCCAACACTGCAATCTCCCCCTCCCGGACTGCTCCCTACCCAACACTGCAATCACCCCCTCCCTGACTGATTCCTACCCAACACTGCAATCTCCCCCTCCCTGACTGATCCCTACCCAACACTGCAATCTCCCCCTCCCTTACTGATCCCTCCCCAAAACTGCAATCTCCCCCTCCCTGACTGATCCCTACACAACACTGCAGTCACCCATTCCCTGACTGATCCCTACGCAACACTGCAATCCCCTCCTCCCTGACTTTTCCCTACCCAACACTGCAATCTTCCCTTCCCTGACTGATCCCTACCCAAAACTGCAATCTCCCCCTCCCTTACTGATCCCTCCCCAACACTGCAAACTCCCCCACGCTGACTGATCCCTACCCAACACTGCAGTCACTCACTCCCTGACTGATCCCTACCCAACACTGAAATCTCCCCGTCCCTGACTGATCCCTCCCCAAACAGCAATCTCCCCCTCCCTGACTGATCCCTACCCAACACTGCAATCTCCCCCTCCCTGACTTATCCCTACGCAACACTGCAATTTCCCCCACCCTGACTGATCCCTACCCAACCCTGCATTCTCCCCCTCCCTGACTGATCCCTACCCAACACTGCAATCTCCCCCTCCCTGACTGATCCCTACACAACACTGTAATCTCTCCCCTCCCTGACTGATCCCTACACAACACTGCACTCACGCACTCCCAAACTGATCCCCACCCAACACTGCACTCACCCCCTCCCTGACTGATCCCTACCCAACACTGCAATCTCCCCCTCCCTGACTGATCCCTACCCAACACTGCAATTTCCCCCTCCCTGACTGATCCCTACCCAACACTGCATTCTCCCCCTCCCTGACTGATCCCTACCCAACACTGCAATCTCCCCCTCCCTGACTGATCCCTACCCAACACTGTAATCTCTCCCCTCCCTGACTGATCCCTACACAACACTGCACTCACGCACTCCCAAACTGATCCCCACCCAACACTGCACTCACCCCCTCCCTAACTGATCCCTACCCAACACTGCAATCTCCCCCTCCCAGACTGCTCCCTGCCCAACACTGCAATCTCACCCTCCCTGACTGATCCATACCCAACACAGCAATCTTCACTTCCCTGACTGATCACTACCCAAAACTGCATTCACCCCCACCCTGACTGATCCCTAATCAACACTGCAATCTCCCCCTCCCTGACTGATCCCTACCCAACACTGCACTCACCCCCTCCCTGCCTGATCCCTACCCAACACTGCAATCTCCACCTCCCTGACTAATCCCTACCCAACACAGCAATCTCCCCCTCCCTGACTGATCCCTACCCAACACTGCAATCACTCCCTCCCTGACTGATCCCGACCCAACACAGCAATCTTCCCTTCCCTGACTGATCCATACCCAACTCTGCAATCTTCCCTTCCCTGACTGATGCCTACACAACACTGCACTCACCCCCTCCCTGACTGATTCCTACCCAACACTGCAATCTCCCTCTCCCTGACTGATCCCTACCCAACACTGCAATCTCCCCCTCCCTGACTGATCCCTATCCAACACTGCAATCACCCCTTCCCTGACTGATCCCTACCCAACACTGCACTCACCCCCTGCTGACAGATCCCTACACAACACTCCACTCTCCACCTCCCTGACTGATCCCGACCCAACACTACAATCTCCCCCTCCCTGACTGATCCCTACCCAACACTGCAATCTCCCCCTCCCTGACTGATCCCTAACCAACTCTGATATCTCCCACTCCCTGACTGATCCCTACCCAACACTGCAATCTCCCACTCCCTGACTGATCCCTACACAACACTGCACTCACCCGCTCCCTGACTGATCCCTACCCAACACTGCAATCTCCCCCTCCCTGCCTGATCCCTACCCAACACTGCACTCACTCCCTCCCTGACTGATCCCTACCCAACACTGCAATCTCCACCTCACTGACTGATCCCTACACAACACTGGAATCTCGCGCCGCCCTGACTGATCCCAACACAACGCAGCAATCTCCCCCTCTCTGACTGATCCCTTCACAACACTGCAATCTCCCCCTCCCTGACTGATCCCTACCCAACACTGCAATCTCCCCCTCCCTGACTGATCCCTATCCAACTCTGCAATCTCCCGGTCCCGGACTGATCACTACCCATCACTGCAAACTCCCCCCCCCCTACTGATCCCTCCCCAACACAGAAATCACCCCCTCCCTGACTGATCCTTCCCCATCACTGCAATCTCCCCCGCCCTGACTGATCCCTACCCAACACTGCAATCTCGCCCTCCCTGACTGATCCTTACACAACACTGCAATCACCAACTCCCTGACTGATCCCTACACAACACTGCACTCACCCCCTCCATGACTGATCCCTACCCAACACTGCACTCACCCCCTCCCTGACTGATCCCTACCCAACACTGCAATCTCCCCCTCCCTGAATGATCCCTACCCAACACTGCAATCTCCACCTCCCTGACTGATCCCTACCCAACACTGCACTCACCCCCACCCTGACTGATCCCTACCCAACACTGCAATCTCCCCCTCGCTGACTGATCCCTACCCAACACTGCAATCTCCCCCTCCCTGACTGATCCCTACCCAACACTGCACACACCCCCTCCCTGACTGATCCCTACCCAACACTGCAATCTCTACCTCCCTGACTGATCCCGACCCAACACTGCAATCTCCCCCTCCCTGACTGATCCCTACCCAACACTGCAATCTCACCCTCCCTGACTGATCCCTAACCAACTCTGCTATCTCCCCCTTCCTGACTGACCCCTACGCAACACTGCAATCACCCACTCCCTGACTGATCCCTACACAACACTGCACTCACCCCCTCCCTGACTGATCCCTAAACAACACTGAAATCTCCCCCTCCCTGACTGATCCCTACCCAACACTGCATTCTCCCCCTCCCTGACTGATCCCTACCCAACACTGCACTCACCCCTTCCCTGACAGATCCCGACCGAACACTGCAAACTCCCCCTCCCTTACTGATCCCTCCCCAACACAGCAATCTCGCCCTCCCTGACTGATCCCTACCAACACTGCAATATCCCCCTCCCTGACTGATCCCTACCCAACACTGCAATCTCGCCCTCCCTGACTGATCCTTACACAACACTGCAATCACCAACTCCCTGACTGATCCCTACACAACACTGCACTCACCCCCTCCTTGACTGATCCCTACCCAACACTGCACTCACCCCCTCCCTGACTGATCCCTACCCAACACTGCACTCACCCCCTCCCTGACTGATCCCTACCCAACACTGCAATCTCCCCCTCTCTGACTGATCCCTAATAAATACTGCAATCTCCCCCTCCCTGACTGATCCCTAACCAACTCTGCTATCTCCCCCTCCCTGACTGATCCCTACCCAACACTGCAATCTCCCCCTCCCTGAATGATCCCTACCCAAAACTGCAATCTCCACCTCCCTGACTGATCCCTACCCAACACTGCACTCACCCCCACCCTGACTGATCCCTACCCAACACTGCAATCGCCCCCTCCCTGACTGATCCCTACCCAACACTGCAATCTCCCCCTCCCTGACTGATCCCTACCCAACACTGCACACACCCCCTCCCTGACTGATCCCTACCCAACACTGCAATCTCTACCTCCCTGACTGATCCCGACCCAACACTGCAATCTCCCCCTCCCTGACTGATCCCTACCCAACACTGCAATCTCCCCCTCCCTGACTGATCCCTAACCAACTCTGCTATCTCCCCCTTCCTGACTGACCCCTACGCAACACTGCAAATACCCACTCCCTGACTGATCCCTACACAACACTGCACTCACCCCCTCCCTGACTGATCCCTAAACAACACTGAAATCTCCCCCTCCCTGACTGATCCCTACCCAACACTGCATTCTCCCCCTCCCTGACTGATCCCTACCCAACACTGCACTCACCCCTTCCCTGACAGATTCCGACCGAACACTGCAAACTCCCCCTCCCTTACTGATCCCTCCCCAACACAGCAATCTCGCCCTCCCTGACTGATCCCTACCAACACTGCAATATCCCCCTCCCTGACTGATCCCGACCCAGAACTGCAATCTCCCCCTCCCTGACTGATCCCTATGCAACACTGCAATCTCCCCCTCCCTGACTGATCCCTACCCAACACTGTAATCTCCCCCTCCCTGACTGATCCCGACCCAACACTGCAAAGTCCCCCGCCCTTACTGATCCCTCCCAAACCCAGCAATCACCTCCTCCCTGACTGATCCCTACCCAACACTGCAATCTCCCGCTCCCTGACTGATCCCTATCCAACACTGCAATCTCCCCCTCCCGGACTGCTCCCTACCCAACACTGCAATCACACCCTCCCTGACTGATTCCTACCCAACACTGCAATCTCCCCCTCCCTGACTGATCCCTACCCAACACCGCAATCTCCCCCTCCCTGACTGATCCCTACCCAACACTCCAATCTCCCACTCCCTAACTTATCCCGACCCAACACTGCACTCACCCCCTCCCTGACTGATCCCTAACCAACACTGCAATCTCCCCCGCCCTGACTGATCACTACCCAACACTAAACTCACCCCCTCCCTGACTGATACCTTCCCAACACTGCACTCACTCCCTCCCTGACTGATCCCTACCCAACACTGCAATCTCCCCCTCCCTGACTGATCCGTACCCAACACTGCAATCTCCCCCTCCCTGACTGATCCCTACCCAACACTGCAATCTCCCCCTCGGTGACTGATCCCTACTCAACACTGCTATCCCCCCCTCCCTGACTGATCCCTCCCCAACACCGCAATCACACCCTCGCTGACTGATCCCTACCCAACACTGCAATCTCACCCTCCCTGACTGATCCCTAACCAAAACTGCACTCACCCCATCCCTGACTGATCCCTCCCAACACTGCACTCACCGCCTCCTTGACTAATCGCTATCCAACACTGCAATCTTCCCTTCCCTGACTGATCCCGACCCAACACTGCAAACTCCCCCTCCCTTACTGATCCCTCCCCAACACAGCAATCTCGCCCTCCCTGACTGATCCCTACCCAACACTGCAATCTCCCCCTCCCTGACTGATCCCGACCCAGAACTGCAATCTCCTCCTCCCTGACTGATCCCTATGCAACACTGCAATCTCCCCCTCCCTGACTGATCCCTACCCAACACTGCAATCTCCCCCTCCCTGACTGATCCCTATGCAACACTGCAATCTCCCCCTCCCTGACTGATCCCTACCCAAAACTGCAATCTCCCCCTCCCTTACTGATCCCTCCCCAAAACTGCAATCTCCCCCTCCCTGACTGATCCCTACCCAACACTGCAGTCACCCATTCCCTGACTGATCCCTTCGCAACACTGCAATCCCCTCCTCCCTGACTTTTCCCTACCCAACACTGCAATCTCCCCCTCCCTGACTGATCCCTACCCAAAACTGCAATCTCCCCCTCCCTTACTGATCCCTCCCCAACACTGCAATCTCCCCCACGCTGACTGATCCATACCCAACACTGCAGTCACTCACTCCCTGACTGATCCCGACCCAACACTGCAATCTCCCCCGTCCCTGACTGATCCCTCCCCAAACAGCAATCTCCCCCTCCCTGACTGATCCCTACCCAACACTGCAATCTCCCCCTCCCTGACTTATCCCTACGCAACAGTGCAATTTCCCCCTCCCTGACTGATCCCTACCCAACACTGCATTCTCCCCCTCCCTGACTGATCCCTACCCAACACTGCAATCTCCCCCTCCCTGACTGATCCCTACCCAACACTGTAATCTCTCCCCTCCCTGACTGATCCCTACACAACACTGCACTCACGCACTCCCAAACTGATCCCCACCCAACACTGCACTCACCCCCTCCCTGACTGATCCCTACCCAACACTGCAATCTCCCCCTCCCTGACTGATCCCTACCCAACACTGCAATTTCCCCCTCCCTGACTGATCCCTCCCCAACACTGCATTCTCCCCGTCCCTGACTGATCCCTACACAACACTGCACTCACGCACTCCCAAACTGATCCCCACCCAACACTGCACTCACCCCCTCCGTGACTGATCCCTACCCAACACTGCAATCTCCCCCTCCCAGACTGCTCCCTGCCCAAGACTGCAATCTCACCCTCCCTGACTGATCCATACCCAACACAGCAATCTTCACTTCCCTGACTGATCCCTACCCAAAACTGCATTCACCCCCTCCCTGACTGATCCCTAATCAACACTGCAATCTCCCCCTCCCTGCCTGATCCCTACCCAACACTGCAATCTCCACCTCCCTGACTAATCCCTACCCAACACAGCAATCTCCCCCTCCCTGACTGATCCCTACCCAACACTGCAATCACTCCCTCCCTGACTGATCCCGACCCAACACTGCAATCTTCCCTTCCCTGACTGATCCATACCCAACTCTGCAATCTTCCCTTCCCTGACTGATGCCTACACAACACTGCACTCACCCCCTCCCTGACTGATTCCTACCCAACACTGCAATCTCCCTCTCCCTGACTGATCCCTACCCAACACTGCAATCTCCCCCTCCCTGACTGATCCCTATCCAACACTGCAATCACACCTTCCCTGACTGATCCCTACCCAACACTGCACTCACCCACTGCTGACAGAGCCCTACACAACACTCCACTCTCCACCTCCCTGACTGATCCCGACCCAACACTGCAATCTCCCCCTCCCTGACTGATCCCTACCCAACACTGCAATCTCCCCTTCCTTGACTGATCCCTAACCAACTCTGATATCTCCCACTCCCTGACTGATCCCTACCCAACACTGCAATCTCCCCCTCCCTGACTGATCCCTACCCAACACTGCAATCTCCCCCTCCCTGCCTGATCCCTACCCAACACTGCACTCACTCCCTCCCTGACTGATCCCTACCCAACACTGCAATCTCCACCTCACTGACTGATCCCTACACAACACTGGAATCTCGCGCCGCCCTGACTGATCCCAACACAACGCAGCAATCTCCCCCTCCCTGACTGATCCCTAACCAACACTGCAATCTGCCCCCTGCCTGACTGATCCCTACACAACACTGCACTCACCCCCTCTCTGACTGATCCCTTTACAACACTGCAATCTCCCCCTCCCTGCCTGATCCCTACCCAACACTGCAATCTCCCCCTCCCTGACTGATCCCTATCCAACTCTGCAATCTCCCGGTCCCGGACTGATCACTACCCATCACTGCAAACTCCCCCCCCTACTGATCCCTCCCCAACACAGAAATCACCCCCTCCCTGACTGATCCTTCCCCATCACTGCAATCTCCCCCGCCCTTACTGATCCCTACCCAACACTGCAATCTCCCCCCTCCCTGACTGATCCCTATTCAACACTGCAATATCCCAGTTCCTGACTGATCCCTACCCAACACTGCAATCTCCCCTCCCTGGCTGATCCCTACCCAACACTGCACTCACCCCCTCCCTGACTGATCCCTACCCAACACTGCAATCTCGCCCTCCCTGACTGATCCTTACACAACACTGCAATCACCAACTCCCTGACTGATCCCTACACAACACTGCACTCACCCCCTCCTTGACTGATCCCTGCCCAACACTGCACTCACCCCCTCCCTGACTGATCCCTACCCAACACTGCACTCACACCCTCCCTGACTGATCCCTACCCAACACTGCAATCTCCCCCTCTCTGACTGATCCCTAATAAACACTGCAATCTCCCCCTCCCTGACTGATCCCTAACCAACTCTGCTATCTCCCCCTCACTGACTGATCCCTACCCAACACTGCAATCTCCCCCTCCCTGAATGATCCCTACCCAACACTGCAATCTCCCCCTCCCTGACTGATCCCTACCCAACACTGCACTCACCCCCACCCTGACTGATCCCTACCCAACACTGCAATCTCCCCCTCCCTGACTGATCCCTACCCAACACTGCAATCTCCCCCTCCCTGACTGATCCCTACCCAACACTGCACACACCCACTCCCTGACTGATCCCTACCCAACACTGCAATCTCTACCTCCCTGACTGATCCCGACCCAACACTGCAATCTCCCCCTCCCTGACTGATCCCTACCCAACACTGCAATCTCCCCCTCCCTGACTGATCCCTAACCAACTCTGCTATCTCCCCCTTCCTGACTGATCCCTACCCAACACTGCAATCACCCACTCCCTGACTGATCCCTACACAACACTGCACTCACCCCCTCCCTGACTGATACCTAAACAACACTGAAATCTCCCCCTCCCTGACTGATCCCTACCCAACACTGCATTCTCCCCCTCCCTGACTGATCCCTACCCAACACTGCACTCACCCCTTCCTTGACTGATCCCTACCCAACACTGCAATCTCTACCTCCCTGACTGATCCCTAACCAACACTGCAATCTGCCCCCTCCCTGACTGATCCCTAAACAACACTGCACTCACCCCCTCTCTGACTGATCCCTTCACAACACTGCAATCTCCCCCTCCCTGACTGATCCCTACCCAACACTGTTATCTCCCACTCCCTGACTGATCCCTACCCAACACTGCAATCTCCCCCTCCCTGACTCATCCCTACACAATACTGCACACACCCCTCCCTGACTGATCCCTACCCAGCACTGCTATCTCTCCCTCCCTGACTGATCCCTACCGAACACTGCAATCTCCCTCTCCCTGACTGATCCCTACCCAACACTGCCATCTCCCCCTGCCTGACTGATCCCGACCCAACACTGCACTCACCACTTCCCTGACTGATCCCTACCCAACACTGCAATCTCTACCTCCCTGACTGATCCCTAACCAACACTGCAATCTGCCCCCTCCCTGACTGATCCCTAAACAACACTGCACTCACCCCCTCTCTGACTGATCCCTTCACAACACTGCAATCTCCCCCTCCCTGACTGATCCCTACACAACACTGTTATCTCCCTCTCCCTGACTGATCCCTACCCAACACTGCAATCTCCCCCTGCCTGACTAATCCCGACCCAACACTGCACTCACCCACTCCCTGACTGATCCCTAACCAACACTGCAATCTCCCCTCCCTGACTGATCACTACCCAACACTAAACTCACCCCCTCCCTGACTGATACCTACCCAATACTGCACTCACTCCCTCCCTGACTGATCCCTACCCAACACTGCAATCTCCCCCTCCCTGACTGATCCCTACCCAACACTGCAATCTCCCCCTCCCTGACTGATCCCTACCCAACACTGCAATCTCCCCCTCGGTGACTGATCCCTACTCAACACTGCTATCTCCCCCTCCCTGACTGATCCCTCCCCAACACGGCAATCACCCCCTCCCTGACTGATCCCTACGCAACACTGCAACCTCCCCCTCGCTGACTGATCCCTACCCAAAACTGCAATCTCACCCTCCCTGACTGATCCCTACCCAACACTGCACAAACCGCCTCCCTGACTAATCGCTATCCAACACTGCAATCTTCCCTTCCCTGACTGATCCCGACCCAACACTGCAAACTCCCCCTCCCTTACTGATCCCTCCCCAACACAGCAATCTCGCCCTCCCTGACTGATCCCTACCCAACACTGCAATCTCCCCCTCCCTGACTGATCCCGACCCTGAACTGCAATCTCCCCCTCCCTGACTGATCCCTATGCAACACTGCAATCTCCCCCTCCCTGACTGATCCCTACCCAACACTGTAATCTCCCCCTCCCTGACTGATCACGACACAACACTGCAATCTCCCGCTCCCTGACTGATCCCTACCCAACACTGCAATCACCCCCTCCCTGACTGATTCCTACCCAACACTGCAATCTCCCCCTCCCTGACTGATCACTACCCAACACTGCAATCTTCCCTTCCCTGACTGATCCCTACCCAAAACTGCAATCACCCCCTCCCTTACTGATCCCTCCCCAAATCTGCAATCTCCCCCTCCCTGACTGATCCCTACCCAACACTGCGGTCACCCACTCCCTGACTGATCCCTACCCAACACTGCAATCCCCTTCTCCCTGACTGATCCCGACCCAACACTGCAATCTTTCCTTCCCTGACTGATCCCTACCCAAAACTGCAATCTCCCCCTCCCTTTCGGATCCCTCCCCAACACTGCAAACTCCCCCATCCTGACTGATCCCTACTAAACACTGCAGTCACTCACTCCCTGACTGATCCCTACCCAACACTGCAATCTCCCCCGTCCCTGACTGATCCCTCCCCAATACAGCAATCTCCCCCTCCCTGACTGATCCCTACCCAACACTGCAATCTCCCCCGCCCTGACTTATCCCTACGCAACACTGCAATCTCCCCCTCCCTGACTGATCCCTACCCAACACTGCAATCTCCCCCTCCCTGACTGATCCCTACCCAACACTGCAATCTCCCCCTCCCTGACTGATCCCTACCCAACACCGTAATCTCCCCCTCCCTGACTGATCCCTACCCAACACTGCACTCACCCCCTCCCTGACTGATCCCTACCCAACACTGCATTCACCCACTCCCTGACTGATCCCTAATCAACACTGCAATCTCCCAATCCCTGACTGATCCCTACCCAACACTGCACTCACCCCCTCCCTGCCTGATCCCTACCCAACACTGCAATCTTCACTTCCCTGACTGATCCATACCCAACTCTGCAATCTTCCCTTCCCTGACTGATGCCTACACAACACAGCACTCACCCCCTCCCTGACTGATTCCTACCCAACACTGCAATCTCCCCCTCCCTGACTGATCCCTACCCAACACTGCAATCTACCCCTCCCTGACTGATCCCTACCCAACACTGCACTCACTCCCTCCCTGACTGATCCCTGCCCAACACTGCAATCTCCACCTCCCTGAATGATCCCTACACAACACGGCAATCTCGCGCAGCCCTGACTGATCCCAACACAACGCTGCAATCTCCCCCTCCCTGACTGATCCCTAACCAACACTGCAATCTGCCCCCTCCCTGACTGATCCCTACCCAACACTGCAATCTCCCCCTCTCTGACTGATCCCTAATAAACACTGCAATCTCCCCCTCCCTGACTGATCCCTAACCAACTCTGCTATCTCCCCCTCACTGACTGATCCCTACCCAACACTGCAATCTCCCCCTCCCTGAATGATCCCTACCCAACACTGCAATCTCCCCCTCCCTGACTGATCCCTACCCAACACTGCACTCACCCCCACCCTGACTGATCCCTACCCAACACTGCAATCTCCCCCTCCCTGACTGATCCCTACCCAACACTGCAATCTCCCCCTCCCTGACTGATCCCTACCCAACACTGCACACACCCACTCCCTGACTGATCCCTACCCAACACTGCAATCTCTACCTCCCTGACTGATCCCGACCCAACACTGCAATCTCCCCCTCCCTGACTGATCCCTACCCAACACTGCAATCTCCCCCTCCCTGACTGATCCCTAACCAACTCTGCTATCTCCCCCTTCCTGACTGATCCCTACCCAACACTGCAATCACCCACTCCCTGACTGATCCCTACACAACACTGCACTCACCCCCTCCCTGACTGATACCTAAACAACACTGAAATCTCCCCCTCCCTGACTGATCCCTACCCAACACTGCATTCTCCCCCTCCCTGACTGATCCCTACCCAACACTGCACTCACCCCTTCCTTGACTGATCCCTACCCAACACTGCAATCTCTACCTCCCTGACTGATCCCTAACCAACACTGCAATCTGCCCCCTCCCTGACTGATCCCTAAACAACACTGCACTCACCCCCTCTCTGACTGATCCCTTCACAACACTGCAATCTCCCCCTCCCTGACTGATCCCTACCCAACACTGTTATCTCCCACTCCCTGACTGATCCCTACCCAACACTGCAATCTCCCCCTCCCTGACTCATCCCTACACAATACTGCACACACCCCTCCCTGACTGATCCCTACCCAGCACTGCTATCTCTCCCTCCCTGACTGATCCCTACCGAACACTGCAATCTCCCTCTCCCTGACTGATCCCTACCCAACACTGCCATCTCCCCCTGCCTGACTGATCCCGACCCAACACTGCACTCACCACTTCCCTGACTGATCCCTACCCAACACTGCAATCTCTACCTCCCTGACTGATCCCTAACCAACACTGCAATCTGCCCCCTCCCTGACTGATCCCTAAACAACACTGCACTCACCCCCTCTCTGACTGATCCCTTCACAACACTGCAATCTCCCCCTCCCTGACTGATCCCTACACAACACTGTTATCTCCCTCTCCCTGACTGATCCCTACCCAACACTGCAATCTCCCCCTGCCTGACTAATCCCGACCCAACACTGCACTCACCCACTCCCTGACTGATCCCTAACCAACACTGCAATCTCCCCTCCCTGACTGATCACTACCCAACACTAAACTCACCCCCTCCCTGACTGATACCTACCCAATACTGCACTCACTCCCTCCCTGACTGATCCCTACCCAACACTGCAATCTCCCCCTCCCTGACTGATCCCTACCCAACACTGCAATCTCCCCCTCCCTGACTGATCCCTACCCAACACTGCAATCTCCCCCTCGGTGACTGATCCCTACTCAACACTGCTATCTCCCCCTCCCTGACTGATCCCTCCCCAACACGGCAATCACCCCCTCCCTGACTGATCCCTACGCAACACTGCAACCTCCCCCTCGCTGACTGATCCCTACCCAAAACTGCAATCTCACCCTCCCTGACTGATCCCTACCCAACACTGCACAAACCGCCTCCCTGACTAATCGCTATCCAACACTGCAATCTTCCCTTCCCTGACTGATCCCGACCCAACACTGCAAACTCCCCCTCCCTTACTGATCCCTCCCCAACACAGCAATCTCGCCCTCCCTGACTGATCCCTACCCAACACTGCAATCTCCCCCTCCCTGACTGATCCCGACCCTGAACTGCAATCTCCCCCTCCCTGACTGATCCCTATGCAACACTGCAATCTCCCCCTCCCTGACTGATCCCTACCCAACACTGTAATCTCCCCCTCCCTGACTGATCACGACACAACACTGCAATCTCCCGCTCCCTGACTGATCCCTATCCAACACTGCAATCTCCCCCTCCCGGTCTGCTCCCTACCCAACACTGCAATCACCCCCTCCCTGACTGATTCCTACCCAACACTGCAATCTCCCCCTCCCTGACTGATCACTACCCAACACTGCAATCTTCCCTTCCCTGACTGATCCCTACCCAAAACTGCAATCACCCCCTCCCTTACTGATCCCTCCCCAAATCTGCAATCTCCCCCTCCCTGACTGATCCCTACCCAACACTGCGGTCACCCACTCCCTGACTGATCCCTACCCAACACTGCAATCCCCTTCTCCCTGACTGATCCCGACCCAACACTGCAATCTTTCCTTCCCTGACTGATCCCTACCCAAAACTGCAATCTCCCCCTCCCTTTCGGATCCCTCCCCAACACTGCAAACTCCCGCATCCTGACTGATCCCTACTAAACACTGCAGTCACTCACTCCCTGACTGATCCCTACCCAACACTGCAATCTCCCCCGTCCCTGACTGATCCCTCCCCAATACAGCAATCTCCCCCTCCCTGACTGATCCCTACCCAACACTGCAATCTCCCCCGCCCTGACTTATCCCTACGCAACACTGCAATCTCCCCCTCCCTGACTGATCCCTACCCAACACTGCAATCTCCCCCTCCCTGACTGATCCCTACCCAACACTGCAATCTCCCCCTCCCTGACTGATCCCTACCCAACACCGTAATCTCCCCCTCCCTGACTGATCCCTACCCAACACTGCACTCACCCCCTCCCTGACTGATCCCTACCCAACACTGCATTCACCCACTCCCTGACTGATCCCTAATCAACACTGCAATCTCCCAATCCCTGACTGATCCCTACCCAACACTGCACTCACCCCCTCCCTGCCTGATCCCTACCCAACACTGCAATCTTCACTTCCCTGACTGATCCATACCCAACTCTGCAATCTTCCCTTCCCTGACTGATGCCTACACAACACAGCACTCACCCCCTCCCTGACTGATTCCTACCCAACACTGCAATCTCCCCCTCCCTGACTGATCCCTACCCAACACTGCAATCTACCCCTCCCTGACTGATCCCTACCCAACACTGCACTCACTCCCTCCCTGACTGATCCCTGCCCAACACTGCAATCTCCACCTCCCTGAATGATCCCTACACAACACGGCAATCTCGCGCAGCCCTGACTGATCCCAACACAACGCTGCAATCTCCCCCTCCCTGACTGATCCCTAACCAACACTGCAATCTGCCCCCTCCCTGACTGATCCCTACACAACACTGCACTCACCCCCTCTCTGACTGATCCCTTCACAACACTGCAATCTCCCCCTCCCTGACTGATCCCTACCCAACACTGCAATCTCCCCCTCCCTGACTGATCCCTATCCATCTCTGCAATCTCCCGGTCCCTGACTGATCACTACCCAACACTGCAAACTCCCCCCCCTTACTGATCCCTCCCCAACACAGCAATCACCCCCTCCCTGACTGATCCCTACCCAACACTGCAATCTCCCCCGCCCTGACTGATCCCTACCCAACACTGCAATCTCCCCCCTCCCTGACTGATCCCTACCCAACACTGCAATATCCCAGTCCCTGACTGATCCCTACCCAACACTGCAATCTCCCCCTCCCTGACTGATCCCTACCCAACACTGCACTCACCCCCTCCCTGACTGATCCCTACCCAACACTGCAATCTCACCCTCCCTTACTGATCCTTACACAACACTGCAATCACCAACTCCCTGACTGATCCCTACACAACACTGCACTCACCCCCTACTTGACTTATCCCTACCCAACACTGCACTCACCCCCTCCCTGACTGATCCCTACCCAACACTGCACTCACCCCCTCCCTGACTGATCCCTACCCAACACTGCAATCTCCCCCTCTCTGACTGATCCCTACCTAACACTGCAATCTCCCCCTCCCTGACTGATCCCTAACCAACTCTGCTATCGCCCCCTCCCTGACTGATCCCTACGGAACAATGCAATCTCCCCCTCCCTGAATGATCCCTAACCAACACTGCAATCTCCCCCTCCCTGAATGATCCCTACCCAACACTGCACTGACCCCCACCCTGACTGATCCCTACCCAACACTGCAATCTCCCCCTCCCTGACTTATCCCAACCCAACTTTGAACTCACACCATCCCTGACTGATCGCTACCCAACACTGCAATCTGCCCCTCCCTGACTAATCCCTACCCAACACTGCACTCACCCCCTCCCTGACTGGTCCCTACAAAGCACTGCACTCACCCTCTCCCTGACTGATCCCTACCCAACACAGCAATCTCCCCCTCCCTGACTGATCCCTAACCAACACTGCAATCTCCCCCTCCCTGACTGATCCCTACGCAACACTGCAATCTCCACCTCCCTGACTGATCACTACACAACACTGCAATCTCGCGCCGCCCTGACTGATCCCAACACAACGCTGCAATCTCCCCCTCCCTGACTGATCTCTACCAAATACTGCAATCTCCACACTCCCTGACTGATCCCTACACAACGCTGCAATCTCCCCCTCCCTTACTGATCCCTACGCAACACGTCACTCACCCCCTCCCTGACTGATCCCTACACAAGGCTGCACTCACCCCCTCCCTGACTGATCCCGCCCCAACACTGCAATCTCCCACTCACTGACTGATCCCTACCCAACACTGCAATCTCCCCCTCCCTGAATGATCCCTACCCAACACTGCAATCTCCCCCTCCCTGTCTGATCCCTACCCAACACAGCACTCACCCCCTCCCTGACTGATCCCTACCCAACACTGCAATCTCGCGCCGCCCTGACTGATCCCAACACAACGCTGCAATCTCCCCCTCCCTGACTGATCCCTACCCAACACTGCAATCTCCCCCCTCCCTGACTGATCCCTACCCAACACTGCACTCACCCCCTCCCTGACTGATCACTACACAACACTGCACTCACTGCCTCCCTGACTGATCGCGACCCAACACTGCAATCTACCCCTCCCTGACTGATCCCTACACAACACAGCAATCTTCCCCTCCCTGACTGATCCCTACCTAACACTGCAATCTCCCCCTCCCTGACTGATCCCTACCCAACACTACAATCTCCCCCTCCCTGACTGATCCCTACCAAACACTGCAATCTCCCCCTCCCTGACTGATTCCTACCCAACACTGCAAACTCCCCCTCCCAAACTGATCCCGACACAACACTGCTATCTCCCCCTCCCTGACTGATCCCTATCCAACACTGCACTCACCCCCTCCCTGACTAATCCCTACCCAACACTGCAATCTCCCCCTCCCTGACTGATCCCTACCCAACACTGCAATCTCCCCCTCCCTGACTGATCCCTACCCAACACTGCACTCACACCCTCACTGACTGATCCCTTCCCAACACTGCAATCTCCACCTCCCTGACTGATCCCTACCCAACACTGCAATCTCGCGCCGCCCTGACTGATCCCAACACAACGCTGCAATCTCCCCCTCCCTGACTGATCCCTACCCAACACTGTAATCTACCCCCTCCCTGACTGATCTTTACACAACACTGCTCTCACGCACTCCCTGACTGATCCCTACCCAACACCGCAATCTCCCCCTCCCTGACTGATCCCTACCCAACACTGCACTCACCCCCTCCTTGACTGATTCCGACCCAACACTGCACTCACCCACTCATAGACTGATCCCTACGCAACACTGCAATCTCCCCCTCCCTGACTGATCCCTACCCAACACTGCACTCATCCCCTCCCTGACTGATCCCTACCCAAAACTGCACAAACCCCCTCCCTGACTGATCCCTACCCAACACTGCAATCTCCCCCTCCCAGACTGATCCCTGCCCAACACTGCAATCTCATCCTCCCTGACTGATACCTACCCAACACTGCAATCTCCGCCTCCCTGACTGTTCCCGACCCAACACTGCACTCACCCCCTCCCTGACTAATCCCTACCCAACACTGCAATCTCCCCCTCCCTGACTGATCACTAGCCAACACTGCACTCACCCCCTCCCTGACTGATACCTACCCAAGACTGCACTCACTCCCTCCTTGACTGAACCCTACCCAACACTGCAATCTCCCCCTCCCTGACTGATCCCTACCCAACACTGCAATCTCCCCCTCCCTGACTGATCCCTACCCAACACTGCAATCTCCCCCTCGGTGACTGATCCCTACTCAACACTGCTATCACGCCCTCCCTGTCTGATCCCTCCCCAACACTGCACACACCCCCTCCTTGAATGATCCCTACCCAACACTGCATTCTCCCCCTCCCTGACTGATCCCTACCCAAAACTGCACAAACCCCCTCCCTGACTGATCCCTACCCAACACTGCAATCTCCCCCTCCCAGACTGATCCCTGCCCAACACTGCAATCTCATCCTCCCTGACTGATACCTACCCAACACTGCAATCTCCGCCTCCCTGACTGATCCCGACACAACACTGAACTCACCCCCTCCCTGACTAATCCCTACCCAACACTGCAATCTCCCCCCTCCCTGACTGATCCCTACACAACACTGCACTCACACCCTCCCTGACTGATCCCTACCCAACACTGCACTCACCCCCTCCCTGACTGATCACTACACAACACTGCACTCACTGCCTCCCTGACTGATCGCGACACAACACTGCAATCTACCCCTCCCTGACTGATCCCTACACAACACAGCAATCTTCCCCTCCCTGACTGATCCCTACCTAACACTGCAATCTCCCCCTCCCTGACTGATCCCTACCCAACACTACAATCTCCCCCTCCCTGACTGATCCCTACCAAACACTGCAATCTCCCCCTCCCTGACTGATTCCTACCCAACACTGCAAACTCCCCCTCCCAAACTGATCCCGACACAACACTGCTATCTCCCCCTCCCTGACTGATCCCTATCCAACACTGCACTCACCCCCTCCCTGACTAATCCCTACCCAGCACTGCAATATCCCCCTCCCTGACTGATCCCTACCCAACACTGCAATCTCCCTCTCCCTGACTGATCCCTACCCAACACTGCACTCACACCCTCCCTGACTGATCCCTACCCAACACTGCAATCTCCACCTCCCTGACTGATCCCTACCGAACACTGCAAACTCGCGCCGCCCTGACTGATCCCAACACAACGCTGCAATCTCCCCCTCCCTGACTGATCCCTACCCAACACTGTAATCTACCCCCTCCCTGACTGATCTTTACACAACACTGCTCTCACGCACTCCCTGACTGATCCCTACCCAACACTGCAATCTCCCCCTCCCTGACTGATCCCTACCCAACACTGCACTCACCCCCTCCTTGACTGATTCCGACCCAACACTGCACTCACCCACTCATAGACTGATCCCTACGCAACACTGCAATCTCCCCCTCCCTGACTGATCCCTACCCAACACTGCACTCATCCCCTCCCTGACTGATCCCTACCCAAAACTGCACAAACCCCCTCCCTGACTGATCCCTACCCAACACTGCAATCTCCCCCTCCCAGACTGATCCCTGCCCAACACTGCAATCTCATCCTCCCTGACTGATACCTACCCAACACTGCAATCTCCGCCTCCCTGACTGTTCCCGACCCAACACTGCACTCACCCCCTCCCTGACTAATCCCTACCCAACACTGCAATCTCCCCCTCCCTGACTGATCACTAGCCAACACTGCACTCACCCCCTCCCTGACTGATACCTACCCAAGACTGCACTCACTCCCTCCTTGACTGATCCCTACGCAACACTGCAATCTCCCCCTCCCTGACTGATCCCTACCCAACACTGCAATCTCCCCCTCGGTGACTGATCCCTACTCAACACTGCTATCTCGCCCTCCCTGTCTGATCCCTACGCAACACTGCAATCTCCCCCTCCTTGACTGATCCCTACCCAACACTGCAATCTCCCCCTCCCTGACTGATCCCTACGCAACACTGCAATCTCCCCCTCCCTGACTGATCCCTACCCAACACTGCACTCATCCCCTCCCTGACTGATCCCTACCCAAAACTGCACAAACCCCCTCCCTGACTGATCCCTACCCAACACTGCAATCTCCCCCTCCCAGACTGATCCCTGCCCAACACTGCAATCTCATCCTCCCTGACTGATACCTACCCAACACTGCAATCTCCGCCTCCCTGACTGATCCCGACACAACACTGCACTCACCCCCTCCCTGACTAATCCCTACCCAACACTGCAATCTCCCCCTCCCTGACTGATCACTAGCCAACACTGCACTCACCCCCTCCCTGACTGATACCTACCCAAGACTGCACTCACTCCCTCCTTGACTGATCCCTACCCAACACTGCAATCTCCCCCTCCCTGACTGATCCCTACCCAACACTGCAATCTCCCCCTCCCTGACTGATCCCTACTCAACACTGCTATCTCGCCCTCCCTGTCTGATCCCTCCCCAACACTGCACACACCCCCTCCTTGACTGATCCCTACCCAACACTGCAATCTCCCACTCCCTGACTGATCCCTACCCAACACTGCAATCTCCCCCTCCCTGACTGATCACTTCCCAACACTGCACTCACCCCCTCCCTGACTGATACCTACCCAACAATGCACTCACTCACTCCATAACTGATCCCTACACAACACTGCAATCTCCCCCTCCCTGACTGATCCCTACCCAACACTGTAATCTCCCCCTCCCTGATTGATCCCTACCCAACACTGCAATCTCCCCCTCGGTGACTGATCCCTACTCAACACTGCTATCTCCACCTCCCTGACTGATCCCTCCCCAACACTGCAATCACCCCCTCCCTGACTGATCCCTACCCAACACTGCAACCTCCCCCTCGCTGACTGATTCCTACCCAACACTGCTATCTCACACTCCCTGACTGATCCCTACCCAACACTGCACTCACACCATCCCTGACTGATCCCTACCCAACACTGCATTCACCGCCTCCCTGACTGATCGCTATCCAACACTGCAATCTTCCCTTCCCTGACTGATCCCGACCCAACACTGCAAACTCCCCCTCCCTTACTGATCCCTCCCCAGCACAGCAATCTCCCCCTCCCTAACTGATCCCTACCCAACACTGCAATCTCCCCCTCCCTGACTGATCCCGACCCAGAACTGTAATCTCCCCCACCCTGACTAATCCCTATGCAACACTGCAATCTCCCCCTCCCTGACTGATCCCTACCCAACACTGCAAAGTCCCCCGCCCTTACTGATCCCTCCCCAACCCAGCAATCTCCCCCTCCCTGACTGATCCCTACCCAACACTGCAATCTCCCGCTCCCTGAATGATCCCTACCCAACACTGCAATCTCCCCCTCCCTGACTGATCCCTACGCAACACTGCAATCTCCCCCTCCCTGACTGATCCCTACCCAACACTGCACTCATCCCCTCCCTGACTGATCCCTACCCAAAACTGCACAAACCCCCTCCCTGACTGATCCCTACCCAACACTGCAATCTCCCCCTCCCAGACTGATCCCTGCCCAACACTGCAATCTCATCCTCCCTGACTGATACCTACCCAACACTGCAATCTCCGCCTCCCTGACTGATCCCGACACAACACTGCACTCACCCCCTCCCTGACTAATCCCTACCCAACACTGCAATCTCCCCCTCCCTAACTGATCCCTACCCAACACTGCAATCTCCCCCTCCCTGACTGATCCCGACCCAGAACTGTAATCTCCCCCACCCTGACTAATCCCTATGCAACACTGCAATCTCCCCCTCCCTGACTGATCCCTACCCAAAACTGCAAAGTCCCCCGCCCTGACTGATCCCTACCCAACACTGCAATCTCCCCCTCCCTGACTGATCCCTACTCAACACTGCTATCTCGCCCTCCCTGTCTGATCCCTCCCCAACACTGCACACACCCCCTCCTTGACTGATCCCTACCCAACACTGCAATCTCCCACTCCCTGACTGATCCCTACCCAACACTGCAATCTCCCCCTCCCTGACTGATCCCTACCCAACACTGTAATCTCCCCCTCCCTGATTGATCCCTACCCAACACTGCAATCTCCCCCTCGGTGACTGATCCCTACTCAACACTGCTATCTCCACCTCCCTGACTGATCCCTCCCCAACACTGCAATCACCCCCTCCCTGACTGATCCCTACCCAACACTGCAACCTCCCCCTCGCTGACTGATCCCTACCCAACACTGCTATCTCACACTCCCTGACTGATCCCTACCCAACACTGCACTCACACCATCCCTGACTGATCCCTACCCAACACTGCATTCACCGCCTCCCTGACTGATCGCTATCCAACACTGCAATCTTCCCTTCCCTGACTGATCCCGACCCAACACTGCAAACTCCCCCTCCCTTACTGATCCCTCCCCAGCACAGCAATCTCCCCCTCCCTAACTGATCCCTACCCAACACTGCAATCTCCCCCTCCCTGACTGATCCCGACCCAGAACTGTAATCTCCCCCACCCTGACTAATCCCTATGCAACACTGCAATCTCCCCCTCCCTGACTGATCCCTACCCAAAACTGCAAAGTCCCCCGCCCTTACTGATCCCTCCCCAACACTGCAATCTCCCCCTCCCGGACTGATCCCTACCCAACACTGCAATCACCCCCTCCCTGACTGATTCCTACCCAACACTGCAATCTCCCCCTCCCTGACTGATCCCTACCCAACACTGCAATCTTCCCTTCCCTGACTGATCACTACCCAAAACTGCAATCTCCCCGTCCCTTACTGATCACTCCCCAACACTGCAATCTCGCCCTCCCTGACTGATCCCTACCCAACACTGCAGTCACCCACTACCTGATTGATCCCTACCCAACACTGCAATCTCCCCCGTCCCTGACTGATCCCTCCCCAATACAGCAATCTCCCCCTCCCTGACTGATTCCTACCCAACACTGCAATCTCCCCCTCCCTGACTGATCCCTACCCAATACTGTAATCTCCCCCTCCCTGACTGATCCCGACCCAACACTGTAATCTACCCCTCCCTGACTGATCCCTACCCAATACTGCTCTCTACCCCTCCCTAACTGATCCCTACCCAACACTGCCATCTCCCCCTCACAGACTGATCCCTGCCCAACACTGCAATCCCCCCCTCCCTGACTGATCCCTAACCAACACTGCAATCTCCACCTCCCTGACTGATCCCTACCCAACACTGCACTCACCCCCTCCCTGACTGATCCCTACCCAACACTGCAATCTCCCGCTCCCTGACTGATCCCTACCCAACACTGCACTCACCCACTCCCTGACTGATCCCTACCCAATACTGAAATCTCCACCTCCCTGACTGATCCCTACCCAACTCTGCACTATCCCCCCTGACTGATCCCTCCATAGCACTGCAATCTCCCCCTCCCTGACTGATCCCTACCCAACACTGCAATCTCCCCCTCCCTGATTGATCCCTACCCAATACTGCACTCACCCCCTCCCTGACTGATCCCTACCCAACACTGCACTCACCGCAACCATGACTGATCCCTAACCAACACTGCAATCACCCCCTCCCTGACTGATCCCTACCCAACACTGTAATCTCCCCCTCCCTGTCTGATCCCTAAACAACTCTGCTATCTCCCACTCCCTGACTGATCACGACCCAACACTGCAATCTCCCCGTCCCTGAATTATACCTCCCCAACACAGCAATCACCCCCTCCCTGACTGATCCCTACCCAACACTGCAATCTCCCCCCTGACTGATCCCTCCCCAACACTGCAATCTCCCCCTCCCTGACTGATCCCTAACCAACACTGCAATCTCCCCCTCCCTGACTGATCCCTAACCAACACTGCAATATCCCCCTCCCTGACTGATCCCTTCCCAACATTGCACTCACCCCCTCCCTGAATGATCCCTCCCCAACACAGCAGTCTCCCCCTCCCTGACTGATCCCTACCCAACACAGCAATCTCCCCCTCCCTGACTGATCCCTCCCCAACACAGCAATCTCCCACTCCCTGACTGATCGCTACCCTACACTGCAATCACCCCCTCCCTGACTGATACCTACCCAAGGTTGCAATCTCCCCCTCCCTGACTGATCCCTACCCAACAATGCAATCTCCCCCTCCCTTACTGATCCCTCCCCAACACAGCAATCTCCCACTCCCTGACTGATCCCTAGCTAACACTGCACTCTCACCTTCCCTGACTGATCCCTACCCAACACTGCAATCTTCCCTTCCCTGACTGATCAATACCCAACACTGCAATCTCCCCCTCCCTGACTGATCCCTACCCAACACTGCAATCACCCCCTCCCTGACTGATCCCTACCCAACACTGCACTCACACCATCCCTGACTGATCCCTACACAACACTGCACTCACCCCCTCCCTGACTGATCCCTACCCAACACTACAATCTCCCCCTCCCTGACTGATCCCTTCCCAACACTGCAATCACCCCCTCCCTGACTGATCCCTATCCAACTCTGCAATCTCCCTCTCCCTGACTGATCCCTGCCCAACACTGCAATCTCCCCCTCCCTGACTGATCCCGACCCAACACTGCACTCACCACCTCCCTGACTGATCCCTACCCAACACTGCGCTCACCCCCTCCCTGACTGATCACTACCCAACACTGTAATCTCCCCCTCCCTGACTGATCCCTACCCAACTCTGCAATCTTCCCTTCCCTGTCTGATCCCTACCCAGCACTGCAATCTCCCCCTCCCTTACTAATCCCTCCCCAACACAGCAATGTCCCCCTCCCTGACTGATCCCTACCCAACACTGCAATCTCCCCTCCTTGACTGATCCCTGCC
Organism: Chiloscyllium punctatum; assembly: GCF_047496795.1. NCBI lineage: Eukaryota > Metazoa > Chordata > Chondrichthyes > Orectolobiformes > Hemiscylliidae > Chiloscyllium > Chiloscyllium punctatum. The sequence goes on along the minus strand of NC_092761.1, from coordinate 35,535,152 downwards.
CAACACTGCAATCTTCCCTTCCCTGACTGATCCCTACCCAACACTGCAACCTCCCCCTCCCTGACTGATCCCTACCCAACACTGCACTCACCCCCTCCCTGAATGATCCCTCCCCAACACTGCTATCACCCCCTCCCTGACTGATCCCTCCCCAACACTGCAATCTCCCCGTCCCTGACTGATCCCTCCCCAACACTGCAATCTCCCCCTCCCTTACTGATCCCTCCCCAACACAGCAATTTCCCCCTTCCTGACTGATCCCTACCCAACACTGCAATCACCCCCTCCCTGACTGATCCCTACCCAACAATGCAATCTCCCCCTCCCTGACTGATCCCTACCAAACACTGCAATCTCCCCCTCCCTGACTGATCCCTACCCAACACTTAAATTCCCCCTCCCTGACTGATCCCTACCCAACACTGCGCTCACCCCCTCCCTGACTGATCCCTACCCAACACTGCAATCTCCCCCTCCCAAGGCAAAAAGAATACCTAGAGAGAAAGTAAGACCCTTCAAGGACCAGAGTGGACATGTGTGTGCAGAATCACAGGACTCATTTCTCCTCTGTGTTGACCTTGGAGAAGGACATGAAGGCTTGGGAACTCTGGAAAGTTAGTGATGATCTCTTGGGGACAGACCATATCACAGGAGAGGATGTGTTGAATGCATTAGAATGTTTGAAGGTGGATAAATCTTCTGGGCCTGACCAAATATATTCAACCTCTCCTCAAGAGGCGAAGGAAGTACTTGTGGGGTCCCTGCTGATATTCTTGCCTCACCGTTAGCCACGGGTGAGGTCCCGGAAGACTGGAGGACAGTATATGTTGTGCCCTTATTCAAGAATGTCTGCAAAGATAAACCTGGGAACGATAGATCAGTAAACCTAAGATCGGTGGTTAGTAAGTTACTTCAGAAGATGCTGAGAGATTAGTTAGACATGCATTTGGAAATACAACATTTGATTGGGAGTAGTCAGGAAAGCCTTGTGCATGGGAGACCATGCCTCACAAATTTGTCAGCGTTCTTTATTGAAGTGATCAGGAAGTTTGACGAGGGCAGGCCATTACATGTAGACTCTACAGATTTCAGGAAGGCCTTTGATAAGGTTCCACATGGTACCTTGCTCTGGAAGGTTAGATCGCATGGAATCCAGGGGGCGTTGGCAAGCTGAGTACACAATTGGCTTGATGGTAGGCAGCAGAGGGTAACAGTCAGACTGGAGGCCTGTGACTAGTGGTGTGCCTCAGCGGGCACAGAATCATAGAATCCCTCCTCTGTGGAAACAGGCCCTTCGGCCCAACAAGACCACTGGCCCACTGAAGATTATTTCACTCAAACCCATTCCCCTACTTTATTACTCTGCATTTACCCCTGACTAACGCAACTTACTTACACATCCATGAACATTTTCGGCAATTGAGCATGACCAATTCACTTGACCTGCAGATCTTTGGACGGTGGGAGGAAACCGGTGCACCCAGACGAAACCCACGGAGACATGGGGAGAACGTACAAACTCAGTTGGTCTGGCATGGTGGCTCAGTGGTTGGCACTGCTGCCTCACAGCGCCAGGGACCGGGGTTCGACCCCAGCCTCGGGTGACTGTGTGGAGTTTGCACATTCTCCCTGTGTCTGCGTGGGTTTCCTTTGGGTGCTCCGGTTTCCTCCCCATTCTAAAAATGTGCAGGTCAGATGAATTGGCCAGGCTAAATTGCCCATATTGCTCGGTGCATTTGTTAAGGGTAAATGTTGGGTAGGGAGAATGGCTCTGAGTGGGTTACTCTTCAGCAGGTCGGTGTGGTTTGTTAGGCCAAATGGCCTGTTTCCATACTGTAGGAAATCTAACCCTAACAGGATCTAACCCACACAGACCATCCTGTGAGGTTGGAATTGAACCCAGATCCACGGTGCTGTGAGGCAGCAGTGCTAACCACTGAGCCATTGTGTCGCTGAGCTGGTCAGTGCTAGGCCCATTGCTGTTTGTTATCTATATCAATGATTTGGATGAGGATGTTTAAGTCATGATCAGTAAGTTTGCAGATTACACTAAAGTAAGTGAGGAAGGTTCTCAGCTTTTACAACAGGGCCTTGATCAGCTGGGGAATTGGGCTGAGAAATGGCAAATGGAGTTTAATACAGACAAGGGCGAGATCTTGCATTTTGGAAAGTCACATCAAGACAGGGGTGTCATGGTTAATGGGAGGGCCTGAAGGAGTGTAGAGGAACAGAGGGACCTTGGATTCCAGGAGCACTGCTCTCTGAACTCAGGGAGACAGGGCAGTGAAGAAGGCTTTTGGTACACTGGGCCCTTCACCAGTCAGGGCATGGAATATCGAAGTTAGGAAGTTCTGTTATAGTTGTGAAGGATGTTGGTGAGGCCGCACTTGGAATATTGTGTTCAGTTTTACCCACCTTGCTATAGGAAGGATGTTATTAAACTGGAAAGAGTGCAGAAGAAACTTACAAGGATGTTGCCAGAACTCAACTAGACAGATATAGAGAGAGGTTGGACAAACAAGGACATTTTCTTTCGTGTGTAGGAGACTGAGGGGTGTCCTTATAGAGGTGTATAAGATCATGGGCGGCATGGATAGGGTGAATACACTCAGTCTTTATCCAAGGCTTGGGGAAATCAAGGATGAAAGGGCATCAGTTTAAGGTGAAAGGGGAAGATTAAAAGGGAACCTGAGGGGCAACGCTTTTACCTAGAGGGTGGTACACATATGGAATGAAATACCAGTGCAAGTGGTCGAGGAGGATACATTTAATAACATTTAAAATGCACTTGGACAAATACATGGAGAGGAACGTATTGGAAGGATATGGGCCAAGTGCAGGGAAACGGGGTTAGTGTGGATGGGCCAGTTTGGGCCAAAGAGCCTGTCTCCATGCTGTAGAACTCTATGACTCTATGAATATACCCAGGTGTCCCATAATACAGAAGCAGCCAAAGCAATAGGAACACGAGCCGGTACAAATGTGAAACAGTCCTGCAGAATTTCACAGGAAGCCAGCCTGGCCTTGCAGTGAAGGATTCCTGGTACAGGAGCTGTGGTGAGAAGCCCATAGAGAACTGGGAAAGGAAGCTGGATAGCTCACTCCACTGCCGATAGCCTGGAGGATCCCGGCTGGGATAAGGCAGCTGGGATCCGGTCACCCCAGGGAAAACTACAGGCTGTGACAGAGCTAGGTCTCCGACACAATGAGCAGGACAGAAGGTTGCAGGAACATGGGACTACTCCAGTTCCAATTGGGAAGAACCCATTCCAGTGAAAGGGGGGTCTCTGGGGATGGGGAGGCAGCCTCAGGTTACATTGACAATCTGGAAGGACAGTGTATGAGCTTCAAGCAGCTGCATGGGTCCTGTACACCTGCAACATGGAGCAACACACATCAGGCCCTAGTTGGAGGTGCCAGGAGCAAATACAATCCCTAGGGAACTAGGACTCCTCCCAGAATGGGATAATGTGTGCCTTTGGGGTTGTACCTCCCCCGGGAGATAATGACAGGCCCCACACTGACACATCCACACCCGCTCACAGATGGGGACTCCCACTGCCTGTCTCTCAGGTAACTGTACCTTTTGCCCCAAGTTCTGGCCCACAGCCGAACTCAGATTCCATGAATCCTGTGGTTACCCAGAGTAAAGCAGCTTATGGTCTCACTCCGTACACAACAGCCATTCCAGGCACCCAGCTGGTGGGCAGCTCCAAAAAGGCCACTCTGTTTGATCCTGTCACAAACCCAGATACATTTTTGGATGAGATAGACCGACAGTCTGTCATACACGGACTGGATGCTGACAAACAAACTAAATTAATTACCATGTGACTTTGTCCACCAGGCCATTCAGCCCTCGCTGAGGGACAACAGTGAGGGAGGGACATCCATGATGAAATGAAGGCAGCAGTCCTCACTGCTCGAGAAAAGTCCCATCCCGGGTTAGTGACAAACAGCGTAAATATTTGTTCCAGGAGAACACCCACACTAACATGTCTGACTGTCAGTTACAGCAGCTCACCAAGGGCTGGGTTAATGACAGCTGTAAGGACACTTTCGGTGGGACACTGGACCTGGTATGAGGGATTCCAATTATCCCAAGTGACAATGTTAGGATGGGGATCTTTGAAGTCGAAAGTATCGGAATTACATTAAAAAAGGTACTTGGATGGGTTATCATGATTCCCTCCTATATGCTGTGGAGATAGAGGGGACATTGACAGGGACCACACTTACGTAAATAGAGAATAGACAATAGACAATAGATGCAGGAGTAGGCCATTCAGCCCTTCGAGCCTGCACCGCCATTCAATATGATCATGGCTGATCATTCCCAATCAGTATCCTGTTCCAGCCTTATCTCCATAACCCTTGATTCCACTATCCTTGAGAGCTCTATCCAATTCTTTCTGAAATGATTCCAGAGACTGGGCCTCCACTGCCCTCTGGGGCAGAGCATTCCACACAGCCACCACTCTCTGGGTGAAGTAGTTTCTCCTCATCTCTGTCCTAAATGGTCTACCCCGTATTTTTAAGTTGTGTCCTCTGGTTCGGCACTCCCCCATCAGCGGAAATATGTTTCATCCTGCCAGAGTGTCCAATCCTTTCATAATCCTATACGTTTCAATCAGATCCCCTCTCAGTCTTCTAAACTCAAGGGTATACAAGCCCAGTCGCTTCAGTCTTTCAGTGTAAGGCAATCCTGCCATTCCAGGAATTGACCTCGTGAACCTACGCTGCACTCCCTCAATAGCCAGAATGTCTTTCCTCAAATTTGGAGACGAGAATTGTACACAGTACTCCAGGTGTGGTCTCACCAGGGCCCTGTACAGCTGCAGAAGCACCTCTTTGCTTCTATACTCAATTCCTCTTGTTATGAAGGCCAGCATGCTATTAGCCTTCTTCACGACCTGCTGTACCTGCATGCTTGCCTTCATTGACTGGTGGACAAGAACACCCAGATCTCTCTGAACAGCCCCTTTACCTAATTTGATACCATTGAGGTAGTAATCTGCCTTCCTGTTCTTGCCACCAAAGTGGATAACCAGACATTTATCCACATTAAACTGCATCTGCCATGCATCTGCCCACTCACCTAACATGTCCAGGTCACCCTGTAATCTCCTAACATCCTCATCACATTTCACCCTACCACCCAGCTTTGTATCATCAGCAAATTTGCTAATGTTATTGCTGATACCATCTTCGATATCATTAACATATATTGTAAAAAGCTGCGGTCCCAGCACGGATCCCTGCGGTACCCCACTGGTCACTGCCTGCCATTCCGAAATGGAGCCGTTTATCACTACCCTTTGTTTCCTATTAGCCAACCAATTCTCTATCCAATCTAGTACTTTGCCCCCAATACCGTGCGCCCTAATTTTACTCACTAACCTCTTGTGTGGAGGAACAGGCCAGACCATGGCATTCCCATCGCCTGTCATTAACGAATTCGGCTCCTCTCACATCGGCTGTGGTCCTAACCGCACTCACCTTGATATATCTCGGGATACCGGTGGTTAGGATTGCAGGCTGTAACAGATGGGTACGATCATGGTGATTAATGCCTGGACACACCCCCAGGGACTGGAAGGTAGATGGAACTCCCCGGGTGATCACCTTAGTTTCATTCATTTGCAGTGTTTGAGTGTTCCTGGCTGGGCCCAGTATTGATTGCCTGTCCGTAGCTGCTCGGGAGCTGGTTTTGGTGGTGAGCTGCCTCCTTGAACTGTTGCAGGTGGTAGACCCACAATGTCCTTCGGGAGGGAATTCCTGGAGTTTGAGCCAGCAGGTCTCATTCACTTGATTTATTCTGCTCACCGGATGTTGGCGATGCATCACAATTCTGTATGGATTCTCAGAACGGAATGCGTTTTGTCGAAACAGTTAGGAGAGCCACAGTCACTCAGTGGTTGGCACTGTCACCTAACAGCGCCAGAGACCTGGGTTTGATTCCACTCCTGAGTGACTGTCTGTGTGGAGTTTGTACATTCTCCCTGCATCTGCATGGGTTTTCTCCCACTGTTCAATGGTGGGCATTTTTGACAGATTGCCCGTAGTGTCGAGGGATATTCAGGTTAGCTGGAATAGCCATGGGAAATGCAGGGTTTCAGAGATATCATCAGGGATAGATCTGAGTTGGATTCTCTTCAGTGGGTCATTGTGGACTCGATGGGCTGAAGGGCCTGTTTCTGCTCTGTAGGGATTACTATGATATCACTTATCAGCCATATGACAATCGGTTTGACCAATGTACAAAATGGTTTTCGCTCAAACAGCAGGCTACTCTGACAACAAACATAACCAGCTTTTAAAATTAGGTTTGTAATTCATTGTATCAGCTTCTTTCTATTCAAAAGACTGGGTGGGAGAGGGGGAATGGGTGAAATGTTCCTGCCTCCTTGCTAAAACACAGATAGACAGCCAGGAGATGCTGGTTATATTGGACAAGTTATACTCCCAAATCACAAAAGCCAGACAGCAGCCAGATGGTTATCCCATCAGCATAATGTCAAAGGCAACAGTTCCCCTAGGCAGACATATCCGTAATAACGTCTCCACCAAACAAAGGAGGGCCCAGACAGGTCCTGCTACACAAAGAAACTAACAGGAACAAGCCATCCAAATGATTAGCAACGCTTCAAACTATTAACTGTTTCTCCGAATTGGCCAGAAGTATAGAAAGTTCTGGGAATCCATCCACAAATGAACAAAACCAGGGATCACCTTCAGACTGATCTCTTGAATTTTCTGGAGACTTTCTGAGGTGACCAACATGGCAAGGGACAGAGACCAGCTCAATATCCAGAGAGAGGGAGAGAGACAAGCTGAAGGAAACCCCAGGAGCATAGGAGAGAGGGAGTGTGAAAAACCATTGAGAGGGAGAGAGCTGGAACCAACTGGAATACTGACTGTCACCCCTTCAGTCTGTCCATGCTTTAACGCCTGTTTGTCTCAGTCTGACTTCCCCTTCTCTCTTTGTCCTTCTCTCTCCATGTCTGTCTCTTTCTCTCAAACTGTCTTTCTCTCACACCCTCCCTCTCACTGTCTGTCTCTGCCCCATCTTTCTCTCATCCCCTTTCTCCATCCCCACTCTCTCTACCTCTCTCTCTTTTTCTCACCCTCCCTTTCTCTTTTTTTCAGACCTGAAAGTGCTCACCCAATGTTAGATTAGATTAGATTACTTACAGTGTGGAAACAGGCCCTTCGGCCCAACAAGTCCACACCGCCCCGCCGAAGCGCAACCCACCCATACCCCTACATCTACCCCTTACCTAACACTACGGGCAATTTAGCATGGTCAATTCACCTGAACCTGCACATCTTTGTGACTGTGGGAGGAAACCGGAGCACCCGGAGGAAACCCACGCAGACACGGGGAGAATGTGCAAACTCCACACAGTCAGTCGCCTGAGGCGGGAATTGAACCCGGGTCTCTGGCGCTGTGCCACCGTGCCGCCCACAAAATGTTGAACCCACTAAATATATTTTGGCCCTCATTTTCACTATCCTCCCAAATTTATTCCCTTCCCCAAATACCATCCCTCCCAAATAACTACCTCACCAACTGTGCCCCCCTCAAATATTTTGCTATCCCCCCAACATTGCTGTGAGCCCCACTCCCTGGGGCAGAGGGAAATGAGTGGAAAAGTGTGGAGCTGGAAAAGCCCAGCAGGTCAGGCCTGAACCGTCGACTCTCCTGGCTGACCCGCTGTGGTTCCCCAGCTCCGCACTTTGTAACTCTGACTCTCCAGCATCTGCAGTCCTCACTTTCTCACACCGATAGATGAGTCTGGGTTGACTGACTGGCCTCTGACTGTTTTAATGCACAGCAAGATCCCAGTCCGAGAATTACAGAAGGTTTGCATCACAGATGGAGTCCTTTCTGCCCATCATCCTCCCTCCCCCATTAAATGATCCTGGACCGGTTCAGGATCCTCAGGATTGGCCCCTGAATGGCCGCATTGACTCTCCTTCCTGTGGAGACCTCTTCTCCATCCTGTCTCAGATTTTGCATCACATGCTATCCCTCCCTCCATCTCTCTCTGACAACAGCCTCTCCTTTCTCCACCAACCCCAAAGCCCCATCAAATCCTCCCCCTGTCTCTGACTGTCCCACTTCCTCCATGTCTTCCACTCTCCCCCTTCCCATGCAGACTCACAGCCCCTGGGCTGGAGAACATAGTGCAGAGATTAACTCACCTTTTGACTGACTGCTGTAATGCACAGCAAGATCGCACTCTGAAACCATCACCAAGTACACACACTGTCCTTCTCCCTCCATATATGTCCTTCTCACTCTCTGTCTCTCCCTGTCTCTCTCACTCTGTCCTTTTCTCACTCCGCATCCCTGACTCTTACTGCCCATTTCTCTCTCTCCACTTTCCCCATCTCCATTCTCTCCATGTCTCTCTCTCTTTTTGTCAGTGTCCCTTTCTCTCTTCTTTTTCTCTACTTCAGACTCACTCAGAAAAGTACTTCATGTTCCTCCCCTACAGTGGGGGTAAATCCTGGGAGAGACCAGGCATTGAGGTAAACTCTTCCCAATGCCCCTTCCTCCAGTCACTGGGACAGAGCAGAGGGGTCCAGGGAGAAAGAGGGAGAGAAACTACAGGAGAGAAAGAGAGATGGATGGGCAGACAGTGAGAGGGAGGGAGAGAACAAGAGAAAGACAGGCAGGCAGAGGGGGTTAGAGGAAGTGAGAAGAACTTAGAAAGAGCAGGACAGAGACAGACAGAAAGAGAGAGAGAGTGAAACTCCAGGAAGAGAAATACAATGTCAGACAGATACAAGGGGGAAATGGGGAGAGAAAGAGAGGGAGAGAAGTTCAGGCAGACAGCAAGACAGAAATCCCAGGGAGAGATATAGGACAGAGTGAGAGAGAGAGAGAGAGGAGTTGCAACAGCAGAGAGATAGAGCTGAGAGAGTGGGGTGGTAGTGGGGGCTGTGATGTGGCTAGGATGATGTACAGACAGGAATAGCAAGATCCCACAGAGCTGAGAGACAGACGCAGAGAGAGATGAGCAAGATGTTAGTTTTGTGAAAGACGGAATTAATAAGCATTCCTGAAAAACCTGGTGAGGTGACAAAGGGGGAAGGGAATCTACTGGGAAATGTAAACAAGACAGAGATGTGAAGGATGTTGAGAGACAGGGATTGAAGGAAAGATGTGCGAGAGAGAGCTGGGAACGCAGAAATAGACATGAGAGCCGTAGAGGGAGAGGGAAGCAGTGAAATCTGTGGGAACAGATCCCTCTCCAGCATTTTGCTCCTTTGTCTCTCCCCGTTCCCACAGACAGCCTGAATCCCACAATTTGTGTGTGTGTGTGTGTGTGTGTGTGTGTGTGTGTGTGTGTGTGCGCGCGCTCTCGTCTGATGATTCCTCATGGTAGAATAATTTGATTGTCTGTCTCTATGTTGTCCTAATTTCAGCTCCCAAATTAAATGTTGAATCATCCACGATCCTATCGAATAGTACAGCAGGCTCGAGGGGCTGAATGGTCTCCTCCTGTTCCTATTTCAGATGGTCTTATGTTCTTAATGCTATCTCCCAGCTCTTGGCCCGCACACTGGAGGTTATGACTCCACAAGGCCCTGATCTGTAGAGGGCTGCACTCTTCTGTGAGTCTCGGAGGGAACCAGCCTGATTTGGATTGGAGTTGCAGCCTCTCAGTGAGAAGTGAAATCTCCTCGAGATTCCCCTCAGTCTCTCACTGTAAGGTGGAGCAGGCCAGTCTCGGGGAAGCAAACAGCAGGTCAGGTCTGCCCTGTCCTCCAGCTCCATTTCAGAAGGTCACATGGGAAGGGCTTGTTTCCTTCATCAGCTTCCCGTACTCTCCCTTCTGTGTTAGGGTGGGGGCCGAATGGCCTTACTCCTGGCTCTTATTGAGGTGCAGGCTGGCAATGATTGGATTATACAGGACATGTACCTGGAGTGAAGTCAGTTAGCTCAGTTAGCTGGACAGTTGGTTTATAATGCAGAGTAAAACCAATAGCGTGTGTTCAATTCCCACACCAGCTGGGGTTACCCTGAAGGACTCTCCTTCCCAACCTCTCCCCTCAGTTGGGCCATGGTGACCCTCTGATTAAATCCCCACCAGACCCCGCTCTGTAATGAGGAGCTGTCCCATGCTCTGGTCAGACTATGGTGACATTACATTGGTTTGTACCTGGAGCACTGTGTGCAGGACTAGTCACTGCATTGCCACAGGGATGTTAGTGTGTGGGGAAGGTTTACTGGATGAATCCCCACTGGAATGAACAGTACTCTCTTTCCCCCAGTTAATTCACTCTTGCAGCCTTTGTCTCTTTGGAGACACGAGGACCAATTCACCTGAAACAGCAGCTGGATCTTATATTCATAAGATTGGCTAGTTTACACACACACACACACAGACACACTCCCTCAAACACACACAGACACACTCTCACACACACATACACAAAGGACCCCGCCACACACTGGCTCTCTCACACACACAGACACACGCTCCCTCAAAGAGAAACACACACACACACACAAGCACACACGATATCTCTCACACACATATACACGCATAGACAAACGCTCCCTCAAATACACACTCACACACACACACCCTCAAACACACACACATCCACACACTCTCACATGAACATTCACTTTCCCTCTCACGCACACATATACAGACACACAGAGATACACAGACATCCACTCTTTCACACACACAAACACGGGCAGTCTCTCTCTATCTCTCTCTGTCTCTCTCTCTCTCACATACACACACACACACACACACACACACAATCACACACACAGCTGTAAAGGCATGGTTGAGGTATTGATGAAGAAATGGTTTCTCTGAGGACTGAACCCTGATCTCACATGATGACTGCTCCAGGGGGACAGACAGCAGCTACAGATGTCTTGTTGGATCTTCCTGTTCACCACCTCTTGCATCGACAGCATCAGTCTGTTTAGGTGCCTGCTTTTCTAAAACATCTCCAAGCAACAAGTGACAATAGATTGATGAAAGTTTTCCCCCAAACCATGTTTCAGACACAAGCTGCTGTTATTTTTCACTGATTATTTAAAATGATCTGAATCTTCTGAAATGGGGGGTGGCTTCCATTTCAAATTACGACACCAGAGTGCCTCGGGGACCCTGAGGAAATGATCAGGGAATTGCATCTGTTCCTTTCTATCCTCTGCACTCTATACCACGAGATAGTGCTCCCTCGGTACCTCAGATAGTGCTCCCTGAATACCCCAGATAGCTCTACCTCAATACGTCAGATAGTGCTCCCTCAGTACCTCAGATAGTGCTCCCTGAATATCCCAGATAGTTCTCCCTCAATACCTCACATAGTTCTCCCTCAATACCTCAGATAGTGCTCCCTCAATACCTCAGAAAGTACTCCCTCAATACCTTAGATAGTTGTCCGTCAATACCTCAGACAGTGCTCACTCAATACCTGAGAAATTGCTCCCTCAGTACCTCAGATAGTTCTCCCTCAATACCTCAGGAAGTGCTCCCTCAATACCTCAGATATGTTTCCCTCAGTACCTCAGATAGTGCTCCCTCAATACCTCAGAAAGTGCTCCCTCAATACCTCAGATAGTTCTCCCTCAGTACCTCAGATGGTGCTCCCTCAATACCTCAGAAAGTGCTCCCTCAGTACCTCAGATAGGTCTCCCTCAATATCTCAGAAATTGCTCCCTCAATACCTCAGAAAGTGCTCCCTCAATACCTCAGGTAGTTCTCCCTCAGTCCCTCAGATAGTACTCCCTTAATACCTCAGAAATTGCTCCCTCAATAGCTCAGATAGTTCTCGCTCAGTAGCTCTAATAATGCTCCCTCAATACCTCAGAAATTTCTCCCTCAATACCGAAGAAAGCGTCACTTTATTGTACTTAACCCCCAAAGCCCCTTAGACAGAAGCTCCACAAAACATTCACATCCTCAACATTTCAGGATGTAGCCCAGGTCCCCACTCAGACTGCGTTCAAACCCCTTCAGACTGTAAGGACCCACATCCACCCCTGTCCAAGAGTGGAGCCCAGGTCCCCAGAACATGACATGTCTCTCTGGATTAGTTTTAGAATTCCTACAGTGTAGAAGCAAGCCATTCCGTCCATTGGCTCCATACTGACTGTCTGAACAGCATCCCACCCAGACTCACATCTTCGACTCTATCCCTGTAATGCTGCATTTCCCATGGCATCTTTGGGCAGTGGGAGGAAACTGGAGCACCTGGAGGGAACCCGCACGGATACAGAGAGAATGTATAAACTCCACACAGACAGTCACCGGGAGTTCGATTCAAACCACTGAGGCACCGAGCTGTCCTCTCTCCTTGGATGCCATCTCATCTAACCTTTTACGAAGCCGTCTCCCATGTGAAACCTTCTCATCTGTCTCCTTGGTCATCCCTTCAAAAGCTCTATCAAGTTGGACACATCATTTCCAAACAAACCCAAGCTGACCATCCCTAATCAATTCTTGCTTTTCCAAATGCATGTAAATTGTCTCTCAGAATGCCCTCCAACAGCTTACCCACCACTGCCATCAGGCTCACAGCTCCATAGTTCAATAGCTGTTCCTTGCAGCCTTCCTTCAATAATGGCCCATCATTAATCACCCTCCAGTCTTCAGGCACCTCACCCGTTGCCACTGATCAGTCCATCTGACAAGGCCATCTACATCCTTCTGTAACCTAAGGCTATCATCCTCAGTATTTATCACCGAACCAATCTTCATATCATTCATGAACCCAATGATTAACCCTCCACCATTCAAATCTAAATCTTTTCTGGCAACCACATCAGCAAGACCCCAATAGTGAGACATGAGCAGACAGAGATTTCTAACTGGGCCATCACTGTCTGCTTCCTGCCATTCATCATTCTACGCCAAATTCCTTGGATCTTGAGTTATTGTGTTCACTATCAGTTTCCGGTATGGGTCCTGTTAAAAACCTTACTGACCTCAAAGCAGATAACAGGAAAGCACTGCCTCTGGCAGTGCTGCATTCCCTCGGTAATGACCTTCTGACATTGCAGCACTCCCTAAGTACTGACCCTCTGACATTGCAGCACTCCCTAAGTACTGACCCCTCTGACATGGCAGCACTCCCTAAGTACTGACCCCTCTGTTATTGCAGCGCTCCCTCAGTAATGTCCCTCTGACAGTGCAGCACTCCCTCAGTATTGACCCCTCTGACAGTGTAGCAATCCCGCAGTACTGACCATCTGACATTGCAGTTCTTCGTCCGTCCAGAACCTCAGACAATGCTGCACTCCTTGCATACTGATCCACTGACAGTGCAGCACTCCCTCAGTACTGAACCCTCTGACACTGCAGCATTCCCTCAGTACTGACCCTCTGACATTGCGCAGCACCCTCAGTACTGACCCTCTGATAGCGGAATGCTCCCTCAGTACTGACCCTCTGACAGCACAGCACTCCCTCAGTACTGACCCTCTGACAGCACAGCACTCCCTCAGTACTGACCCTCTGACAGAGCAGCACTCCCTCAGTGCAGACCTTCTGACAGTGCAGCACTCCCACAGTACTGACCCTCTCACAGCGCAGCACTCCCTCAGTACTGACCCTCTGGCAGTGTAGCACTCCCTCAGTACTGACCCTCTGACAGTGTGGCACTCCCTCAGCCCTGACTCTCTGACAGTGCAGCGCTCCCTCAGTAATGAAAGTCTGACATTACAACACTCCCGCAGTACTGACGCTCTGACACTGCAGCACTCTCTCTGTACTGATGCTCTGGCAATGCAGCAGACCCTCAGTGTTGACTGATCAACAGTGCAGTACTCACTCAGTACTGACCCTCTGAAAGTGCAGCACTCCCTCAGTACTAAACCTTTGACAGTGTAGCGCTCCTCAGTACAGATATTCTGGTCATGCAACAGACCCTCGATACTGACTGACCAACCGTGAGGTCATCCCTCAGCACTGAGCATCTGACAGTGCAGCACTCCATCAGTACTGACCTTCTGACAGCGCAGCACACCCTCAGTACTGACAGTCTGACAGTGCAGCACTCGCTCAGTACTGATCCTCTGACAGTGCATCACTCCCTCAGTATTGACAATCTGACAGGGCAGCACTCCCTCAGTACTGACCCTCTGAGAATGCAGCACTCCCTCAGTACTGACACTCTGACAGGGCAGCACTCCCGCAGTACTGACCCTCCGACAGTGCAGCACTCCCTCAGTACTGACAATCTGACAGTGCAGCAGTCGCACAGTACTGACCCTCTGACAGTGCAGCACTCGCTCAGTACTGACCCTCAGCCAGTGCAGAAATTCCTCAGTGCTGACTTTCTGACAGTGCAGCACTCCCTCAGTACTGACCCTCTGACAGTGCAGCACTCCCTCAGTACTGACCCTCAGACAGTGCACACTCTCTCAGTACTGACCCTCTCACAGTTCAGCTCTCTCTCACGAATTGCCATGTGAATTTCAGCGCACCTACGTACCGACCCTCTGACAATGCTGCTCTCCCTCTTCACTGACTCTCTGGCAATGCAGGAATCACTCAGTACAGACCGTCTGACAGAGCAGCCCTCCCTCATTACTGACCCTCTGACAGTGTGACACTCCCTTCAGAACTGATACTCTGACAGTGTGGCACTCCCTCAGTAATAACCCCTCTGACAGTGCAGCACTCCCTCAGTACTGACTCTGTGATAGTACAGCAATCCCTCAGTACTGACGCTCTGACAGTGGAGCATTCCTTCCGTACTGACTCTCTCACAGTGCAACACTCCCTCAATACTGACCCTCTGACAATGCAGCACTCCCTCTTTATTGACCCTCTGACAGTGTGGCACTCCATTCGTACTGACCCTCTGACATTGCAGCACTCCCTCTGTGCTGACCCTCTGACATTGCAGCACTCCCTCAGTACTGACCCCTCTGACAGTGTGCTACTCCCTCAGTACTAACTCTCTGACATTACAACACTCCCTCAGTACTGACCATCTGACATTGCAGTGCTTCCTCCGTTCAGACCCTTAGACAATGCTAAACTCCTTGCATACTGATCCACTGACAGTGCAGCACTCCCTCAGCACTGAACCCTCTGACACTGCAGCATTCCCTCAGTACTGACCCTCTGCCATTGCGGAGCACCCTCAGTACTGATTTTCTGATAGTGGAACGCTCCCTCAGTACTGAACCTCTGACAGCGCAGCACTCCCTCAGTAATGACCCTCTGATAGTGTGGCACTCCCTCAGTACTGACCCTCTGACAGTGTGGCACTCCCTCAGTACTGACGCTCTGACACTGCAGCACTCTCTCTGTACTGATGCTCTGGACCTCAGTTTTGACTGACCAACATTGCAGCACTCCCTCAGTACTGACCCTCTGAAAGTGCAGCACTCCCTCAGTACTAAACCTTTGACAGTGTAGCGCTCCTCAGTACAGATATTCTGGTAATGCAACAGACCCTCGATACTGACTGACCAACAGTGAGGTGATCCCTCAGCACTGAGCATCTGACAGTGCAGCACTCCATTAGTACTGACCTTCTGACAGCGCAGCACACCCTCAGTACTGACAGTCTGACAGTGCAGCACTCCCTCAGTACTGATCCTCTGAGAGTGCAGCACTACCTCAGTACTGACCCTGTGACAGGGCAGCAGTCCCTCAGTACTGACCCTCCGACAGTGCAGCACTCCCTCAGTACTGACCCTCTGACAGTGCAGAACTCCCTCAGTTCTGACCCTCTGACAGTGCAGCACTCCCTCAGTATTGACCCTCGGACAGTGCAGAACACCCTCAGTACTGACCCTCTGACAGTGCAGAACTCCGTCAGTAATGACCCTCTGATAGTGTGGCACTCCCTCAGTACTGAACATCTGACAGTGTGGCACTCCCTCAGTACTGACCCTCTGAAAGTGCAGCACTCCCTCAGTACTAAACCTTTGACAGTGTAGCGCTCCTCAGAACAGATATTCTGGTAATGCAACAGACCCTCGATACTGACTGACCAACAGTGAGGTGATCCCTCAGCACTGAGCATCTGACAGTGCAGCACTCCATTAGTACTGACCTTCTGACAGCGCAGCACACCCTCAGTACAGACAGTCTGACAGTGCAGCACTCCCTCAGTACTGATCCTCTGACAGTGCAGCACTACCTCAGTACTGACCCTGTGACAGGGCAGCACTCCCTCAGTACTGACACTCTGACAGTGCAGCACTCCCTCATTACTGACACTCTGACAGTGCAGCACTCCCTCAGTACTGACAATCTGACAGTGCAGAACTCCCTCAGTTCTGACCCTCTGACAGTGCAGCACTCCCTCAGTATTGACCCTCGGACAGTGCAGAACACCCTCAGTACTGACCCTCTGACAGTGAAGAACTCCCTCAGTATTGACCCTCTGACAGTGCAGCACTGCCTCAGTACTGACACTATCACAGTGCAGCACTCCCGCTGTACTAACCCTCCGACAGTGCAGCACTCCCTCAGTACTGACCCTCTGACAGTGCAGCACTCCCTCAGTTATGACACTATCACAGTGCAGCATTCCCGCAGTACTAACCCTCCGACAGTGCAGCACTCCCTCAGTACGGACCCTCTGACAGTGCAGCACTCCCTCAGTACTAAACGTTTGACAGTGTAGCGCTCCTCAGTACAGATATTCTGGGAATTTCAACAGACCCTCAATACTGACTGACCAACAGTGAGGTCATCCCTTAGCACTGACCCTCCGACAGTGTGGCACTCATTCAGTACTGATCCTCTGACAGTGCAGCACTCCCTCAGTACTGACCCTCTGACAGTTCAGCATTCGCTCAATACTGATCCTCAGCCAGTGCAGAACTCCCTCAGTGCTGACTTTCTGACAGTGCAGCACTCCCTCAGTACTGACTCTCTGACAGTGCACACTCTCTCAGTACTGACCCTCTCACAGTTCAGCTCTCTCTCACTAATTGCCATGTGAATTTCAGCGCTCCTACGTCCCGACCCTCTGACAATGCTGCTCTCCCTCTATACTGACTCTCTGGCAATGCAGGAATCACTCAGTACAGACCCTCTGACATTGTAACACTCCCTTCACAACTGATACTCTGACAGTGTGGCACTCCCTCAGGAATAACCCCACTGACAGTGCAGCACTCCATCTGTACTGACTCTGTGATAGTGCAGCAATCCCTCAGTACTGACGCTCTGACAGTGTAGCATTCCCACAGTACTGACTCTCTCACAGTGCAACACTCCCTCAGTACTGATCCTCTGACAATGCAGCACTCCCTCTTTATTGACGCTCTGACAGTGTGGCACTCCATTAGTACTGACCCTCTGACATTGCAGCACGCCCTCAGTGCTGACCCTCTGACAGAGCAGAAGTTCCTCAGTACTGACCCCTCTGACAGTGTGCCACTCCCTCAGTACTGACCATCTGACATTGCAGTGCTTCCCCCGTTCAGACCCTCAGACAATGCTGCACTCCTTGCATACTGATCCACTGACAGTGCAGCACTCCCTCAGTACTGAACCCTCTGACACTGCAGCATTCCCTCAGTACTGACCCTCTGCCATTGCTGAGCACCCTCAGTACTGACTTTCTGATAGTGGAACGCTCCCTCAGTACTGACCCTCTGACAGAGCAGCACTCCCTCAGTGCAGACCTTCTGACAGTGCAGCACTCCCACAGTACTGACCCTCTCACAGCGCAGCACTCCCTCAGTACTGACCATCTGACATTGCAGCACTCCCTCAGTACTGACCATCTGACTGTGTGGCACTCCCTCAGACCTGACCCTCTGGCAAGGTAGCACTCCCTCAGTACTGACCCTCTGACAGTGTGGCACTCCCTCAGTGCTGACTCGCTGACAGTGCAGCGCCTCCTCAGTAATGAAACTCTGACATTACAACACTCCCGCAGTACTGACCGTCTGACACTGCAGCACTCTCTCTGTACTGATGCTCTGGCAATGCAGCAGACCCTCAGTGTTGACTGATCAACAGTGCAGAACTCCCTCAGTACTGACCCTCTGAAAGTGCAGCACTCCCTCAGTACTAAACCTTTGACAGTGTAGCGCTCCTCAGTACACATATTCTGGTAATGCAACAGAAACTCTATACTGACTGACCAACAGTGAGGTGATCCCTCAGCACTGAGCATCTGACAGTGCAGCACTCCATCAGTACTGACCTTCTGACCGCGCAGCACACACTTAGTACTGACACTCTGACAGTGCAGCACTCCCTCAGTACTGAACCCTCTGACACTGCAGCATTCCCTCAGTACTGACCCTCTGACAGTGCAGCACTCCCTCAGTACTGACCTTCTGACAGTGCAGCACTCCCTCATTACTGACACTCTGACAGAGCAGCACTCACTCAGTGCAGACCTTCTGACACTGCAGCACTCCCTCAGTACTGATCCTCTCACAGTGCAGCACTCCCTCAGTACTGACCTTCTGACAGTGCAGCACTCCCTCAGTACTGATCCTCTCACAGTGCAGCACTACCTCAGTACTGACCCTCTGACAGTGCAGCACTCCCTCAGGACTGACACTCTGACAGTGCAGCACTACCTCAGTACTGACCCTCTGACAGGGCAGCACTCCCTCAGTACTGATACTCTGACAGTGCAGCACTACCTCAGCACTGACCCTCTGACAGTGCAGCACTCCCTCAGTACTGATCCTCTGACAGTGCAGCACTACCCAAGTACTGACCCTGTGACAGGGCAGCACTCACTCAGTATTGACACTCTGACAGTGCAGCACTCCCTCAGTTCTGACACTCTGACAGTGCAGCACTCCCTCAGTACTGACCCTCTGACAGTGCAGCACTCCCTCAGTACTGACAATCTGACAGTGCAGCAGCCCCTTAGTACTGACCCTCTGACAATGCAGCACTCCCGCAGTACTGAACCTCCGACAGTGCAGCACTCCCTCAGTACTGACCCTCTGACAGTGCAGAACTCTCTCAGTACTGACCCTCTGACAGTGCAGCACTCCCTCAGTACTGACCCTCTGACAGTGCAGCACTCCCTCAGTACTAAACATTTGACAGTGCAGAAATTCCTCAGTACTCACAATCTGACAGTGCAGCACTCCCTCAGTACTGACCCTCTGACAGTGCAGGACTCCCTCAGTACTGACACTCTGACAGTGCAGCACTCCCGCAGTACTAAACCTCCGACAATCCAGCACTCCCTCAGTACTGACCCTCTGACAGTGCAGCACTCCCTCAGTACTAAACATTTGACAGTGTAGCACTCCTCAGTACAGATATTCTGGCAATTTCAACAGACCCTCAATACTGACAGACCAACAGTGAGGTGATCCCTCAGCACTGACACTCCGACAATGTGGCACTCCCTCAGTACTGACCCTCTGACAGCGCAGCACTCCCACAGTACTGATCCTCTCACAGTGCAGCACACACTCAGTACTGACCTTCTGACAGTGCAGCACTCCCTCATGACTGACACTCTGACAGAGCAGCACTCCCTCAGTGCAGACCTTCTGACACTGCAGCACTCCCTCAGTACTGATCCTCTCACAGTGCAGCACTACCTCAGTACTGACCCTCTGACAGGGCAGCACTCCCTCAGTACTGACACTCTGACAGTGCAGCACTGCCTCAGTGCAGACCTTCTGTCGGTGCAGCACTCCCTCAGTACTGATCCTCTCACAGTGCAGCACTACCTCAGTACTGACCCTCTGACAGGGCAGCACTCCCTCAGCACTGACCCTCTGACAGCGCAGCACTCCCTCAGTACTGACCTTCTGACAGTGCAGCACTCCCTCATTACTGACACTCTGACAGAGCAGCACTCCCTCAGTGCAGACCTTCTGACACTGCAGCACTCCCTCAGTACTGATCCTCTCACAGTGCAGCACTACCTCAGTACTGATCCTCTCACAGTGCAGCACTACCTCAGTACTGACCCTCTGACAGTGCAGCACTCCCTCAGGACTGACACTCTGACAGGGCAGCACTCCCTCAGTACTGATACTCTGACAGTGCAGCACTACCTCAGCACTGACCCTCTGGCAGTGCAGCACTCCCTCAGTACTGATCCTCTGACAGGGCAGCACTCCCTCATTACTGACACTCTGACAGTGCAGCACTGCCTCAGCACTGACCCTCTGACAGCGCAGCACTCCCTCAGTACTGATCCTCTCACAGTGCAGCACTCCCTCAGTACTGACCTTCTGACAGTGCAGCACTCCCTCATGACTGACACTCTGACAGAGCAGCACTCCCTCAGTGCAGACCTTCTGACAGTGCAGCACTCCCTCAGTACTGATCCTCTCACAGTGCAGCACTACATCAGTACTGACCCTCTGACAGTGCAGCACTCCCTCAGGACTGACACTCTGACAGGGCAGCACTCCCTCAGTACTGATACTCTGACAGTGCAGCACTACCTCAGCACTGACCCTCTGGCAGTGCAGCACTCCCTCAGTACTGATCCTCTGACAGTGCAGCACTACCTCAGTACTGACACTCTGACAGTGCAGCACCCCCTCAGTACTGACAATCTGACAGTGCAGCAGTCCCTTAGTACTGACCCTCTGACAATGCAGCACTCCCGCAGTACTGACCCTCCGACAGTGCAGCACTCCCTCAGTACTGACCCTCTGACAGTGCAGAACTCTCTCAGTACTGACCCTCTGACAGTGCAGCACTCCCTCAGTACTGACCCTCTGACAGTGCACCATTGCCTCAATACTGACACTCTGACAGTGCAGAAATTCCTCAGCACTCACAATCTGACAGTGCAGCACTCCCTCAGTACTGACACTCTGACAGTGCAGCACTCCCGCAGTACTAACCCTCCGACAATCCAGCACTCCCTCAGTACTGACCCTCTGACAGTGCAGCACTCCCTCAGTACTAAACATTTGACAGTGTAGCACTCCTCAGTACAGATATTCTGGCAATTTCAACAGACCCTCAATACTGACTGACCAACAGTGAGGTGATCCCTCAGCACTGACACTCCGACAATGTGGCACTCCCTCAGTACTGACCCTCTGACAGCGCAGCACTCCCTCATGACTGACACTCTGACAGAGCAGTACTCCCTCAGTGCAGACCTTCTGACACTGCAGCACTCCCTCAGTACTGATCCTCTCACAGTGCAGCACTACCTCAGTATTGACCCTCTGACAGGGCAGCACTCCCTCAGTACTGACACTCTGACAGTGCAGCACTGCCTCAGTGCAGACCTTCTGTCGGTGCAGCACTCCCTCAGTACTGATCCTCTCACAGTGCAGCACTACCTCAGTACTGACCCTCTGACAGGGCAGCACTCCCTCAGCACTGACCCTCTGACAGCGCAGCACTCCCTCAGTACTGACCTTCTGACAGTGCAGCACTCCCTCATTACTGACACTCTGACAGAGCAGCACTCCCTCAGTGCAGACCTTCTGACACTGCAGCACTCCCTCAGTACTGATCCTCTCACAGTGCAGCACTCCCTCAGTACTGACCTTCTGACAGTGCAGCACTCCCTCATGACTGACACTCTGACAGAGCAGCACTCCCTCAGTGCAGACCTTCTGACAGTGCAGCACTCCCTCAGTACTGATCCTCTCACAGTGCAGCACTACCTCAGTACTGACCCTCTGACAGTGCAGCACTCCCTCAGGACTGACACTCTGACAGGGCAGCACTCCCTCAGTACTGATACTCTGACAGTGCAGCACTACCTCAGCACTGACCCTCTGGCAGTGCAGCACTCCCTCAGTACTGATCCTCTGACAGTGCAGCACTACCTCAGTACTGACCCTGTGACAGGGCAGCACTCCTTCAGTATTGACACCCTGACAGTGCAGCACTCCCTCAGTTCTGACACTCTGACAGTGCAGCACTCCCTCATTACTGACAATCTGACAGTGCAGCACTCCCTCAGTACTGAACCTCTGACAGTGCAGCACCCCCTCAGTACTGACAATCTGACAGTGCAGCAGTCCCTTAGTACTGACCCTCTGACAATGCAGCACTCCCGCAGTACTGACCCTCCGACAGTGCAGCACTCCCTCAGTACTGACCCTCTGACAGTGCAGAACTCTCTCAGTACTGACCCTCTGACAGTGCAGCACTCCCTCAGTACTGACCCTCTGACAGTGCACCATTGCCTCAATACTGACACTCTGACAGTGCAGAAATTCCTCAGCACTCACAATCTGACAGTGCAGCACTCCCTCAGTACTGACCCTCAGACAGTGCAGCACTCCCTCAGTACTGACACTCTGACAGTGCAGCACTCCCGCAGTACTAACCCTGCGACAATCCAGCACTCCCTCAGTACTGACCCTCTGACAGTGCAGCACTCCCTCAGTACTAAACATTTGACAGTGTAGCGCTCCTCAGTACAGATATTCTGGCAATTTCAACAGACCCTCAATACTGACTGATCAACAGTGAGGTGATCCCTCAGCACTGACACTCCGACAATGTGGCACTCCCTCAGTACTGACCATCTGACAGCGCAGCACTCCCTCAGTACTGACAGTCTGACAGTGTAGCACTCCCTCAGTACTGACCCTCTGACAGTGCAGCACTCCCTCAGTACTAAACATTTGACAGTGTAGCACTCCTCAGTACAGATATTCTGGCAATTTCAACAGACCCTCAATACTGACAGACCAACAGTGAGGTGATCCCTCAGCACTGACACTCCGACAATGTGGCACTCCCTCAGTACTGACCCTCTGACAGCGCAGCACTCCCACAGTACTGATCCTCTCACAGTGCAGCACACCCTCAGTACTGACCTTCTGACAGTGCAGCACTCCCTCATGACTGACACTCTGACAGAGCAGCACTCCCTCAGTGCAGACCTTCTGACACTGCAGCACTCCCTCAGTACTGATCCTCTCACAGTGCAGCACTACCTCAGTACTGACCCTCTGACAGGGCAGCACTCCCTCAGTACTGACACTCTGACAGTGCAGCACTGCCTCAGTGCAGACCTTCTGTCGGTGCAGCACTCCCTCAGTACTGATCCTCTCACAGTGCAGCACTACCTCAGTACTGACCCTCTGACAGGGCAGCACTCCCTCAGCACTGACCCTCTGACAGCGCAGCACTCCCTCAGTACTGACCTTCTGACAGTGCAGCACTCCCTCATTACTGACACTCTGACAGAGCAGCACTCCCTCAGTGCAGACCTTCTGACACTGCAGCACTCCCTCAGTACTGATCCTCTCACAGTGCAGCACTCCCTCAGTACTGACCTTCTGACAGTGCAGCACTCCCTCATGACTGACACTCTGACAGAGCAGCACTCCCTCAGTGCAGACCTTCTGACAGTGCAGCATTCCCTCAGTACTGATCCTCTCACAGTGCAGCACTACCTCAGTACTGACCCTCTGACAGTGCAGCACTCCCTCAGGACTGACACTCTGACAGGGCAGCACTCCCTCAGTACTGATACTCTGACAGTGCAGCACTACCTCAGCACTGACCCTCTGGCAGTGCAGCACTCCCTCAGTACTGATCCTCTGACAGTGCAGCACTACCTCAGTACTGACCCTGTGACAGGGCAGCACTCCTTCAGTATTGACACCCTGACAGTGCAGCACTCCCTCAGTTCTGACACTCTGACAGTGCAGCACTCCCTCATTACTGACAATCTGACAGTGCAGCACTCCCTCAGTACTGAACCTCTGACAGTGCAGCACCCCCTCAGTACTGACAATCTGACAGTGCAGCAGTCCCTTAGTACTGACCCTCTGACAATGCAGCACTCCCGCAGTACTGACCCTCCGACAGTGCAGCACTCCCTCAGCACTGACCCTCTGACAGTGCAGAACTCTCTCAGTACTGACCCTCTGACAGTGCAGCACTCCCTCAGTACTGACCCTCTGACAGTGCACCATTGCCTCAATACTGACACTCTGACAGTGCAGAAATTCCTCAGCACTCACAATCTGACAGTGCAGCACTCCCTCAGTACTGACCCTCTGACAGTGCAGCACTCCCTCAGTACTGACACTCTGACAGTGCAGCACTCCCGCAGTACTAACCCTGCGACAATCCAGCACTCCCTCAGTACTGACCCTCTGACAGTGCAGCACTCCCTCAGTACTGACCCTCTGACAGTGCAGCACTGCCTCAATACTGACACTCTGACAGTGCAGAAATTCCTCAGTACTCACAATCTGACAGTGCAGCACTCCCTCAGTACTGACCCTCTGACAGTGCAGGACTCCCTCAGTACTGACACCCTGACAGTGCAGCACTCCCGCAGTACTAACCCTCCGACAATCCAGCACTCCCTCAGTTCTGACCCTCTGACAGTGCAGCACTCCCTCAGTGCTAAACATTTGACAGTGTAGCACTCCTCAGTACAGATATTCTGGCAATTTCAACAGACCCTCAATACTGACTGACCAACAGTGAGGTGATCCCTCAGCACTGACACTCCGACAATGTGGCACTCCCTCAGTACTGACCCTCTGACAGCGCAGCACTCCCTCATGACTGACACTCTGACAGAGCAGCACTCCCTCAGTGCAGACCTTCTGACACTGCAGCACTCCCTCAGTACTGATCCTCTCACAGTGCAGCACTACCTCAGTACTGACCCTCTGACAGGGCAGCACTCCCTCAGTACTGACACTCTGACAGTGCAGCACTGCCTCAGTGCAGACCTTCTGTCGGTGCAGCACTCCCTCAGTACTGATCCTCTCACAGTGCAGCACTACCTCAGTACTGACCCTCTGACAGGGCAGCACTCCCTCAGCACTGACCCTCTGACAGCGCAGCACTCCCTCAGTACTGACCTTCTGACAGTGCAGCACTCCCTCATTACTGACACTCTGACAGAGCAGCACTCCCTCAATGCAGACCTTCTGACACTGCAGCACTCCCTCAGTACTGATCCTCTCACAGTGCAGCACTCCCTCAGTACTGACCTTCTGACAGTGCAGCACTCCCTCATGACTGACACTCTGACAGAGCAGCACTCCCTCAGTGCAGACCTTCTGACAGTGCAGCACTCCCTCAGTACTGATCCTCTCACAGTGCAGCACTACCTCAGTACTGACCCTCTGACAATGCAGCACTCCCTCAGGACTGACACTCTGACAGTGCAGCACTCCCGCAGTACTAACCCTGCGACAATCCAGCACTCCCTCAGTACTGACCCTCTGACAGTGCAGCACTCCCTCAGTACTAAACATTTGACAGTGTAGCGCTCCTCAGTACAGATATTCTGGCAATTTCAACAGACCCTCAATACTGACTGACCAACAGTGAGGTGATCCCTCAGCACTGACACTCCGACAATGTGGCACTCCCTCAGTACTGACCATCTGACAGCGCAGCACTCCCTCAGTACTGACAGTCTGACAGTGTAGCACTCCCTCAGTACTGACCCTCTGACAATGCTGCTCTCCCTCTATACTGACTCTCTGGCAATGCAGGAATCTCTCAGTACAGACCCTCTGACATTGTAACACTCCCTTCACAACTGATACTCTGACAGTGTGGCACTCCCTCAGGAATAACCCCTCTGACAGTGCAGCACTCCATCTGTACTGACTCTGTGATAGTGCAGCAATCCCGCAGTACTGACCCTCTGACATTGCAGCACGCCCTCAGTGCTGACCCTCTGACAGAGCAGCAGTTCCTCAGTACTGACCCCTCTGACAGTGTGCCACTCCCTCAGTACTGACCATCTGACATTGCAGTGCTTCCCCCGTTCAGACCCTCAGACAATGCTGCACTCCTTGCATACTGATCCACTGACAGTGCAGCACTCCCTCAGTACTGAACCCTCTGACACTGCAGCATTCCCTCAGTACTGACCCTCTGCCATTGCTGAGCACCCTCAGTACTGACTTTCTGATAGTGGAACGCTCCCTCAGTACTGACCCTCTGACAGAGCAGCACTCCCTCAGTGCAGACCTTCTGACAGTGCAGCACTCCCACAGTACTGACCCTCTCACAGCGCAGCACTCCATCAGTACTGACCATCTGACATTGCAGCACTCCCTCAGTACTGACCATCTGACTGTGTGGCACTCCTCAGACCTGACCCTCTGGCAAGGTAGCACTCCCTCAGTACTGACCCTTTGACAGTGTGGCACTCCCTCAGTGCTGACTCGCTGACAGTGCAGCGCCTCCTCAGTAATGAAACTCTGACATTACAACACTCCCGCAGTACTGACCGTCTGACACTGCAGCACTCTCTCTGTACTGATGCTCTGGCAATGCAGCAGACCCTCAGTGTTGACTGATCAACAGTGCAGAACTCCCTCAGTACTGACCCTCTGAAAGTGCAGCACTCCCTCAGTACTAAACCTTTGACAGTGTAGCGCTCCTCAGTACACATATTCTGGTAATGCAACAGACCCTCTATACTGACTGACCAACAGTGAGGTGATCCCTCAGCAGTGAGCATCTGACAGTGCAGCACTCCATCAGTACTGACCTTCTGACAGCGCAGCACACACTCAGTACTGACACTCTGACAGTGCAGCACTCCCTCAGTACTGAACCCTCTGACACTGCAGCATTCCCTCAGTACTGACCCTCTGACAGTGCAGCACTCCCTCAGTACTGACCTTCTGACAGTGCAGCACTCCCTCATTACTGACACTCTGACAGAGCAGCACTCCCTCAGTGCAGACCTTCTGACACTGCAGCACTCCCTCAGTACTGATCCTCTCACAGTGCAGCACTACCTCAGTACTGACCCTCTGACAGGGCAGCACTCCCTCAGTACTGACACTCTGACAGGGCAGCACTCCCTCAGTACTGATACTCTGACAGTGCAGCACTCCCTCAGTACTGATCCTCTCACAGTGCAGCACTACCTCAGTACTGACCCTCTGACAGGGCAGCACTCCCTCAGTACTGACACTCTGACAGTGCAGCACTCCCTCAGTACTGACCCTCTGACAGTGCAGCACTACCTCAGCACTGACCCTCTGACTTCGCAGCACTCCCTCAGTACTGACCATCTGACAGTGCAGCACTCCCTCATTACTGACACTCTGACAGAGCAGCACTCCCTCAGTGCAGACCTTCTGACACTGCAGCACTCCCTCAGTACTGATCCTCTCACATTGCAGCACTCCCTCAGTACTGACCTTCTGACAGTGCAGCACTCCCTCATGACTGACACTCTGACAGTGCAGCACTCACTCAGTGCAGACCTTCTGACAGTGCAGCACTCCCTCAGTACTGATACTCTCACAGTGCAGCACTACCTCAGTACTGACCCCCTGAGAGTGCAGCACTCCCTCAGGACTGACACTCTGACAGGGCAGCACTCCCTCAGTACTGATACTCTGACAGTGCAGCAAAACCTCAGCACTGACCCTCTGGCAGTGCAGCACTCCCTCAGTACTGATCCTCTGACAGTGCAGCACTACCTCAGTACTGACCCTGTGACAGTGCAGCACTCCCTCATTACTGACAATCTGACAGTGCAGCACTCCCTCAGTACTGAACCTCTGACAGTGCAGCACTCCCTCAGTACTGACAATCTGACAGTGCAGCAGTCCCTTAGTACTGACCCTCTGACAATGCAGCACTCCCGCAGTACTGACCCTCTGACAGTGCAGCACTCCCTCAGTACTGACCCTCTGACAGTGCAGAAATCCCTCAGTACTGACCCTCTGACAGTGCAGCACTCCCTCAGTACTGACCCTCTGACAGTGCAGCACTCCCTCAGTACTGACACTCTGACAGTGCAGCACTCCCGCAGTACTAACCCTGCGACAATCCAGCATTCCCTCAGTACTGACCCTCTGACAGTGCAGCACTCCCTCAGTACTAAACATTTGACAGTGTAGCGCTCCTCAGTACAGATATTCTGGCAATTTCAACAGACCCTCAATACTGACTGACCAACAGTGAGGTGATCCCTCAGCACTGACACTCCGACAATGTGGCACTCCCTCAGTACTGACCATCTGACAGCGCAGCACTCCCTCAGTACCGACAGTCTGACAGTGTAGCACTCCCTCAGTACTGACCCTCTGACAGTGCAGCACTCCCTCTGTACTGACAATCTGGCAGTGCAGCACTCCCTCTGTACTGACAATCTGACAGTGCAGCACTCATTCAATACTGATCCTCTGACAGTGCAGCATTCGCTCAATACTGATCCTCAGCCAGTGCAGAACTCCCTCAGTGCTAAGTTTCTGACAGTGCAGCACTCCCTCAGTGCTGACTCTCTGACAGTGCACACTCTCTCAGTACTGACCCTCTCACAGTTCAGCTCTCTCTCACTAATTGCCATGTGAATTTCAGCAGTCCTACGTCCCGACCCTCTGACAATGCTGCTCTCCCTCTATACTGACTCTCTGGCAATGCAGGAATCACTCTGTACAGACCCTCTGACAGAGCAGCACTCCCTCAGTACTGATTCTCTGACAGAGCAGCACTACCTCAGTACTGACCCTGTGACAGGGCAGCACTCCCTCAGTATTGACACTCTGACAGTGCAGCACTCCCTCAGGTCTGACACTCTGACAGTGCAGCACTCCCTCATTATTGACACTCTGACAGTGCAGCACTCCCTCATTACTGACAATCTGACAGTGCAGCACTCCCTCAGTACTGACCCTCTGACAGGGCAGCACTCCCTCAGTACTGACACTCTGACAGTGCAGCACTCCCGCAGTACTAACCCTCCGACAATCCAGCACTCCCTCAGTACTGACCCTCTGACAGTGCAGCACTCCCTCAGTATTAAACATTTGACAGTGTAGCGCTCCTCAGTACAGATATTCTGGCAATTTCAACAGACCCTCAATACTGACTGATCAACAGTGAGGTGGTCCCTCAGCACTGACACTCCGACAATGTGGCACTCCCTCAGTACTGACAGTCTGACAGTGTAGCAATCCCTCAGTACTGACCCTCTGACAGTGCAGCACTCCCTCTGTACTGAAAATCTGACAGTGCAGCACTCCCTCAGTACTGACAATCTGACAGTGCAGCACTCATTCAGTACTGGTCCTCTGACAGTGCAGCACTCCCTTAGTACTGATCCTCTCACAGTTCAGCATTCGCTGAATACTGATCCTCAGCCAGTGCAGAACTCCCTCAGTGCTGACTTTCTGACAGTGTAGCACTCCCTCAGTACTGACCCTCTGACAATGCTGCTCTCCCTCTATACTGACTCTCTGGCAATGCAGGAATCACTCAGTACAGACCCTCTGACAGAGCAGCACTCCCTCAGCACTGACCCTCTGACAGTGCAGCACTCCATCAGTACTAAACTTTTGACAGTGTAGCGCTCCTCAGTACGGATATTCAGGCAATTTCAACAGACCCTCAATACTGACTGACCAACAGTGAGGTGATCCCTCAGCACTGACCCTCCGACAGTGTGGCATTCCCTCAGTACTGACCCTCTGACAGCGCAGCACTCCCTCAGTACTGACAGTCTGACAGTGCAGCACTCATTCAGTACTGATCCTCTGACAGTGCAGCACTCCCTCAGTGCTGACCCTCTCACAGTTCAGCATTCGCTCAATACTGATCCTCAGCCAGTGCAGAACTCCCTGAGTTCTGACTTTCTGACAGTGCAGCACTCCCTCAGTGCTGACTCTCTGACAGTGCAGCACTCCCTCAGTGCTGACCCTCTCACAGTTCAGCATTCGCTCAATACTGATCCTCAGCCAGTGCAGAACTCCCTGAGTTCTGACTTTCTGACAGTGCAGCACTCCCTCAGTGCTGACTCTCTGACAGTGCACACTCTCTCAGTACTGACCCGCTCACAGTTCAGCTCTCTCTCACTAATTGCCATGTGAATTTCAGCGCTCCTACGTCCCGACCCTCTGACAATGCTGCTCTCCCTCTATACTGACTCTCTGGCAATGCAGGAATCACTCAGTACAGACCCTCTGACAGAGCAGCACTCCCTCAGCACTGACCCACTGACAGTGTAACACTCCCTTCACAACTGATACTCTGACAGTGTGGCACTCCCTCAGGAATAACCCTTCTGACAGTGCAGCACTCCCTCAGTAATGACTCTGTGATAGTGCAGCAATCCCTCAGTACTGACCCTCTGACAGTGTAGCATTCCCTCAGTACTGACTCTCTCACAGTGCAACACTCCCTCAATACTGACCCTCTGACAATGCAGCACTCCCTCTTTATTGACCCTCTGACAATGTGGCACTCCATTAGTACTGACCCTCTGACATTACAGCACTCCCTCAGTGCTGATCCTCTGACAGTGCAGCAGTTCCTCAGTATTGACGGCTCTGACAGTGTGCCACTCCCTCAGTTCTAAATCTCTGACATTACAACACTCCCTCAGTACTAACCATCTGACATTTCAGTGCTTCCTCCGTTCAGACACTCAAACAATGCTGCACTCCTTGCATACTGATCCACTGACAGTGCAGCACTCTCTCAGTACTGAACCCTCTGACACTGCAGCATTCCCTCAGTACTGACGCTCTGCCATTGCAGAGCAAACCTCAGTACTGATTTTCTGATAGTGGAACGCTCCCTCAGTACAGACCCTCTGACAGCGCAGCACTCCCTCAGTACTGACCCTCTCACAGCGCAGCACTCCCTCAGTACTGACCGTCTGACATTGCAGCACTCCCTCAGTACTGACCCTCTCACAGCGCAGCACTCCCTCAGTACTGACCCTCTGACATTGCAGCACTCCCTCAGTACTGACCCTCTGAAAGTGCAGCACTCCCTCAGTACTGACCCTCTGAAAGCGCAGCACTCCCTCAGTACTGACCCTCTCACAGCGCAGCACTCCCTCAGTACTGACCCTCTGACATTGCAGCACTCCCTCAGTACTGACCCTCTGACAGTGTGGCACTCCCGCAGTACTCACGCTCTGACACTGCAGCACTCTCTCTGTACTGATGCTCTGGCAATGCAGCAGGGCCTCACTTTTGACGGACCAACAGCGCAGCACTCCCTCAGTACTGACCCTCTGAAAGTGCAGCACTCCCTCAGTACTAAACCTTTGGCAGTGTAGCGCTCCTCAGTACCGATATTCTGGTAATGCAACAGACCCTCTATACTGACTGACCAACAGTGAGGTGATCCCTCAGCACTGAGCATCTGACAGTGCAGCTCTCCATCAGTACTGACCTTCTGACAGCGCAGCACTCCCTCAGTACTGAACCCTCTGACACTGCAGCATTCCCTCAGTACCTACCCTCTGCCATTGCGGAGCACCCTCAGTGCTGACACTCTAACATTGCGGCACTCCCTCAGCACTGTCACTCTGAGAGTGTGGCACTCCCTCAGTACTGACCCTCTGACAGTGTGGCAATCCCTCAGTACAGACCCTCTGATAGTGCGGGACTCCCTCAGTACTGACACTCTAACAGCCCAGAAATCCCTCAGTACTGACCCTTTGACAGTATAGCACTCCCACAATCCTGTCACTCTGACAGTGTGGCACTCCCTCAATATTGACCCTCTGACAGTGCAGCACTCCCTCAGAACTGAACCGCCGACAGTGCAGCACTCCCTCAATACTGACCCTCAGACAGTGCAGCACTCCCTCAATACTGTCACTTTGACACTGAGGCACTCACACAGTGCTGACACTCTGACAGTGGTTCTCTCCCTCAGTGTTGACCCATGGCAGTGTGACAATCCCGCAGCACTGACACTCTGACAGTGTGGCGCTCCATCAGTACTGACACTCTCAAAGTGTGGCACTCCGTCCGCACTGTCACTCTGAGATTGTGGCACTCCCTCAGTACTGACCCTCTGATAGTGCAGGACTCCCTCAGTACTGACACTCTGCCAGTCCAGAACTCCGTCAGTACTGATTCTTTCACAGTATTGCACTCCCACAATCCTGTCACTGTGAAAGTGTGGCACTCCCTCAATATTGACCATCTGTCAGTGTGGCACTCCCACAGAACCGAAAGTCCGACAGTGCAGCACTCCCTCAGACCTGAACCGCTGACAGTGCAGCACTCCCTCAATACTGACCCTCTGACAGTGCAGAACTCTCTCAGTACTGACCCTCTGACAGTGCAGCACTCCCTCAGTGCTGACCCTCTAACATTGCAGCACTCCCTTAGCACTGACACTCTGACAGCTCAGCATTCCCTCAATACTGATCCTCAGCAAGTGCAGCACTCCCTCAGTGCTGACTTTCTGACAGTGCAGCACTCCCTAAGTACTGACCCTCTGACAGTGCACTCTCTCTCAGTACTGACCCTCTCACAGTTCAGCTCTCTCTCAGTAATTACCCTCTGAATTTCAGAGCTTCCTATGTCCCGACCCTCTGACAATGCTGCTCTCCCTCTATACTGACTAACTGACAATGCAGGAATCCCTCAGTACTGACCCTCTGACAGACCAGCACTCCCTCAGCACTCACCCTCTGACAGTGTAACACTCCCTCAGAACTGACCCTCTGGCATTGCAGCACTCCCTCAGTGCTGACCCTCTGACAGTGTGACAATCCCGCAGCACTGACCCTCTGACAGTGTGGCACTCCATCAGTACTGACACTCTCACAGTGCAGCAGTCCCTCAGCACTGTCACTCTGAGATTGTGGCAATCCCTCAGTCCTGACCCTCTGAGAGTGTGGCACTCCCTCAGTACTGACCCTCTGACAGTCCAGAACTCCCTTAGTACTGACTCTTTCACAGTATTGCACTCCCACAATCCTGTCACTCTGAAAGTGTGGCACTCCCGCAATATTGACCCTCTGTCAGTGTGGCACTCCCTCGGAACTGAACCGCTGACAGTGCAGCACCCCCTCAATACTGTCATTCTGACACAGAGGCACTCCCACAGTGCTGACTCTCTGACAGTGCAGCGCTCCCTCAGTGCCGACTCTCTGACAGTGCAGCACTCCCTCAGTGCTGACCCTCAGACATTGCAGCACTCCTTCAGTACTGACCCTCTGACAGTGCAGCACTCTCTCAATAATGACCCTCTGACATTTCAGCGCTTCCTCCATCCCGACCCTCTGACAATGCTGCACTCCCTTAATACTGACTCGCTGGCAATGAAGCAGGCCCTAAGTACTGACTGTCCAACAGTGCGGTGATCTCTCATGACCGATTCATGACAGTGTGAACCTGACTCCGTACTGACCCTCTGATAGTGCAGCAGTCCCTCAGTCCAGCTTTCTTGACAGTGCAGCATCCACTCAGTACTGACCCTCAGACAGTGTGACACTCCCTCAGTACTGACACTCTGACAGTCCAGAACTCCCTCAGTACTGACTCTTTCACAGTATTGCACTCCCACAATCCTGTCACTCTGAAAGTGTGGCACTCCCTCAATATTGACCCTCGTCAGTGTGGCACTCCCTCAGAACTGACAGTCTGACAGTGCAGCACTACCTCAGAACTGAACCGCTGACAGTGCAGCATTCCCTCAATACTGACCCTGTGACAGTTCAGCGCACCCTCAATACTGTCACTCTGACACTGAGGCACTCCCACAGTGCTGGCTCTCTGACAGTGCAGCACTCCCTCAGTGCTGACTCTCTGACAGTGCAGCACTCCCTCAGTGCTGACTCTCTGACAGTGCAGCACTCCATCAGTGCTGACTCTCTGACAGTGCAGCACTCCATCAGTGCTGACCCTCTGACATTGCAGCACTCCTTCAGTCCTGACCCTTTGACAGTGCAGCACTCTCTCAGTACTGACCCTCTGACATTTCAGCGCTTCCTCCATCCCGACCCTCTGACAATGCTGCACTCCCTCAATACTGACTCTGTGGCAATGTAATATTCCCTCAGAACTGATGCTCTGACAGTGTGGCACTCCCTCAGTAATAACCCCTCTGACAGTGTGACACTCCATCAGTACTTACCTTCTGACAGTGCAGCATTCCCTCCGTACTGATTCACTCACAGTGCAACACTCTCTCAATACTGTCTCTCTGACAGTGTGGCACTCCTTCAATACTGATCCTCTCACATTTCAGCGCTTCCTCCATCCCGACCCTCTGACAAAGCTGCACTCCCTCAATTCTGACTCTCTGGCAATGAAGCAGGCCCTCAGTACTGACTGTCCAACAGTGCGGTGATCTCTCATGACCGACTCATGACAGTATGAACCTGACTCCGTACTGACCCTCTGACTGTGCAGCAATCCCGCAGTCCATCTTTCCTGACAGTGCAACATCCACTCAGTGCTGACCCTCTGACAGTGCAGCACTCTCTCAGTACTGACCCTCTGACAGTGCAGCACTCCCTCAGTACTGACCCTCTGACAGTGTGGCACTCCCTCAGTGCTGACTTTCTTACAGTGCAGCACTCCCTCAGTACTGACCCTCTGACAGTGCACACTCTCTCAGTACTGACCCTCTCAAAGTTCAGCTCTCTCTCAGTAATTACCCTGTGAATTTCAGAGCTTGCTACGTCCCGACCCTCTGACAATGCTACTCTTCCTCTATACAGACTCTCTGGCAATGCAGGAATCCCTCAGTACTGACCCTCTGACAGAGCAGCACTCCCTCAGCACTGACCCTCTGACAGTGTAACACTCCCTCAGAACTGACGCTCTGACAGTGCAACACTCCCTCAGTACTGACCCTCTGACAGTGCAGCACTCCCTCTTTATTGACCCTCTGACAGTGTGGCACTCCATTAGTACTGACCCTCTGACATTGCAGCACTCCCTCAGTGCTGACCCTCTTGCAGTGTGACAATCCCGCAGTACTGACCCTCTGACAGTGTGGCACTCCATCAGTACTGACACTCTCACAGTGCAGCACTCCCTCAGCAATGTCACTGTGAGAGTGTGGCACTCCCTCAGTACTGACCGTCTGACAGTGTGACACTCCATCAGTACAGAAGCTCTGATAGTGTGGGACTCCCTCAGTACTGACACTCCGACAGTCCAGAAATCACTCAGTACTGACTGTCTCACAGTATAGCACTTTCACAGTCCTGTCACTCTGACTGTGTGGCTCTAGCTCAATATTGACCCTCTGACAGTGCAGCACTCCCTCAGAACTGAACCGCTGACAGTGCAGCACTCCCTCAATACTGACACTCCGACAGTGCAGCACTCCCTCAATACTGTCACTCTGACACTGAGGCACTCCCACAGTGCTGACACTCTGACAGTGCAGCTCTCCCTCAGTATTGATCCTCTGGCAGTGTGACAATGCCGCAGCACTGACCCTCTGAGAGTGTGGCACTACCTCATTCCTGATCCTCTGACAGTGTGGCACTCCCTCAGTACTGACGCTTTGATCGTGCAGGACTCCCACAGTACTGACACTCTGACAGTCCAAAACTCCCTCAGTACTGACTCTCTCACAGTATAGCACTCCCACAATCCTGTCACTCTGAAAGTGTGGCACTCCCTCAATATTGACCCTCTGTCAGCGTGGCACTCCCTCAGAACTGACAGTCTGACAGTGTAGCACTCCCTCAGAACTAAACCGCTGACAGTGCAGCTCTCGCTCAATACTGTCACTCTGACACTGAGGCACTTCCACAGTGCTGACACTCTGACAGTGCAGCACTCCCTCCGTACTGACCCTCTGACAGTGAAGCACTCCCTCAGTAATGACTCTCTGAGAGTGTAACACCCCCTCAGAACTGATGCTCTGACAGTGTGGCGGTCCCTCAGTAATAACCCCTCTGACAGTGTGACACTCCCTCAGTACTGACATTCTGAGAGTGCAGCATTCCCTCAGTACTGACTCTCTCACAGCAGCACTCCCTCAATACTGTCACTCTGACAGTGCAGCAATCCCTCAGTACTGACCCTCTGACTGTGTGTCAATCCCTCAGTACTGACACTCTGACAGTGCAGCAATCCCACAGTATTGATACTCTGATCGTGCAGAAATCCTTCAGTGCTAACCTTCTGACAGTGCAGCACTCCCTCTGTACTGACCCTCTGACTGTGTGGCAATCCCTCAGTACTGACACTCTGACAGTGCAGCAATCCCTCAGTACTGACCCTCTGACAGTGCAGCAATCCCTCAGTACTGACCCTCTGACTGTGTGTCAATCCCTCAGTACTGACACTCTGACAGTGCAGCAATCCCACAGTATTGATACTCTGATCGTGCAGAAATCCTTCAGTGCTAACCTTCTGACAGTGCAGCACTCCCTCTGTACTGACCCTCTGACAGTGTGGCACTCAAAAAGGACTGACACTCTGACCGTACAGCACTCACTCAGTACTGGTCCTCAGACAGCGCAGCACTCCCTCAATACTGATCCTCTGACAGTGCAGCACTCCCTCAATACTGTCACTCTGACACTGTGGCACTTCCAGTGTGCTGACTCTCTGACAGTGCAGCACTCCCTCAGTGCTGTCTCTCTGACAGTGCAGCACTCCCTCAGTGCTGACTCTCTGACAGTGCAGCACTCCCTCAGTGCTGACCCTCTGACATTGCAACACACCCTCAGTACTGACTGTCCGACAGTGCAGCACTCCTTCAGTACTGATCCTCTGACAGTGCAGCACTCTCTCAGTACTGACCCTCTGACATTTCAGCGCTTCCTCCATCCCGACCCTCTGACAATGCTGCACTTCCTCAATACCGATTCGCTGGCAATGAAGCAGGCCCTCAGTACTGACTGTCCAACAGTGCGGTGATCTCTCATGACCGATTCATGACAGTGTGAACCTGACTCCGTACTGACCCTCTGATAGTGCAGCACTCCCTCAGTCCAGCTTTCCTGACAGTGCAGCATCCACTCAGTACTGACCCTCAGACAGTGTGACACTCCCGC
Organism: Chiloscyllium punctatum; assembly: GCF_047496795.1. Lineage (NCBI taxonomy): Eukaryota > Metazoa > Chordata > Chondrichthyes > Orectolobiformes > Hemiscylliidae > Chiloscyllium > Chiloscyllium punctatum. Next base: position 35,498,483 of record NC_092761.1, on the reverse strand, counting down.
AGTACTGACCATCTGACAGTGCAGCATTCCCTCAGTACTGACCCTCTGACAGTGCAGCAATCCCTCAGTACTGACCCACTGACAGTGCAGCACTCTCTCTGTCGTGACCCTCTGACAGTGAAGGAAACCCTCAGTACTGAACTTCTGAGAGTGCAGCACTCTCTCAGTACTGATCCTCTGACAGTGTAACACCCCCTCAGAACTGATGCTTTCACAGTGTGGCACTCCCTCAGTAATAACCACTCTAACAGTGTGACACTCCATCAGTACTGACCTTCTCACAGTGCAGCATTCCCTCTGTACTGATTCTCTCACAGGGCAACACTCTCTCAATACTGTCTCTCTGACAGTGTGGCACTCCTTCAGTACTGACAATCTGACAGTGCAGCACTCCCTCAGTACTGATCCTCTGACAGTGCAGCAATCCCTCAGTACTGACCCGCTGACAGTGTGACAGTCCCGTAGTACTGACCATCTGACAGTGCAGTACTCACTCAGTACTGACCCTCTGACAGTGCAGCACTCCCTCAGTACTGACACTCTGACAGTGCAGGAATCCCTCAGCACTGACCCTCTGACAGTGCAGCCATCCCTCAGTACTGACCCGCTGACAGTGTGACAGTCCCGTAGTACTGACCATCTGACAGTGCAGTACTCACTCAGTACTGACCCTCTGACAGTGCAGCACTCCCTCAGTACTGACACTGTGACAGTGCAACACTCCCTCAGTCCTGACACTCTGACAGTGCGGCACTCCCTCAGTACTGACACTCTGACAGTGCGGCACTCCCTCAGTACTGACACTCTGACAGTGCAGGAATCCCTCAGCACTGACCCTCTGACAGTGCAGCCATCCCTCAGTACTGACCCGCTGACAGTGTGACAGTCCCGTAGTACTGACCATCTGACAGTGCAGTACTCACTCAGTACTGACCCTCTGACAGTGCAGCACTCCCTCAGCACTGACACTCTGACAGTGCAACACTCCCTCAGTCCTGACACTCTGACAGTGCGGCACTCCCTCAGTACTGACACTCTGACAGTGCGGCACTCTGTGCGAGATAAGTGGCTGTCCAGCCCCATCTACGGCACTTTTTGTTTCCCTTCCCAGGAACAAAGACACGGAGGAGTCTGTCCAAAACTTTTTCATTCAACTTTGCAAAGTCGGGTGCTGTTCCCAAAGGTACACACACACAAGCATAGTAATCTCCACGCATTATATACATGTATATGTGGGCTGGGTCTACTACTGCTGCCTTGACCAACGAGTGCTAGGATTCCCCACTGTTTTCCTTATTTGGGTTCTGGTGCCTGCGATTATTTTGTTATTCACTTGGCCAATCAGTGTTTGAGCTTCCCATTCTTCCCTTATATGGATGATGTTGTACAACTGTGCTTAAGGGCGGTCTCTCAACTATCGAGGAAAGCTGTTACAACTGTTTCATTCATATAAACGTGGGGGAGGTCCGGCAACAGTTTCGAGTGTCTGCTTGTATTTACTATGAGGTAGAAAAGACTAAAAGGCAGCTAACCGTTTAAAAATTACACTACCCCCTACAACTCCATCAGTACTGACTCTTTGGCAGTGCAGCACTCTCTCTGTAGTGACCCTCTGACAGTGCAGCAAACCCTCAGTACTGGACCTCTGACAGTGCATCACGCTCTCAGTACTCACCCTCTGACACTGCAGCTATCCCTCAGTGCTGACCCGCTGACAGTGCAGCACTCCCTCAGTACTTACCCTCTCACAGTTCAGCTCTCTCGCACTAATTACCCTGTGAATTTCAGCGCTTTCTACGTCCCGACCTTCTGGACAATGCTGCACTCCCTCTATACTGACACTCTGGCTATGCAGCACTCCATTGGTACTGACACTCTGACATTGCAGCAATCCCTCAGTACTGACCCACTGACAGTGAAGCTCTCTCTCTGTAGTGACCGTCTGACAGTGCAGCAAACCCTCAGTACTGAACCTCTGATAGTGCAGCACTCTCTCAATACTGACCCTCTGACACTGCAGCAATCCCTCAATTCTGACCCTCTGACAGTGCAGCACTCCCTCAGTACTGACTCTCTGACAGTGTAACACCCCCTCAGAACTGATGCTATCACAGTGTGGCACTCCCTCAGTAATAACCCCTCTAACAGTGTGACACTCCATCAGTACTGACCTTCTGACAGTGCAGGTATTCCCTCAGTACTGGTTCTCTCACAGTGCAACACTCTCTCAATACTGTCTCTCTGACAGTGTGGCACTCCTTCAGTACTGACAATCTGACAGTGCAGCACTCCCTCAGTACTGACCCTCTGACAGTGCAGCAATCCCTCAGTACTGACCCGCTGACAGTGTGACAGTCCCGTAGTACTGACCATCTGACAGTGCAGTACTCCCTCAGAACTGACACTCTGACAGTGCAGGAATCCCTCAGTACTGACCCTTTGGCAGTGCAGCAATCCCTCAGTACTGACCCAATGAGAGTGCAGCACTCTCTCACTCGTGACCCTCTGACAGTGCAGGAAACCCTCAGTACTGACCCTCTGACAGTGCGGCACTCCCTCAGTACTGACTCTCTGACAGTGTAACACCCCCTCAGAACTGATGCTCTCACAGTGTGGCACTCCCTCAGTAATAACCCCTCTTACAGTGTGACATTGCATCAGTACTGACCTTCTCACAGTGCAGCATTCCCTCAGTACTGATTCTCTCACAGTGCAACACTCTCTCAATACTGTCTCTCTGAGAGTGTGGCACTCCTTCAGTACTGACAATCTGACAGTGCAGCACTCCCTCAGTACTGACCCTCTGACAGTGCGGCAATCCCTCAGTACTGACCCGCTGACAGTGTGACAGTCCGCAGTACTGACCATCTGACAGTGCAGTACTCCCTCATTACTGACTCTCTGACAGTGCAGCACTCCCTCAGTACTGACACTCTGACAGTGCAGCACTCCCTCAGTACTGACCCTCTGACAGTGCAGCAATCCCTCAGTACTGACCCGCTGACAGTGTGACAGTCCCGTAGTACTGACCAGCTGTCAGTGCAGTACTCCCTCAGAACTGACACTCTGACAGTGCAGCACTCCCTCAGTACTGACACTCTGACAGTGCAGGAATCCCTCAGTACTGACACTCTGACATTGCGGCACTCCCTCAGTACTGACACTCTGACAGTGCAGCACTCCCTCAGTACTGACCCTTTGGCAGTGCAGCAAACGCTCAGTACTGACCCAATGAGAGTGCAGCACTCTCTCACTCGTGACCCTCTGACAGTGCAGGAAACCCTCAGTACTGACCCTCTGACTGTGCGGCACTCCCTCAATACTGACTCTCTGACAGTGAAACACCCCCTCAGAACTGATGCTCTCACAGTGTGGCACTCCCTCAGTAATAACCCCTCTAACAGTGTGACACTCCATCAGTACTGACCTTCTCACAGTGCTGCATTCCCTAAGTACTGATTCTCTCACAGTGCAACACTCTCTCAATACTGTCTCTCTGAGAGTGTGGCACTCCTTCAGTACTGACAATCTGACAGTGCAGCACTCCCTCAGTACTGACCCTCTGACAGTGCGGCAATCCCTCAGTACTGACCAACTGACAGTGCAGCACTCCCTCAGTACTGACTCTCTGACAGTGTAACACTCCCTCAGAACTGATGCTCTGACAGTGTGGCACTCCCTCAGTAATAACCCCTCTGACAGTGTGACACTCCATCAGTACTGATCTTCTTACAGTGCAGCATTCCCTCAGTACTGATTCTCTCACAGTGCAACACTCTCTCAATACTGTCTCTCTGACAGTGTGGCACTCCTTCAGTACTGACAATCTGACAGTGCAGTATTCCCGCAGTACTGACCCTCTGACAGTGCAGCACTCCCTCAGTACTGACACTCTGACAGTGCAGGAATCCCTCAGTACTGACACTCTGACAGTGCAACAATCCCTCAGTACTGACACTCTGACAGTGCGGTACTCCCTCATTACTGACACTCTGACAGTGCGGCACTCCATCAGTACTGACCCTTTGGCAGTGCAGCACTATCTCTGTAGTGACCCTCTGACAGTGCAGCAAACCTTCAGCACTGAACCTCTGACAGTGCAGCACCCTCTCAGTACTGTCCCTCTGACATTGCAGCAATCACTCAGTGCTGACCCGCTAACAGTGCAGCACTCCCACAGTACTGAGCCCTTCACAGTTCAGCTCTCTCTCACTAATTATCCTGTGAATTTCAGCGCTTCCTCCGTCCCGACCCTCTGACGATGCTGCACTCCCTCTATGTTGACTATCTGGCTATGCAGCACTCCCTCAGTACTGAACCTCTGAGAGTGCAGCACTCCCTCAGTACTGAACCTCTGAGAGTGCAGCACTACCTCTGTACTGAACCTCTGACAGGGCAGCACTCCCTCAGTACTGACACTCTGACCGTGCAGCACTCCCTCAGTACTGACCCTCCGACAGTGCAGCACTCTCTCAGTACTAAACCTTTGACGTTGTAGCGCTCCTCAGTACAGATATTCTGGCAATGCAACAGACCCTCAATACTGACTGACCAACAGTGAGGTGATCCCTCAGCACTCACCCTCTGACAGTGTGGCACTCCCTCAGTACTGACCCTCTGACAGCGCAGCACTCCCTCAGTACTGACAGTCTGACAGCGCAGCACTCCCTCAGTACTGACAGTCTGACAGCTCAGCTCTCTCTCAGTGATTTCCCTGTGAATTTCAGCGCTTCCTACGTCCCGACCCTCTGATAATGCTGATCTCCCTCTGCACTGACTCTCTGGCAATGCAGGAATCCCTCAGTACTGACTCTCTGACAGAGCATCACTCCCTCAGAACTGATGCTCTGACACTGCAACACTCCCTCAGTACTGACCCTCTGACAATGCAGCAATCCCTCTTTATTGACACTCTGACAGTGCAGCACTCTCTCAGTGCTGATCCTCTGACATTGCAGCACTCCCTCAGTGCTGACCCTCTGACAGTGCAGCACTTCCTCAGCACTGACCCTCTGACAGTGTCGCACTCCCTCTGCATTGACCATTTGACGGTGTAGCACTCCCTCAGCACTGTCTCTCTGACAGTGTGGCACTCCTTCAGTACTGACAATCTGACAGTGCAGTATTCCCGCAGTACTGACCCTCTGACAGTGCAGCACTCCCTCAGTACTGACACTCTGACAGTGCAGGAATCCCTCAGTACTGACACTCTGACAGTGCAACAATCCCTCAGTACTGACACTCTGACAGTGCGGTACTCCCTCATTACTGACACTCTGACAGTGCGGCACTCCATCAGTACTGACCCTTTGGCAGTGCAGCACTATCTCTGTAGTGACCCTCTGACAGTGCAGCAAACCTTCAGCACTGAACCTCTGACAGTGCAGCACCCTCTCAGTACTGTCCCTCTGACATTGCAGCAATCACTCAGTGCTGACCCGCTAACAGTGCAGCACTCCCACAGTACTGAGCCCTTCACAGTTCAGCTCTCTCTCACTAATTATCCTGTGAATTTCAGCGCTTCCTCCGTCCCGACCCTCTGACGATGCTGCACTCCCTCTATGTTGACTATCTGGCTATGCAGCACTCCCTCAGTACTGACCCTCTGACAATGCAGCACTCCCTCTTTATTGACACTCTGACAGTGCAGCACTCTCTCAGTGCTGACCCTCTGACATTGCAGCACCCCCCCAGTGCTTACCATCTGACAGTGCAGCACTTCCTCAGCACTGACCCTGTGACAGTGTCGCACTCCCTCTGTATTGACCCTTTGGCGGTGTAGCACTCCCTCAGCACTGACCGGCTGACAGTGTGACACTCCCTCAGTGCTGACCCTCTGAGAGTGTGACACTCCCTAGGTACTGACCCTCTGACATTGCAGCACTCCCCCAGTACTGTCCCTCTGACATTGCAGCACTCCCTCAGCACTGACCCTTCTGACAGTGTGGCATTCCCTCAGTACTGATGCTCTGACAGTGTGGCACTCGCTCAGTAATGACCCCTCTGACAGAGCAACACTATCTCAGTACTGACCGTCTGACAGTGTGGCACTCCCACAGTGCTGACCCTGTGACATTGCAGCACTCCCTCAGTACAGACCGTTTAGCAGTGCAGCATTCCTTCAGTACTTACCCTTTTATATTGCAGCACTCACTCATTACTGATCCTCTGACAGTGCAGCACTCCCTCAGTACTGACCCTCTGACATTGCAGCACTCCCTCACTGCTGACCCTCTGACAGGGCAGCACTCCATCAGTACTGACACTTTCACAGTGCAGCACTCCCTCAGCACTGTCACTCTGAGAGTGTGGCACTCCCTCAGCACTGACCCTCTGACAGTGTGGTACTCCCTCAGTACTGACCCTCTGATCGTGCAGGACTCCCTCAGTACTGACACTCTGACAGTGCAGAACTCCCTCAGTACTAACTCTCTCACAGTGTGGCACTCCCTCAATACTGTCACTCTGACAGTGTAGCACTCCCTCAATACTGTCACTCTGTCAGTGCAGCTCTCCCTCAACACTGTCACTCTGACACTGAGGCACTCCCACAGTGCTGACACACTGAGAGTGCAGCACTTCCTCAGCACTGATCCTCTGACAGTGTTGCAATCCCTCTTTACTGACCCTCTGACAGTGCAGCACTCTCTCAATACTGTCACTCTGACAGTGCAGCACTCCCTCAATACTGTCACTCTGACACTTAGGCAATCCCACAGTGCTGACACACTGAGAGTGCAGCACTTCCTCAGCACTGACCCTCTGACAGTGTTGCACTCCCTCTTTACTGACCCTTTGGCAATGTAGCACTCCCTCAGCACTAACTCGCTGACAGTGTGACACTCCCTCAGTGCTGACCCTCTGATAGTATGACACTCCCTAAGTACTGACCCTCTGACATTTCAGCACTCCCTCTGTACTGACCATCTGACAGTGCAGCACTCCCTCAAAACTGACCCTCTGACAGTGCAGCAATCCCTCAATACTGTCACTCTGACACTGAGGCACTCCCACAGTGCTGACACTCTGACAGTTCAGCACTCCCTCAATACTGACCCTCTGACAGTGCAGCACTCCCTCAACACTGACCCTCTGACAGTGTGACACTCCCTTAGTACTGACCCCTCTGACAGTGTGGCACTCCCTCAGTACTGACCCGCTGGCAGTGCAGCACTCCCTCAGCACTGAACCTCCGGCAGTGTGGCACTCCCTCAGTGTTGACCCCCTGACAGTGTGACACTCCCTCAGTACTGAACCGCTGACAGTGCAGCACTCTCTGTGCTGACCCTTTTGCACTGTAGCACTCACTCAGCACTTACTGTTTGGAAGTGTAGCGCTCCCTCAGTACTGAACCTCTGATAGTGTGACTATCCCAGAGTACTGATGCTCTGACAGAGTGGCACTCGCTCAGTAATGACAACTCTGACAGAGCAACACTATCAAAATACTGACCCTCTGACAGTGTGGCACTCCCTCAGTCCTGACCCCGGGACATTGCAGCACTCCCTCAGTACAGACCGTTTAGCAGTGCAGCATTCCTTCAGTACTTACCCTTTTATATTGCAGCACTCTCTCAGTACTGACCCTCTGACTGTGTCACACTCCGTCAGTACTGACCCTCTGACAGTACAGCACTCTCTAAGAACTGACCATCTGACAGTGCAGCACCCCCTCACTACAGACCCCCTCACATTGCAGGGCTTCCTCAGTGCTGACCCTCTGACAGTGCAGCACTCCCTCAGTGCTGACCCTCTGACAGTGCAGCACTCCCTCAGTATTGACCCTCTGGCAGTGTGACAATCCCGCAGCACTGACACTCCATCAGTACTGACACTCTCACAGCGAAACACTCCCTCAGCACTGTCACTCTGAGAGTGTGGCACTCCCTCAGTACTGACCCTCTGACAGTGTGGCATTCCGTCAGTACTGACCCTCTGATACTGCAGGACTCCCACAGTACTGACACTCTGACAGTCCAGAAACCCCCAGTACTGACTCTTTCACAGTATAGCACTCCCACAATCCTGTCACTCTGACAGTGTTGCACTCCCTCTTTACTGACCCTCTGACAGTGCAGCACTCTCTCAATACTGTCACTCTGACAGTGCAGCACTCCCTCAATACTGTCACTCTGACACTGAGGCACTCCCACAGTACTGACACTCTGACAGTCCAGAAATCCCCCAGTACTGACTCTTTCACAGTATAGCACTCCCACAATCCTGTCACTCTGACAGTGTGGCACTACCTCAATATTGACCCTCTGACAGTGTGGCACTCCCTCTGAACTGACACTCTGACAGTGCAGCACTCCCTCAGAACTGAACCGCTGACAGTGCAGCACTCTCTCAGTACAGACCCTCTGACAGTACAGCACTCCCTCAATACTGACCCCTCTGACAGTGCAGCACTCCCTCAGTACTGAACCACTGACAGTGCAGCAGTCCCTCAATACTGACCCTCTGACAGTGCAGCACTCCCTCAGCACTGTCACTCTGACACTGAGGCACTCCCACAGTGCTGACACTCTGAGAGTGTGGCACTCCCTCAGTACTGACCCTCTGACAGTGTGGCACTCCCTTAGTACTGACCCTCTGATACTGCAGGACTCCCACAGTACTGACGCTCTGATAGTCCAGAAATCCCTCAGTACTGACTCTCTCACAGTATAGCACTCCCACAATCCTGTCACTCTGACAGTGTGGCACTACCTCAATATTGACCCTCTGACAGTGTGGCACTCCCTCAGAACTGACACTCTGACAGTGCAGCACTCCCTCAGAACTGAACCGCTGACAGTGCAGCACTCCCTCAATACTGACCCTCTGACAGTGCAGCACTCCCTCAATACTGTCACTCTGACACTGAGGCACTCTAACAGTGCTGACACTCTGACAGTGCAGCACACCGTCAGTACTGACCCTCTGACATTGCAGCACTCCCTCAGTGCTGACCCTCTGACAGTGTGGCACTCCCTCAGAACTGACACTCTGACAGTGCAGCACTCCCTCAGAACTGAACCGCTGACAGTGCAGCACTCTCTCAGTACAGACCCTCTGACAGTACAGCACTCCCTCAATACTGACCCCTCTGACAGTGCAGCACTCCCTCAGTACTGATCCACTGACAGTGCAGCAGTCCCTCAATACTGACCCTCTGACAGTGCAGCACTCCCTCAGCACTGTCACTCTTACACTGAGGCACTCCCACAGTGCTGACACTCTGACAGCGCAGCACTCCCTCAGTACTGACCCTCTGACATTGCAGCACTCCCTCAGCACTGTCACTCTGAGAGTGTGGCACTCCCTCAATACTGACCCTCTGACAGTGCAGCACTCCCTCAATACTGTCACTCTAACACTGAGGCACTCCAACAGTGCTGACTCTCTGACAGTGCAGCACACCCTCAGTACTAAACCTTTGACAGTGTAGCGCTCCTCAGTTCAGATATTCTGGGAATGCAACAGACCCTCAATACTGACTGACCAACAGTGAGTGATCCCTCAGCACTGACCCTCTGACAGCGTGGCACTCCCTCAATACTGACCCTCTGACAGTGCAGCACTCCCTCAGTACTGTCAGTCTGACAGTGCAGCACTCCCTCAGTACTGACCCTTTAGCAGTGCAGCACTCCCTCAGTACTGACCCACTGAGAGTGCAGCACTCTCTCTGTCGTGACCCTCTGACAGTGCAGCACTCTCTCTTTAGTGACCCTCTGACACTGCAGCAATTCCTCAGTTCTGACCCTCTGACAGTGCAGCACTCCCTCCGTACTGACCCTCTGACAGTGCAGCATTCCCTCAGTACTGACTCTCTGACAGTGTAACACTCCCTCAGAACTGATGCTCTGACAGTGTGGCACTCCCTCAGTAATAACCCCTCTGACAATGTGACAATCCATCAGTACTGACCTTCTGACAGTGCAGCACTCCCTCAGTACAGACACTCTGAAAGTGTAGCAATCCCTCAGTACTGATACACTGACAGTGCAGCAATCCCAAAGTACTGACACTCTGACAGTGCAGCACTCCCTCAGTACTGAACCGCTGACAGTGCAGCACTTCCTCAATACTGATTCTCTGACAGTGCAGCAATCCCTCAATACTGTCACTCTGACACTGCAGCACTCCCTCAGTGCTGACTCTCTGACAGTGCAGCACTGCCTCAGTGCTGACTCTCTGACAGTGCAGCACTCCCTCAACACTGACCCTCTGACAGTGTAACACTCCCTCAGAACTGACCCTCTGACAATGCAGCACTCCCTCTTTATTGACCCTCTGACAGTGTGGCACTCCATTAGTACTGACCCTCTGACATTGCAGCACTCCCTCAGTGCTGACCCTCTGACAGTGCAGAACGCCCTCAGTACTGAACCTCTGACATTGCAGCACTCCCTAAGTACTGACCCTCTGATAGGGCAGCACTCCCTCAGAACTGACCCTCTGACAGCTCAGCATTCCCTCAATATTGATCCTCAGCCAGTAGAGCACTCCCTCAGTGCCGACTTTCTGACAGTGCAGCATCCCCTCAGTACTGACCATATGACAGTGCAGCACTCCCTCAGTACTGACCCTATGACATCGCAGCACTCCCTCAGTGCTGACCCTCTGACAGTGCAGCACTTCCTCAGCACTGACCCTGTGACAGTGTCGCACTTCCTCTGTATTGACCCTTTGGCGGTGTAGCATTCCCTCAGCACTGACCCGCTGACAGTGTGACACTCCCTCAGTGCTGACCCTCTGAGAGTGTGACACTCCCTATGTACTGACCCTCTGACATTGCAGCTCTCCCTCAGTACTGTCCCTCTGACATTGCAGCACTCCCTCAGCACTGACCCTTCTGACAGTGTGGCATTCCCTCAGTACTGATGCTCTGACAGTGTGGCACTCGCTCAGTAATGACCCCTCTGACAGAGCAACACTATCTCAGTACTGACCGTCTGACAGTGTGGCACTCCCACAGTGCTGACCCTGTGACATTGCAGCACTCCCTCAGTACAGACCGTTTAGCAGTGCAGCATTCCTTCAGTACTTACCCTTTTATATTGCAGCACTCTCTCAGTACTGACCAGCTGACAGTGTAGCACTCCCTCATTAATGATCCTCTGGCAGTGTAGCAATCCCTCAGTACTGACCCTCTGACATTGCAGCACTCCCTCAGTGCTGACCCTCTGACAGGGCAGCACTCCAACAGTACTGACACTTTCACAGTGTAGCACTCCATCAGCACTGTCACTCTGAGAGTGTGGCACTCTCTCAGTACTGACCCTCTGACAGTGTGGCACTCCCTCAGTACTGACCCTCTGATAGTGTAGGACTTCCTCAGTACTGACCCTCTGACAGTGCAGCACTCCCTCAGTACTAAACCTTTGACAGTGTAGCGCTCCTCAGTACAGATATTCTGGGAATGCATCAAACCCTAAATACTGACTGACCAACAGTGAGGTGATCCCTCAGCACTGACCCTCTGACAGTGTGGCACTCCCTCATTACTGACCCTCTGACAGCGCAGCACTCCCTCAGTACTGACCTTCTGACAGTGCAGCATTCCCTCAGTACTGATTCTCTCACAGTGCATCACTCTCTCAATACTGTCACTCTGACAGTGTGGCACTCCATCACTACTGACAATCTGACAGTGCAGCACTCCCTCAGTACTGACACTCTGACAATGTAGCTATCCCTCAGTACTGACACACTGACAGTGCAGCAATCCCACAGTACTGAATCTCTGACAGTGCAGCATTCGATCCGTACTGAACAGCTGACAGTGCAGCACTCCCTCAATACTGATCCTCTGACAGTGCAGCAATCCCTCAATACTGTCACTCTGACACTGTGGCACTTCCACAGTGCTGACTCTCTGACAGTGCAGCACTCCCTCAGTGGTGACTCTCTGACACTGCAGCACTCCCTCAGTGCTGACTCTCTGACAGTGCAGCACTGCCTCAGTGCTGACTCTCTGACAGTGCAGCATTCCCTCAGCACTGACCCTCTGACAGTGTAACACTCCCTCAGAACTGACCCTCTGACAATGCAGCACTCCCTCTTTATTGACCCTCTGACAGTGTGGCACTCCATTAGTACTGACCCTCTGATATTGCAGCACTCCCTCAGAACTGACCCTCTGACAGCTCAGCATTCCCTCAATATTGATCCTCAGCCAGTGGAGCACTCCCTCAGTGCTGACCTTCTGACAGTGCAGCACCCCCTCAGTACTGACCAGCTGACAGTGCAGCACTCACGCAGTACTGACCCTCTGACATTGCAGCACTCCCTCAGTGCTGACCCTCTGACATGGGAGCACTTCCTCAGCACTGACCCTCTGACAGTGTCGCACTTCCTCTGTATTGACCCTTTGGCGGTGTAGCACTCCCTCAGCACTGACCCGCTGACAGTGTGACACTCCCTCAGTGCTGACCCTCTGACAGTTTGGCACTCCCTCAGTACTGACCCTCTCATAGTGCAGGATTCCCTCAGTACTGACACTCTGACAGTGCAGAACTCCCTCAGTACTGACTCTCTCGCAGTGTGGCACTCCCTTAATACTGTCACTCTGACAGTGCAGAACTCCCTCAATACTGTCACTCTGACAGTGCAGCACTCCCTCAATACTGACCCTCTGACAGTGCAGCACTCCCTCAATACTGTCACTCTGACAGTGCAGCACTCCCTCAATACTGTCACTCTGACACTGAGGCACTCCCACAGTGCTGACAATCTGAGAGTACAGCACTTCCTCAGCACTGACCCTCTGACAGTGTTGCACTCCCTCTTTACTGACCCTTTGGCAGTGTAGCACTCCCTCAGCACTAACTCGCTGACAGTGTGACACTCCCGCAGTGCTGACCCTCTGATAGTATGACACTCCCTAAGTACTGACCCTCTGACATTTCAGCACTCCCTCTGTACTGACCATCTGACAGTGCAGCACTCCCTCAAAACTGACCCTCTGACAGTGCAGCAATCCCTCAATACTGTCACTCTGACACTGAGGCACTCCCACAGTGCTGACACTCTGACATTTCAGCACTCCCTCAACACTGACCCTCTGACAGTATGATACTACTCAGTACTGACCCTCTGATAGTGCAGAACTCCCTCAGTACTGACTCTCTCATAGATTGGCACTCCCTCAATACTGACCATCTGCCAGTGTGGCCCTCCCTCCGTACTGACAGTCTGACAGTGTGGTACTCCCTCAGTACTGACCCTCTGACAGTGCAGCACTCCCTCAGTACTGACCATCTGACAGTGTGGCCCTCCCACAGTACTAACACTCTGATAGTGTGGTACTCCCTCAGTACTGACCCTCTAACAGTGCAGCACTCCCTCAGTAATGACCCACTGACAGTGTGGCACTCCCTCAGGACTGACACTCTGACAGTGCAGCACTCCCTCAGTACTGACACTCTGACAGTGCAGCACTCCCTCAATAATGACCCTCTGACAGCGCAGCACTCCCTCAGTACTGACACACTGACAGTGCAGCACTCCCTCAGTACTGACCCTCTGACAGTTTGGCACTCCCTCAGTACTGACCCTGTGACAGTTTGGCACTCCCTCAGTACTGACCCTGTGACAGTGCAGCACTCCCTCTGTACTGACCATCTGACATTGCAGTACTCCCTCAGTACTGACCCTCTGACAGTGTGGCACTCCATCAGTACTTTCACTATGATAGTGCAACACTCTCTCAGTACTGACCCTCTGAGTGTGCAGCACTCCATCAGTACTGACCATCTGATAGTGTGGCACTCCGTCAGTACTGACACTCTGACAGTGTGGCACTCCCTCCGTACTGACACCACTAACAATGCAGCACTCCCTCAATACAGACGGTCTGACAGTGTGGCACTCCCTCAATATGATACTCTGACAGTGCAGCACTCCCTCACTACTGACCATCTGACAGTGTGGCACTCCCTCAGTACTGACCCACTAACAGTGTGGTAATCCCTCAGTACTGACCCTCTGACAGTGTGAAATTCCCTCAGTACTGACCCTCTGACAGTGTGGCACTCGATCAGTACTTTCACTCTGATAGTACAACACTCCCTCAGTACTGACCCTCTGAGTGTGCAGCACTCCCTCTGTACTGACCATCTGATAGTGTGGCACTCCGTCAGTACTGACACTCTGACAGTGTGGCACTCCCTCCGTACTGACACCTCTAACAGTGCAGCACTCCCTCAATACAGACCGTCTGACAGTGTGGCACTCCCTCAATATGATACTCTGACAGTGCAGCACTCCCTCAGTACTGACCATCTGACAGTGTGGCACTCCCTCAGTACTGACCCACTGACAGTGTGGTAATCCCTCAGTACTGACCCTCTGACAGTGTGACATTCCCTCAGTACTGACCCTCTGACAGTGCAGTACTCACTCTGTACTGACTCTCTGACAGTGCAGCACTCCATCAGGCCTGACCCTCTGACATTGCAGCACTCCCTCAGTGCTGACCCACTGACAGTGCAGCACTCCCTCAGTGCTGACCCACTGACAGTGCGACACTCCCTCATTCCTGACCCTCTGACTGTGCAGCATTCCCTCAGTACTGACCCTCTGACAGTGCAACACTCCCTCGGTACTGACCCTCTTTATTTCTTGGGAAATATGGAGACATAGGGTTTTCAGATTCTGAGGAAGCATGAGAGAGATACACGAACCAAGGCCTGTCTGAAACTCTCTGCAATAGAGTATTCAGAGGCACAGAGTCACAGAGATGCAGAGCATGGAATCAGTCCCTCCTGTCCAACTCGTCCATACCAACCAGATATTCCCATCTCATTTCATTCCATTTGCTAGCCCTTGGCTGATGTCCCTCTAAACCCTTCCTATTCACATACTCATCCTGATGCCTTTGAAATGTCGCAATTATCCCAGCCCCCATCACTTCATCTGGCAGCTACCTGCATGCCCTTGAATAAGTGCTCAAACATTCACACTGTCGATACAAACTCTAATAAACCCCAACCTACGAAAGGCTATCATTGTCATTTTCAACCGACCCTTACCTTCTTCATTACGCTGATTTCAACAGAGGTAAAGAAAAAGAGTTAGTGACCATCCACCGTGACCCTGTTATAAAACTTATTTTCAAATGTGGCTTGTATGTGATTACTACACCCTCTAATAGTTGCCTGGAAGGTGGGGGTGAGCTGTACTCTCCTGCTGCAGTCCTTGGGTGTCCCACAGTGATGTTAGGGAGGGAGCTCCAGGATTTTGACCTGAACCATGTAAAGAGCTCTCTTACTGGAGTGCCTTTTTAACATTGGGAAGTTAATATAGACAAGGAGGACCCGAGAGCTGCTGTCTTGTCAAGGAGAGAGGCCTGGTGGGTCACGCACCTCAGGTGAGGGGCGAGTTTGAGAAGCTGGGGCCTTCATGGTAATTTCAAACATGATAGAGATTGAACCAACAATGTTGGCATCACGAACCTGTTAGCTGAGGTAACTGACCCCTCTTTGTAGGAGAGGGATTCAATCTCTTGAACAGAGCAAGCTTGAGAATTCAACACTACAAGCAATCTGTACGGACGCAGTAGCGACCTAATACATCAATACACAGATTGCTGAAGAAGCTAAGCATGTTCGGCAGCATCTCTGAGGGGAGAGGGAGAAAGAGACAGAGAGTTCACCTTTCAATCCAGTGATTTCTGCGGGAAAGTTCCTTCAGAACAGACCGTTTTGAGGAAGGATCACTTGACAAAGGCACTTCACAAAGATCCTGATCAATGTAACTTTGTGATGTTAGTTCAGAAGGAACAGCTCAGACCTAACATTTCAGTGTGCCTGTGTTCTGTATCTGTTCTCCCATGTAGCCCGCCCACCGAATACAATACCTTACACAACCTTAAACCTGTTTGTCAACTTTCAGCAGAAGCAGCCTCAGGGCATTGAACACAGACCGAATTACTCAGTGACGCTTGAATGAGATTAAGTTCTCAAGTCAACAGATGGTGGGGAAATTCAGCACAATTCAGCAGGAAGCAACGGTGAAGAGAGAGAGGAACAATTCGCATTTCAAGTGCTCCTTCCTCAAAACGGTCTGTTCTGAAGAAACTTTCCCGCAGAAATCACTAGATTGAAAGGTGAACTCTGTCTGTCTCTTTCTCCCTCTCCCCTCAGAGATGCTGCCGGACATGCTTAGCTTCTTCAGCAATCTCTGTATTGATGTATCAGGTCTCCAGCGCGTCCAAACAAGTTTATGTTAGTCTCCAACTTGCTCTATCAAAGGGACTGAATCCCTCTGCTACAAAGGGGGGTCAGTTAGCACAGCTAACAGGTTCGTGATGCCAACATTGTTGGTTCAATCTCTATCATGTCTGAAATGACCATGAAGGCCCCAGCTTCTCAACCTCGCACCCCCCCCCCCCCCCCCCCCCGAGGTGTGTGACCCACCAGGCCTCTCTCTCTGACAAGACAGCAGCTCTCGGGTCCTCCTGGTCTATATTAACTTCCCATCTTTAAAAGGCACTCCAGTAAGAGAGCTCTTTACATGGTTCAGGTCAAAATCCTGCACTTCACTCCCTAACATCACTGTGGGACACCCAAGAACTGCAGCAGGAGAGTACAGCTCACCCCCAACTTCCAGGCAACTATTAGAAGGTGTGGGATACACATGCAAGCCACATTTGAAAATAAGTTTTATAACAGGGTCACGGTGGATGGTCACTAACTCTGTTTCTTTACCTCTGTTGAAATCAGCGTAATGAAGAAGCAAAGGGTTGGTTGAAAATGACAGAGGGTCAGTACTGAGGGAGCACCATACTGTCAGAGGGTCAGCACAGAGGGAGTGCCACACTGTCACAGGGTCAGTACAGAGAGAATGCCACACTGTCAGATGGTCAGTACAAAGAGAGTGCTACACTGTCAGATGGTCAGTATTGAGGCACTGCTGGACTGTCAGAGGAGCTGGACCGAGCCAGAGGGTTAGTACTGAGGGAGTGCTACACTGTCAATGGGTCAGTGCTGAGGGAGTGCTAAACGGTCAATAGGTCAGTACTGAGGGAGTGCTACATTGTCAATGAGTCAGTACTGAGGGAGTGCTGTACTGTCAGAGGTTTTGTCCTGATATTGGGCCACACTGTCGGAGGGTCAGTATAGGGCCACTTCCACACTCTCAGAGAGTCAGTACTGATTGAGTACATCACTATTCAGAGGATCAGTGTGGAGGGAGTGCTGTATAGACAGAGGATCAGTATGGAGGGAGTGCAGCATTGTCAGAGGTTTAGTATGGAGGGAGTGCAGCATTGTCAGAGAGTCAGTGTGGAGGAAGTGCTGCATTGTCAGAGAGTCAGGACAGAGGGATTGCTGTGCAGTGAGAGGGTAGGTAATGATGAAGTGTGCACTCTCTGAGAGTCAGTACAAATGGATGGCCATGCTGTCAGAGTGTCGCACTGTGAGTGGGTTACAACTGAGGGAGCGCTGCACTGTGAAAGGGTTAGAACTGAGGGAGCACCGCACTCTGAGGAGATTAGTACTGAGGGATCACCGCGCTGTGAGGGGGTCAATACTGAGGGATCATCACGATGTGAGGGGGTCAGTACTGAGGGAGCTCCACACTATGTGTCAGACAGTCAGTACTGAGTGATTGCTGCATTGCCAGAGGGTCAGTACTGAGAGAGTGTTGTTTCAGAGGGTCAGTACTGAGAGAGTGTTGTTTCAGAGGGTCAGTACTGAGGGAGTGTTATTACAGAGGGTCAGTACTGAGGGAGTGTTGCACTGCCAAAGGGTCAGTACTGAGGGAGTGCTGGATTATCAGAAGTGCAGGAATGAGGCAGTGCCGCACTATCAGAATGTCAGTACTCAGGGAGTTCTGCTCTGTCGGAGGGTCAGTACGGAGGGAATGCCGTGTTATTGGAGGGTCAGTACCGAGGGAATGCCACACTGTAGAAATGTCAGTACTGAGGGAATGCCGTGTTATTGGAGGGTCAGTACCGAGGGAATGCCACACTGTAGAAATGTCAGTGCTGAGGGAAGGCTATTCTGTCAGAATGTCATTTCTGAGGGTGTGCTGCAGTGTCAAAGGACCAGTGCTGAGGGATTGCAGCACTGTCAGAGGGTCAGTACTGAGAGATTGCAGCACCGTCAGGGGCCAAAGGGCTGTTGCAGTGTCAGAGGGTCAGTTCTGAGGGAGTATTGAATGATCAGAGGCTGCGCCGCACTGTCTTAAAGTCAGTATGAAGGTGCACCACACTGTGGGAGGGTCAGTATACGTGCAATGCCTCACTGTCAGAGGGTCAGTACAGAGGGAGTGCTGCAGTGTCATAGGAACAGTACTGAGGGGGAGTCTCACTGTCAGAGGGCCAATACCAAGGGAGTTCTGCACCGTCAGAGGGTCAGTACTGATGGAGTGCTGCACTGTCAGAGGGTCAGTACTGATGGAGTGCTGCACTGTCAGAGGGTCTGTACGGATGGAGTGCTGCACTGTCAGAGCGTTTGTACGGAGAGAGTGCTGCAATGTCAGAGGGTCTTTACTGTGGGAGAGCTGCACTGTCAGAGGGTCAGTACGGAGGGAGTGCTGCACTGTAGAAATGTCAGTACAGAGAGAGTGCTGCAGAGTCAGAGGGTCAGTACAGAGGGAATGCTGTGGCGTTAGCGGCTCACTTCTGAGGGAGTGCTGCAGTGTGAAAGGATCAATGCTGAGGGAGTGCTGCACTGTTGGAGTGTCAGTACAGAGATATCGCTGCACTATCAGGGGCGCAGGACCAAGGGAGTGCTGCACTGCCAGATTGTCTGCATGGAGGGAGTGCTGCACTGTCAGAGGGTCAATACTGAGGGAGTGCTGCACTGTCAGAGGGTCAGTACTGAGGGAGTGCTGCACTGTTAGAGGATTAGTACTGAGGGAGTGCTGCACTAACAGAGGGTCAGTTTGAGGGAGGGCTGCACTGTCAGAGGGTCAGTACTGAGGGAGTGCTGCACTGTCAGAGGGTCATTACTGAGGGAGCGCAGCACTGTCGGAGGGTCACTACTGATGGAGTGCTGCGCTATCAGGGGGTCAGTAATGGGGAATTGCTGCAATGTCAGAGGGTCAATCTGGGGGCAGTGCTGCACTTTCAGAAGGTCAGTACTGAGGGAGCGCTGCATTGTCAGATGGTCAGTATTGATGGAATGCCACACTGTCAGAGGGTCATTACTGAGGGAGCGCTGTACTGTCAGAGGTTCAGTACTGAGGGAGCGCGACACTGTCAGCGCATCAGTCTGGGGGATACCTGCATTGTAAGAGAGTCAGTACTGACTGAGTGCCATACTATCAGATGGGCTGAATGGCCCAATTTCTGCTCCCATGTTTTGTGGTCTAAGAGGATATCTGAAATTGTTCAGTATATTTCTGCCTCTGCATCCTACATACCCTGCTCAGTAATGATTCCCACGTCCAGATTCCAGAGACTGTGTTCAAACAGACCATCTTTAATTGGATATTGAACCTGAAGAGATTCCACCCGCTTTTCCCAGTGTTGGAGTTTTTGTTTCGTTTGACTGACCTGCCAGCTCAAAGGGATATTTTCATGCTGCAGGGCTGAGGTTTATTCCTCAGCTTCCCTGTGGTCATCCCAAATGAATCCCACTGTTCCACACTCAGCACAGTCAGGTGTTCCTTATTTCTGAGCTTCCCAATGCTAATCCACATCCAGAATGACATCGCACACTACTCCAAATCGTATCGCAGGCTAATTGCCTGGGAGAGAGGAATGCTAAGAGGGGAAATAGAATTCTGAATGTACCTTACAGTGACATTAAGGGTGAATTGATAATGAGAGAAACACAGTGAGAATTTGTGCATGGACCCAGAGGCTATAGTGAATGGATGCATTTTGTCACTGCTCATTGGGACAGGTTTGATATGAAATCGTGGAGATGCTCTGTGATACAATTAAATGAATGAGCATATATATAGAGAGAGATGGTTCTGAGTGGTCTGGCCTTCTTAAAACCCAATAAATCTCCAAAGACGGTGGAGATTTATTGGGTTTACCGAATGAGGTGATGGAGGAAATAGCAGGTACACTTGCAAACATTTTCAAATCCCCTCTGGCCACAGGAGAGGTGTCGTCGGACTGACCATGTGGTACTGTTATTCAAGAAGGGGCATGGGATATATTAGGCAGCTACAGGCCAGTCAGGCTAATATCGTGGGTGGGACGTCTGTTGGAAGCAATTTTGAGAGAGAGGATTAATCAGCATTTAAAGAGACTGGATTTCATGAAGACCAGTCAGAATGGTTGTGTTAAGGGGAGCTCAGGTCTGACCAATGGGATTGCACTTTTTAAGGAGGTGATCAGGTGTGTAAATAAGGGCAATGCTTTCCTGTCGCCTGCTTGGAGGTCAGTAAGGCTTTTATCAGGACTCATACTGGAAACTGATAGTGAACATAAAAACTCAACATCCAAGGAATTTGGCGCAGAATGCTGAGTGGCAGGAAGCAGACAGTGATGGCCCAATTAGAAATCTCTGTCTGTTCATGTCTCACTGTTGGGGTCTTACTGATGTGGTTGATAGAAAAGATTTAGATTTGAATGGTGGATGGTTAATCATTTGGTTGATGAATGATATGAAGATTGGTTGGGTGATAAATACTGAGGATGATAGCCTTAGATTACAGAAGGATGGAGATGGCCTTGTCAGATGGACCGATCAGTGGCAATGGGTGAGGTGCCTGAAGACTGGAGGGTGATTAATGATGTGCCATTATTGAAGTAAGGCTGCAAGGAACAGCCATTGAACTATATAGCTATGAGCCTGATGGCAGTGGTGGGTAAGCTGTTGGAGGGCATTCTGAGGCACAATTTACATGCATTTGGAAAAGCAAGAATTGATTAGGGATGGTCAGCATGGCTTGTGGAAATGGTTTATCCAACTTGATAGAGGTTTTGAAGGGTTGACTGAGAAGATAGATGAGAAGGTTTCACATGGGAGACTGGTTAGTAAAAGGTTAGATGACATGGCATCCAGGGAGACAGGACAGCACGGTGCCTCAGTGGTTAGCACTGCTTCCTCACAGCACCAAGGATGCAACTTTGATTCTAGCTCCCAGCCACTGTCTGTGTGGAGTTTACATATTCTCCCCGTATCTGTGGGTTTCCTCTGGGTGTTCCGGTTTCTAACCACAATCCAAATATGTCCTGGTTAGGTGGGGTGGCCATGGTAAATGCAACATTACAGGGATAGAATAGAGAGTGTGAGTGTAGGTGGGATGCTTTTCAGACGGCCGATGTGGACCTGATGGGCTGAATGGCCTGATTTTACACTGTAGGAATTCAATGATTAATCAAGAGACCCAAAAATGTTATGAGGACCAGGGCTCCAATCTTGGACTGCGGTGGATGTGGGTCCTTACAATCTGAAGGGGTTTGTGAATGAATGCAGTCTGAGAGTTGGGCTGGGCTGTGTTCTGAGGTGCTCAGGGTGTGAATATTTTGTGGAGGTACTGTCTGAGGGGCATTGTGGGTAAACACAATGGAGTGGTGCTTTCTGAGGTATGAGGGAGCACTATCTGGTGGTACAAGGTGCAGAATGTAGGAAGGTACAGATACATTTCACTGATCATTCCCTCAGGGTCCGCAAGGCACACTGGTGTCGCAATTTGGGATGGAGGCCACGTCCATTTTAGAAGATTCAGATCTTTTTAAACAAACATTAAAAAATAACATCACCATGTGTCTAAAACATGGATTGGAGGAAAACTGTTGTCAATGTATGGTCACTTGGTGCTTGGAGAATCTCCAGAAAAGCAGGCACCCAAACAGACCAACACTGTCGATGCAAGACGTGGTGCACAGGAAGATCCAACAAGTCATTTGCAGTTGCTATCTGTCTCCCTAGAGCAGTCATCATGCGAGATCAGGGTTCAGTCCTAGGAGCAGTAATCTCTCCATTGAACCTTCCTCAATGTTTGTACAGTAATCGTGGTTGTGTGTGTGTGTATCTCTGTGTGAGAGAGAGAGACAAAGAGCGAGTGTCTGTCTGTGTGTGTGAGAGAGTGCATGTGTGTGTATTTCTGTGTGTCTGTGTGTGTGAGATAGGGATTATGTGTTTATGTATGTGTCTGTCTGAGTGTGTGTTTGTGTGCGTGTGTGTGAGAGAGAGGAATGTGTGTATTTGAGGGAGTGAGAGTGTGTTTGAAAGAGAGTGTGTGTTTGTGTGTATGTGTGTGAGAGGAATGTGTGTGTGTGAGAGAGGAATGTGTGTGTATATGTTTGAGGGATTGAGAGTGTGTGCTTGGGAGAGTGAGTGTCTGTGAGAGTGTGTGTGTGTGTGTGTGTGTGTGTGTGTGTGTGTGTGTGTGTGTAAACGAGCCAGTCTTATTGTGTGCCCAGCTGCTGTTTGAGGTGAATTGGTCCTTGTGTCTCCAAAGACTCAAATTCTGTCAGGGTGGCTTAACTGGGGGAAAGAGAGTGCTGTTCATTCCAGTGGGGATTCATCCAGTAAACCTCCCCACACACTAACATCCCTCTGGCAATGCAGTGACTAGTCCTGCACACAGTGCTCCAGGTACAAACCAATGTAATGTCACTGTAGTCTTACCAGAGCATGGGACAGCTCCTCATTACAGAGCGGTGTCTAGTGGTGTTTTAATCAGAGGGTCACCATGGCCCAGCTGAGGGGAAAGGTTGGGTAGGAGAGTCCTTCATGGTAACTCTAGCTAGTGTGGTAAGCTAGCTGCCCAGCCAACTGAGCTAACCAAAATCACTCCAGGGACATGTCCTGTATAACCCAATCATAGCCAGCCTGCACCTCAATAAGAGCCAGGAGTAAGGCCATTCGGCCCCCACCCTAACCCAGAATGGAGAGCACGGTAAGCTGATGAAGGAAATAAGCCCCTCCCATGTGGCCTTCTGAAATGGAGCTGGAGGACATGGCAGACCTGGCCTGCTGTTTGCTTCCCCGAGACTGACCTGCTCCACCTTACAGTGAGAGACTGAGGGGAATCTCGAGGAGATTTCACTTCTCACTGAGAGGCTGCAATTCCAATCCAAATCAGGCTGGTTCCCTCCGAGACTCACGGAAGAGTGCAGCACTCTACAGATCAGGGCCTTGTGGAGTCATAATCTCCAGTGTGGGGGCCAAGAGCTGGGAGGTAGTGTTAAGATCATAACACCATCCAAAATAGGAACAGGAGATTCAGGCCGTCTGTGGAAACGGGGAGAGACAAAGGAGCAAAATGCTGGAGAGGGATCTGATCCCACAGATTTCACTCCTTCCCTCTCTCTCTGCAGCTCTCATGTCTATTTTTGTGTTCCCAGTTCTCTCTTCCACATCTTTCCTTCAATCCCTATCTCTCAACATCCTTCACATCTCTGTCCTGTTTACCATTCCCAGTAGATTCCCTTCCCCCTTTGTCACCTCACCAGGTTTTTCAGGAATGCTTAATCATTCAGTCTTTCACAAAACTAACACCTTGCTCATCTCTCTCTGCATCTGTCTCTCAGCTCTGTGGGATCTTGCTATTCCTGTCTGTACATCACTCTAGCAACATCACAGACCCACCACCACCCCACTCTCTCAGCTCTATCTCTCTGCTGTTGCAACTCCTCTCTCCCTCTCTGTTCTATATCTCTCCCTGGGATTTCTGTCTTGCTCTCTGCCTGAATTTCTCTCTCTGTCTTTCTCTCGACATTTTCACCTTGTATCTGTCTGACATTGTATTTCTCTGCCTGGAGATTCACTCTCTCTTTCTGTCTGTCTCTGTCCTGCTCTTTCTAAGTTCTTCTCACTTCCTCTACCCCCCTCTGCCTGCCTGTCTTTCTCTTGTTCTCTCCCTCCCTCTCACTGTCTGTCCGTCCATCTCTCTTTCTCTCCTGTAGTTTCTGTCCCTCTTTCTCGCTGGACCCCTCTGCTCTGTCCCAGTGACTGGGGGAAGGGGCATTGGGAAGAGCTTGCCTCAGTGCCTGCTCTCTCCCAGTTTTTACCCCACTGTGGGGAGGGGTTGAGTGGAAGGAACATGAAGTACTTTTCTGAGTGCGTCTGAAATAGAGAAAAAGAGAAAGAGAAACGGAGAGTGATAAAGAGAGAGAGAGACATGGAGAGAGTGGAGATGGAGAAAGTGGAGAGAGAGAAATGGGCAGTAAGAGTCAAGGAGGTGGAGTGAGAAAAGGACAGAGTGAGAGAGACAGGGAGAGAGAGAGAGAGAGAGTGAGAAGGGCATATATTGAGGGAGAAGGACAGTGTGTGTACTTGGCGATGGTTTCAGAGTGGGATCTTGCTGTGCATTACAGCAGTCAGTCAAAAGGTGACTTATTCTCTGCACTATGTCCTCCCGCCCAGGGGCTGTGAGTCTGCATGGGAAGGGGGGGAGTGGGAGACAAGGAGGAAGTGGGACAGCCAGAGACAGGGAGGGGGTTTGATGGGGCTTTGGGGTTGGTGGAGAAAGGAGGGGCTGTTGTCAGAGAGAGATGGAGGGAGGGATAGCATCTGATGCAAAATCTGGGACAGGGTTGTGAAGAGGTCTCCACAGGAAGGATAGTCAATGAGGCCATTCAGGGGCCAATCCTGAGGATCCTGAACCGATCCAAGATCATTAAATGGGGCAGGGGGGATGATGGGCAGAAAGGACTCCATCTGTGATGCAAACCTTCTGTAATTCTCGGACTGGGATCTTGCTGTACATTAAAATCGTCTGAGGCGAGTCAGTCAACCCAGATTCGTTTACTGGTGTGAGAAAGTGAGGACTGCAGATGCTGGAGAGTCAGAGTTACAAAGTGTGGAGCTGGGGAATCACAGCGGGTCAGCCAGGAGAGTCGATGGTTCAGGCCTGACCTGCTGGGCTTTTCGAGCTCCACACTTTTCCACTCAACTCCCTCTGCCCCAGGGAGTGGGGCTGACAGCAATGTTGGGGGCTGCGAAATATTTGAGGGGGGCACAGTGGGTAAGGTAGGTATTTGGGAGGGAAGGTATTTGGGGAAGGGAATAAATTTGGGAGGAGAGTTAAAATGAGGGACAAATGTTTTGGGGGGGGCAAAATTGGGTGAGCACTTTCAGCTCTGAAATAAAGAAAAAGAGAAAGGGAGGGTGAGAAAAAGAGAGAGAGGTAGAGCGAGTGGGGATGGAGAAGGGGGATGAGAGAAAGATGGGGCAGAGACAGACAGTGAGAGGGAGGGTGTGAGAGAAAGGCAGATTGAGAGAAAGAGACAGACAGGGAGAGAGAAGGACAAAGAGAGAAGGGGAAGTCAGACTGAGACAAACAGGCGTTAAAGCATGGATAGACTGAATGGGTGACTCTCAGTATTCCAGTTAGTTCCAGATCTCTCTCTCTCAATGGTTTTTCACACTCCCTCTCTCCCATGCTCCTGAGGTTCCCTTCAGCTTGTCTCTCTCTCCCTCTCTCTCTCCCTCTCTCTGGATATTGAGCTGGTCTCTGTCCCTTGCCATGTTGGTCACCTCAGAAAGCCTCCAGAAAATTCAAGAGATCAGTCTGCAGGTGATCCCTGGTTTTGTTCATTTCTGGATGGATTCCCAGAACTTTCTATACTTCTGGCTAATTCAGAGAATCAGTTAATAGTTTAAAGCGTTGCTAATCATTTGGATGGCTTGTTCCTGTTAGTTTCTTTGTGTAGCAGGACCTGGTACCTTCCTGTTTGGGCCCTGCTTTGTTTGGTGGAGACGTTATGAGGGATATGTCTGCCCAGGGGAACTGTTGCCTTTTACATTAGCTGATGGGATAACCATCTGGCTGCTGTCTGGCTTTTGTGATTTGGGAGAATAACTTGTCCAATATACCCAGCATCTCCTGGCTGTCTACCTGTGTTTTAGCAAGGAGGCCGCAACATTTCACCCATTCCCCCTCTCCCACCCAGTCTTTTGAATAGAAAGAAGCTTATACAATGAATTACAAACCTAATTTTAAAAGCTGGTTATGTTTGTTGTCAGAGTAGCCTGCTATTTGAGCGAAAACCATTTTGTACATTGGTCAAACCGATTGTCATATGGCTGATAAGTAATACCATAGAATCCCTACAGAGCAGAAACAGGCCCTTCAGCCCATCGAGTCCACAATGACCCTCTGAAGAGAATCCAACTCAGATCTATCCCTGATGATATCCCTGAAACCCTGCATTTCCCATGGCTATTCCAGCTCACCTGAATATCCCTCGACACTACGGGCAATCTGTCCAAAATGCCCACCATTGAACAGTGGGAGAAAACCCATACAGATGTAGGGAGAATGTACAAACTCCACACAGACAGTCGCTCAGGAGTGGAATCAAACCCAGGTCTCTGGCGATGTGAGGTGACAGTGCTAACCACTGAGCGACTGTGGCTCTCCTAACTGTTTCGACAAAACATATTCCGTTCTGAGAATCCATACAGAATTGTGTTGCATCGCCAACATCCGGTGAGCAGAATAAATGCAAGTGAATGAGACCTCCTGGCTCAAACTCCTGGAATTCCTTCCCGAAGGACATTGTGAGTCCACCACCTGCAACAGTTCAAGGAGGCAGCTCACAACCAAAACCAGATCCCAAGCAGCTACAGACAGGCAATCAATACTGGGCCCAGACAGGAACACCCAAACACTGCAAATGAATGAAACTAAGGTGATCACCCGGGGAGTTCCATCTACCTTCCAGTCCCTGGGGGTGTATCGAGGCATTATTCACCATGATTGGACCCATCTGTTACAGCCTGCATTCCTAACCACCGGTATCCCGAGATATATCAAGGTGAGTGCGGTTAGGTCCACAGCCGATGTGAGAGGAGCCGAATTCGTTAATGACAGACTGTGGGAATGCCATGGTATGGCCTGTTCCTTCACACTTACGTCGGTGTGGACCCTGTCAATGTCCCCTCTATCTCCACAGCATGTGGGATGGAATCATGATAACCCATCCAAATACCTTTTTTAATATAATTCCGATACTTTCGACTTCAAAGATCCCCATCCTAACTTTGTCACTTGGGATAATTGGAATCCCTCGCACCAAGCCCAGTGCCCCACCGAAAGTGTCCTTAGAGCTGTCATTAACCCAGCCCTTGGTGAGCTGCTGTAACTGACAGTGAGACATGTTAGTGTCTGTGTTCTCCTGGAACAAATATTTCCGCTGTTTGTCACTAATCTGGGATGGGACTTTTCTCGAGCAGTGAGGACCGCTGCCTTCATTTCATCATGGATGCCCCTCCCTCACTGTTGTCCCTCAGCGAGGGCTGAGTGGCCTGGTGGACAAAGTCACATGGTGATTAATTTAATTTGTTTGTCAGCATCCAGTCCGTGTTTGACAGACTGTCGGTCTATCTCATACAAAAATGTATCTGGGTTTGAGACAGGATCAAACAGAGTGACCTTTTTGGTGCTGCCCACGAGCTGGGTGCCTGGAATGGCTGTTGTGTACGGAGTGAGACCATAAGCTGCTTTTCACTAGGTAACCACAGGATTCATGGAATCTGAGTTCGGCTGTGGGTCAGGGCTGGGGGCAAAAGGTGCAGTTACCTGAGAGACAGGCAGTGGGAGACCCCCATCTGTGAATGGGTGAGGATGTGTCAGTGTGGGGCCTGTCATTATCTCCCTGGGGAGGTAGAACCCCAAAGGCACACATTATCCCATTCTGGGAGGAGTCCTAGTTTCCTAGGGATTGTATTTGCTCCTGACACCCCCTACTAGGGCCTGATGTATGTTGTTCCGTGTTGCAGGTGTACAGGATCCATGCAGCTGCTTGGAACTCCCTACACTGTCCTTCCAGATTGTCAAGGTAAGCTGAGGCTGCCTCCCCATCCCCAGAGACCCTCCTTTCACTGGATTGGGCTCTTCCCAATTGGAACTGGAGTAGTCCCATGTGGGTGAGATTTTCCTGTAACCTTCTGTCCTGCTCATTGTGTCGGAGACCTAGCTCTGTCACAGCCTGTAGTTTTCCCTGGGGTGACCGGATCCCAGCTGCTTTATCCCAGCCGGGGGTCCTCTAGGCTATCGGCAGTAGAATGAGCTTTCCAGGTTCCTTCCCCAGTTCTCTATGAGCATCTCACCACAGCTCCTGTGCCAGGAATCCTTCACTGCACGGCCAGGCTGGCTTCCTGCCAAATTCTGCAGGACTGTTTCACATTTGTACCGGCTTGTGTTCCTGTTGCTTTGGCTGCTTCTGTATTATGGGATACCTGGGTATGTTCATAGAGTCATAGAGTTCTACAGCATGGAGCCATGCTCTTTGGCCCAAACTGCTCCATCCACACTAACCCCGTTTCCCTGCACTTGGCCCATATCCTTCCAATACATTCCTCTCCATGTATTTGTCCAAGTGCATTTTAAATGTTCTTAAATGTATCCTCCTCGACCACTTGCACTGGTAGTTCATTCCGTAAGTGTACCACCCTCTGGGGAAAAGCATTATCCCTCAGGTTCCCTTTTAATCTTCCCCTTTCACCTTAAACTGATGCACTTTCATCCTTTCATCCCAAGCCTTGGATAAAGACTGAGTGCATTCACCCTATCCATGCCTCCCATGATCCTATACACCTCTATAACGACACCCCCTCAGTCTCCTACGCACTAAAGAAAATGCCCTAACTTGTCCAACTTCTCTCTATATCTGTCTAGTTGAGTTCTGGCAACATCCTTGTAAGTTTCTTCTGCACTCTTTCCAGTTTAATAACATCCTTCCGATAGCAAGGTGGGTAAAACTGAACACAATACTCCGTGTGTGGCCTCACTAACATCCTGCACAACTACAACAGAACTTCCCAAATTCGATATTCCATGCCCTGACTGATGAAGGGCCCAGTGTGCCAAAAGCCTTCTTCACTGCCCTGTCTCCCTGAGTTCAGAGAGCCGTGCTCCTGGAATCCAAGGTCCCTCTGTTCCACTACACTCCTTCAGGCCCTACCATTCACCATGAAACCCCTGTCTTGATTTGACTTTCCAAAATGCTAGATCTTGCACTTGTCTGTATTAAACTCCATTTGCCGTTTCTCAGCCCAATTCCCAAGCTGATCAAGGCCCTGTTGCAATTGCTGAGAACCTTCCTCACTTATTTTAGTGTAATCTGCAAACTTTCAAATCATGCCTTAAACATCCTCATCCAAATCATTGATATAGATCACAAACAGCCATGGGCCTAGCACTGACCAACTCAGCGGCACAGTGGCTCAGTGGTTAGCACTCATGCCTCACAGCACCGTGGATCTGGGTTCAATTCCAACCTCACAGGATGGTCTGTGTGGGTTAGATCCTGTTAGGGTTATATTTCCTACAGTATGGAAACAGGCCATTTAGCCCATCAAGTCCACACTGACCGGCTGAAGAGTAACCCACCTCGAGCCATTCTCCTTACCCAATATTTACTTTGGACGAATGTACCGAACACTATGGACAACTTAGCACGGCCAATTCATCTGACCTGTACATTTTTGGATTGTGGGAGGAAACCCACGCAGACATAGGGAGAATGTGCAAACTCCACACAGACAGTCACCCGAGGCTGGGGTCAAACCCGGGTCCCTGGCGCTGTGAGGCAGCAGTGCCAACCACTGAGACACCATGCCAACCCAACTGAGTTTGTATGTTCTTCCCATGTCTGCGTGGGTTTCCTCTTGGTGCTCCGGTTTCCTCCCACAGTCCAAAGATGTGCAGGTCAGGTAAATTGGCCATGCTCAATTGCCTATAGTGTTCATGGATGTGTAAGTAAGTTGCATTAGTCAGGGGTTAATGTAGACGAGCAGGGTACGGGAATAGGTTTGAGTGAAATGATCTTCAGAGGGCCAGTGGGCTTGTTGGGCCGAAGGGCCTGTTTCCACAGAAGAGGGATTCTATGATTCTATGACCGCTGAGTCACACCACTAGTCACAGGCCTCCAGTCTGACTGTTACCTTCTGCTTCCTACCATCAAGCCAATTGAGTACTCAGTTTGCGAACGGATCCTGGATTCCATGCGATCTAACCTTCCAGAGCAAGGTACCATGTGGAATCTTATCAAAGGCCTTCCTGAAGTCTGTAGAGTCTACATGTACTGGCCTGCCCTCGTCAAACTTCCTGATCACTTCATCAAAAGAACGCTGACAAATTTGTGAGGCCTAGTCTCCCACACACAAGGCTATGCTGACTACTCCCAATTAAATGTTGTATTTCCAAATACAGAGCATCTTCTCAAGTAATTTACTTACCATAGATTTTGGGTTTACTGTTCTATAGTTCCCAGGTTTTCCTTTGCAGCCCTTCTCGAATAAGGGCACAACATTTGCTGCCCTCCAAAATCTGGGACCTCACCCGTAGGTAATGTTGATGCAAAAAGATCAGCCAAGGACCCCACAATTTCTTCTCTCGCCTCTCGCAGTGTTGTTGGATATATTTGGTCAGGAGATTTATCCACGTTCATACATTCTAATACATACAAATACACAAAGGACAGGATTAATTATTAATACCTGCATCCCTCTGACCTGATCTGGGAGAGATGGGTCAGGAGGGGGAGATTACTTTGTTGGGTGGGGGTCAGTCAGGGAGGGGGAGATTGCAGTGTTGGGTAGTGATCAGTCAGGGAGGGGGAGATTGCAGTGTTGGGTTGGGGTCAGTCAGGGAGGGGGAGATTACAGTGTTGGGGAGGGACCAGTCAGGGAGGGGCATATTGCAGTGTTGGGTAGGGATCAGTCAGGGAGGGGGAGGTTGCAGTGTTGTGTAGGGTTAGAGGGAAATCAGAAGGGCAAAAAGGGGACATGAGATTGCTTTAACAATTAGGGTTAAGGAGAATCCAAAGATCTTTTACAAATGCATAAATGCCAAAGGGTCACTGGGGAGACTATAGGGCCCTCAAAGATCAAGACAGCCTGCACGTGGAGCTGCAGGAGATTGAGAAAATACCGAACAAGTATTTCCTGTCGAGAAGGACATGGAAGATATAGAATGGAATGATGGTTTGGGAAATAGCATTGGGGAGTAGATGATGTCATCTTGCAAAATGTCCAGATTACAGAGGAGGAAGTGCTGGATGTCTTGAAATGGTTCAAGGTGGATAAATCCCCAGGACCTTTTCAGGTGTAGTCTCACTCTCTGTGGGAAGCTAGAGAAGTGATTGCTGTGCCCCGTGCTGAAATATTGTATCATCGATAGACACAGGTGAGGTACCAGAAGACTGGAGGTTGGGCTAACGTGGTGCCACTGTTTAAGAAGGGTGGTAAGGACAAGCCAGGAAACTACAGACTGGTTCACCTGTCGTCAGTCGTGGGCACATTGAGAGACGGATACATGAGGGACAGGAATTACATGTGTTTAGAAAGGCAATGTCTAATTGGGGATAGTCAGCATTGCTTTGTACGTGGGAAATCATGTCTCAAAATATTGAGTTTTTTGAAGAAGTAACAAAAGGATTGATGAGGGCAGAGCGGTGGATGTAAGTGATATGGACTTCAGTAAGGTGTTCGAAATGTTTCCACATGGGAGATTGGAGAGCAAGGATAGATCTCATGGAATACAGGGAAAACCAGCCATTTGGATACAGAACTGGCACGAAGGTAGAAGACAGAGGGTGGTTTTGGAGGGTTGTTTTCTCAGACTGGAGACCTGTGACCAGTGGAGTGCCAAAAGGATCGGGGGGTGGGGGCGTGGTGGTGTCCACTACTTCCATTAATTATATAAATGATTTGAATGTGAACACAGCAGTAAGTTTGTGGATGACACCAAAATTGCAGGTGTAGTGGACAGTGAAGACTGTTACTTTACATTACAATGGGATCGTGAACTGATGGGCCAATGGGCTGAGAAGTGGGAGATGGAGTTTAATTTAGATAAATGGGAGGTGCTGAATTTTGGAAAAGCAACTCTTCTCAGGACTGATACACTTAATGTTAATGTCCCAGGGAGTGTTTCTGAACAAAGAGACCTTGGAGTGCAAGTTCATTGTTCCTTGAAAGGAGAATTGTGGGTCGATAGGATAGTGAAGAAGGAGTTTGTTATGCTTTTGTTTACTGATCAGTGCATTGAGTAGAGGAGTTGGGAGGTCATGTTGTGGCTGTATAGGACATTGGATAAGCCAATTTTGGCATATTGTGTGCAATTCTTGTCTCCTCCCTATCGGAATGATGTTGTGTAAATTGAAAAGGTTCAGAAAAGATTTGCAAAGACGCTGACAGGATTGGAGGATTTGAGCTAAAGAGAGAGGTTAAATGGGCTGGGGGTGTTTTCCCTGGAATGTCTGAGACCAAGGGGTAACCCATATGGAGGATTATAAAGCTATGAGAGGCATGGTTAGGTTTAACAGACAAGGTCTTTTCCCTGGGGTGGGGTAGTCCAGAACTGGAGGGCCTAGGTTCAGGATGAGAGGGGAAAGATATAAAAGGAACCTAAGGGACAACATTTTGATGTGGAGGGTGTTGCATGTATGGAATGACCTGCCTGGTGAAGTGGTGGAGACTGGTACAATTACTGCATTTAAAAGGCATCTGGATGGGTATACGAACAGGAAGGGTTGAGAGGAATTTGGGCCAAGTGCTGGCAAATGTGATGAGATTATGTTAGGATATGTGGGTGGTGTGGATGAGTTGGTCCGAAGGCCCTGTTTCTGTGCTGTCCATCTCTCTGACTGTAAATGTTTTCCACTGTCCATTTCCTGCCATACACTTCATTGTTTCCCCTGTTTACCTTGGTTAACTCTCCTCTCTAACACATGTCAATGGCTTTGGTTGTGATTGTTGGGTGTGCTTTATGGTCACTTTAAAAATCCATCATCTCGCTGAATTCCACTACACTACAATTTCCCAGACGATATCTCAGAGTGACATTACTGCTTCACTCAGCGTCATCACCCAACGGTCCATCTGAGATAGCCACATTACTGGCCGTTTGCACAATGTGTTCTTCAAAGACACACTGACACAAACATTCAAAGAGGAGTTCGGAGAACATCACTTTTGCCGATGTGACTGTCCCAGATTATATAAAGACTGAAGTCTCCCAGAATTATCACAGTGCCTTTGTATTACACAGGAATTCATTGGAATGTGTAATGGGTCTGAGCAATGAAATGCTGTTAGGCAGCCTCTAAACTGTTCTCCTGCTTGTGTTGTTGACATGTGTTACCCAGAATCTGCATTCAGACTGATTCAGCTTCATCATCTGAGGCCAAATGCTTTCTCTGTAATGCCTTTGTTACCCATTACTGTCAGGGTTACCCATCCTGCACTCCCTGAGATCCCTCAAGGAGGTGGACAATAAAATATTCATGTTCCACCTTTTGTTCACCCCGTCACCACTAAATCTCATTTATCTCTGTGACAAAGTCCATCCACCTTATTGCAGAGACTTTGTCCATTCCAAAAAAGAACATTACGATGGGCTCTTTCCACAATTTCACGTCACAGTCCAATTCACTGATGAACAGTTTCAGTTAAACTCTGTCTCTTCCTGTTCCTTTCTGCTTGTCTTCAGCTACATCACCATTTTCTCTTTGGATTTGGAAAGCTCCTTTCACCTGAACCCTGGCCCTGCATCCTCTCTGTCAGTTTAAAGTCCTGCCCATGAGCCTACCGACATGGTTGACCAGGACACTGCTCCCAGCAGTGTTGTGTTTAATTCACTCACGGGATGTTGCTGTCTCTGGCTGGTCAGCATCGCATACCCACCCCGAGCTGCCCTTGAGCTGAGTGCCTTGCTGGATCATTACAGACAGCAGTTTAGAGTCAACCCCATCGCTGTGGGTCTGAATCATGTGTAGGCCAGACCCGCTGTCTATAATATATTTCCTTCCTAAAAGGATATTAAGCAGTTAGATGGGTTATACTGGACACCGGCATTAACATCTGGATGAACAGTCGGGTGAGAATAGCACTGGGCCGTCACCTGTCCAACTTGGAGCTCACCTGTCACTGAGTACTGATCCCCGTGCACCATGAATCACAACCCTTTCATCATGACCATTGTGTGATCCTGATACCTTCCTGCACGCTGGTGATATCACTCAGTATCTCTCCATGTGGTATCCCTCACTGTCTGGGTCTAATTGCTGCTTCTGTCAGCGTCTCTCACCCTTGCAGCTACTCCAGATCCTGAGCCAATGGAATACCCCATTCCAGAGAGACACAGCAACACAGGCCAGGGATGGAGACAGGGATTTTCCAGATCCTCCATGTGTAACCCTCACTGCATCAGTCTAATTTCCCATTCCGTCTATTTCTCTGTCACCTGCAGGTAATCAGGATGTTCCTGTCTCAGCCGAATTCCTAACTCCTGTCTCGTCCTTTACCGCATCAAAGACGGTTGGTCAGCCAGACAGAGATGGAGAGGGAGGTCTGGAGCCTTCAGTAAATCCTGCAGTCAGTAAGATCACTCACAGTAAACAGCACAGGGAGGGGTTAGTGACCTGCTGTATTCAGACCCGGAAGACAGGACATGGACACAGAGCTGGGTAAGGAACAGCTACATTCTGGGCTTCATTCCCACAATCTTGTAAGGGTCCTGTTCTCACCTCTGCTGGACTGGTCCTCCCTGAGACATCTCTCTCTCTCTCTTAGACTCTGTCTCTTTTTCTCGATCCCCTCTCTCACTCCCTCACTATCTATCTCTCAACCCTCTCACTCTCATTCTCTCTCTCAGCCCCTTTCTCACCTTCGCTTTCTATCTCTCTTCCCCTCACACACTCTCTCTCTCACCCACTCACTCACTCACCACCTCATCCCCCTCTCTCACCTGACTCTCTCTCTCCCACCCTCGCGTGCCTCTCACTCACGTCCCTCTCTCTCTAGCTCACCTTGTTTCTTTCCCTATCTCGCTCTCCCCCTCGTTCTATCTTTCTCTCTCTCTTTCTCTCTCTTGTCCCCTTATCGCGCACTCTCTCTCGATCTCTCAGACTCTCTCTCATTTCCGTCCCCTCACTCACTCACTCACACTTGTCTATCTCTCGCTCACCCATTCTCTCGCCCGTCTCTCTTGCTCGCACCTCGCTCTCCCTATCTCTCACCCTTCACTCTCTCTCCACTCTCTCTCATTTTCTCCCCATCTCTACCCCCTCTCTGCCCCCTTTCTCCCCCCCACTCTCTCTCCCCACTCACTCTCCCCCACGCTCTCACCCCTCTCTCTCCCCCTCCCCTCACTCTCCCCCTATCAACCCACTCTCTCGACCCCCCCTCTCAGCCCTCTTCTCTCGACCCCCTCTCTCGACACACCTCTCACAACCGCTCCCTTCGAAAGCTCTCACTTGACCCCCTCTCTCGACCCCTGCACTCGACCCCTTTCTGTCCCGTTCTCTCTCGCTCTAATCCATCTCTCTCTAACCCCTTTCTCTCTCCTATCTTTCCCCTTCTCTTTCCCCTATCTCTCCCGGTACCTCTCCCCTATCTCTCCCCAATCTCACCCCCAATCTCTCCCCCTTATCTCGCCCCTTATCTTTCCCTCTCTCTCTGCCCCTCTCTCTTCCCTCGCTCTTTCTTCCCCCTCTCTTTCTTTCCCCCACCTCTCTCTCCCCCACCTCTCTCTCACTTACCTCTCTATCTCCCTCACCTCTCTCTCTCACCACCTCTCTCTCCCCTCTCTCTCCCCTCTCTCTCCCATTCCCTCTTTCCCCCTCACTCTCTCTCCCTTACTGTTTCCCACTCCCCCGTCCCCCTCTCTCGCCCCCCTCTCTCACCCCCTTCTCTCTCCACCCTCTCTCTTTATCCTTCTCAATACTCCCCTCTCTCTACCCCTGTCTCTCTCCCCCCGGTCTCTCTCTCCTCTCTCTCTCCACTCTCTCTCCCCTCTCCATCTTCCCTCTCACCTCTCTCCGTCTCTTCTATCTCCATCTCCCCCCATCTCTTCCCCACTCTCTCCCCCGCTCTCTGTCTTCCCCCTCTGTCTTCCCCCCCCTTTCTGCCACCCCTCTCTCTCCACGCTCTGTCTCCCGCTCGCCCCTCGCTCTCGCCCTCTCTCTCTCCCTCTCTCTTTTTCCATCTCTTGCCTCCTCTCTTGCCTCACTCTCACCTTTCTCTTTCTCCCCCTCTCTCTCCCCCCTCTCTCCCCCACTCTCTCCCCACTCCTTGTCTCTCCCCCTCCCTCTCTCCCCCTCCCTCTCTACCCTTCCTGTCTGCCCCTCTCTCGCCCCCTCTTTTGACCCACTCACTCTGTCACCTCACTCCCCCTCCCCCTCCCCCTCTCACTCCCTCCCTCTCTCTCTCCCTCACTCTTTACCCCCTCTCTCCCCCTCTCCCCACACTCTCTACAACCTCTCTCCCCCCACTCAATCCCCCCACTCACTCCCCCACTCTATCTCCCCCCTCTCTCTCCCCCTCTCTCACCTCTCTTTCTCCCCCTCTCCCTCCCCTCTCTCTGTCATACCCTCTCTATCTCCCCTCACACTCGTCACCCTATCTCACCCCTCGCTTTCTCGCTCGCTCTCCCCCTCTCCCTTCCCCTCTTTTTCTCCCTCTCTCTCTGCCCGTTTCACTCACCTCTCTCTCTCCCTCTACCTTGACTCCTCTCTCTCTCCCCGCTCTCTCTCCCCTCTCTGTCTCCCCATCTCTCTCTCCCCCTCTCCCCCTCTCTCTCCATCCCTCTCTCCCCCTCCTCTCTCCCCTCTCTCCCTCTCTCTCCCCCTCCTCTCTCCGCCCTCTCCCTTGACCCCTCTCCGTTGGCACTACTCCCCTCTTTCGCCCTCCTTCTCTCTGCCCTTCCCTCTCTTCCCCTCTTTCTCTTTCCTCCTCTCTCTTCCACTCTCTCTTTTTCCCTGACCTCTCTCACCCACACCTCTCTCTCACTCACCTGTCTCTCTCCCCCACCTCTCTCTCTCGCCTACATCTCTCTCTCCCCCACCATTGTCTCTCCCCCGCTTCTCTCTCTCGCCCACCTCTCTCTCTCCGAGCTCTCGCCCCCCTCCCTCGTCCCCTCTCTCTCCCCCTCTCTCTCTCCCCCCTCTCTCTCACCTTTCTCGCACCTCACTTCCCCTCCTCCTCTCTCTCTCCCCCTTTCTCTCTCCCTCTGTCTCTCTCTCTCTACCCACTCACTCTCCCTTACTCGCTCTCCCCCACTCTCTCCTCCCTCCCTCTCTCCCCCCTCTATCCCCTCTCTCTCCCACTCCCTCTGTCCCCCTCTCTCGCCCTCTCTCTCACCCCACTTCTCTCCCCCTCTCTTTTTATCCTTTTCACTACTCCACTTCTCTACCCCTGTCTCTCAACCCTTTCTCTCTCTCTGTCTCTCTCCCCTCGATATGTCCCCTCTCCATATTCTCTCTCCCGTTCTTTGTCCCTCCTCTCTCCATCTCCCCCTCTCTCTCCCCACTCTCTCCCACGCTCTCTGACTTTCCCCTCTCTCCAACCTCTCTCATCCCTCTCTCGCCACGTCTTCCCCCTCTCTCCCCTCTCTGCCCTTCCCTCTCCCCCCTCACTCTGTCACCTCACTCTCCCTCCCCCTCTCATCACCTCTCACTCGCTCTCCCCGCGCTTCACCCTCTCTCTCTACCCCCTCTCTCTATATACCCCCTCACTCTCTCTCCCCCTCTCTTCACTAACTCTCTCCCCACTCTGCCAACCAACCTTCTCCCATCTCTCTCCCTCTCTCATTCCCTCCTTCTCTCACCCTCTCACTCTGCCCAACTCTATCCCCCACTCTCTCCCTCACTCTCTACCCCTTCTCCCACACTCTCTCCCCACACTCTCTCCCTCCACTCACTCCCCCATTCTCTCCTCCAGTCTCTCCCCCACTCTCTCCCCCATCTCTCCCTCTCTCTCTCCCCCCTCTCTCTCGCCCCTTCTCTCTCCCCCACTCTGTCGCGCCACCCTCTCTCACCCACCAATCTAGCCCCCACGCTCTCACCCCCACTCTCTCGTCCGGTCTCATTCTCCCCCTCTCTCTCTCGCTCCCCCTCCCCCCTCTCCCCCCCACCACACACTCTCTCTCTCTCCCTCTATCTCTTCCCCCTCTCTCCCCGCTCTCTCTCCCGCTCTATCTTCCCCCTTTCTCTCCACACTCTCTCTCTTTCTGCCCCCTCTCCCCACTCTCTCCCCACTCTCTCTCCCCCCTCTTTATCCCCCTCTCTCCCCCTCTCTCGCCCACTTTCTCATCCCCATCTCGCCCCCCTCACTCGCCACCCTCTCTACCCTTCTCTCTCTCCCCGCTCTTCCTACCCCTCTCTCTCGCATTCTCTCTCTCCCCCTCGCCCATCTCTCTCCCCCTCTCCCCCCCTCTTGCCCCCTCTCGCCCGCCTCTCTCGCCTCCTTTTGCACTCCCACTCTCCCCTCTCTGTCCCTCTCCCTCTCACTCTCCCTATCTCTCTCCCCATCTCTCTCCCCTCTCTCTCCCCGCACTCTCTAACCCTTTCTGCCCCCTCTCTAACCCGCTCCCTCGCTCCCTTCATCTCCCTCCCCCTCTCTCTCCATCCGTCTCTCCCCCTCCCCATCGCTCTCCCCCCCTCTCTCCACTCCTCTCTCCTCCGACTCTCCCCTCTCTGACCCCCACTCTCGCCCCTCTAACCACTCACTCCTCTCCCCATCTCTCCCCCTCCCTCTCCCCTCTCTCTACCCCACTCTCTCATCCCCTGTCTCTATCAGATCTCTCTCTCTACCCCGCTCACACTCTCTCTCTACCCCTCAAACTCTCTCTCCCCCCGCTCTTCACTAACTCTGTCGCCTAAATCTCTCGCCTCTCTCTCTCTCCGTCTCTCACTCCCTACCTCTCTCACCCTCTCACTCTCCCCTCTCTCTCCCCTCTCTCTCTCACACTCTCACCCTCTTTCTTTCCCCCTCTCTCCACCTCCCTAGCCCCCTTCCTCTCCTTCCAACTCTCTCCCCGTCTCTCCCCCCTCTCCACGTCGCTCTCCCCGTCTCTCTTCCCTTCTCTCTCCCCCTCCCTCTCCCCTCTCTCTCCGCCTCTCACTCCCCCACTCTCTTTCCTCACTCTCTCCCCCGCTCTCACCCCCTCTCTGTCGGCCTCTCTCCCCCTCCCTCGCACCTTCCTCTCCCTCCCCCAATCTCTTCCCATCTCTCTCCCCTCTCTCCCCCCACTCTCATCCCCTTTCTGTCCCCCCTCTTTCACCCTCCCTCGCACCTTCCTCTCCCTTCCCTCCCTCTCTCCCTGTCTCTCCCTCGCCCTCTCCCCTCTCTCTTTCCCCCTCTCTCTCCCCATCTCTCTCCCCCCACTCTCCCCTCCTCTCTCTCCCCCACTGTCTGCCCCCTCTTTCTCACCCCCGGCTCTCTCACCCCCGTTCTTTCATCACCCTCCCTCCCATCTCTCTCTCTCTCTCTCCCTCTCTTCCTTTTTTCTCCCCTCTCTCTCTGCCCCCTCTGTCTCCCACCTCTCTCCCCTCTCTCACCCCCCCTCTCTCACCCTCCACTCTCGCTCCCTCTCTCGCCCCCTCTCTCTCCCCCTCTCTCCCTCTGTCTCTTCTGCCTCTCCCCGTCACTCTACCCATCTCTCCCCCTCTCCCCCTCTCTCCCCCTCTCTCTCCCCCTCTCTTGCCCCCCACTCTCTCCCCACTCTCTGCCCCCTCTCTCTAACACCCCGCTCTCTTACCACCACTCCCTCAGTCCCTCTCTCTCACCTCCCTCTCTCCCCTCTCTCACCCTCTCTTTCTCTCTCTCGCCCTGTCTCTCCCACACTATCTCTCCCCCTCTCTCTCCCTCTCACTCTCCCGCACTCTCTTCCTCCTTTCTCTCCACGCACTCTCTCTCTGACCCCTATCTCTCCTGTCTCTCTCCCCTCTCTCTCCCTGCTCTCTCTTGCCCACTTTTTCTCCACACTCTCTCTCACTGTCCCCTCTCTCTCCCCCTCTCACCCTCTGTCTCTCCCCCTCTCTCGCCACCCTCTCTCGCCACCCTCTCTCGCCCCCTCTCTTTCCCCTTTCACTACCCTTCTCTCTTGCATCCTCTCACTCCCCCTCTCTCTCCCCTCTCTCTCCCCTCTCTCTCACCCCCTTTCATTCTCCCTCGCCCGCCTCTCTCACTCCCTCTCGTGCCCCCCTCTCCCCTTTCTCTCCCTCTCACCATCTCTTTCCCCATCACTCTCCCCATCTCTCTCCCCCCTCTCTCCCCACACTCTCTTGCCACTCTCTCACCCCCTTTCTGTCCCCCCTCCACCTCCCTCGCCCCCTTCGTCTCCCTCCCCCTGTCTCTCTCCCCCTGTCTCTCCCCCTCTTTCTCCCCCTCTCCCCCTCTCTGCCTCCCTCTCTCTCATTCCCCGCTCTCTCACCTCCGCTCGCTCACTCCCACTCTCTCGCCCTCTCTCCCCCCCACTCTCTCATTCCCCGCTCTGTCTCCCCCGCTCTCTCACCTGTCTCACTCTTACCCTCTCTCTCCCCCTTTATCTCTGCCCTCTCTCTCCCTCTCACTCTCTCGCTCATTCTTCCCCCTTTCTCTCCACACTCTCTCTCTCAGCCCCCTCTCTCTCCACCTCTCTCTCCCCCCTCTCCCCCTCTCGTCCCCCTCTCTCATTCCCCTGTCTCGGCCCCCATCCCCTGTCTTGCTCTACTCTCTCACCACCCACTCTCGCCTTCTCTCTTGTCCCTTCTCTCGACTCCTCTCGCTCTCCCCCGTCTCTCCACAATTTCTCCCCGTCTCTCCCCCTCTCTCTATCCCCTCCCTCTCCCCCTCTCTCTACTCCTCTTCTCGCACCCTCACTGTCTCCCTCTCTCTCCCGCTCTTTCTCCCCTCTCTCTCACCCCATCTCGCCCCCTTGCCCGCTTTTCACGCCCCCTCTCGTGCGCCCGTTCTCCCCTCTCTCTCCCTCTAACTCACCCCATCTCTTTCCCCATCTCTCTCCCCATCTCTCTCCCCTCTCTCCGCGCGCTCTGTCCCCCCTCTCTCACCCCCTTTCTATCCCCCTCTCTCCACCTCCCTCACCCCTTCCTCTCCCTCCCCCTCTCTCTCCCCATCTCTCCCCGTAACTCTCCCCGTCTCTCCCCCTCTCCCCCTCTCTCTCCCCTTCTCTCTCCCCGTCTCTCCCCCCTCTCCCCCTCTCTCTCCCCTTCTCTCTCCCCGTCTCTCTCTCCCACCCACTCTCTCCCCTTTCTCTCTCCCCTCACACACCCCCACACTCTCCCCATCTCTTTTTTTTAAGATTAGATTACTTACAGTGTGGAAACAGGCCCTTCGGCCCAACAAGTCCACACCGCCCCGCCGAAGCGCAACCCACCCAAACCCCTACATCTACCCCTTACCTAACACTACGGGCAATTTAGCATGGCCAATTCACCTGACCTGCACATCATTGGACTTTGGGAGGGAACCGGAGCACCCAGAGGAAACCCACGCAGACACGGGGAGAATGTGCAAACTCCACACAGTCAGTCGCCTGAAGTGGGAATTGAACCCGGGTCTCTGGCGCTGTGAGGCAACAGTGCTAACCACTGTGCCCCCGTGGCGCCACTTACCCCCACTTTCTCCCCCCGCTCACTGGCCCCTCTCTCCCGCCCTCTTTCCCCTCTCTCCCCCTCCCTCTCTCCCCTCTCTCTCTCCCTCTCTCCCCCTCACTCACCCCAACACTCTCCCCATCTCTCTCACCCACTTTCTCCCCCCCTCTCCCCGTCTCTCCCCGTCACTCTCTCCGTCTCTCCCCCCTCTCCCCCTCTCTCTCCCCTTCTCTCTACCCGTCTCTCTCTCCCACCCACTCTCTCCCTCCCTCTCTCACCCTCCTCACACACCTCCACACTCTCCCCATCTCTCTTCCCCCACTTTCTCCCCCCCGCTCTCTGCCCCCTCTCTCCCGCCTCTCCCCGCTCTGTCCCCCATCCCTCTCTCTCCCTCTCTCCCCCCTCACTCACCCCCACACTCTCCCCATCTCTCTTCCCCCACTTTCGCCCCCGGCTCTCTGCCCCCTCTCTCCCGCCCTCTCTCACTCCCTCCTCCTCCCCCCTCTCTCCCACTCCCTGTCTCTCTTCCCTCTCTCTGTCTCTCTCTACCGCCTTTCTCTCTTCCCCTCTCGCTCCCCCTCCCCTCCTCTTTCCCCTTCTCTCTACGGTCTCTCTCAGCCCCTCTCTCTCGCACCCCCTCTCTCTACCCCTCACTCTCTCTCTCCCCTCTCTTTTCACTAACTCTCTCCCCCCACTCTGTCACCTAAATCTCTCCCCTCTCTTTCACTCCCTCCCTCCCTAACCCTCTCCCTCCACCACTCTCTCCCCCACTCTCTCCCCCACTCTCTCCCCGCACTGTCTCTCCCCACTCTCTCTCCCCACTCTCTCCACTCTCTCTCTTCCCCTATCTCTACCCCCCTCTGTATCCCCATCACTCCACCCTCTCTCTCCCCCGACTCTCTTGTCCACCTCTCTCTCTGTCCCACACTCTCTCTGCCCCCCCTCTCTGTCCCCCTCTCTCTCTGTCCTCTCTCCCTCTCTGTCCCCCCTCTCTCTCTGTCCCCCTCCTCTGCCCCCCCCTCTCTGTCCTCTCTCTCTGTCCCCCTCTTCCGCCCTCTCTCTGTGACCCCCACTCTCTCTGTCTCTCCCGCTGTCTGTCTCGCTGTCTTGGTCCCCTCTCCCTCTGCCCCTCCTTCTTTCTGTCCCCCCGCTCTCAGTCAGCCCCATCTGTCCACCTATCTCTTTCCACTCTCTCTCTATCCCCCTCTCTCTGTACCCGCCTCTGTCCCCGTCTCACTCTTCCCCCCTCTGTCCCCTATCACTGTGTCCCCCTCTCTCTGTTTGCCCTCTCTCTCTGTTCGCCCTCTCGCTCTGTCCCCCTCTCCGTCCCTCCCCTCTCTGTCCCACCTCTCTCTCTGTCCCACTCTCTCTGTCCCCCTCTCTCTGTCCCCTCTCTCTCTGTCCCACCTCACTCTGTGCCCCTCTCCGTCTCACCTCTCTCTCTGTCCCACCTCTCTCTGTGCCCCTCTCCGTCTCTCCCCTCTCTATCCCCCCTCTCTCTGTCCCCCCTCTCTCTATCCCCCCCTCTGTCCCCCTTCTCTGTCCCCCTCTCTCCTCTCCCCCCTCCATCCCCTCTATCTCTGTCCCCCTCTCTCTCAGTCCCCCCTCTCTCTGTTCGCCCTCTCTCTGTGCCCATCTCCATCCCTCCCTTCTCTGTCCCCCCTCTCTGTCCCCCCTCTCTCTGTCACCCTCCTCTCTGTCCCCATTCTCTCTGTCCAACCCTCTCACTCTGTATCCTCCTCTCCCTCTGTCCCCATCTCTCTGTTCCCCCCTCTCTCTGTCACCCTCCTCTCTGTCCCCATTCTCTCTGTCCAACCATCTCACTCTGTATCCTCCTCTCCCTCTGTCCCCATCTCTCTGTCCACCCCTCCCTCTCTGTCCCCCTCTCTCTGTCACTCTCTCTCTGTCCCTCTCTCTGTTCACCCACTCACTGTCCCCCTCTGTCTGTCCACCCTCTCTCTCTTCCGCCTCTCTAAAGCCCCCTCTCTCTCCCCATCTCTCCCCGACCTCGCTCTCCCCACTCTCTTGTCCCCCTTTTTCTCTGTCCCCTCCCTCTCTGTCCCCCCTCTCTCTGTCCCAACCTCTCTCTGTCCGTCCCCTCTGTCCCCCTCTCTCTTTCCTCCTCTTTCTTTCCCCGTGCTCTCTGCCCCCCTCTTTTTGTTCCCCTCTCTCTTCGCCCCCATCTCTCTGTCCCCCCTCTCTCTATAGCCCCCTTCTCTCTGTCCCCACTATCTCTGTGTCCCCCCTCTCTGTGCCCCCTCTCTGTACCCACCGCTCTGTCACCCTCCTCTCTGTCCCCACTCTCTCTGTCACCCTCTCACTCTGTCCCTCCCTCTCCCTCTGTCCCCATCTCTCTGTCCACCCCTCTCTCTCTGTTCCCCTCTCTCTGTTCCCCTCTCTCTGTCCCCCCACTCTCTGCACCCCTCTCTCTGTCCCCCTCTCTTCCCCCTTCTCTACCCCTCTCTCTCCCCTGTCACTCCACCCTCTTTCTCCCCCAACTCTCTTGTCCCCCTTTCTCTCTCTCCCCCTCTCTCTCTGATCCCCCATCTCTCTCTGACCGCCCCCTCTCTGTCCCCCTTCCCTCTGTCCCCCTTCTATCTTCCCCTC
This sequence comes from Chiloscyllium punctatum, assembly GCF_047496795.1. Lineage (NCBI taxonomy): Eukaryota > Metazoa > Chordata > Chondrichthyes > Orectolobiformes > Hemiscylliidae > Chiloscyllium > Chiloscyllium punctatum. The sequence goes on along the minus strand of NC_092761.1, from coordinate 35,454,647 downwards.
TCTCTCTGTCCCCACTCTCTCTGTCCCCCACTCTCTGTCCCCACTCTCTCTGTCACCCCTCTCTCTTCCCCCTCTGACCCCCCTCTGACCCCCTCTTCCTCCGTTCCCTCTTCTCTCTGTCCTCCTTTCTCTTCCCCCCCGCCCCCCCCGCTCTCTGTCCCCCTCTCTCTGTCCCCCTCTCTTTGTTTCCCTCTCTCTGTCCCCACTCTCTCTGTCCTCTTCTCTCTTTGTCCCCCCTTTCTCTCTGTCCCCTTCCCTAATTGTCCCCCCCTCTGTACCCCCCCTGTTCCCCTCTCTTTGTACACCTCTCTCTGCCCCCTCTGCCGCCCTCTATCTATGACCCCCCACTCTCTCTGTCCCCCCACCTCTCTCTGTCTCTCCCGCTCTCTGTCCCCCTCTCTCGGTTCCCTCTCTTTCTGCCCCTCCTTCTCTCTGTCCCCCCTCTCTCAGTCTGCCCCCTCTGTACCCTTCTCTCTTTCCCCCTCTCTCTGTCCCTCCCTCTCTGTCCCCCTGTCCGTCCCTCTACTGCATCCCCGTCTCTCTCTCTCCCATCTCTTACTGTCCCCACTCTTTCTGCCCCCTCACCCTGTCGCCCCTTCACTCTGTACACCCCCTCTTTTCCCCCCTCTCTGTCCCCCCTCTCTCTGTCCCCCTCTCTCTATCCCCCCGTCTGTCTCCCCCTCTCTCTGTCTCCCCCTCTCTCTGTGCCCCTCTCTCTTCCCCCCCCCTCTCTCTGTTCCCCTCTCTCAGTCCCCCTCTCTGTCCCCCGCTTCTCAGTCCCAGCCCTCTCTCTGTCCCCCTCTCTCTGTCCCTCTCTCGGACCCTCTCACTCTGTCCCCCTGACTCTGACCACCCTCTCTCTTCCCCCCTTCCTCTGTCCCCCTCTCTCTGTCCCCCTCTCTCTCTGTCCCCCCTCTCTGCCCCCCCTCTCTGTACCCCCTCTCTGTCACCCCCTCTCCCTGTCCCCCTCTCTTTACCCCTCTCTCTGCCCCCCCTCTATCTGTCCCCCCCTCTCTGTCCCACATCTCTCTGTCCCCTTCACTCTCTGTCACCCTTCTCTCTGTCCCCATTCTCTCTGTTCCCCCCTCTCTCTGCCCCCATCTCTGTCCCCATCACTGTCCCTCCCCTCTCTGTCACCCTGTCTCTGTCCCCCCTCTCTCTGACCCCTCTCTCTGTCACTCCCCTTCCCGCCTTCTCGGTCCCAGCCATCTCTATGTACCCCCTCTCTCTGGCCTCTCACTCTCTCTGTACCCCCGACTCTCCATCCCTCTCTCTCTGTCCCCCTCTCTGTCCCCATGCTCTCTCTGTCCCACCTCTCTCTGTGTCTCCATCTCACTCCGTCCTCTCTCTGTTACCTTCCTCTCTGTCCCCCCGTCCCGCCCTCTGTCCCCCACTCTCTCCACCCCCCACTCTCTGTCCCCCTCTCTTTGTCCCCCACTCTCTACATCCCCCACTCTCTGTCCCCCTGCTCTCTGTCCCCCTCTCTCTCACGTTCTCTCTGTCCCCCTCTCTCTCTGTCCCCCACTCTCTGTCCCCCTCTCGCTGTCCCCCTCTCTCTCTATCCCCCAATCGGTCCCCACACGCTCTTTGTACCCCCTGTCTCTGTGTACCCCTCTCACTCCCTACTCTCTCTCAGATCCCTCTCTGTTTTCCCTTCCCCCCCTCTGTCCCCCACTCTCTCCATCCGCCACTCTCTGTCCCCCCCTCTCCACCGCCTTCTCTCTGACCACCTCTCTCTCTCCCTCTCTCTCTGTCCCCTCTCACTGTCTCCCCTCTCTTTGTCCCCCTCTCTCTTCCCCCTATCTCTCTGTCCCTCTCTCTCTGTCCCCCACTCACTGACCCCTCTCTATACACCCCACTCTCTCCCCATCTCTCCCCTACCTCGCCCACCCACTCTCTTGTCCCCCTCTCTCTCTGTCCGCCTCTCTCTGTCAACCTCTCTCTCCCATTCTCTGTGTCCTCATCTCTCTGTCCCCCTCTCTGTCCCCACGTGCTCTCAGTCCCCCCGTCTCTGTGTCCCCCTCTCACTCCCTCATCTCTCTGTCACCTCCCTCTCTGTCTACGCGTTCCCCCCTCTGTCCCCCACTCTCTCCCTCCTCCCCCCTCTGTCCCCCACTCTCTCCATCCCCCACTCTCTGTCCCCACTCTCTCCATGCCCTCTCTCTGTCCCCCTCTCTCTCTCCACCAGTCTCTGTCCCCCTCTCTCTGTTCCCCCTCTCTTTGTCCCCCTCTCTCTTTCCCCCTCTCTCTCTGTCCCCCTCTCTCTGTCCCCCACTCACTGACCCCCCTCTGTACATATCCCCCCTCTCTCCCCATCTCTCCCCTACCTCGCTCCACCCACTCTCTTGTCCCCCTCTCTCTCTGTCCGCCTCTCTCTGTCCCAAACTCTCTGTCCCACCCTCTCTCTGTCCCCCTGACTCTGACCTCCCTCTCTCTGTCCCCCCTTCCTCTGTCCCCCTCTCTCGGTCTCCCTCTCTCTCTCTGCACCCGCCAATCTGTCACCCCCTCTCTGTCCCCGTCTCTCTGTCCCCTTCACTCTCTGTCCCCCTTCTCCCTGTCCCCATTCTCTCTGTTCCCCCCTCCCTCTGCCCCCATCTATGTCCCCCATCCCCGTCCCTCCCCCCATGTCACATTCTCTCTGTCCCCCCTCTCTCTGACCCCCCTCTCTGGCCCCTCCTTCCCGCTTTCTCGGTCTCAGCTTTCTCTATGTTCCCCCTCTCTCTGTCCCCTCACTCTCTCTGTCCCCCCCTCACTCTCTTTCCCTCTCTCTCTCTCCTCCTCTCTCTGTCCCCCTCTCTCTGTGTCCCCCTCTCACTCCGTCCTCTCTCTATTACCACCCTCTCTGTCCCCCTGTCCACCCTCTGTCCCCCCCCTCTCCATTCCCCACTCTCTGTCCCCCACTCTCTGTCCCCCTCTCTCTGTTCCCCACTCTCTGTCTCCCTCTCTCTATCCCCCTGCTCTCTGTCCCCCTCTCTCGTCCATTCTCTCTGTCCCCTCTCTCTCTGTCCCCTATCTCTGTCCACCTCTCTCTGTCCCCCTCTCTCTGTCACCCTCTCTCTCCCGTTCTCTCTGTCCTCATCTCTCTGTCCCTCTCTCTGTCCACCTCACTCTGTCCCCCTATCTCTGTCACCCTCTCTCTCCCGTTCTCTCTGTCCTCATCTCTCTGACCCCTATCTCTGTCCCCCTCTCTCTGCCCCCCTCTCTCTGCCAACCTCTCTCTCCCGTTCTCTCTGTCATCATCTCTCTGTCCCCCCTCTCATTGCCCCCCTCTCTCTTTCCCCCTCTCTCTCCCGTTCTCTCTGTCCTCATCTCTCTGTCCCCCTCTCTCTGTCGCCCCTTTCTCTCTATCCCTCTCTCTCTGTCCACCTCTCTCTCTGTCCCCCTCTCTGTCCCCACGTGCTCTCTGTCCCCCCATCTCTGTGTTCCCCTCTCACTCCGTCCTCTCTCTGTCACCTCCCTCTCTGTCTACCCGTCCCCCCCTCTGTCCCGCACTCTCTCTTTCGTCCCCCCCACCTGTCCCCCACTCTCTCCATCCCCCACTCTCTGTCCCCCTCTCTCTGTCCCCCACTCTCTACCCCCTCTCTCTATTCCCCCTCTTTTTGTCCCCCTCTCTCTGTCCCCCCTCTCTTTGACCCGTCTCTCTGTCCCCCTCTCTCTGTCCCCTCTCTGTCCCCCACTCTCTGTCCCCCACTCTCTGACCCCACTCTCTGTCCCCCTCTCTCTGTTACCCCTCTCTTTGTCCCCCACTCTCTGACCCCTCTCTATGCACCCCTCTCTCTCCCCATCTGTCCCCTACCTCGCTCCCCCCACTCTCTTGTCACCCTCTCTCTCTGTTCACTCCCTCTCTGTCCCCCCTCTCTCTGTCCCACCCTCTCTGTCCCCACTCTCTCTGTCCGTCCCCTCTGTCCCCGTCTCTCTTTTCGCCTCTTTCTTTCCCCCGCTCTCTCTACCCCCCTCTTTCTGTCCGCCTCTCTCTTCGTCCCCATCTCCCTGTCCCCCTCATTCAATATCCCCCCTCTCTCTGTCCCCACTCTCTCTCTGTCCCCCTCTCTCTGTCCCCTCTCTCTGTCCCCACTCTCTCTGTCACCCTCTCACTCTGTCCCTCCCTCTCCCTCTGCGCCCATCTCTCTGTCCACCCTCTCTCTCTCTCTGTACCCCTCTCTCTGTCCGCCTCTCTCTCTTCCCCCTCTCACTACCCCCTCTCTCTCCCCTATCACTCAACCCTCTCTCTCCCCCCACTCACTTGTCCCCACTCTCTTGTCCCCCTCTCACTCCCTCATCTCTCTGTCACCTCCCTCTCTGTCTACCCGTTCCCCCCTCTGTCCCCCACTCTCTCCCTCCTCCCCCCTCTGTTCCCCCACTCTCTCCATCCCCCACTCTCTGTCCCCACTCTCTCCATGCCCTCTCTCTGTCCCCCTCTCTCTCTCCACCAGTCTCTGTCCCCCTCTCTCTGTTCCCCCTCTCTTTGTCCCCCTCTCTCTTTCCCCCTCTCTCTCTGTCCCCCTCTCTCTGTCCCCCACTCACTGACCCCCCTCTGTACATATCCCCCCTCTCTCCCCATCTCTCCCCTACCTCGCTCCACCCACTCTCTTGTCCCCCTCTCTCTCTGTCCGCCTCTCTCTGTCCCAAACTCTCTGTCCCACCCTCTCTCTGTCCCCCTGACTCTGACCTCCCTCTCTCTGTCCCCCCTTCCTCTGTCCCCCTCTCTCGGTCTCCCTCTCTCTCTCTGCACCCGCCAATCTGTCACCCCCTCTCTGTCCCCGTCTCTCTGTCCCCTTCACTCTCTGTCCCCCTTCTCCCTGTCCCCATTCTCTCTGTTCCCCCCTCCCTCTGCCCCCATCTATGTCCCCCATCCCCGTCCCTCCCCCCATGTCACATTCTCTCTGTCCCCCCTCTCTCTGACCCCCCTCTCTGGCCCCTCCTTCCCGCTTTCTCGGTCTCAGCTTTCTCTATGTTCCCCCTCTCTCTGTCCCCTCACTCTCTCTGTCCCCCCTCTCTCTCTATCCCTCTCTCTCTTTCCTCCTCTCTCTGTGTCCCCTCTCACTCCGTTCTCTCTCTATTACCACCCTCTCTGTCCCCCTGTCCACCCTCTGTCCCCCCCCCTCCATTCCCCACTCTCTGTACCCCACTCTCTGTCCCCCTCTCTCTGTTCCCCACTCTCTGTCTCCCTCTCTCTATCCCCCTGCTCCTGTCCCCCTCTCTCGTCCATTCTCTCTGTCCCCTCTCTCTCTGTCCCCTATCTCTGTCCACCTCTCTCTGTCCCCCTCTCTCTGTCACCCTCTCTCTCCCATTCTCTCTGTCCTTATCTCTCTGTCCCTCTCTCTTTGTCCACCTCACTCTGTCCCCCTCTCTCTGTCAGTCTCTCTCTCCCGTTCTCTCTGTCCTCATCCCTCTGTCCCCCCTCTCTCTGTCGCCCCTTTCTCTCTATCCCTCTCTCTCTGTCCACCTCTCTCTCTGTCCCCCTCTCTGCCCCCACGTGCTCTCTGTCCCCCCGTCTCTGTGTTCCCCTCTCACTCCCTCCTCTCTCTGTCACCTCCCTCTCTGTCTACCCGTCCCCCCCCCTGTCCCCCACTCTCTCTTTCGTCCCCCCCACCTGTCCCCCACTCTCTCCATCCCCCACTCTCTGTCCCCCCCTCTCTGTCCCCCTCTCTCTCTCCCCCACTCTCTGTCCCCCTCTCTCTGTCCCCCACTCTCTACCCCCTCTCTCTGTTCCCCCTCTCTTTGTCCCCCTCTCTCTGTCCCCCCTCTCTTTGACCCGTCTCTCTGTCCCCCTCTCTCTGTCCCCTTTCTCTGTCCCCCACTCTCTGTCCCCCACACTCTGACCCCACTCTCTGTCCCCCTCTCTCTGTTCCCCCTCTCTTTGTCCCCCACTCTCTGACCCCTCTATATGCACCCCTCTCTCTCCCCATCTGTCCCCTACCTCGCTCCCCCCCACTCTCTTGTCCCCCTCTCTCTCTCTTCCCTCCCTCTCTGTCCCCCCTCTCTCTGTCCCACCCTCTCTGTCCCCACTCTCTCTGTCCGTCCCCTCTGTCCCCGTCTCTCTTTTCGCCTCTTTCTTTCCCCCGCTCTCTCTACCCCCCTCTTTCTGTCTGCCTCTCTCTTCGTCCCCATCTCCCTGTCCCCCTCATTCAATATCCCCCCTCTCTCTGTCCCCACTCTCTCTCTGTCCCCCTCTCTCTGTCCCCTCTCTCTGTCCCCACTCTCTCTCAGTCCCCCTCTCTCTGTCCCCACTCTCTCTGTCACCCTCTCACTCTGTCCCTCCCTCTCCCTCTGTGCCCATCTCTCTGTCCACCCTCTCTCTCTCTGTACGCCTCTCTCTGTCCCCCTCTCTCTCTTCCCCCTCTCACTACCCCCTCTCTCTCCCCTATCACTCAACCCTCTCTCTCCCCCCACTCTCTTGTCCCCACTCTGTTGTCCCCCTCTCTCTCTGTCCCCCTCTCTCTCTGGCCCCCCTCTCTCACTCTGACCGCCCCCTCTTCGTCCCCCTTCTCTCTGTCCCCCCTCTCTCTGTCCTCTTTTTTTGCCCCTCCCTCTCTCTGTCCCCCCTCTCTCTCTCTCCATCCCTCACTCTCTGTCCCTCACTCTCTGTTCCGCACTCTCTGCCCCTTCTCTCTGTTCCCCACTCTCTGTCTCCCTCTCTCTATCCCCCTGCTCTCTGTTCCCCCTCTCTCGCCCGTTCTCTCTGTCCCCCCTCTCTCTCTCCCCCTATCTCTGTCCCCGTCTCTCTGTCCACCTCTCTCTGTCAGCCTCTCTCTCCCGTTCTCTCTGTTATCATCTCTCTTTCCCCCTCTCTCTGTCCCCCTCTCTCTGTCACGCTCTCTCTCCCGTTCTCTCTGTTATCATCTCTCTTTCCCCCTCTCTCACTCCCTCCTCTCTCTGTCACCTCCCTCTCTGTCTACCCGTTACCCCCTCTGTCCCCCACTCTCTCCCTCGTCCCCCCACTCTGTCCCCCACTCTCACCATCCCGCACTCTCTGTCCCCACTCTCTCCATGCCCTCTCTCTGTCCCCCCACTCTCTCCCCCAGTCTCTGTCCCCCTCTCTCTGTTCCCCCTCTCTTTGTCCCCCTCCCTCTGTCCCCCCTCTCTGTCTGTCCCCCTCTCTCTGTCCCCCACTCACTAACCCCCCCTCTATACATATCCCCCCTCTCTCCCCATCTCTCCCCTACCTCGCTCCCCCCACTCTCTTGTCCCCGTCTCTCTCTGTCCGTCACTCTCTGTCCCACCCTCTCTCTGTCCCCACTCTCTCTGTCCCCCTGACTCTGACCTCCTTCTCTCTCTGTTCCCCCCTTCCTCTGTCCCCCTCTCGGTTCCCCTCTCTCTCTCTCTGCCCCCCAATCTGTCCCCCCCTCTCTGTCCCCGTCTCTCTGTCCCCTTCACTCTCTGTCCCCCTCCTCCCTGTCCCCATTCTCTCTGTTCCCCCTCCCTCTGCCCCAGCTCTGTCCCCCATCTCCGTCCCTCCCCTCTCTGTCACACTCTCTCTGTCCCCCCTCTCTCTGACCCCCCTCTCTGCCCCCCCCCCCCTTCCCGCTTTCTCGGTCCCAGCCCTCTCTATTTACCCCCGCTCTCTGTCACCTCACTCTCTCTGTCCCCCCTCTTTCTCTATCCCCCTCTCTCTGTCTCCCTCTCTCTCTCTTTCCCCCTCTCTGTCCCCCACTCTCTGTGTCACCCTCTCACTCCGTCCTCTCTCTATCACCACCCTCTCTGTCCCCCCGTCGCCCTCTGTCCCCCACTCCCTCCATTCCCGACTCTCTGTCCCACTCTCTCTGTCCCCCACTCTCTCCATCCCCCACTCTCTGTCCCCCACTCTCTGTCCCCCTCTCTCTGTTCCCCACTCTCTGTCTCCCGCTCTCTATCCCCCTGCTCGCTGTCCCACCTCTCTCGCCCGTTCTCTCTGTCCCCTCTGTCTCTGTCCCACTCTCTTTGTCCCCCTCTCTCTGTCCCCCTCTCTCTCTGTCCCCCTCTCTCTGTCCCCCTCTCTCTGTCACCTCTCTCTGTCACCCTCTCTCTCCCGTTCTCTCTGTCCTCATCTCTCTGTCCCCCTCTCTCTGTACACCTCTCTCGCTGTCCCCCTCTCTGTCACCCTCTCTGTCCCCAGGTGCTCTCTGTCCCCTCCTCTCTGTGTCCCCCTCTCACTCCCTCCTCTCTCTGTCACCTCCCTCTCTGTCTACCCGTTCCCCCCTCTGTCCCCCACTCTCTCCCTCGTCCCCCCTCTGTCCCCCACTCTCTCCATCCCCCACTCTCTGTCCCCCACTCTGTCCCCCTCTCTCTGTCCCCCATTCTCTGTCTCCCTCTCTCTATCACCCTGCTCTCTGTCCCCCCTCTCTCGCCCGTTCTCTCTGTCCCCTCTCTCTCTGTCCGCCTCTCTCTGTCCCCCTTTCTCTGTTGCCCTCTCTCTGCCCCCTCTCTCTCCTGTTCTCTTTGTCCCCCCCATTCTCTCTGTCCCCTCTCTTTGTCCCCCTCTCTCTGTCCCCCTCTCTCTGTCCTCATCTCTCTTTCCACCTCTCTCTGTGTCCCCCACTCACTCCCTCCTCTCTATGTCACCTCCCTCTTTGTCCCCCCGTACCCTCCGTCCCCCACTCTCTCCATCCCCCACTCTCTGACCCCCCTCTGTCCCCCAGTCGCTCCATCCCCCACTCACTGTCCCCCACTCTCTCCGTCCCCCAGTCTCTGTTCCCCTCTCTCTGTCCCCCACCCTCAGTCCCCCTCTCTCTGTCCCCCTCTCTTTGTCCCCCTCTCTATGTCCCCCCTCTCTCTGTCATCCTCTCTCTGTACTCATCTCTCTTTCCCCCTCTCTCTGTGTCCCCCACTCACTCACTCCTCTCTTTGTCACCTCCCTTTCTGTCCCCCCGTAACCCCCGTCCCCCACTCTCTCCATCCCCTACTCTCTGACCCCCCTCTGTCCCCCAGTCGCTCCATCCCCCACTCACTGTCCTCCACTCTCTCCGTCCCCCAGTCTCTGTCCCCCTTTCTCTGTCCCCCATTCTCAGTCGCCCCTCTCTGTTCCCCCTCTCTTTGTCCCACTCTCTCTGTTCCCCCTCTCTCTCGCCCCCCCTCTCTCTGCCCCCTTTCTCTCTGTTCCCCCTCTCTCTCTGTCCCCTCTCTCTGTCCCCCACTCTCTGACCCCTCTCTCATTATATCCTCCCCTATTTCTCTCTCTCTTCCTCACCTTAGCTCTCCCTTGCCTCTCTCTCGCTCTCTCTGTCTCTCCCTGCTCCTTCACTCTCTCTCCACTTCTCTCACTCTCGATCCCCCTACCTCAGTCTCTCTTTCTCCCCACCTCCCTCTGTTTCTCTCTGACTAAATCTCTTTCCCTCCTGACCCCCTCTCTGATGCAATCTGTCTCCCTGACGCGTCCCTCTCCCTCTGATCGAGAGATTGGGGAGGAGGGTAGTCCCCATGAAACAACTGAAATCCTGTCCCACTCACGACAGGAAATGCGGAGTCCAGGTTGGAGTGTGTGTGGGGGGGGGGGGGAACAGAGGGAGTTATACCCAGCTCCTGAGCTCAGGGCGCGGTGCCCTCCCCTTCCCTGAGGACCAGGACTTGGGGCTGAGTTGTCTCTCTCCTGCTCAGCTTCTCCAACACAAAACACACAACAACATCGGTCACTCTGCTGCTCGGCACGCTTTAATCAACATTTTTATTGGTTACAAATGGAAGTGATGGATACAGTCAGTGGGATGGTGCCTTTTCTCACTGGCCCCTGAGTTGTGAGAAACATTGAAATGTTTCCCTGTTACCCCCCTGGGGGATAAGGATGGACAAAACAGCGCTACCCTCAGTCTGTTACCATAGCGACAGGCTGCTGCATCACTGGAACACTGAACTGAAATGAGAAAATCCCGGATGGATTGATTAATGAGGGAATTTGATGGATGGATGGATTTGGGTGAAGGGATATTTCAGCACATTCTTCAGCTGCTGCCTGAACTTAGTCTGGGTCACGGCATAAATCGCGGTGTTTGTGCAGCAACTGAGGAGCTGCAGCATGAAGCCCAATTCCTGCACAAAGTCATGGAGATACACAGAGTGATACCCAATAGCAAACATCCGTCTCCATATAGAATACAGCATTAACGTTGACCATAACAGGATGAAATTGGCCGAGATCACAAACAGTAAAATGACGGATTTTTTTCGGTTTCTCATTTCAGTGTCAGACTGAGCGTCCCCATTGGTGTGAGCGCGGAGTCTCCTGCGGGCTCTGCTGGTCACTAAAATGTGTCTGACGGTGAGAACATTGAGCAGCAGAATCAGGAGAAATGGGACACACGGGGTTAGAATGTGGTGGAGGAACTCGATTGTGACCCAGACACTGGAGGATAGAACACCGTCTGTTACCTCACAAAACCAGGGGTGGTTCGCCAGCCAATACCGAGCCTCGAGCATAAAATACTGGGAAATGTTCTTTAAACAGCTCAGCACAGTCACTGCTCCCAGAACCACAGCCGCCGTTTTCTCACGGCAATATTTACTTTTCAGCTTCTGGCAACAAATGGCCACAAACCGATCAAAGGTGAAAGTGACGGTGAACCAGACAGAGCAGTCAGCGGCTGCATAAAGCAGGACGGCGTGGATATTACACACGGGGACGGAGTACTCCAGGAAATAAAACTGTTCCCAATAAACAATGGGAATGTGTCTCAGGATCAGGTCGAGGATAATGACCAGGAGATCCGCCGCTGCCATGGCCCCCAGGTAACGTCTGACACATGGAGACAATCCACAATCTTTATAAAGCAGGACGTAGATGGTCACTACGTTAACTGTGAGGAAGGAACACAAACCCATTATCCATCAGCCTGGAGGCAAAGGGACCCTTTTGATCGGGGACCCAGTGAGATTTTCAAATGTGTCCCTGTATTCAGGGATTTATTAAAATAATTGGAGCTGGAATAACAAATGGGAAGGTGGGAATTACTGACAAAAATGTGACAAAAACCACAAGAAACCCTCCCTTCCCCAACACACAGAGACACATCCATAAGGACAGATGGTTTCTAGAACATTCCCACACACTCGATCACTCGAGAGCAGACACAGGTCACTCCTTCCCAGTTCCTAATACGGAGGGTGGGAACGTTGCTGTCCTGAAGGATTCTCTCCCAGTTTCCTGAAGACAAACGGAGTTTGGGAATTTCTGTATTTTGGTCTAAATTGTGGTCGATCCTGTGTTGTGATGAAATGTAAATGCAGCGAAAACTAATTCACCCCTTTAACTGCCTGAGGGGCCTTCGGAACAGTGTCTCCTTCTCCCTGGAACGGGATCTCTTCCCTCGGAATTTTATCGTTTGTTCAATTCACTGACGTCCGGCCGTTCACAAACAATGTCAGGGACAGAACGTTCCGGGGAATGTCAGTTATAGAATGTCAGGGGACAGAACGTTCCGGAGAATGTCAGTTATAGAATGTCGGGGACAGAACGTTCCAGAGAATGTCAGTTATAGAATGTTGGGGACAGAATATTCCAGGGAACCCCTTGTCCTGTCCATGACCTTTCCCCCCTCCCCACCCCACCAACATGATATACTGTACCTGGACACACTGTAACATTAATAGAGTGAGAGACGGAGGGTCCAATCACAGGAATGGGAACTAAAGGCATTGCCAGATCAGCTGAAATGGTGAGATATACCACATTATCAATCCACCTCACAGAACCAGCCCAGACACCATACACCCAGAGGAGATATCTGTTCACCATGGAACACTCTACAGACCAGGCCAGTGTCCTGCTCAGTACAACCCAGCAATCTGTTCAGATTCATCCATTACACTGGTCAATACAATCCAGCAATCTGTCCAGAGTGGAACACTGCGCAGATCAGATCAGGGCATTGATATATAACCCCGGAATACATATCTGCCCAGCACCGGGAGCTGTGCAGACCACAGCAGTGCATTGATCTATAACCCCGGACTAGATATCTGTACAGCACTGAGAGCTGTGCAGACCACAACAGTGCATTGATCTATAACCCCGGACTAGATATCTGTACAGCACTGAGAGCTGTGCAGACCACAACAGTGCATTGATCTATAACCCCGGACTAGATATCTGTCCAGGATGGGGAGCTGTGCAGACCACAGCAGTGCATTGATCTATAAACCCAGACTAGATATCTGTACAGGACCGAGAGCTGTGTAGACCACAACAGTGCATTGATCTATAAACCCAGACCAGATATCTGTCCAGGACGGGGAGCTGTGCAGACCACAGCAGTGCATTGATCTATAAACCCAGACTAGATATCTCTCCAGCACAGGGAGCTGTGTCGACCAAGAAGGGGAAATGATCTATAAACCCGGACTAGATATCTGTCCAGGACGGGGAGCTGTGCAGACCACAGCAGGGCACTAATGTGTGATCCTGAAACAAATATCCATCCAGCGTGGAGAGCTGCACAGACCACATCATTGCAGTATCTATAAACCTCAACTGGATAGTCTGACCAGCACAGGGAACTGTGCATTGATCACCCGTGAATTAATTTGCCGACCTGGAGCAGTTACCCTCCAAGTGAGTCGGACTGTGTACCCCACCCCAGTGCATTGATCTGTAACCCAGGAGCAGTTACCCTCCCAGCATGTAGGACTGTGTACGCCACCCCAGTTCATTGATCTGTAACCCAGGAGCAGTTATCCTCCCAGCATGTAGGACTGTGTACACCACCCCAGTGCATTGATCTGTAACCCAGGAGCAGTTACCCTCCCAGCATGTAGGACTGTGCACCCCAACCCAGTGCATTGATCTGTAACCCAGGAGCAGTTACCCTCCCAGCATGTAGGACTGTGTACACCATCCCAGTGCATTGATCTGTAACCAAGGAGCAGTTACCCTCCCAGCATGTAGGACTGTGCACCCCAACCCAGTGCATTGATCTGTAAACCAGGAGCAGTTACCCTCCCAGCATGTAGGACTGTCTACCCCACCCCAGTGCATTGATCTGTAACCCAGGAGCAGTTACCCTCCCAGCATGTAGGAATTGTGTACACCACCCCAGTGCATTGATCTGTAACACAGGAGCAGTTACCCTCCCAGCATGTAGGACTGTGTACACCACCCCAGTACATTGATCTGTAACCCCGGAGCAGTTACCCTCCCAGCATGTAGGACTGTGTACACCACCCCAGTGCATTGATCTGTAAACCAGGAGCAGTTACCCTCCCAGCATGTAGGACTGTGTACACCACACCAGTGCATTGATCTGTAACCCAGGAGCTGTTACCCTCCCAGCATGTAGGACTGTGTACCCCACCCCAGTGCATTGATCTGTAACCCAGGAGCAGTTATCCTCCCAGCATGTAGGACTGTGTACCCCACACCAGTACATTGATCTGTAACCCAGGAGCAGTTATCCTCCCAGCATGTAGGACTGTGTACCCCACCCCAGTACATTGATCTGTAACCCAGGAGCAGTTACCCTCCCAGCATGTAGGACTGTGTACCCCACCCCAGTACATTGATCTGTAACCCAGGAGCAGTTACCCTCCCAGCATGTAGGACTCTGTACCCCACACCAGTGCATTGATCTGTAAACCAGGAGCAGTTACCCCCCCCAGCATGTAGGACTGTGTACGCCACCCCAGTGCATTGATCTGTAACCCAGGAGCAGTTACCCTCCCAGCATGTAGGACTGTGTAACCCACCCCAGTGCATTGATCTGTAACCCAGGAGCAGTTACCCTCCCTGCATGTAGGACTGTGTACCCTGCCCCAGTGCAATGCTCAGTAACACTGTGTTCGATCCCTGCCCAGTGTGGGGAAACTTGCAGCCCGTGCTGGAACTGACAGGATGTACAGCTTCACCCATTTTCAGCTCCATGCCTCCTTTGTTGCCCTGACAAAGGGGTGCTGTGGGTGTGAACATCACTGCCACAGAGAGGTGGCGGGGGAAACAGTTTAGATATCACCACATGGGAGGGGTTTGGGGTATAGACAGAGACGGGGAGACCGAGAGACAGTGTCATGGAAGGATGTGTTCCCAGGTTTCAGAATGCTGAAATGGAGACACTTCGATAACATCCTGTAACATGAGCCTGTCTTCCCAGGAAAGATGGGAAAAAGGGATATTTGTGTGAGGTCAGCTGATGGAGAGTTTTGGATGAGCATTTGTTCTACAGCTTTGTAAATGGAGTACACACCATCACCCAGTTTACCCCGAGCATGGCAGATAAGGGACAATCACACCACAGTTTGTCAACAGGGGCACGGAGGTCCTGGTGGATGGGCGAGTACAGAGGGGGACCATTCTCTTCCCAGAGGGGGCGACACCACCAGACCCACCGAGTATTGTCTGAGCTCCCCACCCAGCTCAGTGCAGTATCTGGGGTCTGAAGAAATGCCCAGCAAAACAGGAGAAGCATCAATAAGCTTCCCCACTCTGTCAGGATAACAGTTACCGTATTCTCTCTGCTCCCTCACAATCACTGTATATCTGTTATAGCACCGATCCCGAACAAGGCGCATGGTCCACCACTCTCACTGTCGCATGCAGTACCTTCTCTCTCTCTCTCTGTCTTTCTGTCTCTCTCTCTCTCCCTCTCTCCCTCTCTCTCTCCCCCTCCCTCCACTTAACCCCCACACTAATAACACTGCATGGATACAACACTGTGGACTGACTCCCTCCGGACACCTCACCATGACCCTCTCCCCATCTACACTAACACTAACAGCAGGACCACCCACTCCCACCCTCACTCACTCCCTCCCTTTGTCCTATTTCAGGAGAAACAGCCTGGAATAGGACAGGGAGGGCCAAGCCATGTGGTGGAGTACCCGATATCCGTTCCCTCACCCCCCTCCCCCCGCCATGTGTGGAGGACCCTGGTATGAGCCGGACAGGACCGGGACGTCTCGTGTGGAGATTCTGAAACATCCACGTCCCACCGATCGAGTAAGGAGCAATGTTCAGTGAAGGGAAATTCTCACTTTAAACCCACTGGCAGCTCCGTTTCCCCCGGCACAACTTAGAAGCCGTGGCCCTGATGCCATCTCCCTTTTGTGTCGAGCTGGTACAAATGGAATCCCCAGGGTCTCGGTGGGCAGGAGGGTGGGCTCACATCACATCGTCACCACCACCTCCCAGGAAGGGAGCACCGAGACTCCCTCCTACACCTCCTCCTGTAAACAGCTCAGATACTGAAACTAATCTGTGAGAGTTACTGCTCTCCGCACCTGCCGACATCTTCAACAAGCTGTGTTCATCTGTGTGTCTCTGTGTGGGGCAGGTCTGCCAGTCTCTGTGGTGCTTAAAGTGATGCAATGCCACCCTCTGCTGGCCTCCACACGCCACTGCGCAGACATTGGCAGAGGGTGAAAACCAACAGGGATTCATTCAGAGATGGGGAGGGAGAGGGCAGCTGCTCACAGCACCATCCAAACAGATGTCTTATCCATGGACTGATCTAAATGTCCTTTAAACGTTGTAACTGTCCCTGCTATCACTACTTCCTCTGGAAGTTCATTCCACACACAAGCCAGCTTCTGTCTAAAATAGTTACTTCTCATGACTTTTCTAAATCTTTTTCCTCACACCTTAAAATATCCCTCAGTTTTGAATCCTCAACTCTAGGGAAAAGACATCAGCCCTTC
Source organism: Chiloscyllium punctatum (assembly GCF_047496795.1). Taxonomy (NCBI): domain Eukaryota; kingdom Metazoa; phylum Chordata; class Chondrichthyes; order Orectolobiformes; family Hemiscylliidae; genus Chiloscyllium; species Chiloscyllium punctatum. Next base: position 35,439,053 of record NC_092761.1, on the reverse strand, counting down.
AGCTTCTCTGTACCCCTCAATATTTTATAAGCCTCTGTAAAGTTACCCCTTAATCTCATCCTCTCCAGTGAAAAAAGTCCCAGCATACCCAGCCTCTCCTTATCGCTCACTCCCTGCATTCCCAACAACATCCAGTTTCATCTGTTCTCAATCCTCTCCAGCTTAATAATATCAAGGTCAATAATATCAAAGTGAATAGTCAAGGTGTTTTCTAAGGGTAGGGGAGACCAAAACTAGAGGGTATAGGTTTAAGGTGAGAGGGGAAATATTAAAGTGACCTAAGGGGCAGCTTTTTCACCCAGAGGGTGGTGTGCCTATGGAATGAGCGGGCAGGATGACCAGACTGGACACAGTATTCCAGAAGAGTTCTCACCAATGTCCTCAACATGCCATCCCAATTCCGATACTCAAAGGTCTGACCAATGAAGACACTTTCTGTATGAGATGCAAATTTTAAAGAATTATACCTGACCGCCTAGGTCTCTGTTCTACAACACTGACAAAGGCCCTGCTTTTAATTGTATAGGTCCTGCTGTTGTTTGATTTACCAAATCCAAGACCTCGCGTTAATCTAAACTAAACTCCATCAGCCACCCCTCAGCCCAGTGTGTGATATTACTGTCACCTCACCCTCCCCCTTCAATTTTAAAATACCCATCCCCCTCTCCAGGAGGCCTGCACACTCCGGCCTTGATTTTCACAAAGACCCTGAGTTTGGGTAGCCTTGTGTGGTTAGGGGGAGGACAGACAGATTGCTGACACAGTCAGTGGGGAGGAGAGGCTGGACAGTAATCAGCGGCCGAACGTGAGAGTTGGGTAAGAGTGATCAGTGTTTTGGTGTCAGAAATTAAGCTCTTCCTATGTCTCTGGTGTTCAGTAATAAATATCCATTTGAGACCCTTCTTTGGGCAGAGTGTGAGTGCAGGATTTCTTTCCCTAATATTGCAGGCTACAGATAATAGTGATTAAAGAACAAACTGATTGAAATGGATTTAGGATTGTGACTTGATGGAGAAGGAAGAGGTGTCAGTATTGAATTTCAGAATTTAGGCCCAGGATAACTGAAAGTACAGCCATTCGTGTTGATTGGGGTCACATTTCGCCACAGTAGCGGCTTTTAAAAGCAGAATGGTCATGGATAGGGTGAGTAGTCAGGGGTTTTTCCCCAGGTTAGGGGCGTTCAAAACTAGAGGGCATTGGTGGAAAGTGAGAGAGGCAAGGTTTTGAGGAGGCCTAAAGGGCACCATTTCACACAGAGGGTGGTGTGCGTATGGAATGAGCTGCCAGAGGAAGTGGTGGAGGATTGTACAACTACAGCATCTGGGTACTGAGAAACCTGGCGAGCTTTTCCAGCAATTTCTGTATTTCTTTTAAAAATGCATTCAGTTTAACACAGGTATTCTGAATAAATTAAACAGTTTTATTTTCTAATGACGCAGGGACATATAAACATATCTTCAAATTGACCAAGACCATTTTCTGCTCAGGGTATGGCACTGTGTATGACAGCAGTAATGATGCACCGACATGGAACAGGGAATGTGATGGAGACATAGTTTGGACAATGTACAATGAGAACTCACATGGTCCAGTTTGGGACAGGATGACATTACTGTGTGATTCAACTCAGAGAGGGAGAAAATGTAATCTGCCTGAGAAGGAATGGCCTATTGCACTCTCTCTCCTTCATTGTTCCTCATCACAGCAATGTGTGTGAGCTAAAAAAAACCTCTACAAGTCATCGTTACCTTTCTTATTTTTATGGAATCCCTGCAGTGTGGAAACAGGCCCTTCGACCCAACAAGTCCAGACCAACCTTCCCAACCCATTCCCCTATATTTACCTCTGACTATTGCACATAACCTAGAAATCCCTGAACACTACGGATAATTTAGCATGACCAATCCAACGAACCTACACAGTTTGAGGTACGAAACTGGATCACCCATTTGAAGCTCGCACAGACAAGGGGAGAATGTGCAAACTCCACACAGACAGTCACCCAAGGCTGGAATCGAACCCAAGTCCCTGGTGCTGTGAGGTAGCAGTGCTAACCACCGTGCTACCCTTTGGATGATCCCTAACCAGAATTCACTGGAATCTACTCACTGCCTAAAGCAAAGGGAATTCAGCCAAATCCAAACTCTCCCAGGATGAAATCCCATTGCTAGCAGCTTGTGTGAGTACAATATCTTCAGAAGCAGAATAACGTTTTGGACAATCTCACAATTTATCCTTTATCATGAGTTCCAATAATATTTGGACCAAGTTCTTTCAAGTTAAATTTGCAGAGATTGTGTGTGTCTGTGTGTGTGTGTGTGTGTGTGTGTGTGTGTGTGTCTGTGTGTGTGTGTGTGTGTGTGTGTGTGTGTGTCTGTGTGTGTGTGTGTGTGTGTGTGTGTGTGTGTGTGTGTGTGTGTGTCAGCATTTTTAGAAAGGGAAATATTGATTATATTATTGCAATACCCACACAGTTTGCCATTGATCTTTCCATCATAGTTTGAGTAACATTGCTCTGGATCATAAACGTGTTGTTTTAGCAGATTAACGAAACTAGCCTGACTTGTTCCTAAAACTGACCCTGACCCAGTCTGAGACTGATATGATCGGCCATATCATCAACCCGGTTACATTTCACATGTGTTGTGAGCAGTGGTGGTGTGGGACTAGAAAAGGAAACAGTGACCCAAAAAGCCGGGGAACTGTAGACCGGTGAGCCTGATGTCAGTGGTGGGTAAGTTGTTGGAGGGGATTCTGAGGGACACGATTTATATACATTTGGGAAGGCAAGGGCTGATCGGGGTAGACAACGTGGCTTTCTGCATGACCTCTCGTTATTGAATCCTTCAACCTGGGAAAAAGCTTGTTTCTGTCCACCCTGTCTGTGCTCTTCATGATTTTGCAAACCTTTATCAGGTCCGCCCCTCAATCTCCTTTTATCTCGTGAAAATAAACCTAACATACTCAGCCTGTCTTCATAGCTAGTATTTCATTCTACTTGGTAGACAGATTAGTAAGTTTCAGTCACATAAGATACAGAAGAAACTCGTCACAATTGGCTTGAAGGAAGAGGGATATTTTACAGCCTGGAGGCTTGTGAGCAGCAGTGTGCTGTAAGATTCAGTACTGAGTTCACTGCATTTCATCGTTTATGTAAAGATTTAGATGTGAATATAGGGGCAATAGTTAGTAAGTATACAGATGACATCAGAAAGGTGGTGTAGTAGATTATCTCAGAGTACAACAAGACCGCAATTAGATGGGTCAAAGGGACAAGGAGTAACAGATGAAGTTTAATTTAGATAAATATGAAGCTTTGCATTTTGGGAAGGCAAATCAGGGCAGACATTATACACTTCATGGTCAGGTCCTGGGGCGTGTTGTGAAACAAAGGGACATAGGACTGCAGGTACATTGTTCCTTGAAAGTGGAGTTGCTGGTAGACAGAGTGGTGCAGAACACATTTGGCACATTTGCCTTAATCAGTTAGAGCATTGAGTATAGGAGTTGTGGTGGCATATTACATCTGTACAGGATGTTGGTGCGGCCACTTTAAGAATAATGCGTACAACTCGGTTTTCTGCAGAAATGATTTCGACACAGATATTCCAGGACTGGAAGTTTGAGCTTTACGAAGAGGTTGATTCGGTTGAGGCGTTTCCCCCTGGAGTGCCAGAGGCTGAAGGGTGACATTATAGAGGTTTACAAAACTATCAGGGGCATGGATATTCTGAACAGCCACGTTCTGCTCTCCAGGATTGGGGAGTCCGGAACCAGCGGGCATCGGTTGGAGGGGACAGTACGAATGATTTAGAAGGGACCTGAAGGTAAATGTTTCACACAGAGAGTGGTGTGTGTACAGAAAGTGCTGTCAGAGGAAGTGCTGAAGGCGGTTACAATCGCACATTTAAAAAGTATCTGAAAGAGTAGGGATATTGGCCAAATGCTGGCAAATGGGACTGGATCAGATTTGATATCTGATCGGAGTGAACAGATTGGACTAACGGGTCTGTTTCCATTCTGCATGACTCTCTGATTCTATAAGAGGGATGATGAAAAATTCTGAAAGGACCTTTCAAGTGGGAATTCTCTTCACTGGAAGTTTATTGTGCCTCTATGTATACATTGATTTAAAGCTGCATTACAAAATATTTGACAGAGAAGTGAATCACGGATATTGGGATACAGACAGGAAAGAGGGGCTGAGTCCACAACCTGATCAGCCACAATCTTACTTCCTGGTGGAGAAGGGTCAAAATATCTAATGACTCCTCAGTCCCATGTTCCTATGTTCCATTCAGCCCCTCATACCTGCTAGACAGGAACAGTTGGAGGCCACTTACTCCTATGACCTGGTGCACAGAAACAGAGGAGACCATTCAGCCTCTCAAGACTGTCACACACGCTTTCAAATGATTTGGGAAATGTAATTGGAAAATCCAGGCACGGGTATGAAAGTGTCCCCTCATCTCTCTTTATAGAGCTTCCCTATCTGCAACTTGTGCTTCAGTTGTTGGTCATGTTGTAGACCCAGATTCACATGAATACAGCCCATATACCTCACCCAGAGATGGCTCACAAAATCATCTGGTCTCCCTGACTGCAATATTCAAAAACATAACATTCATGAAAATAACACCCACTAACTTTCCAATAACAGAATGGGAGAACATCAGAAACAGGGGCATGTCGTTCACTCCCCAAGCCTGCCTTGCCCTTCACTAAGATTGTGGCTGATCTGCTCTTGGTCTCAAATCATCTTTCAAACCCAATTCCTCATAGCCCTGACCTCTCTGTCAGGTCAATATCCATCCACCTCCTCTTCAAATACTTTCAAAAATCTTGCTCCCCGAACACTCTTGAGAAGTGAAATCCTGACATTCAATCCCACCTGTTTGAAGAAAACACTTGCTGCTCCTATATCATGGCTTATTGATATGAACAAAAGAGGTTGAGACAAGGGATCAGGTAAAAGTGACAGACCCTGATATCAAGGCAGTGTTTGACTTCTGTTGACATCAAGAAGCTTAACAAAACTGAACTTAATGGGAATCAGAGTAAACACTCCAGTGTTTGGAGTCAAACATGGCACAAAAGAAGATGTTCACCTTCTCAGTCCTGTGTCAGCTCTGTGGGACATCCTCAGGGGAGCTTCCTTTTCACAAACAGCTTCAGCTGCTTCATCAATGTCTCCCGTCCCCACCCTCACCAACATAAGATCAGAAGTGCGGATGGTCACCGAACATTCCACAATGTTCAGAATATTTTGTCCCCCGTCAGCTGCTGAACTCGTGTGTGTCCGTGTGCAACAAGACCCAGACTCCATTGAGACTTGTGCTGTTAAAGTGTCGGTAACATTCATCTACCAGCACTGTCTGACACTGCACATTGTCACAGTAAAATAGAGTTCATTCAGCACCTCACGCTGGTTTCACAGGAATATGAGGAAGCCATTCAGCCCATTGACACTATTGGAGAAAAACAGGGACAGCCCATTCAGTGCCTCAAGCCTATTACTCAGGACGAGAATGAGTCTAGTGTGTTGGGCCACACCAGAGCGCCTGGAAAATATTTGAAGGCTGTAGCGTAGACTTTTTTTTTATTTTAATGGAAATGTAAAGTGTCTGTTCTAGACGCAATGTGACTGGTCAAAGTACTTGGTGTGAAGCAAAACACCATTTATTGAAACACGAAAGATAAAATGAAACCAAAGAAAGAGGAATGTAGAATAACTTAATTCTACTGGACAAGTTAACAGAATAATAGACCTACTAACTATTATTAATGAACGGTTCCAATATAGGAAAATCACATAAACACAGCCCTCCGCAGAAAGGAATATTCAGACACAGCTTGTCACAAATAATTCTCTAATCCAGGAATTAAAAACAGGACCAAGAGAAAACTCAGGGGAAGTAGCAGGAGGCATTCACTGAAGCTTCCAACTCTATGGAGACCCCAATAGTTTCTGATGTTGCTGAGAAACCAAAACACAGAGATCCTAATCTGTGAGAGCTGGCCATACCCACTCAGACTGCATTAAAATAAACACAAAGCCTCCCTCGTTGTTTACTCGAGTGGTCTTAACTAGCCAGCTTGGTAACGATCGTTCAATCTCTCTCTTAAAAGAAACCCGGACAAAATAACCTCTTAAAGCTGCAGCATAATCACACTTGTCAGTACATCGAGCTTTCAAAAAGAACCAGGGGTAACCCAATCCGGCCCTTGACCATGTCCAATCGGACGAGGAAGAAGCCATTCAGATCCTTGGGTCACTTACACAGCAATGGGATGAGGCCATTCAGCCCCTTGAGTCACTTTCACAGGAACAGAAGAGGCCATTCCCCCCTCAATGTACTTACACAGGGGCAGAATGAGGTAATTGATGCTGATTCCTGATGAATGGCTTATGCCGAAACATCGATTCTCCATCTCCTCAGATGCTGCCTGACCTGCTGTGCTTTTCCAGTAATCGCGGCTCTACTCTGATCTCCAGCATCGGCAGTCCTTACTGTCTCCAGAATGATGCTCTAACATGATGAACAAGTGGAGCAGAGGCTGCACAGACAGACTGCTCCACGTTGTTCCTCCTGGCTCCGTTGCTCATGATACACACGTGGGACTTTAACGTGGTTTTCTAGTGGTGAGGAGGAAAGCCATATATCTTGTGTGAAGTCTCATGAAGGCATCTTTCATCTCTGAGATGCCTTCTCTGTGTCGGCCGGAAGCTGGTGGGGATGTCCACCTGTTTCAGATGGAAGGTATTGTGGCTGCTGTTGGGGATTGTGAGCAACCTAATGTTCAGTACAGGGTTCACTCACCGACTGCACAATAATATGGGGAGAGTTAATTTAGGCATATAAACTATTAGGAAAGTCACGTTAGACTGATGAATTGACTCACTAAGTTCAAATAATGGTGATCTTGTTCATATTGACCTTGTCTAGTGCATGTCCTGTTCAGTGTAACCTATATGCCTTACTCTGTCCAAGTCTATTTCCACCCTATGATCTGTCTGGCCATGCTTTCTATGATCTTCCTCCACTGCTCATAAACAAAGTGTTTCCCTGTCCTGAGGTACACGTGACAATAAATCAAACCAATTAATCCTGGGTAACGTATGGAATTTCTCACCCTATCACTGTCTCTTTTGGAAATAAGAGATGGCTGCCACTCCTCGTGTTTCAGCATCACCATTTCTTCGTCTCTCACAGCTCCACAGATTAAACACTCAGCTTATTCACTCTATCCTCATATTACCATCACCCATCTTACAAAGGAGATCACATTTGTGTAGTGTGCTCCTAATGCTCTCTCAGCAAGGCTCTACAACAGCAGGAAGATGGCTTTACTTATGTACTCGAATCATCTTACAATGAAGCACAGCATACCATTGACTGCACCCATTACGTACACAGGGTTTGATTCGGAGCAGTCAGCATAGACATGTGAGTGGGAGATCATGCTTCCCAACTTTGTTAGAGTTCTTTGATGAAGTGACCAGGAAGTTTGACAAGGACAGAGTGGTAGACGTAGTCTCTATGGATTTCAGTAAGGCATTTGATAAGCTTCCATATGGTCGGCTGCTCAGGAAGGTTACATCGCGTGGAATGCTGGGGGAACTGGCCAATTGGATACACAGTTGGCTTGATGGTAGGAAGCAGAGTGTTTAGTGGAAGGATGTCTGTCAGACTGGAGGCTGGGTCCATTGCTGTTTGTTATCTATGATTATCTATGACTACAGACACATAGACATGGGATAAAACTTTTCAATGATCTCTGAATCGGCCAAGCAAGACACTGTATTGTATCAAACTGCTCCGAGGTCTTAAATGATAAACCCGAACAGAACACCCGGCCCCAGCCTCAGTATCGGAAAAAGGGAACGGGAACACAGTTCCTTTGAACCTGCAGAAACCTCCTTCCTAACATCTGAGAGCTTGTGACAACATTTACAGAGCTTTCCCACAGACTGCACAGAAACATCAGGAATGGAGTAGGCCATACAACACATTGAGCCTTCCTCATTGTCTTCATGTTCAAACATCTCCACAATGCACTTATCCCACACAATGAATATATCCGTTAATGTGAGTAACCTTGGAAAGCTATAAAATAGGAAGTGCAGTAGTCCCTTTGGTCCATCGAGTTTGCTCCCAATTCAATACAATGATACCTCGCCCTTTATTTCCACACTGTACTCCTGCTCTCCCACCATCCCTTTCCTGTCTCTAAATCCGTATTTATATTCAGTGTCTTGGTTTCCATGTGCGAGCGCATTCCCCAGGTTCTCCAGTCTCTGAGAGCAGACATTTATTGTCATCTCAGTGCAGAATAGCCTGTCTGTATCTAATACTGCGGCCACTTGTTTTAGACATCACAGCCTGGGGAATTATCATCCCTGCTTCCATTCTGTCTCACCCTGTCAGTGTTTTATATATCTCACTGAGATCTTCACACATTTACCTAAACCCCATGGAATACAGGCCCAGTCGCCCCCAAACTCTGCTCCCACAACAAGCCTGACATCCTAGAAATCGGTCTGCTCATCTTTCGCTGCTCTCTCTCAATGTCAGGGTTGCCCTTTGTTCGGTACAGAGACCAAACCTGCACACAATATTGCACAATGTTCGAGATGGGGTCTCAAAAAGGCTCTGTACAGCTGCAGTAAGACACCCTTACTCCTGGATTCAAATCCCCCTGAAATGAAGGTCAACACCCAATTTACCTTCCTAACTGCTTTCTGCTCCTGCAATATTGCTTTCAGTGACTGGTCTGCAGGGAGATCTAGATTCTTTGTAATGTTAAAGCTCCCCACTTGGTGGGACTATGTACACTGGGCAGCGTGCCAATGCCATTCCCAGTATTGACGTCTGGTTTCAGACCTCACTGCGCTTCAGGGACCTCGGAGGCTGCGCAGAAGGAAACAACAAGCAGGAGCATTCGTCCCTTTGTAGATCAACATGTTTCAAACAATCCCTTTTCAAACGATAGGCTGCCAGTCTATTGTTCCCAGCAAAGGGCACACTGTCACCTCTGCCGACCTTGCTCTCCATCCGCCACGTATTTGCCCATTCACTCCACTTGTCTTAGTCATCTTGAAGCTTTTTACAACCTCCTCACCCACTCACAATCCAACATCCTTTAGTTCTGTCAGCAGGCTGGAATATATTGTATTTCATTGCTGCAACCAAATGTTTAATGGGTAGTGTGAACAAATGGGGCCTGACCACCGATCTCTGTGATATCCCAGCAACCTTCCTCTGTTATTTTTTAAAAATAATATTTATTTCGTGAATCTGGGTGTGACTGGCTGGGCCAGCATTTATTGCCTGTCCCTCGTTGCCCTTGAGAAGGTGGCGGTGAGCTGCCTTGTTGAACCGCTGCAGTCCACTGTGGATTCAGTGACAGTAACACCATTGAATGACAAGGGGCAGTGTTAGATTGAATTTTATTGGTAATGGTCACGGTCTGGAATTTGTGTGGCCTGAATATTACTTGCTATTTGTCAGCCTGGATACTGTCGATATCTTGTCGCATTTGGACATGGCCTGCTTCCGTATCTGAAGAACCACAAATGTTGCTGAACATGGTGCAATCATTGGCGACCATTCCCACTTCTGAGCTTAGAATAGAGGCAAGGTCATTGATCAAGCAGCTATGAAGATGTTTGGGCCTAGGCCACTGCCCCACGGACTCCTACAGACTTGTCCTGGAGCTGGATTGACTGGCCTTTATCAACCATGACCATCTTCCTACGTGTCATGTATGACTCTAACCATCAGGGAGTTTGCCCCTGATACCCATTGATTCCAGTGTTGCTAAGGCCCCTTGATACCACACTTGGGAGAAGGCAGCCTTGATTTAAAGGGCTGTCACTCTCACCCCACCTCTGGAATTCAGCTCTGTTGTCCATGTTTGAATCAAGGTAATGAGATCAGGAGCTGAGTGGCCCTGGTGGAGCCCAAACTAGGCGTCATTGACCACATTATTGCTGAGCAGGTGCTGCTTGAAATGACTGACACCTTCCACCACTTTACTGCTGATTAAGAGTAGACTGATGGGGTGGGAATTGGCCGGATTTGGATTTGTTCAGCTTTTTATGCATAGGAGATACTTGGGGTAATTTTTGACCTAAACAGGGAAATGTCATTGTTGTAACTGTATTGGAACAGCTTGGTGAGGGCATTGACAAGGCCTGGAGCACAACTTTTCAGTACTATTGCCAGAATGTTGTCAGGGTATGTACCCTCTGGAGTATCCAGTGTCTCCAACTGAATCTGGATATCGCGTGGACTGAACCAAATTGGCTGATGACTGGTAACTGAATTGCTGAGGACGACTGGAGGAGGCTGAGGTGCATCATCCACTCAGCACTTCTGACTGAAGATTATTGTGAATGCATAAACGTTATCTTATGCACTGAAGTGCTGGGCTCTTCCATCATTCAGGATGGAGATACTTGTGGGATCTCCTCCTCCGATGACTTGTTTAATTGTCCATAACTATTTTCAACTAGAAGTGGAAGGACTGCAGAGACCTGAACCATTGCTTGTGGAATCAATTAGCCTGTCTGTCACTTACTGCTTGTGCTGTTTGGTGCACAAGCAGTCGTGGTTGGTGGCTTCATCAGGCAGACACCTCATTTTCAGGTATGCCCGGTGCTGCTCCTGCCCTCCTGCACTCCATTGAATCAAAGTTGATCCTCTGTCTTGATGGTAATTGTTGTGAGGGGGATATGCCAGGTCATGAGGTTGTGCTGGAGTACAGTTCTGCTGCTATTGATGCCCCACAACACGTTATGGAAACCCAGATTTGAGCTGCTAGATTTGTTTGAAATCTGTTCTATTTAGCACTGTGATAGTGCCACCCAGAATTATGGAGGTTATTCTCAATGTGAAGGTGTGACTTTATCTCCACAATGACTATGCAGTGGTCACTCTTACCCGATACTGTCATGGACAGATACTTGTGCAACTGGCAGATTAGTAAGGCTGTGGTCAAATATGGCTTTTCCCTCTTGTGGGTTCCTTCACCACCTGCCATCGACCCAGTATATCAGTTATATCCTTTAGGACCCGGCCAGCTCAATCAGTAATGCTGCAGCTGAGCTACTCTTGATGGTGGACATTGAAATCCCTCACCCAGAGTACGTTTTGTGCCCTTGCCACCCTCAGAGCTTCCTCCAAGTGTTGATCAGCATAGAGGAGTACTGACCCATCAGTTGGGAGAGGCTGCTACATGGTAATCAGCAGGAGGTTGTCTTTCCCATGTGTAAACTAACACTATGAGTCATCATGGGATACAGAGACACTGTTGAGGACTCCCAGAGCAATTCCCCTCTAACTGTATCCCACTGTGCCGCCATTTCTGTTGTGTCTGTCCTGCTGGTGGGACAGGAGATATCCAGGGAAGGTGATGGGGTGTCAGGGACATAGTCATACTCACAGATTCATACCTTAAATACAATGTCGGGCTGTTGCTTCACAAGTCTGTTTATTTTTATTCACTGTTTCCTGCCAGCTGTCCCATTCTAGACACATGGCCATACATTAGCCCCAATCCACTAAGATTTGATTTTGTAAACTGGACTTGGAGCTTTACCAAAACATTTCTAAAAATCCACGTGTTCTATATCCATTGCTTCTCTTTCATTTGTCTCCCAGTCAGTTTCTGAAACAAAATTCCCATTTCAGAACTCTATGTGAGTGTTGTCTATGCCCATTATTTTCAGTCCCAATAATTTCTCCGAAGCCATTTACATACTATGTTCGATGTTCCATGTACTATTTCATTTTCCATACCGGAATTGCTTTTCCTGATATTGTCAGAAAGTTCTGTGAAGACAGAACTGAAGTAGTGGATTCATAGTTTTGCCATTTCCCTGTTTCCCATTCTCCATTCTCTGGTTTCAAACTGGAAGGAACCTGCACTGTTTTTTCATACTTCTCACATTGACATAATTTGACAAGCTATAACAGTTCACTCTTATAACCTTTGTGAACATTATCTTCAGAAACCCATCAACTCCTGTCTTAAGCTGCTCAGCTCCACATCATACACGCACAGGAGCATAGTCTCTGTACCAACAGAAATACAGCACGATCTATATTAGTCCCACTTTCCAACACCACGCACATAACCTGGAATGTTATGACACTTCCAAGTGCTCGACCAAGTACTTTTAACGGTTGAGAGGTTAGCCGTGGTAACTCCCCTCTCAGGAAGTACATTCCAGACCTCAACACGCTCTGGGTGAAAAAAATGTAATCTTTAAATCCTCGCTGAACCTCAAACCCTTCACTTTAAAAGTGTGCTCCTTTGTTCTTGACCCTCTGTCGAAAAGGAACAGCTGCTGTCTGTCCACCCTGTCCATGCCCCTCGTTACCTTATCCTTCTGAATCACATCCTCCTCAGCCTCTCTGTCCAAAGTAAACAACCCGAGCTTATCCAGCCTCTCTCCATAGCTGATATGCTCCATCCCAGGGAACATCCTGGTGAATCTCCTCTGCAACCACTCCAGTGCAATCACATCCTTCCTGTAATGAGGCTCCCAGAACGACATACAGTACTCCATCATGGACTAAACCAAGCCCTGTATAGCACTTATAATCTACTCCCTGATTAATAAACGCTCCACCCAAGGTTCAATTCTTAACTCGTCCATTACCCTGTTCAGTCACATTCAAGGATGTGTGGAGAAACACCCTGTGAGCTCCCTCGTGTTCTGCCAATCATTGTGTACACCCCATGTCTGGTTCCTCCTTCCAAAGTACATCACCTCATATTTATCAGGATCACATTCCATCTGCCATTGATCTGCCCATCTGATCATTCCACTTGTATTTTCGTGTAAAATCAGAACTTCCTCCTCACTGCCAACCACCTGGCCAATCTTTGTGTCAAACACAAACTTACTTATCACAACTCCCACTCTCCACCCACCACCTCCCCCCCCGCCTCCAGATTCACATCTATACCATTTATGAATGCTACAAACAATAAGGGACACAACACTGATCTCTGTGGTACACCAGGGGACACTGGTCTCCAATCACACAAACAGCCTTCTCCCACCACCCTCTGCCTCCTGACACTAAGACAATTTTCGCTGTAACGTTTCAAGTTATCCTTGATACTGTGAGAATTTACTTTTTTTTTTCAGTTTCCCATGCGGAACTTTGCCAAAAGCATTGCATCAAAACTAAATAAGCGACCTCCTCAAACTGATTGAATCAACTCCATTAGTGTGACTTCCCTCTGATAAAGTCATGATGATTATCCCTGATCAAACCTTGCCATTCTGATTGGAATTCAATTTTCTCCTTCTCTATTTTCTCCAGTAGTTTCCCGAACAGTGATTTAATACTCGCTCGTCTATAGTTTCCTGGTCTATCTCTACCACCCTTACTGTGAAGTGCAATCATAATAGCTGTTCTCCAGTCCTCTGGCACCTCCCCTATTGTCTAATTCTAATTAAAATTTCCAGTCAGCGCCTTTTCTCCCTTGACTCCAACAGTATCCAGACCTGCAGATTGGTCCAATTTTATACCAGACAAAGCCTCAAACCCCCGCTCGTATTTTACATCAATCTTTTTTTTTTCAAGAGCTTTCCAGTCCATCTTCTCGAATTCTGTACCTGCACCCTCCTTCTCCCAAGTAAAACGGCTGTGATGTTTACATGTAACAATCTATCAATGTTCTCCGGGTTGACACACAGATTGCCCCTTTGGTTTCTAATGGACACTAACTGTTTGCTGATTATTCTGTTCTACTTGTCCGTGTAGAATATCATGGGATTCTCCCTCATCTCTCCTGCTTGCACTTCTCCATGTCCCTCGGTTATTCTCTCCCCTCTATGTTTCTAAGTTTCACTAAAATCACCTCATCTTTTGAAACTCGAGATCACAGGCTGAGTTTCCCCATCAGACAATTTTGCCATTTTAGGGATTAATCTGGAGAATACCTTTTGCAGTTCGTCTGTAGTATATTCTATCTTAGATTGGGACAGCAAACGGTACACAATACTCTCAGTTTAGTCTCAGCAACACTCCATGCAGCTGGTGCATGGCATCATCTATATTTCAATTACATTCACATGAATGTAAACCTAATTTTTCGTTTTCTATTTGCTTGTGTTTAGATTACATTGCATTACAGTGTGGAAACAGGCCCTTCGGCCCAACAAGTCCACACCGACCCGCCGAAGCGCAACCCAACCATACCCCTACATTTACACCTTACCTAACACTACGGGCAATTTAGCATGGCCAATTCACCTGACCTGCACATCTTTGGACTGTGGGAGGAAACCGGAACACCCAGAGGAAACCCACGCAGACACGGGGAGAATGTGCAAACTCCACACAGTCAGTCACCTGAGGTGGGATTCGAACCCGTGACTCTGGCGCTGTGAGGTAGCAGTGCTAAGCACTGTGCCACTGTGCCGCCCAATTCTTCCCAATTCCTTTCACTTTAACTTTTCTTATGATGTTAGTGGGAGAGTTCTTAAAAAAAAGATCCTCTTGAATATCCAACTATACGTTATCCATTATCTCCTCATTGCCTACGTCCACAAGAATCATCTTCAAACCGTTCCAGACAATGTTTGCCACTTATGGTTTTCGTTTCATCGATGCATTATCATCCTCCCTAGTTTTCCCATGACCTTCTATATATCCAGTAACACGTTCTTTATAATCGAGCCCAACAGACACCCGACCGCGGATGACAAGTTACTGATCTGTAGTTCACCACTCTCCATCTTCATCCTTTCTTAAACTGTTGGATAATATTTATAAACTTTGCCTTATCCAGACTGGCTAAATATCTTTCGGGAATGTATTGGAAAACAACGTGATAATCTACGATGCAATCAATACGTCAATTGCTGCTTCCTCTGAAATTCCTGTATGAAGTACATCTGATCTGTCAGATTTATAAATACTCAATCCAGCTTTCTTTTTAAACATGACCCCAACACTGATAAGAATGATATTAGACTTTACTTACACAAGTCCCATGGTCAATTGGTATTTCTGGGAGAATTTCTGGATATTCTGCCTTGAAGATAGACACAAAGAAACTGTTTCTTTTCCCTGTGATTTCTCTGTTGTCTTCAATAAATTATTCTGTCCGCACACCCACTGTTCCATATTTGACCTTGTTTTTATTTTTGTTTCATACACTGATGTACTTTTTTTTAGCAGTCTTTATATTTTTCTTTTGTTTGTATGCTTTTTCGCTGTTTGCTTTTCTTTTCTTGGTCATCCGTTACTGGGTCCTATATTTCTCCGAATCCCCTGGCTTACTACGGTACTTGACATTTTTCTAAGCTAATTCCTGTGATCTAATAGATAGTTGAAGGTGAGGCTGAAAGGGTTAGGTCAGAGAGGCGGGTGGACCAGATTGATCGGAAGGAAGATGAACACATAGGATCGTTCAAAAGGGGGGAGGATGCTGAGTTGGAAGATTGGACTGGGATAAGGTGGAGTTAGGGTAAATGGGGAAACTGGTGAAACCTACATTAATCTCCTGTGGTTGGAGGGTCCCAAGGTAGAAGAAGAATCTTTCTTCATCCATGCTTCGGGTGGTTAGGGTTAGGCGATGGAGCAGGCCCAGGACTCTCACGTCCTTGGCAGAGTGGAAAGGGGAGTTAAAGTGTTCAGCCACAAGGCGGTGGAGTTGGTCAATGTGGCTATCCCAGATATGTTCTCTGAAATGATCCACCTGCCTTACCAATGTAGAGAAGACCACACTGGTTTTAATGTATGTAGTAGATGAGGCGTTCTGTCTCCCTTCATCACCTATCACTTTCAACCCCACCTTCATCTACCTATCGCATTCCTAGCTACCTCCCTCCTGCCACACCGCATTCTCATTTATCTCTCAGCCCCCTTCATCGTAAGCCTCATTCCTGATGAAGGGCTTATGCCCAGAACGTCAATACTCCTGCTCCTAGTACGCTGCCTGACTGTGCTTTTCCAGCACCACACTCTTCGACTCTGATCTCCTGCATCTGCAGTCCCCAATTTCTCCTCACACCTTAAGGGCTTGCATGATTCAGATCTATGACAGTTACTTCAAATAAAACAAAAACTACCGTGTACTCAAACAGCATAAAAGAAAACCAATGCATTGTGGTCACGGTTCCCAAAAGGTCCTTTACAGCAAAGTTTTCAATTAGTTCTTTTGATCATTTAACACCAATTTCTAAATAACCTGATCTCTAGCTCCGTGCTCGACAAAATGTTAATCCCACCATCTAACACATGCTCATGAAATCCATTTTTCCCAACATTAGCATTCAGTTGGGTAAACACAGTTTAGATATAATGGAAACAGGACATTATTACTGCAGTAGCCACAAATGTGTATATCTCATTTCCCGTTTTTAAACATGTCCAGCATTTGTATTGCAGCTTTCACTTTGATATATAACTCCCATCAATGTTTCCTTCTCCTTGCTGTTTTTGCACTCCACCTTACTAGATTCTGGAGAATTTGAGCGATGTGGGATTTGGGGAGATTAATGGTAGAGATCATCTCGCCACATCATTTATGATCTTCTTAAGCATCATTGTGACATTTTCTCCAGATCTCCCGTTATGCTGATGGAGTAGAGAAGGACAATGATCGTTCATAAATGCTCTGTATTCCCCCAGAGAGCTGAGACAGCTCTAACCTGGGTGGGAACCTTACAGCAGGCTGGTAAAGCATTGCTGCTGCTGTACAGGATCTTAGTGAGATCACATCTGGAGTAGTGTGTACAGATTTAATCTCTTCAATGAAGAAAGGATGTTGTTATATTTGAAGCAGCTCAGAGATGGTTCCCTCACCTGATTCCTGCAATGAAGGTGCTAGCTTACAACGAAAGGATGATCAGGTTGATCCAATAGCCATTGGAGCTTACAAAAATAAAGGATGATCTTATTTCAACATAGATGACAGGAAGGAGTCAACAACTGAAGAGAATTACACAGATAGTGGGGGAATCCATTCCGTTCTCCAGCCTGTTACACAGGAACAACAGGAGGATATTCAGGCCTTCGAGCCTGTTACACCAGAATAGGACGAGGCTGTTCAGCCCCTCGAGCCTGATATATATTCGAGGCCAATCAGCCCCTCCAATCTATAACACTGGACCCAGAGTAGGCCATGCTGCACCTGTATCCTGTTACACAGCAACAGGATCAGTCCATTCAGCCTCCTCAAGTCTGTAACATAGGAACTGGAAGTGGTCACACAGTGACTGGAGATTGTTGCACTGGGATAACAGGAGGCCATTCAGACCCACCGAGTCTGTTGCAAGGGGGAAATGTGTTAGGATAAAAAGTATCTGAGACTTTTTTCATGAGAAAGGAGGAGATAATTCAGACACGTGTCTGTTGTATGGGAACAAGAGAAGACCAATCACTCCCTTCGTCCCATCTCTGGGATACATGAGGAGACCGTTCAGTATCTCCACCGATTATGGAGAAATATGAGAAGACACATCAGACCCTCAAAATGTTACACAGTAACGGGAAGATTCCATAATCCCCCACCCCTCTAACGCATCAACAGGAGGTGGTCATTCTGGCCTTGGAGATGACAACATGGGAACACCAGAAAGACTTCATCCCATCGATTTTGTACACCAGCCGGATGATGAGTCCAGTCAGCCACAATACCGCTTATGCAGCAATTGGAGCACATCTCTTAAAACCTTTTTGCCCATCAAACAGGAATTCAAAGAAAACGTAAAGGTTTTCAAAAGGGAAGAACTTATAATAACTGAATACATTAGGGAGTAAAATGGAACAATAAAGCATTGTAATTTAAGGCAAATTATTAGAATCCATTGTTGAGGACATTTGCAAACGTAAAACCACAATTCATCGGAGTCAACATAGTTTTACAAAGGATAAATCATGATTGAAGTGTTTTCTTGAGTTATTTATAGATGTGACAAACAAGGTGGATAGTGGGAATGCTGGAGATGGATTATATCTGGTCTTCGTGAAGGATTCAGATACGTCCCTTCTCCAAAGAGTGAGTGGTAAGATCAGACAGCATCAGTTTAGGAGTAATTTATTGGTTTGGATGGAGGATTGGTTAACCAACAACATGCAGTCAGATGAATTAACTGTGTCATTTTCTATTGGAAAATGCAATTTGTTGGGTGCCATAGATTTCAGTTCTCATGGTTCAACCATTTGTGATCGACATTATTACTCGGTTGACGGGATAGAAAATGCTCTCGCTACATTTTCAGATGACACTAACATTGGTGGGAAATTACTTCGGAATGATGATGCAAGAGATTTAAAAACTATATGAATAGGTTGGGTGAATGGGCAAACATTTGGCAATGAAAATTAAAGTGGATAAATATGGGGTTATTCAAGTTGGCCAGCCTAATAAAAAAGCAAATTATTATCTAAATGGAGAGAAACTTCAAAGTGCTTAAGTGCAGAGGGATCTGGGTGCCTGCTTGTATATCACAGAAAACCTGCCTGCGGGTACTTGAAGTAATGAGAAATGCAAGCATAATTTCATCGTTTATTTGTAAAAGGATAGAGTAGAAAGGTAGGGAGTGTTGCTGTAGCTATGCAAGGCATTAGTGAGGCTGCAACTGGAGTACAGTTTGGGTATCCTGCAGAATGAGGTATTTCCATTGGAGGCAATTCAGAAGAGCTTCATTAGATTGATTCCATATTTGAAGTGTTTGTCTTATGACGAGAAATTGAGCAGTTCAGGCCTATACTCTCCAATTTATAAGAATGAAAGGAGATCGCATTGAGGTCTGTAAAATGCTAAAGGCAATTGAAAGGGTAGCTGTGGAATGGATATTTTTTCATGTGGCGCAATCTATAATAAGAGACTACAGTTTGAGGATTGAGAGAGGGCAGTAACGTGGAACAGAGGCCGCGTTGACATCAGCCATGATTGTATTCCATGGCGGAGCAGATTCGAAGGGTTGGATTCTTGACTAATGCTTCTTGTTCATATTCAGCTTAACGACTGTGTTACACAGTAATGGGAGAGGACTATGTATCAAACAGGAAGCAGGCACTCCGGATAAATCAGTCTTAATCAGTTTGACAGAAAGTCACCAGTGGAGTCACACTGTGACCAGTGCTGGGTCCTCAACTATTTACAATCTATATCAATGATCAGGAGGATGGAACAGATATGGAGATACTGAGTTTGGTCATGTTGCTGTGATAAGCAAGAGATTAAATTATCAAGAGAGGGTGGAGGGTCTACAGATAGATACAGAAAGGTAAAGGCAATGGCGAATAATTTGGCAGGTGGAATATAACATGATATAATCTGTCATTTCATTTACAGGAATAATGGAAGGCAGTATGTTACTGAAATGGAGAGGGATTACAGGGATTAATGATACTATGTACTGGGGGGTTCACTCAGACCCGTTCAGACATGGGAGGTTTTGCTCCATCCCTGATCGTCTGCTCCTTGATGCTCCAAGTGACCCCATTGCTCTCCGTACACATGGAATGTTTTGAAGTGTTTGGTTGGTGATGGGGGATGCTGTTATCAAACGTGTATCAAGGGGATGGCCTTTATCCAAGATACATTCATTCCTTTCTACATGGAGATCTGAAGACGATGGGAATGGCTGCCTGCTTGTGAATGAAGAGGCTGTGGTTGCAGTGAGGACAGGGGTATTCACCAACGTGATGTACTGTGATGGGCACACTGCAAGATAAATGCAGAGAGTGCTCCTTCAGTTCCTCTACCTCTCCCCATTGACACGGCTACTCCGCAGACGCCATGTACAACATCAGGAATCCCATTATACTGGATACACCCGGCAGTTCCCTGATGTGGGTGAAACAATGTATTTACCTCATGCACCATATATATCCTCCGTTATTGAATGGTTACATTGATGGCAACATACTGGGGGATGATGGATATGTCACCCAGTCCTGTTTGGAAAGTTCCAGAACATAGAAGCTGAATGAAACAGTGACCCTAACAGCCGCTGGCAGCACCATCCTCCCCCTGGTGTGAAGCTGCAGGACGTGTTAAAGAAGGTGACACCGCTCTGTGACCAGCTCCTTGTTCAATCAGTGTCCCCTCACACTCTGCTACTGGGTTAAGTGGAGCTTGGGAAGCTGGTCCTGGAAAATCCGGCACAGCAGATCCCTTTCCCCACACACACTGACTCCGTGGTTTCAAAGCTTCCCCTCTCTGCAGCCTCTGCTCCATTTGTTGTTCATGTGACCCAGATGCTGTAACTACAGTCCCCAGGCTCCATCCAAAGTTGGGTCACCAAATCCTCAGGTCTCCCTGAATGTCTGAGGCAGCTCACAGCACAACCTCCAGCAAACCATCCCCAGCTGCTGCACTAACTTTTCAATAACAGGAGTCAGTTAGAAACCCCTGGTCTATAAGTGTTATGGACCAGACCAGATTCCCGCAAAATATAATAAGAAGGCCGCATAGACCCAAGCCTTTCCCTATTTTGAATATTGATGTGAAATGTGCTTTCCAGATATGTTGTGACTGGTCAAACCACTCGACGTTAAGCAAAACATAATCTATTTAAATGCTTTAGTTAAAATACAATCAAAGAAAAGAACATTTCTGGATGGCTTATATGTTGGAACAGTTACACAAACAATAGATACCGTACCTTCTTGGTATACACCGCTTGGCACAAAGATATATTCAAATACAGATCCTTAGATGCAGTTTTCTGATCCAGGAGAAATCAACATAGAACATAGAACATAGAACATAGAACAATACAGCACAGAACAGGCCCTTCGGCCCACGATGTTGTGCCGAACTTCTAACCGAGATTAAGCACCCATCCATGTACCTATCCAAATGCCGCTTAAAGGTCGCCAATGATTCTGACTCTACCACTCCCATGGGCAGCGCATTCCATGCTCCCACCACTCTCTGGGTAAAGAACCCACCCCTGACATCTCCCCTATACCTTCCACCCTTCACCTTAAATTTATGTCCCCTTGTAACACTCTGTTGTACCCGGGGAAAAAGTTTCTGACTGTCTGCTCTATCTATTCCTCTGATCAACTTATAAACCTCTATCAAGTCACCCCTCATCCTTCGCCGTTCCAACGAGAAAAGGCCGAGAACTCTCAACCTATCCTCATACGACCTACTCTCCATTCCAGGCAACATCCTGGTAAATCTTCTCTGCACCCTCTCCAAAGCTTCCACATCTTTCCTAAAGTGAGGCGACCAGAACTGCACACAGTACTCCAACTGTGGCCTAACCAATGTCCTGTACAGCTGCAACATCACTTCACGACTCTTGAATTCAATCCCTCTGCTAATGAACGATAATACTCCATAGGCCTTCTTACAAACTCTATCCACCTGAGTGGCAACCTTCAAAGACATAGACCCCAAGATCCCTCTGTTCCTCCACCTGACTAAGAACCGTACCATTATCCCTGTATTCCGTATTCTTATTTGTTCTTCCAAAATGGACAACCTCACACTTGGCAGGGTTGAACTCCATCTGCCACTCCTCAGCCCAGCTCTGCATCATATCTAAGTCCCTCTGCAGCCCACAACAGCCCTCCTCACTGTCCACAACTCCACCTACCTTCGTATCATCTGCAAATTTACTGACCCACCCTTCGACTCCCTCATCTAAGTCATTAATAAAAATTACAAACAGCAGAGGACCCAGAACTGAACCCTGCGGAACTCCACTTGTAACTGGGCTCCAGGCTGAATATTTACCATCTACCACCACTCTCTGACTTCGACCAGTTAGCCAGTTTTCTATCCAATTGGCCAAATTTCCCTCTATCCCATGCCTCCTGACTTTCCGCATAAGCCTACCATGGGGAACCTTATCAAATGCCTTACTAAAATCCATGTACACTACATCCACTGCTCTACCCTCATCCACATGCTTGGTCACCTCCTCGAAGAATTCAATAAGACTTGTAAGGCAAGACCTACCCTTCACAAATCCGTGCTGGCTGTCCCTAATCAAGCAGTGTCTTTCCAGATACTCGTAAATCCTATCCCTCAGTACCCTTTCCATTACTTTGCCTACCACAGAAGTAAGACTAACTGGCCTGTAATTCCCGGGGTTATCCCTATTCCCTTTTTTAAACAGGGGCACAACATTCGCTACTCTCCAGTCCCCTGGTACCACCCCCGATGCCAGTGAAGACGAGAAGATCATTGCCAACGGTACTGCAATTTCCTCTCTTGCTTCCCACATAATCCGAGGATATATCCCGTCAGGCCCGGGGGACTTGTCTATCCTCAAGTTGTTCAAAATGTCCAACACATCTTCCTTCCTAACAGGTATCTCTTCTAGCTTATCAGTCCGTTTCACACTCTCCTCTTCAACAATACGGTCCGTCTCGTTCGTAATTACTGAAGAGAAGTACTTGTTCAAGACCTCTCCTATCTCTTCCGACTCAATACACAGTCTCCCACTACTGTCCTTGTTCGGACCTACCCTCGTTCTCGTCATACTCAGGTTTCTCACATACGCATAGAATGCCTTGGGGTTATCCTTGATCCTATCCGCATCAACAGAGATCTCAGAGAGAAAAGCAGCTGGGGATCCTGTATTGAAACTCCCAACCCTTTTGGGATCCCCAGCAGCTTCTGAATGCTGCAGCTAAAAACAAAACGAGGAAAACCTGGTCTGGGAGAGCTGGGCACTGCCCTTCCATTGTTACCACCATTTTAATAAAACCTAAAGGCTTTCTCAGTTATTTACTTAAACTGTTTTCAGACAGCAGTTCTTCACCTCTGCCTTTAAAACCTCTCGTCAAAAAAAACCAAGATAAGGTAATCTCAAAGTTTGGGAGAGATTTGTATCTCGGGTGCTCGTTTTTGTGGTTCTGTTCACCGAGCTGGGAATTTGTGTTGCAGACGTTTCGTCCCCTGTCTGGGTGACATCCTCAGTGCTTGGGAGCTTCCTGTGAAGCGCTTCTGTGATCTTTCCTCCGGCATTTATAGTGGCCTGTCTCTGCCGCTTCCGGTTGTCAGTTCCAGCTGTCCGCTGTAGTGGCCGGTATATTGGGTCCAGGTCGATGTGTTTGTTGATAGAGTCTGTGGATGAGTTCCATGCCTCTAGGAATTCCCTGGCTGTTCTCTGTTTGGCTTGCCCTATAATGGTAGTGTTGTCCCAGTCGAATTCATGTTGCTTCTCCTCTGTGTGTGTGGCTACCAAGGATAGCTGGTCGTGTCGTTTCGTGGCTAGTTGGTGTTCATGGATACGGATCGTTAGCTGTCTTCCTGTTTGTCCTATGTAGTGTTTTGTGTAGTCCTTGCATGGGATTTTGTACACTACATTGGTTTTGCTCATGTTGGGTATCGGGTCCTTCGTTCTGGTGAGATATTGTCTGAGAGTGGCTGTTGGTTTGTGTGCTGTTATGAGTCCTAGTGGTCGCAGTAGTCTGGATGTCAGTTCCGAAATGTTCTTGATGTATGGTAGTGTGGCTAGTCCTTTGGGTTGTGGCATATCCACAAGCCAGGGACACAGCAGGCAGAACGGATTCAGGATGATCCAGGTAATGATTACAGACGCTCACAGCAGACTACACAAATACAGACAAGAAATTACGCGCTAAAAACCGTTAATTTCAAAAACCAGCAATCAGGAATGGACCCAGACCATAGAACAGGCCGTCACCATAGGACAGAACAGGACAACACACCGCAAAAAAAAAACGTCACTAAAAGAAAAAATGGTCAAACTAACACACAACGAAGAGGACAACAAAGCACACACCTCGGTTAAAAACCTCTCCCACAGACAGTTCACACACAAGGAAAGAACAAAACTGGTTAATGGGCTCAACTACAACCACAGGGACGCCAAGACAGCAGACTTCCGAGCAGTACGATAATGCACACTCAGGAACAATGGACTGACGGAAGAGACACAACAAACAGTGAGACAAAGTATCGTACATCTGATAACAAGAAAAAGACAAACACATAACCTCAACACCAAGGAGAGGGAAGCACTAAAATCTCTAAGAAACGATAAGAACATAATCATACTACCAGCAGACAAAGGCAGAATGACGGTCATCCTGGACAAAGCAGAGTACATCCAAAAAGTACAACAACTACTTGCAGATATCAACACCTACCAAAAGAGGGAGTTTGACCCCACCCCACAGCTCACCAATAGGATAAACAACACACTCAGGAATCGACAAAAAAAGGACAGATAACCAGGTCTGACCGACAAAGAATGAAACCTGAAAGCAACAACACCCCCAGATTCTATGGACTACCCAAAGTGCACAAACCAGACATCCCACTCAGACCCATAGTATCACTACCAGGGACACCATCACACAAACTGGCTCAAGAACTACAGCAGAAACTGAAACACCTGATCAGCGGATCATGACAATCGATACAATCAACACAGGAATTCTTGTACAACAGAGTGTTACAAGGGGACATAAATTTAAGGTGAAGGGTGGAAAGTATAGGGGAGATGTCAGGGGTGGGTTCTTTATCCAGAGAGTGGTGGGAGCATGGAATGCGCTGCCCGTGGGAGTGGTAGAGTCAGAATCATTGGCGACCTTTAAGCGGCATTTTAATAGGTACATGGATGGGTGCTTAATCTCGGTTAGAAGTTCGGCACAACATCGTGGGCCGAAGGGCCTGTTCTGTGCTGTATTGTTCTATGTTCTATGTTCTATGTTCTATCAGAAATAGACACATAGACAAGGAAGAAACTATGGTCTCATTCGATGTAACGGCACTCTTCACCTCTATCGACAAAACCCTAGCCAGAGAAACAATAGCCAACCCTGCTAGACAGACATAACAGGCAACAGGACGTTGAATCTATCAACAAAGACGGCATACTTAAACTACTGGACTTGTGCCTCACAACACACTTCACATTCAACAACCAGATGTACGAACAAATCAACGGAACACCCATGGGCTCACTGATCTCTGGATTCATAGCAGAAGCGGTAATGCAAAAGTAAGAACAAACAGTCTTATCGCAAATTCAACCCACACTCTGGGTCAGATATGTGGATGACACCTTTGTAATAATTAAAAACACAGAAAGAGAGAACACACACCAGATCATCAACGCCACACATACAGGAATCCAATTCACTGGAGAGGAAGAAAAGGACAACCAACTCCCATTCCTAGACGTGATGGTACAGAGAACACCGAACGGAGAATTCACCACAAAGGCTTACAGGAAAGTCACACACACAGACCAAGTCCTAAACTATGAAAGCAACCACCCCAACACACACAAACAAAGTTGCATCAAGACACTATTCAAAAGGGTCACAACACACTGCAGCACACCAGAACAGCAAAAAGAGGAAGAGGAACACCGATACAAGGTATTCGACAAAAACAGATACTCTCGCAATTTCATCAACAGATGCCTAAGGGAAAGACAACGGAATGAGGACATGCTGCAACCCAAAGGACTAGCCACACTACCATACATCAGTAGCATTTCCGAACTGACAGCCAGACTACTGCGACCACTAGGACTCATAACAGCACACAAACCAACAGCCACTATCAGACAATATCTCACCAGAACGAAGGACCCGATACCCAACATAAGCAAAACCAATGTAGTGTACAAAATCCCATGCAAGGACTGCACAAAGCATTACATAGGACAAACAGGAAGACAGCTAACGATCCGTATCCATGAACACCAAATAACCACGAAACGACATGACCAGCTATAGTTACTAGCCACACACACAGATGAGAAGCAACATGAATTCGACTGGGACAATACTACCATTATAGGGCAAGCCAAACAGAGAACAGTCATGGAATTCCTAGAGGCATGGAACTCCTCCACAGACTCTATCAACGAACACATCGACCGGGACCCAATAGACTGGCCACTACAGAGGACAGCTGGAACTGACAACCGGAAGTGGCAGAGACAGGCCACTATAAATGCCGGAGGAAACAGAACAGAACCGCTTCACAGGAGGCTCCCAAGCACTGAGGATGTCACCTAGACAGTGAACAAAACGATTGCAGGACAAATTCCCAGCTCGGCGAACAGAACCACAACAGTAAATAACCCTCTTACAGTGATAGTATCCTCACAACTCCATCTTTAATAAAATAATCTATCCATATACAAAGGTGGATTCATTTTATACCTCCTAATCTTCCTCTATTGGTAGACTGGAATGAATATATATTACATTGACTCTGAGCATACAAATGTTCACAGCTCGTTTCGATTTCAGTCATTTTACTCCTGCCGCAGAATGCCTTTTATCTTTCTTCGTCCAAGTCTCCACAACGTGTCAAAACTTACTTTTTCTCGCCCTGTCAACTTTATAATTTCAAGTTGAATGGCAGCAATAATAAACTCAATAATGTTTTCTCCCTAAACTTCTCCACAAACTTTAAGGGGTCACGATCAGTGATAAAGATTTGTCTCATTTATGTTATTCGCAATTTAAATGCTGAAATGTTGTAAAGCCAACACCAAGCTCAAGGCCTCCTTTCCCATTGTGGAATAAATCTGTTGATGTTTCCACTGGACGCTCCAACCACACGTTACATAATGGAGCACTTCTCATCTCTCCAATAGTCCTTCTGAATGACATAGCTCCTCATGTCTCAGCATAAAAGAATTACATGCTTCTGTACCTCTTAATGCTGTAACCTCATTACCTGCTACTCCTGGCCTATGCCAGTAAACCTTACTCTCACAGGGATATGTTTTAAGAAGATCTCACACATTCTTCTCAATCCCTCACAGAAACCAAACTTTGATTTCTGAACCCAATCATCATCAGCAGCCATTTCTAAGCTTGCCATTGTAGCTCTCTGCCCTTCCACACGAGTTCTCCCGACTGAAGGAAGTGAATTGTTGAACTTCTCCAAAATTAGAGTCTCTCTCAGAGTGTCATAGGTTTGTTCTATTTTTAATACCCTTCCCCAACTTTCAAAATTACTTTGTTTGATTCTTTCAAACACAACGTGCGTTTAACCAGGGATGATATTTTAGATTCCCGAAACACTGTCGGCTTCTGGCACAAGCTCATATGCACTTCAGATGGCTTTCTTCACCTCCTCCAATAGGGATGCAAATACCTATCAGCTTTGCTTGGATAAACTAAATCCACATGTTCTCTGGCCGCTGCACTTGTTTAGCCACTTTCTGAAATGAAATTAAAAAGGCTCCCCCATCATTCTCATCAAATTTAGATAATGCTTGGATGTATTTAAACATATCCTGATCAGGCCTTTGGCTACCATAGGGTTGCTACTACCTCACTATCCTCTAATGAAAATACATACAAAATGAAGAGGAATTTAGAATAACTTAACTATTGGAAACCTTAACCGAATAATGGATACAGTACGTTCTACAAATGAACTGTTCAATCTACTAACATCACCTAAACACACCCCTTGGCAAAAAGGAACATTCAGACATGCATTCTTGCATACAGTTCTCCAATCCAGGAGGAAACACCATCAAGTGAGGCTTTAGAGAGAGTAGCAGCTCGGGATAATTTACTAAAACTTCCAACCCCTCTGGGACCCCAAACACCCGGTGATTGTTACAGCTACAAGAAAAACCAAACTAGAAAGCCTGGTCTGTGCGAGCTGGCCATTGTTACTACTATTTATTAAAAACGCTAAAAGCCCCGTAAGTTATTTACTTCAGCTGTTTTCAGTCGACAGTTTGGCCTTTAAGACCTCTTACTAAAAAAGAGAAACTAACACTTTATTTAAAAAAGTGACAGCATTGTCAGGCAATTTATATGCCTTGTCCTTCACTCAGTGGGCTTCCTCGTGTTACTGATCGCAAGGTCACCTGAGAGGGACAACCACAGGTCCAGACCAAGTTACAAGGATGTATCTCATAACTTTTGAAACTTGCCTGTCCATCGACCATCACATGGGAAGTGAACAACAGCTTGATGCACCATTTCAGTATTTCTGAGCTACACAATGCCAGCACTCGATACACGAGGGAGCCAAAACCCAAGGCCAAGGAAAATACAGAGGGACAGAGAGATTCACTTTAAAGACAGAAACAGTCAGTTAATTAACTGAAAAGATGTTGTGGAAATATGTGGAACAAGACAGGGCAGTGGGACTAACTATCGAAGTGAGATCTTCGTGAGTAAAATGTCAAGAATGAGAACATTGAATAAAGGCATTGTCAGATCAGCTGGAATGGTTTGTTACATCAAGTTCTAAATCTGCTTCACAGAACACCACAAACAACATAAACTGGGACAAGATGACATCCCAGCATGGAGAGCTGTGCAGACCATGCTAGTGTGTTGCTCAGTAAACTGCACTATCTGCCCAGCATGAGAGTATTGCAAACTTTACTATCATATGCAAACTATACTCACATCAGATTATTGCCTACAATGGGAAGGTGTGTATGTGTGTGTGTGTGGTTGAATGTGAAACTCATTGTTTGAGAAGGAACGCACATGGAGGAAACTATTATAATTATGAACAACTGGCAGGCTTTTTATTAATCAACAGAGACAGAACGAGAGAAGTTTCATGGACAGAAAAGATAAAGTGTTTGAGAATGTTAAAATAAAGTCATTGCCAGACACAACAGCAATATACATCGGCGTGCACATGAATGACAGATCGATGGGAGTTGGTGTGAGGTCTAATCAGATTTGTTTCAGCAGGTCTGAAGCCAGGAGCGTCAGCAGCAGATTATTGGCTTCATGAAGCCTGTACTTCATAACTCAAGCTTCAAACAGCAGATTGAATAAACCAGTGAGATATATTCTGGAGTGGTGAGTATTTCAAGTTAGAAATGTTCAGGGCATGGTATCAAGAATCAGGTCATAGTCAAAGAGATGTCCCACAGTTGTGACTTGGCTGCTTCAGCTGCTGCTATTGGCAAGGGCTGGGATGGAAACAGTGGAAGGAAGTGGAGTTTGTAACCAGAACAGTAGAGAGTGACCTCCCTGCTCTTAATAGCAAAGTCAATGATACGATGCATTGTGGTTCTCCCCTGAAACTGAATAGATCAACATAGAGACCCATGAGTAACACTGCCAGAGCAGAGAGGGAGGCAGGAATTGAACACCTTCATTAATGTAGTTAGTCGTGGTCTGTAGAGTGAATATCTGGATGGAGAGATTCAACAGGAACAATAATAGTGACAAGATGTGTAGACAATATGAAATAACAATAATACAGTCATAACTGGTTTATAGAAAACAAAATCTGGACAGTGACACTCACCAGGAGCACCAACGATAACCAGGAAGGGAGAATAAAAGGATTGAATAATGAGAATAGTGCATTAGATCTGCGATGATAATGACATCCAATCAAATGCAGAAAGATACCAAACATAATCGGATAAGCTCCTGTATATTGTTGGAATATTCCTGTCTAATGTTCTCAGATTCTGATCCATTATTGGCACATTCCAGCCTAATGTTCTCAGATTCTGATCCATTGTTGGAATATTCCAGTTTAATGTTCTCAGATTCTGATCCATTGTTGGCACATTCCAGTCGAATGGTCTCAGATTCTGATCTCTCCTCCCCCTCTCTCTGGATCGGCTGTTCCCTGTCAGTGCTGTCGGTGATGCTCCCGCTCATGTTATGGGTTGACACATTGAACGGAGCCCATTTATCATTAAAAGATGGAAACCCTCCACCGGGATCATTAGAATCCATGGAGATTGGCATTAATCACACTTACTGAACAAATAGGCTCAGTTAACCTGTTCAACACATCACTTTTCATATACTGGTTTTGGATGGAATGGATGAGGGTTCCTGAGCGATGGATCATAAATCTTTAAATCTTTTAAATCTTTTTATTAACTTGTATATGAGAGTATTAACAGGACACTGCAGGCGTCTATATATGTTCCACTCTGTTTATGAAAGGAGGCAGTTATAAAAGAACAGATCGACTGCATAAAAAAAATTCGGGTGGGCAAGTTTCTCGATACCTGAACACAAAGTACAGTAATTATTGACCAGTGTGCGGCCACTCCTGGTTTTAATTCCCTGTTGTCAAATCCTTTCATAACCTTGAGATTATTGAGACTGTTGCTCAGGAACAGGCCGAAGCAATTCTGTCCCTATGGGCCTCTTACAGAGGGTTAAGAGAAGGCCATTCAGCCCATATAAGCCTGTTACTACTTGAAAAGGTGGAAAGCTGGAATAATGGCACATTTTGCCGAAAGAATCATTTGCTGCAGCTTTATGAAGTGTTACTGAGAGGGCACCTGGAGTAAATAGTGTTGTTTATGTTTCTGTAACTGAGAAGGAATAGATCTCCATTAGATACAGTTTACCAGCTGATCATAATCCATGGGTTGCTATGTTATTTAATGTCTCAGATCTGTTACACAGGGACAGGAGGAGGCCATGAAGCCTCTTGAGTCCATTTCAGAGAGATAAGAGGAGGTCATTCAGCCTCTCCAATCTATTACAGAGGGACAAGAGGAGGCCATTCAGCCTGTCCAGTACATTATAGAGGGACAGGAGGAGGTCATTCAGCCTCTCCAGTCTATTACAGAGGGACAGGAGGAGCCTATTCAGCCTCTCGAACCTGTCACAGAGGGGCAGGAAATGGTTATTTAACATACAAGTCTGTTACACATAAATTTTAGTTTTAAACTAGTTGTGGAATAGGAAAGACCTGATGTCAACATTAAAGCTCTAACTTTGAACAAGGCCAATTTTGAAAGTATTAGGTGAGCCCTGTGAAAGGCAGATTGGAATACCCTATTCACAGGTAAAGGGATGGTTGGAAAATGCAAGGCCATCAAAACTTGGTTTCAGAGAGTCCAGAGCCAACGTGTTCCTATTAGTGAGAGGGGCAAGGCTGGTGGGTGCAGGGAGTGCTGGATGGCTAGATATATTGATGCGCTGGTCAAGGTAAGGAAGGAGGCATATGTCAGGTAAACAGAGCTGTGTTTAAGTGAATCCCGAGAGGTGTATAAGGGCAATAAGTGTATAGTCAACAGGGAAATTGGCCAGAAAAATGTGGACATGAGATGGCTTTAGAAATAGGGTTAACGAGGCATTGAAGCAACTCTACACATCCTTTAATTGCAAAATATTACCTAGGGAGAGAATAGGGCACCTTAAAGATCAGTAAGGCTACGTATGTGTGGAACCATAGGAGATGGAAGGGATACTAAACAAGTATTTTTCCTAGTATTTAATGTAGAAGAGGTTACAAGAGCGAGAGAATGAAGAAATACATAGTGATATCTTGAAAAGTATCTATATTATAAGGAGATGTTGGACATTTTAAAACATATAAAGGTGAACAAATCCCTGGAACCTGATCAGTTGTATTCCAGAATATTATGGGAAGCTCGGAAAGAATTTGCTCAGCGTTTTGCTGATATATCTGTAAGATTGATTTCCACAGGTGAGGTGGGAAAAGACTGGAGGGTTGCTAAAATAGTGTCATTATTTCAGAAATTTTGGAAAACCCAGGTAACTATAGATCGGTGAGCCTGACGTCAACGGTGACTAAATTGTTGGAGGGGATTTTGAGGGAAACGATGTATATGCATTTGGAAAGACAAGGACTGAAGAGGGCTTTGTACATTGGAGATCACGTCTAACTGACTCAATGGAATTTTTTGAGGAATTGAAGAAGATGATTGATGAAGGCAGGACAGTGGATGATGTCTTCATGGAATTCAGTAAGAAAACCAAAATGTTCTACATGGTAGACTGGTTAGCAAGGTTAGGCTGCCTGGGATCCAAGGAGAACTCACAATTTAGGTCAAAACTTTTCTTGAATATCGGAGACAGGGTGTGACAGTTGGCATTTGTTCATTAAACTTGGAGACATGTGACCAGTGGCGCTGCTCGCAAAGATCAATAGTGGGTCCATTGTCTTTTGTAACTTTACAAATCATTTGCACTTGAGTATATGAAGTATTGTCAGTAAGTTTGTAGATAATTCCAAATTTGGTTTTGTAGTCGACAGTGAAAAATGATCTCTCAGAATATAATGGGAACTTAATTAGGTGAGCTGAGGATTGTCAGATGGATTTTATTTTAGATAAATGCGAGGTGTTGCATTTTGGCAAGAAAAGTCAGGGCCAGACATATAGGTAGGATCCCGTCGAAAGTTGCCAATGAAGGAGAACTCCATAGAAATTATAGAATCCCTACAGTTAGGAAACAGGATTTTCGGCCCATCAAGTCCACACCGTCCCTCTAAACAGTATCCCACTGGACAAACCCCTACCCTATCCCTCTCAGCCTGCATTTCCCATGGCTAATGCACTTTGCCCTCACATCCAAGTGTACTATGCACAATTTAGGATGGCCAACCTACCCTTATCTGTATATCATTATACTGTCGGAGGGAAACATAGCATCCGGAGGAAACTCACACAGACACGGGGAGAATGTGCAAGCTCCACACAGCCAGTCATTCAAGGATGGAATTAAACCCCGATCGCTGCCCTGTGAGGCACCTTGTGGTGCAGGTTCTCCGTTCCTTGAAATTGCCGTCACAGGTAGACAGCGCAATGAAGAAGGCACTTGGTGATCTTCCCTTTATTGGTGCGTGCTTTGAGTCTATGCGTTTGCATGACATGTTGCATCTGTACAGGACATTGGTTTGGCCTATTTTGTAATATTGCCTTTACTTCTGGTCACCCTGCTGTCGTCGAGATGTTGTCAAACTTGAAAGGGAGCAGAAGAGATTTAAAAGAATGTTGCAGGTGTTGGAGGGTTGGAGTTACAGGGAGAGTTTGAATAGGCTGGGAGTATTTTCAAGTGTTGAGGCTGAGGGTGGACCTTTAAGAAATTTATAAAATCAGGAGGGGCATAGAAAAAGTAAACAGTCAATGTATTTTCCCAGGATAGACAATTCCAAATAAGGAATATGAAGGCTTAAGGTGAGAGGAGAAAGATTTAAAAAGGGATGTGAGGGACAACATTTTCACACAGAGTCTGTTGCTTTTTGGATTGAACAGTCAAAAGAGGTGGTGGAGGCAGACACAGTTACACCTTCTAAAAGGCATTTGGATGGATACATGCATGGAACGTGTTTAGAGAGAGATGGGCCAAGTGCTGGCAAGGGAGACGAGATTAATTTAGGATATTTGGTTGGTATAGATAACCAGACCGAAGGATTTTTTCTGTGCTGTACATATCTGAGAGTCTATTGACTCTTGAGAGTTTAACACGGGAACAGGAGGAGGCTATTCAGCTTCTGAATTCTGTAAGTCAGCTGGTTTGCTCAATTACTGACAGTGAAATACAAAAATAAATCATTTAAAATTTGATGGTGTTTTACAGAAACAGGAG
This sequence comes from Chiloscyllium punctatum, assembly GCF_047496795.1. Taxonomy (NCBI): domain Eukaryota; kingdom Metazoa; phylum Chordata; class Chondrichthyes; order Orectolobiformes; family Hemiscylliidae; genus Chiloscyllium; species Chiloscyllium punctatum. Next base: position 35,405,745 of record NC_092761.1, on the reverse strand, counting down.
AAAGGCCTTTAGTCAAGAAAAGCTGTAAAGAATGTGAAGAGGCCATTCAGTCCCACACCTCCATTCCACAGGAGCAGCAGGTGAGCAGAGAGCTATTGGAGCCTGTTACTCAGGAGTAGGAGGAGGACATCTACTTTCACAAAACTTCGATTAGGAGGGAGTCATTCAACTGCTCGAGACTGGGACACAGGGACAGGAGGCAGTCACTCAACTGCTCGAAACTGGGACACAGGAACAGGAGGCAGTCACTCAACTGCTCGAGACTTGGACACAGGAACAGTAGACAGTCACTCAACTGCTTGAGACTGGGACACAGGAACAGGAGGGAGTCATTCAACTGCTCGAAATTTGGACACAGGGAAATCTAGAGGCTAGAGAGGCCCGAGGATCCTGTTACGCAGGAACAGGAGGAGGTAACTCACTCCCCACCAGTATGGGACACTGGGAGAGAAGGGGAGTTTGCTTGGAACAAACATAAATAGATGAATAAGTTGCTTTCGTGGTCCACACAATCCTGCCCCACCATTCACTAAGACCACGGCTGATCTGATGGTGATTTCCTCATCCCATTTCACGGAGACTGTCCTCTCAGCAGCTTCTGCTCCATTTGTTGGTCATGTTGCAGACCCAGATGCTGCAACAACAGTCACCATGACTCATCCAGAGGGTCGGGTCCAACCGGATGAGTCTGGATTTGAAGGGTCCAATAACAAGAATGAAAACATAAAATAAAGTATAGCCAGATGTTTAGTTCTCTCACATTCACAATCCAACTCACATAACCAGCCCGTCCATTATACTTTCAGGATGGAGCACTGTGTAGATATGGCGAGCGTACTGCAGAATACAACCCAGCAATGTCCATAATGGAACTCTGTGCAGCCCACACCAATGCTGGATCTATAATCTTGGGCTAAATGTCCAGCGTGGGGAGCTGTGCAGACCGCACTGGTTCATTCATATATAAACACAGGCTGTTGCATTGTTTGGTAACACTGTGTTAGATCACTGCCCAGTGTGGGGATACATGTAACCAATGCTGAAAGTGACAGGATGTGCATCTCCCATCCATTTACAGCTCCATATCTCCACTGTACTTTGACAAAGGGTGCCATGGATGTGAAAATCACTGCGATGTAGAGATGTAAATGGAAACATTTTAAATACCAATAGTTCCGTTTCAGGCGAGTATCACACCAGTATTTAAAGTTGAAATACCTGAGATAATATGCAATGAGGTTTCGTGAATGGTGCAAAGTAGTTAGAGGGGGATGGTAATGTTATAGTGGTTGCACTATAATCAATAAGGGCGGCACGGTGGCACAGTGGTTAGCACTGCTGCCTCACTGCGCCAGAGACCTGCGTTCAATTCCCGCCTCAGGCGACTGACTGTGTGGAGTTTGCACATTCTCCCCGTGTCTGCGTGGGTTTCCTCCGTGTGCTCCGGTTTTCTCCCACAGTCCAAAGATGTGCAGGTCAGGTGAATTGGCCATGCTAAATTGCCCGTAGTGTTAGGTAAGGGGTAGACGTAGGGGTATGGGTGGGATGCGCTTCGGCGGGGCGGTGTGGACTTGTTGGGCCGAAGGGCCTGTTTCCACACTGTAAGTAATCTAAACAATGTGAATTAAAGGAACAAATATGTAGGGAGACTTGCAGGAACAATAGGGTTGTTATAATAGGTGATTTCAATTTTCCTAACATAGACTGGGGCTTCCAGATGGTTAATAACTTAGGTGGGAAGTAATTTGTTAAGTGTGTTCAGCGAAGTTTCCACAATCAATATATAGAGTATCGTACTCGGGAAGGGACAAACACGACCTACTGTTGGGAAATAGGGCAGGATAGGTGAAGGAGATAAAGTGGGGGAGCATTTTGGGAAAAGTGATCAGAGTTGTATTAATTTTAAAATAGTTATGGTAGGGACAAAATTGGTCCACAGATTCAAGTTCTAAATTGGGGCAAGGCGTATGTTGTTGGAGTTAGACAGGAGATTGCAGGGGATGATTGGAGTAGTTTGATTCCAGGTAAAATGATCTCGGGCAAGTGGGAGGGCTTTAAAAGTGAGATAGCTTGAGTTCAAGGTTTCCATTTTCCTGTGAGGGTGAAGGTTATGTGAGACTGGAAGAGAGAACTCTGGATGTCAAGAGATATTGAGGCTTTGACCAGAAAAAAGGAGGCGTGGCTCATGTTCAGGCAGCTCATATCAAGGGAATCCCTGGAGGTATATACAGGGGATAGAGGAGTTTACTGAAGAAGGATATCAACAAGGCCATAAGGGGGTATGAGGTAGTCTTGGCTGAGAAGATTAGAGTGAGTCCAAATGCAGTATAGTAAAGATAAAGAGCAACTAGAGAGAGAATAGGATGCTTTAAAATCCAAAACCGGCATGCATGCGTAAATCCTCAAGAGATGGGTGAAGTCCTCAATTTCCCCTCTGTGTTTATCATGAAGAAAGACATGAAGACCTTTGACCTTTGGGAGGTTAGTTGTCATATCTTGGTACTGTCCATATCACAGTTGAGTTGCTGTTGGACATGTTAGAATGCACAAAGTCAGACAAATCTCTGGGTCCTGATCAGATATATCTGAGAACACCGTAAGAGGCGAGAGAAAAAAGCTCAGGGACCAAGATCCTGGAAGACTGGGCGGTAGCAAATGATGTTCCCTTATTCAAGAAGGGCTGCAAAAAAAGCCTAGGAAATATAGACCAGTAAGCTTCACCCCTGTTTTCGGTAAACCACTTGAGAAGGTTCTGAGAGATAAGATGTGCATGCATTTGGAAAGAAACAGTTTGACTTGGAGCCGTCAGCATGGCTTTGTGCCTGGCGGATCATACCTTATAAATTTTGTTAGAGATTTTTGAGGAAGTGACCAGGAAGGTCGATGAGAGCAGGGATGTATGCATATTTTATATGGATTTCAGTAAGGCCTTTGACAAGGTTCCACATAGTAGGCCGCTCTAGAAGGTTAGATCGCATGGTATCCAAGGTGAACTGGCAAATTAGACTGAGCTGCCAGTGGAAGTGGTTGAAGTGGGAACACTAACAATATTGAAAAGGCATTTGGACAAATACACAGATAGGAAAGGATTAGATGGATACAGAGCAAAGGCAGGGAAATGGCAGATTGGTAGATAAGGGGCAATTACACCATGGTTTGTTGACGGAGCACGGTGGGCGTATTGGATGGGCGAGTACAGAGGGGGAACATTCCCATCCTAGAGGGTGCCACACCAACAGACCCATCGAGCATGGTCTGGGCTCACTACCAAATTCAGTGCAGTATTTGAGGTCTGAAGAAATGTCCAGCAATACAGGACAAGCATCAATAACCTTCTCTGCTCTGTCAGGATAAGGGTCACTGTATTCTGTCTGCTCCCTCACAATCACTGTATATCTGTTATGGCACCGATCCCTGAACAATGCTCATGATCCCCCACTCTCACTACTGCATGCAACACCTTCTCTCTCTCTCTCTCTCCTTTGCAATACCTCCCACACAGTCATAGAATATTCTGGAGAATGCCGATTATAGAATGTTCCAGATAATGTTCCAAATATTTCCCAGTTTCAGGAAAATGGCAGTGTCCCAGTGTGTAACACAAAAGAGTCACTTGGCTCACCTTAATGATATTAAACCAAAAACAACTTCTAAACACGTCTTGTTACAAATACAATTTCGAGCAGAGAACATTTTTACCCTCAGGCGTTATCTTGACCGTTATCTGAACTGTACCACTTTCCTTGTTATGAATGTTTCTCTTACCCTTTGTCTGTGACTGTTTCTGTCTGTAACAGTTGCACTGCCTCCCACTCAGTTGGCAGGACGGCTGGTTTGTGATGTAGAGGCAGGGCAACAGCGCAGGTTCAGTTCCTCACATTGACAGAGATTACCATGAAGGGGACACTCTCTCAGCCTCACCCCATCACTCGAGATGTGGTGATCCTCAGGATAAACCACCATGGGTGGGCTCTCTAATGAGAGTTTTTTGGGACTGTATTCTATCAATGTTAGCATTTTAATTTTTAAAAAAATTTAAAAAGAGATGTTTAATATTATAATAAACCAATAACAACACAACTCAAATAACTGAAAAAAATTACATCCAATTGCATGTACACACAAAACAACTTAAAACACTACACAGACAGAAGAAAAAAACAAAACTAAACAATAAATAATGAATAAATAATACAGCTCAGCATAACAAAAGGACAACTCTCGTTCATCAAGAGCATTAACTGATAACCATTTTTATGTTCATAATTCTTCCTCTCTGGGAGTTCAGACATCCAACACAACAGAATATTTTTCCTAGCACGGAAATTACGGAATGTAAGGATGTATTTTTTTTCCCCATGTGCATCTGTGGAAAGTACCGTGGGCAGGCCCAGGAAAAGCGAAACCAGGTCCATCTCCAATTCAGTCCTCATTACCCACTCTACCACAGCTAACACAGTGATCCAATATAGATGAATTCTGCAGCAGGACCACAAGCAATGAGTAAGAGTGCCTGTAGTCATACTGCATTTAGTACATGCTAAAGATCATCCCACTTTGTATTTTGAGAGACAATTTGGGGTCAGATACACCCTACAAAGAATTTTCAACTGCATGGTATGGGTCCTATTAAAAATCAAAATCCTTCGGGCTTTTTCACAAATATGTCTCCGAAGTGGCCTGAACCCCCAAATCGCTCGCAGACATCACAAAGCTGCACAGTCTCGTCTGAGTGGACACTCTCCAACTAATGATAAAGGGTACTGACAGAACGTGTATTCTAAGCAATAAGCGCCCACTTCTCTCTATCGGATCTGTAAGAGTGTGGTAAAAGTGTGTTTTTTTTTTTAAATCAAATCTCTGATCTGGATAAAAATACAGAAGAGGTCTCTACTAGGTAATCCATACGTACGAGTTATTTGATCAAATGATATAATTGTTTCTCCATCAAATAACACGTGGTGGCTCAGTGGTGAGCATTGCTGCCTCACAGCACCAGGGTCTCGGCTTTGGTTCTGGTCTTGGGTGACTGGCTGTGCGGAGTTAACATTCTCGCCGTGTCTGTGTGGGTTTCCTCCCACAGTACAAAGATGTGCAGGTTAGATGAATTGGTCATTGATAAATCACCCATAGTGTTCAGAGATGTGTAGGTTTGGGCATTATTCAGGGTAAATATAGGATGGTAGGGGAATGGGTCTGGGCGGGTTACTCTTCAGAAGGTCGAAGTGGACTTGCAGGGCCCAAGGGCTTGTATCCACACTGTAGGGATTCTACTAATTCTAAATCACTCAAGCAAGGTACAGCCCTTCCTGCCCACAGTTTAAACCTGGAATCCATTAACCCCGGATGACAACCCAGTATACCAATTATAGGGGTAAGAAACATGGTTTTGGCTGTATTGGCCTCGATCTGACGCATTGTCATTCATGCTTTAACAATATTGATAATTATTGGGTTATGACAATACTTCATAAATGTTGTCAATTTAGCTAAGGAGAACAGACGAATAAAGGTTCACTTTATCTCATCGGATTCAATATCTCACAGTATTGACGCCGAGTCCTCAGCAGACCAGGCACTAACATAGGATAAAAAAGAGCTTAATTGATAGCTTTTATCTGGGCGATCTACTCCCCACAATCTGTGGGGTAGTTGCAATTTGGTTAGCTTGATAAAGAGTCGCTTATGCTGCCAAATAAATGAGCTAAACCAGCCATTATGTCACCTAAATACCTATGGGTGAAATATCAAAGGAAGCATTCCCACGGGGTATAGTAAATGAGGAAGGACATTTTTTAATAAGAGCTATCCGACCTAGCCAAGAAATTGGAAGTGCCTCCCATCTTTGAAGGTCTTGTTTAATCTTATCAAACAAATGGACATAGTTCACGTTCAATAAATGATCAAAGACGGATGTAATGAATATACTGAAACAGAGAACCTCGCCCCCCCCACCCACGTGACCATTTAAAAGGAAACCAGGATTTGTCCTCATTCAGGTATTTCCCCAAGACCTCCCATAGACATGGCCTCCAACATTGTAAAATTAATCTTAAAGCCCGAAAAGGCGACAAGCGAATTATTGCATTGCATCATGTGAGTTGCCGAAATTGCGGGATTTTGACAAAAACATAAGACCATCTGCATACAACATAATTTTATGTGACTTTTATCCCACTTCTGGGCCAGGTATGTTGGGGTAAGATTCCCAGTTGTGTACGATGCCATCGAATCTAAGATTGTTGCAGGAATGGGGAAGAGATCAACCCTCGTGTGCCATCTCTGCGGGTTAGTGAAGAAAATAAAAGCCCTCCTTGTGATGGGGATCTGCCTCCAGACATCCACCAGCTCTAGTTCTAGACACAAATCCATTAATTACTGACATTATAACGGGGGGATTGGGGGACCTTTGGACATTCTGTCCATCGTGGGGCCATAAGACAGTCAAAATCTCCTTCTACAATAATGCACCATGATGCAAGATAACTGAATTTGGAAAATGCATCTACCAGGATTTTAAGAGGCTGCACCGGGTGGCAACAAACATTTAAAATACTGTATTAATTCCCGTAGTTCAAGACTTTGAGGATGATGATCCTTCCATGGGTGTTTAATACAATCTAGTAATTTAAATGGAAGATTCTTCCTATCCATTATGACTTTTCCCCCACTCTTAGTATTAAAAGACGAGAAATAAACCCGACCAAACCCGCCCTGCTGTAACATCAAATGTTCCTTGTCATCAAGGTGCATCTCCTGCAATAGGACAATTCTCTCTTTTTTAAGACGAGAAAGTATATTTTTCCTCTTAACTGGCAGATGCCCCCCCCCCCCCCACTTAATGTTCCAGGTACAGCATTTAAGCACATCATTATCCATAACACACTGCAGCAACATTTGAACTCTAGAGAATTTCATATCGAATTACACATCGCTGAGCATTAATGACAAAAGCCTCATCGAGCCTAAAATCTGTACAAACTAAAACTACTGCAACTAACAAGCTCTCCAAACTTTCCAAAGCTAAAGACATCAAAAAGAACGAAACAAAATCCAAAGTCCCAATGACACTTGATCGGGTTTTTACCCACCCACCCCTCACCCAATGGGGACGCTGACGGTCTAGGTCTCTGTTCTACAACACTGACAAAGGCCCAACTTTTAATTGTATAGGTCCTGCTCTTGTTTGATTTACCAAATCCAATACCTCGCATTAATCCAACTAAACTCCATCTGCCACTCCTCAGCCCAGTGTGTGACATTACTGCCACCTCACCTTCCCCGTTTAATTTTAAATTCCTTCCCCCTCTCCAGGATGCCTGCACACTCCGGCCTTGATTTTCACAAAGACCCTGAGCTTGATTTGCCTTGTTTGGATAGGGGGAGGAGGGACAGATTGCTGACACAGTCAGTGAGGAGGAAAGGCTAGACAATAATCAGCGCCTGGTATCATTTCATGGTTTTAGGAAGAAGGCAGTCACACGTGAGAGTTGGGTAATACTGATCGGTTTTTTGGGGCCAGAAATTATGGCCTTTTTCCGTCTCTGGTGTTCAGTAATGAAAATCAATTCGAGACCCTTCATTGTGCAGAGTGTGTCTGCAGGATTTCTTTCCCTAATATTGCAGACGACAGATAATAGCAATTAAAGCTGTTCATACTTAACTTCGATGATACAGCACGTACACTCAACAAGGTAATAACAATGACTGTAGATGCTGGTAACAAGATTCTGGATTCGTGGTGCTGGAAGCGCACAGCATTTCAGGCAGCATCCGAGAGGCAGTAAAATCGACGTTTCGGGCAAAAACCCTTCATCAGGAAGGGCTTTTGCCTGAAACGTCGATTTTACTGCTCATCGGATGCTGCCTGATCTGCTGTGCTCTTCCAGCACCACGAATCACATATACTCAACATTCTAGAGTTGAGACAAATATTTTGCCTTTGTTTAACAATACAAAGTGTTTTGTGTAATTCAGTAATGGTAACCTGATTATAATAAATCCACACCGAGCTGAATGTGAGCACTAAAATATGACCCAAAATCTGGATATGGTAGTGTCGTGGGTAATGTCCCTGCCTCTGAACCAGAGGTTGGATTTGATTCCTGAATGTGCGTGGTGGTGTTCCACGCTCTAGACTAGAAGTTCTGTATTCAAGTCCTGCCTGTTGTAGATGTATGTCCCAGCATGTCAGAACAGGCTGATGAACAAACACACAGGACAATAATGTTACAGCTTTATGGGTATTGCCAAGTGGTGCTACTGTCCCTACCTCCGGGCACAAAGGTCTGGGTTCAAATCCCACAGAAGTGTTTCATAACACACCTAAACAAATTGATTAAAATGGATTTAGAATTGTGACCTGATGGAGAAGGAAGAGGTGTCAGTATTGCATTTCAGAATTTAGGCCCAGGATGATTTGAAGCACAGCGATTCGTGTTGGTTGGAGTCACATTTCTCAGCTGTAAAGGTTTATAAAATCAAAATGGTCATGGATAGGGTGAGTAGACAGGGGTTTTCCCCAGATTGGGGCGTCCAAAACTAGAGGGCATTGGTTAAAATTGAGAGGAAAAAGGTTTTGACGTTTGCATGTGGAATGAGCTGCCACAGGAAGTGGTGGAGGCTGGTACAAATACAGCATGTAAAAGGCATCTGGATGCTGACAGACCTGCCGAGGTTTTCCAGCAATTTCTGTATTTGTTGAAAAATGCATTCATTTTAACACAATATTCTGAATACATTAAACATTTTATTTTTTAATGACACAGCGACATATAAACATATCTTGAAATAGACCAAGGCCATTTTCTGCTCAGGATATGGCACTGTGTATGACAGCAGCAATGATGCACCTACATGGAACAGGGAATGTGATGGAGACACAGTTTGGACAATGTACAAGGAGACCTCACATGTCCAGTTGGGGAGAGGATGACATTACTGTATGATTCAGTTCAGAGAGGGAGAAAATGTAATCAGCCTGAGAAGGAACGGCCGATGACACTCTCTCTCCTTCATTGTTCCTCATCACAGCAATGTGTGCGAGCGAAAACAAAAAATCTGCAGTCATCGTTACCATTCCTATTTTTATAGAATCCCTACAATGTGCAAACAGGCCCTTCGGTCCAAAAGGTCCATACCAACCTTCCCAGGCTCACTCCCTTACATTTATCCCGAGCAATGCATCTAACCTAGAAACCCCTGAACACTTCGGACAAATTATCATGACCAATCCAACTAACCAGCACAACTTTGGACTTTGGAAGGAAACTGAAGCAACCATTAGAAGGGGAGAATGTGCAACCTCTACACAAATAGTCACCCGAGTCTGGAATTGAACGCAAGGCCCTGGTGCTGTGAGGCAGTGGTGCTAACCACTGAGACACTGTGATACCCTTGGGCGATCCCTGGCCAGAATTCATTGGAATCTCTTCTCTGCTTAATGCAAAGGGAATTCAGCCAAATCCAACTGTTCCAGGATGAAATCCCATTGCTAGCAGCTTGTGTGAGTAGAATATCTTCAGAAGCAGAATAACATTTTGAACAATCTCTCAATTTTTCCGTTTGTCATGAGTTACAATAATATATGGACAAAATGCGTTCAACTTGAAATTGCAGAGATTGTGTGTGTGTGTGTGTGTGTGTGTTTAGAAAGGGAAATGTCGATTCTGTATTTGCAATACCCAAACAGTTTGCCATTCATCTTTCCACCATAGTTTGAGTAATATTGCTCTGGATCATAAACGTGCTATTTTAGCAGATTAAAGAAACTAGCCTTACTTGGTTGCTAAAACTGACACTGACCCGGTCTGAGACCGATATCATCGGACATATCACAAACCTGGTTACATTTAACATTTGTTGTGAGCAGTGGAGGAGTGGGACGAGAAAAGGAAACAGTGACCCAAAAAGCCAGGGAACTAGTGACCGGTGAGCCTGATGTCAGTGGTGGGTAAGTTGTTGGAGGGGATTCTGAGGGATAGGATTTACATACATGCTTATGCCCGAAACGTCGATTCTCCTGCTCCTTGGATGCTGCCTGACCTGCTGTGTTTTTCCAGCAACACATTTTTCAGCTCATGCATTTGGGAAGGCAAGGGCTGATCGGGGTGGCTTTCTGCATGGGAAATCATGTCTCATTAATTTGATTGAGTTTTATGAAGAGGTGACAAAGAAGATTGATGAAGGCAGTTTGGTAGAAATTGTCTCCATGGACCTCAGTAAGGTGTTCACAACATTCCGATTGGTAGGCAGATGAGTAAGGTTCGGTCACACGAGATACAGAGGAAGCTCGTCACAACTGGCTTGAAGGGAGAGGGATATTTTTCAGACTGGAGGTTTGTGAGCAGCAGTGTGCTGTAAGAATCAGTACTGACTTTACTGCATTTCATCATTTATGTCAAGGATTTAGATGCGAATATAGGGTCCATAGTTAGTTAGGTTACAGATTACATCAGAAAGGTGGTGTAGTAGATTGTCTCAGAGTACAACGAGACCACAATAAGATGGGACAAAGGGACAAGGAGTGACGATACAGATAAATTTAGATAAATACGAAGTATTGCATTTTGGGAAGGCAAATCAGGGCAGAAATTATACACTTAATTGTAAGGTCCTGGGGCGTGTTGTTAATCAAAGGGTCATAGGGCTGTAGGCACATAGTTCCTTGAAAGTGGAGTCGCAGGTAGACAGAGTGGTGCAGAACAAATTTGGCACATTTGTCTTAATCAGTCAGAGCATTGATTATAGGAGGTGTGGTTGCATGTTGCATCTGAACAGGAAGTTGGTGAGGCCACTTTAAGAATACTGCATGCAACTCGGTTTGAGCTTCAGGGAGAGGTGGATTAGGTTGAGGTTTTTCCCCCTGGAGTGTCAGAGGTCGAAGGGTGACTTTATAGAGGTTGATAGAATCATGAGAGGCATGGATATTCTGAACAGCCATGTTCTGCTACCCAGGAGAGGGGAGTCCAGAACAAGAGGGAATAGGTTGAAGGGGAGAGGGCAAATAATTTAGAATGGACCTGAAGGTAAATGTTTCACACAGAGAGTGGTGTGTGTACAGAAAGTGCTGTCAGAGGAAGTGGTGAAGGTGGCTAAAATCGCACATTTAAAATGTATCTGAAAGAGGAGGGATATTGGCCAAATGCTGGCAAATGGGACTAGGTCAGATTTGATATCTGATCAGAGTGAACAGATTGGACTAACGGGTCTGTTTACATTCTGCATGACTGTCGGATTCTATAAGAGGGATGGCGAAATATTCTGAAAGGACCTTTCAAGTGGGAATTCTCTTCACTGGAAGTTTATCGTGCCTCTATGTTCACATGGATTGAAAGCTGTTTAGTTATATATTTGACAGGAAGTGAGTCACGGGTAATAGTATACAGACAGGAAAGTGGGGCTGAGTCCACAATCTTAGTGCCTGGTGAAGAAGGCTCAAAGTATCTCATGTCCGACTCCTGCTTCTCAGTCCCATGTTTCTGTATTCCATCCAGCCCCGTATACCTGCTAGATAGGAGAGGTGGGAGGCCACTTACTCCTACAATCTGTTGCACAGAAACAGAGGAGACCATTCAGCCTCTCAAGCCTGCACACACGCTTTGAAGTGATTTGGGAAATGCAATTGGAAAATCCAGGCACGGGTATGAAAGTGTCCCCTCATCTCTCTTTACAGAGCTTCCCTTCTCTGCAACTTGTGCTCCATTTGTTGGTCATGTTGTAGACCCAGATACACTGAGAATACAGCCGCCATACCTCACCCAGAGATGGCTCATAAAATCCTCTGGTCTCCCTGCCTGCAACATTCCATAACAGACATTCATGAAAATAACACTCACTAACTTTCCAAGAACAAAATGTGAGAACATCAGACACAAGAACAGGTCATTCACTCCCCAAACCTGCCTTGCTCTTCACTAAGATCATGACTGATCTGCTCTCTGTCTCAAATCCTCTTTCATACTCAATTCTTCATAGCCCTCACCTCTCTTACAGATCAATATCCATCTACCTCCTCTTCAAATACTTTCAGTCATCTAGTTCCCCGAACACTCTTGAGAAGAGAAATCCTGACATTCAATACCACCTGTTTGATGAAAACACTTGCTGCTCCTATATCATGGTTTATTGATGTGAACAAAAGAGGTTGAGACAAGGGTTCAGGTACTAATGACTGGCCCTGATATCAAGGCAGTGGTTGACTTCTGTTGACATCAAGGAGCTGGCCTTAATGGGAATCAGAGTAACCTCTCCAGTGTTTGGGGTCAAACATGGCACAAAGGAAGATGTTCATCATCTCAGTCCTGGGTCACCTCTGTGGGAGATCCTCAGGGTAGTTTCCTCTTCACAAACAGCTTCAGCTGCTTCATCCATGGCTCCCCTCCGCACCCTCCCCACCATAAGATCAGAAGTGGGGATGGTCGCTGAAGATTCCACAATGTTCAGAACATTTTGTACCCCCGTCAGCTCCTGAACCAGCCAGTCTCCATGTGCAGCAAGACCCAGACTCCATTGAGACTTGTGCTGTTAAATGGTCCGTAACATTCATCTACCAGCACTGCCTGACACTGCACATTGCCACAGTAAAATAAGTGTTCATTCAGAACCTCACGCTGGTTTCACAGGAATATGAGGAAGCCATTCAGCCCATTGACACGATTGGAGAAGAACAGGGACAGCCCATTCAGTGCCTCCAGCCTATTACTCAGGAAGAGAGGGAGTCTAGTGTGATGGACCACGCCAGAGCCCCTCCAAAATATTTGAAGGCGGTAGCCTAGACTCTTCTTTTTTATTTTAAAGGAAATGTGAAGTGTCTGTCCCAGATGCAATGTGACAGGTCAAACTACTCGGTGTGAAGCTAAATACTATTTATTGAAACTCGAAAGATAAAATGAAAGCAAAAAAAGAGGATATTATAAAAACGTAATTCTATTAGACAAGTTAACAGAATAACAAATCTATGAACTATTTCTAATGAACTGTTCCAACTAAGGAAAATCCCATAAACACAGCCCCTGGCAGAAAGGGAAATTCAGACACAGATTGTCGCAAACATTTCTCTAATCCAGAAATTAAAAACAGCCCCAAGAGAAAATTCAGAGAGTAGCAGCCAGGAGATAGTCACTGAAGCTTCAAACTCTGTGGAGATCCCAACAGTTTCTGATACTACTGAGAAACCAAAACCCAGAGATCGTAACCTGTGAGAGCTGGCCACACCCATTTAGGCTGCATTAAAATAAACCCAAGGCCTCCCTTCCTGTTTACTCAGTGGTCTTAACTAACCAGTTTGGTAACGATCATTCAATCTCTCTCTGAAAAGAAACCAGGACAACATAACCTCTCAAAGCCAGCAGCATCATCACACTTGTCAGTACATTGAGCTGTCAAACAGGAACCAGGGGTAACCCAATCAGGCCCTTGGTCCTGTCCAATCCGAAGAGGAAGAAGCCATTCAGACCCTTGAGTGTCTTACACAGGAACAGGAGGAGGCCACTCAGCCCCTAAAGTCACTTCCACAGCAACAGGATGAGGCCATTCAGGTCCTTCAGTCTCTTACACAGGAACAGAAGGAGGCCATTCAGCCCCTAAAGTCACTTATACAGGAACAGGAGGAGACAATTCAGCCCCTTGAGTCACTTACACAGGAACAGTAGGAGGCCATTCCCCCCTCAACGCACTTCCAAAGGGACAGAATGAGGTAATTGATGCTGATTCCTGATGAATGGCTTATGCTCAAAACGTGGATGCTCCTGCTCCTCGGAGCTGCCTGACCATCTGTGCTTTTCCAGCAATCTACTCTCTACTACAATCTCCAGCATCGGCAGTCCTCACTGTCTCCAGATTGATGCTCTAAGACGATGAACGAGTGGGGCAGAGGCTGCACAGACAGACTGCTCCATGTTGTTCCTCCTGGCTCCGTTGCTCATGATAAACACGTGGGACTTTAACGTGGTTTTCTAGTATTGAGGAGGGAAGCCATATATCTTGTGTGAAGTCTCAAGAGGGCACCTTCCATCTCTGAGAAGTCAGCCCTTTGTTCTCTATGTAGGGTGGAAGCTGGTGGGAATGGCTACCTGTTTCAGATGGAAGATACTGTGGCTGCTGTTGGGGATTGTGAACAACATGACGTTCAGTACAGAGTTCACACACCGACTGCACAATAACATGGGGAGAGTTAATTTAGGCATATAAACTATTTGGAAAGTCATGTTATACTGATAAATAGACTCTCGAAGTTCACATAATGCTGATCTTGCTCATGTTGATCTTGTCGATTGCTTGTCTTGTGCAGTGTGACCTGTATGCCTTACTCTGTCCAAGCCTATTTCGACCCTATGATCTGTCTGGCCATGCTTACTATGATCTGCCTCCTCTGCTCATAAATAAAGTGTTTCCCTGTACTGAGGTACACGTGACAATAAATCACACCAATCAATCCTGAGTATAGAATGGAATTTCTCACCCTATCAATGTGTCTTTTGGAAATACACCTGCTACACCTCATGTTTCAGCATCACCATTTCTTCGTATTTCCCAGCTCTGCAGATTAAACTCTCAGGTTCTTCACTATCCCCTCATGATACCGCCATCTGCATCTGTGGGACGGATATCATTCCTTACAAAGGAGATCAAATCTGTACAGAGTGCCCCAAATGCTCTCTCAGCAAGGCTCTACAACAGCAGGAAGATGGCTTCACTTATGTACTCGAATCATCTTACAATGAAGGACAGCATACCATTGACTGCACCCATTACTTACACAGGGTTTGATTCGGAGCCGTCAGCATAGACTTGAGAGTGGGAGATCATGCTTCTCAAATTTGTTAGAGTTCTTTGATGAAGTGACCAGCAAGGTTGACGAGGACAAAGCAGTACTCGTAGTCTCTATGGATTTCGGTAAGGCATTTGATAAGGTTCCACATGGCAGGCTGCTCTGGAAGATTACATCACGTGGAATGCTGGGGGAACTGGCCAATCGGATACACAGTTAGGTTGATGGTCGGAAGCAGAGGGTTTCGTGGAAGGATGATGGTCAGACTGAAGGCTGTGTCCATTGCTGTTTGTTATCTATGATTTGGTTGAGAATATGCAAGGCATGATTAGTAAGTTTGCAGATGACACTAAAATAAGTGGTGGCATGATCAGTGAGGAGGTTTATCAGAAATTGCAGCAGGACCTTAATCAGGTGGGGAAGTGGGCCGAGAAATGGCAAATGGAATTTAATATAGATGTGTAAGGTCTTGCATTTTGGAAACTCAAATCAAGGTAGGAGTTTCACGGTGAAGGGGATGGTCTTAAGAGGTGCAGGGGCAGAGAGACATTGGTTTTCACAGGCACAGTTCTCTCATAGTAGAGTCACAGGTTGACAGGGCAGTTAAGAAGGCTTTTGGCACATTGGCCTTCATTAGGCAGGACAGTGAATATAGAAGTTGGGAATTTATGTTGCAGTTACACAGGACTTCGGTAAGGCCGCACTTGGAGTATTGTATTCACTTTTTGTAACCTTGTTATCGGGAGGATGTTATTAAATTAGAAAGAGTGCAGAAGAAATTTACAAAGACGTTGCCAGGACCAAATGGTCTGAGTTATAGGGAGAGGTTGGACAAGCTCGGACCTTTTCTTTAGAGTGTAGGAGACTGAGGGAGTCCTTATAGAGCTGTATAAAATCATGTGGGGTATGGATAGGGTTAATGCTCTCAGTCTTTTTCCAAGGTGTACAGAATCGAGGATTAGAGTGGATCAGTTTAAGGTTAGAGGGGAAGGAATAAAAGGGATCCTGAATGGCCACTTCTTTACACAGAGGGCTGGTACATGGACGAGCTGCCAGCAGATGTGGTTGGGGGTGGGGCGGGGATGGGGGTGTGTGTACATTAACAACATTTCAATGCATTTGGAAAATATGTCGATAGGAAAGGACTGGAAGGATATGGGCCAACTGCAGGGAAATGGGGCTAACGTGGATGGACATTTACAAGGTGAAGATGAACCCCTCTGTTAATTAAAACCAAACACCCAGAAAAGCTCGCCTCACCCCTCGTAATCTCTTAAAATATGAGCGAGCCCGGGTGTCCTTGGAGAAGGAGCACGCGGTGTACACCAACACCCTGGAGTTGTGACCGGCCAGTCGATTGTTTCCTTCCCTTTGGAGACTGGATCATTTTGTGACTGTGACTGTGACTGTGAACACGTGCAAGGACTCTCCCTGTTGCTAAAAAAAATATGTGCGACACAGATCTCCTGTATTCCACGATTTAAACAAAAATTATCAAGTTAGTTTCTTAACTATAATAGTGAACACTAAACAACAACTATTCACAAATACAAGCCCCTCTTTTCTTCGCTACTTACTATCTGACCCCAACTCTGTAAAAATATGCTGTTCCAACAACCCACATATGAAACATTAAAATCTCAAGACCATACAGTCTCTATCTTCCCCACTGTATTCATTCTTCCAGCTGCTGATCTCCCTGGGTCTTATTTTTTATTGCAAGTAGGTTTACATGAACATGTGTCTTTGATAGAGAGTGTTTGAGATGGCCAGTTAGCACTGCTGCTCTACAGCAGTTAATCTGCTGTTGGATGGCAGTAGCTCTCCCTCCAGTGTTCAAAATGCTGGAATTGTATACTCCCAATGATATAGTAATTCTCATAATTTGGTTGCTTACCAGGTGTCCAAACAGTAATATTCAAATTATTTTGGCTTCTGGTATCTTGAGCGTTATTTAAACTCTTTGGTTGCATTTGAAATGCTGTCAAAACAGCAAACAAAACTCAGGTATCCATTTCTCAGCTAATGGTGACATGTCGAACAGTTTGACCGTCAGCTGGCATCTGTGGCATTAATTTCTATTCGACAAAAAATCGTTCTGTTTTAATCTACCCTACATGTTTTTGGCTTCATAACATCTTCCCGCTTCAGAAAATAAAATGAACCAGCAGAATGAAAAGATGGTTACATTTCTTTTCCTCTAATTCGTAATCCCAATTTTATGAATTGCAAAAGTATTAATCTCAGTTATATCATTCATATTAATTCTGCACACCATTATAACACTGGAATAAGGTAAATCGTATCGATACTTTTTCCTTTAAATCCGTGAAAACCCATCTGCTATCACATTGTAGGAGCCACAGCATGTACAATTTGTAAGTTTAAAGTCGGTGTCATAAGATTCCAATGAAATAGTCTCATGTTCTGCTGTTTAACTATTCCAAAAAATGTGAGAGATTTGTCATTGTCCACAACCATCTCCGACAATTTGTTTGTCATATACACATTAAAATATTGTCAGGCCAGTGTGAAACTTAATAATTCTTGTTCAATAATGGAGATTTTGTATTTTTTTCTGGTGGATATTGAGTTTTTTCGACAAGTAGACAAATAGCCATTCAATTCCATCATCCTCTTTCTGTATCAATACATCTCTGACCCCTATATCCCGAGCATCAAACACAATTTTCAAAGGGTTTCAGAATATTTGGTGTAGCTAAAACTGGTGCGGTGATTAATCCTGCTTTAAAATTCTTGAATGCCTCCTGGCATTGTTCTGTCCACCACAATTCTGTCTTCTTCTTTAATAAATCCATCAGTGGTTCCAATACGCTGCTGAAGTTTGGGACAAACTTCTGATAGAATCCACTCAATTCCAAAAATCGAAGCACCTCTTTCTTCGAGGATGGTCGTGGAAATTCCTCAAAGCCCTTCGTCTTTGTGTTCCATGGGGTCAACCTTCCATGTCCAATGTAATGTCCCAAGAACGTCCCCTCTGCCTTCGCGAATTCTGTTTTCTTTAAGGTCATTACCAAGTTTGCTTCTTGTAATCGTTCAACATGGTCTGCTAACTGTAACATGTGAGCTTTCAATCTTTTGCTAAGGATTACGACATCATAGAGATAAACTGCACAATTTGTTCATTTGGCCACAGCTCTGTTCCTGAGTCTTAAATGTGGCTGCTGCATTATTCATCCATATAAAATACTCGATAAAGTTTTTTGTCATCTCCAGCATCTTTACGAGATAGCTTAACTGACTCCACATTTTTTTTATTTGAAAGGGGCCACTAAACTTGGCTTTGAAAGGATTTCTTACCACTGGTGGCAATACTAATACGTCATCCCCCCGGAAACCTTCAAAGTTTCAGAGTTTTTACCTGCCACCTGCTTCACTCTATGCTGTGCTCTTCAGATACTATTTAGCAAACTCACCTACTCCATCTACTTTCTCCTTCACCGTACACACAGAATCCAAGTGTGAGATTTCTGACTTCGGTCCTGTCAATTTATATTTAATTAATTTCAAAGGACCTCTCACTTCACAAATGAATATTAACTCAGAGGAAGTCAACTGAGCAGATTTATTTGGGGTATCTCTAATGGAAAACAATATAATTGGACACCTTTATTCCAATCATTCGGGTAATCATAACAGTACGCTATTAACATGGTCCTCAGTGTCTGATGCTAACCTTCCAAGGCTCTCTGGGATTCAGGGTCCGATGCACTTGATTTAAACTGCTGCATGCTGAACCTATCCATGACTTCCTTAAAAAGCTGAGCAGTAAAATTAGATCCTTGGTCTGACTGAATCTTACTGCCTAGCCCACAGCGAGTAAAGAAAGCTACTCACCCCTCCACCTCCTTTTTTATCTTAACATTCCGTAATGGAATTGCCTCTGGAAATCTGGTAGACATATTCACTATTGTCAGCAAATATAGTTTTCCATTTCTATTTTAGGAAGGGGAGCTACACAATT
This sequence comes from Chiloscyllium punctatum, assembly GCF_047496795.1. Lineage (NCBI taxonomy): Eukaryota > Metazoa > Chordata > Chondrichthyes > Orectolobiformes > Hemiscylliidae > Chiloscyllium > Chiloscyllium punctatum. The sequence goes on along the minus strand of NC_092761.1, from coordinate 35,386,990 downwards.
AAACATAACCCACGTGAAATATTCTTCGAATGCAGTAATTGGCAAGAAAGGTGCTGGTTTTATTACTGCCTGTTACTTACATACCATTTGCTTTTATATCATGTACAAAAAAAAACCACGTCCTTGTGCATTCCAGGCCACTAGAAATGCTTCTGTACCTTAGCTTGAGTCTTCTGTACACCGAGGTGACCGCTTGTTTATGTGCTAGCCATAACACTGTATGCTACAGGTAACACAATGTGGTGCACTTCGGCCCATTTCCCTTCTGCACTGACCTATTGGGTTCTCCATTTTAATTTTAGGATTCTATCCTTAAGTTAGTAACATTCGACAATATATTCTGATTCCTTTTCTCTGTGTGTGTGCATGTGTATGTGTGTGTGAATGTGTGTGTATATATCTGTTGTAAGTCCATGAGCCTTTCTGGACTACACATCTCTGCCTGATCCTCTGCCTGTTCAGGTTTTTTCTGCACCGTTACATCAAACAGGGAGTCAGTTCACGAAGCATCAACGGTGGCACAGTGGTTAGCACTGCTGCCTCACAGTGCCGGAGACCCGGGTTCAATTCCCGACTCAGGCAACTGACTGTGTGTAGTTTGCAGGTTCTCCCTGTGTCTGCGTGGGGGTGCTCCGGTTTCCTCCCACAGTCCAAAGATGTGCAGGCCAGGTGAATCTGTGCAACAGATTGTAGGAGTAGTGTTAGGTAAGGGGTAGATGTAGATGTAGGGGTATGGGTGGGTTACGCTTCGGCGGGGCGGTGTGGACTTGTTGGGCCGAAGGGCCTGTTTCCACACTATAAGTAATCAAGTTTGTCTTTTTCTTTCGTTTTTCCTTCCTGCTGTAACTTATGACGGTGAAACTTGGAGCGTCACAGTGGCACAGTGGTTAGCACTGCTACTTCACAGCGCCAGAGACCCAGGTTCAGTTCCCGACTCAGGCGACTGACTGTGTGGAGTTTGCACGTTCTCCCTGTGTCTGCGTGGGGGTGCTCCGGTTTCCTCCCACAGTCCAAAGATGTGCAGGCCAGGTGAATCTGTGCAACAGATTGTAGGAGTAGTGTTCGGTAAGGGGTAGATGTAGATGTAGATGTAGGGGTATGGGTGGGTTACGCTTCGGCGGGGCGGTGTGGACTTGTTGGGCCGAAGGGCCTGTTTCCACACTATAAGTAATCAAGTTTGTCTTTTTCTTTCGTTTTTCCTTCCTGCTGTAACTTATGACGGTGAAACTTGGAGCGTCACAGTGGCACAGTGGTTAGCACTGCTACTTCACAGCGCCAGAGACCCAGGTTCAGTTCCTGGCTCAGGCGACTGACTGACTGACTAACTGTGTGGAGTTTGTACATTCTCCCTGTGTCTGCGTGGGTTTCCTCCGAGTGCTCCAGTTTCCTCCCACAGTCCAAAGATGTGCAGGTCAGGTAAATTGTCCACGATAAATTGCCCGTAGTGTAAGGCAAGGGGTAAATGTAGGAGTATGGGTGGGTTGCGCTTCAGCGGGGCGGTGTGGACTTGTTGGGCCGAAGGGCCTGTTTCCACACTGTAAGTAATCTAATCTAATGATAGTGGGATCTTGTTACTACACACTCTGGAAAAATTCCTCGGTATTTTTCTTTTAACATCTCAATTCCCTAGTCTTCTGTTGACTTCTCCACCACAAGGGGTGCCTATCCCACCTCGCCTCCTGCGAAATCGTTCCCAAGACCAAACTGTATTCCTGGAAATGACACTCTGTTATTCACTGTCACTGTTACTTACCCAACCTTGATTTGGCACTGCATCCTGATGTTATACAAGGGAATGCTTAATTTCTGTCCCCATTCTACAAATTAATACGCTCTTGATTAACATGCCAGAAAGAGTGAAAATACTTTCATCTCTTACTATTAGAGGACGAGATAAAGTGAGGGCTGCAGATGCTGGAGATGAGAGTTGAAAAGTGTGGGGCGAGGAAAGCATAGCCAACCAGGCAGCATCCGAGGGGCAGGGGCGTTGACTGTTCAGGCATAAATCCTTCATTAGGAAAGTGGGAGGCAAGGGAGGGGTAAGGAGGTTGAGAAATAAATGGGAGGGTGGGGATGGAGCTGGGTGGAAGGGAGCTTGAAGGCGATAGGTCGATGCAGGTGAGCTGTAATGGTGATAGGTCAGAGAGGAGGGTGACAGGACACCTATTGGTGGTAGGACAGCTGGATCCCTCAAACTGTACAGCATCAACGTTGACTTCACCAAATTCCAAATCTCCCCTCCAACAGCCTCTCCCAGATTCAACCGTTCAACCTCGCACTGCCCTCTTGAATGGCCCTAACTGGCCATCTTCCTTCCCACCTATTGACTCCATGCTCCTTTCCAACATATCACTATCACTCCCACCTATATCTTCTTATTGCCTTCCAAGTGACCCTTCCTCAAGCCCAACTACTACCCTCGTATTTATCTTTCAGCCCCCTTGTCCCCCCACCATGTTCCTGACGATGGGTTTCTGCCTGATATTCGATTGTCCTGCTGTCTGGATGCTGCCTGATCTGTTGTGCTTTTCCGGAACCTCACTTCCCATCTATTAGAGACTGAGCAGATCCCATATCTCACAAAATTATAACTTCTTGTCCTTCTCCCCCTGTTCTTTCTGAGTAAACTTTATCCACAGAGGCGAATTCTTTCAGAGATCAGGTACCGACGCCATACCCAGCCCTTGCCGAGGCTGTGCATTCTCCTGCAGCTCCTCGGCTCTACTTGGGGTCTCCTTTACCAGTTTCACTAATGCCACTGGGCTTAGCCTCTTCTACCACATCTTTCCCCAAAGTGCCTTCATTCAATGCCCAGCACGGTGTGTCCCAGTTTACTGCAGTGAAACCACCTTTTCCCAGTGCCCTTCTTAAATCATCAGCACTGTCATTTTATGTGTTCCGCTCCCTTATAGTGAGAACACCTGAGGCCTTTCACCACCTTAAAACCCACTTGGGCTTCTTTCTTCACCTGTGGGAAAGCATTGTGCGCTACTGTTCGCTTTGTAATGTGTGATCTTCCCTTCTCCCTATTTCTTCCCTCACAAGATAAAACTCCTGCCAGAAGCTAAATATCATCTCATGCCCCAGTGCATATTTACCTGCCATTTCTGCTGCACTTCTCACTTCTTGAACTTTCGGTACATTCACATGAATTCTTACTATCTCTGGAATTGAGTCTTTTAACTTCTCCAGCAAATTTATCTCCCTCAAGCCTCACTGGTCTTATCCATTTTTAAGGCCAGCACCCAACTGTCAAAATGACTGTGGTTAATTATTTCAAACTCAATATATGTCTGACCTGGTTCCGTCTCTATTTTTCTGAACTTCTCTCTTTATGTTTCTAGTACCAATTCATAACCAATCAAAATAGCCAATTTGACATCTTGATAATCTCTTGATCCCTCATCTGACAGCGCTGCACATATCTTACCAGCTGTGCCCACCAGCTTAGTCTGAACTAGCATTACCCACAAGTTCATTGGACACGTCATCTGCCTTGCCATGTTTTCAAATGAAATTAAAAACGTTTTGACATTTTTCTCACCGAAATATGGCAAGTTATTAGCATAGTTTTATACATCCCTATGTTCTCCCTTTATCTCCATCCTGTTAATTTAACTTCCTTGTCTAATTCCCAACTTCTGAATTTCAAATCCTCTCTCTCTTTCTTTTTCCTCTCTTTCTCTTTCTTTTCTCTCTGTTTCCTTTCCTTTATTTATCTTCTATCTCCAGTTGCCACATTTGCAATTTAAGATTTACTAACTCTACTGCAGATACATCAAAGTGCTTGACCAACTCCATTAAAATTTCAGCTTCCCTTTTCTCCCTGGTTAAACCCAATTCCAACCTATTTGCTAATTCTAAAAAATGTCCTCCTTCTGTCCTTCTAACTTCCTTGGAAAATTTGGGAACCTCTTTAGTAATGTGAACAGCCATTTCCCTCACTTTTCATTTAACCAACCACAAGTAACAAAATTAAACGAATTTTCCCACTGGTTTTATTTGAAGATCAAAATCACTAATTGCAATGAGTTGGAATTTGCTGGGACCTTTTGTACCCTAAATCTGTTCAAGTTTGTCCAAGTCCCAAACGGCAAGGCCCCAAACTGTTATGACATCAATGTCGAACCCGTCTGTTAATTAAAACCACACACCCAGAAGATCTCACCTCACATCATAGTCTGTTAAAACGTGAGCGACAGAGAACTCCTAAATTCCACTAATAAACAAAAAATAACAATTTATATGTGTGCAAGTTAGCTCACTGAGATTGAAGGTCTGTTTTCAGAAGTTTCGTCACCATGACTAGGTGACATCATCAGTGAGAGACTCCGCTGAAGCTCTGGTGGTATGTCCTGCCTCGATATTTTTAGGTCTTGGTTTCTTAAGATGGGTGATGTCATTTCCGGTGATTTTAACAATACAATGTAGATAGGATCTAAATTGATGCTTTTATTGATGGACTTCTGGTTAGAACGCCATTCCTCCAAGAAGGTACTTGTGTGTCTTAGTATGTGTGTGTGCTTTGTCCCAGTCAATGTAGTGCCTTTCTTTGTCAGTATGTATGGAACATAGCGATAGTGCGTCATGTCTTTTGGTGGCCAGTTGGTGTTCATGTATCCACGTAACACAACAACAGGACAATTTCAATGGTAGAAAATTGATTTTATATACACTGTTTAATTAATGTACGCGTGCAGATAAGTAGCATTTTTCATATGTGCACAACACATTGTAAATGAACAACAGAGACACAGTTAACGTAAAACATATGATGTATAAAATTGATAAAACATTAAACATGATTTGATCCTCTCAACGTTCCCTCCTTTTCAGGCATTCCTAACTCTAATCTCTCATTCTTACCAGGATGTGTGCTCCACATTCTTGATTCTAGTGTCCCAATTTATTTAAATTAATCCCCTTTTTACCGGGAATTCAATATATTGGCCTGTTGGGTTCTTTCCAAAGTTAGTGTCTGTCATATTATTGGAGATAAATATTCTGGCATCAGGCTCAGCAATTGAACGTATTACTTTGTTGCACGCGCACTGTACAAAGGACCACAGCACACAGGCATTGCCAAAACATTGGGGAATGTTCATCTACTTCTTTCGATAATGTAGTTTTCTCATTTTCCACATCTCCATATCTATATCCTCTCTCTGGTTCTCCCTTTGTATTAAGTTAAGAAATCCACCAATTATGCCTCGTGTCCTATCTCTCAAAACTCCTTCTTTCAGTTTATATCTAATACTCTCTTCAAGATGTAATGTGGTTATAATTAAGCAATGTAACTACCAAGACATGCGGGAGGAGCTGGCCAGAGTAAATTGGAAGGGGAGCTGACCAGGAAAGACCATGGAGCAGCAATGGGAGGAGGTTCTGGGGATAATTCGGAAGATAATACCAGAAATGCAACCCCAAGAAGATGAAACATACTCATGGGAGAACAAGGCAGCCATGAATGATAAGGCATCAAACCAAAAGAGAAAACATGCAATGTGGTGAAGATGATTGGGAATCCAGAGAATTCATTGGCTCTGAAACTACATAAGGCTGGCATTACTGACACTACAGAGCTCTTAATCATAGTCAGGGAAAGGAACAGAGGAAACACATTCACTTTAAACACAGAAGATGGTATTTCTCAAGGAAAAAGATTCAGGTGAATTAAGATCAGTTAAATTCTTTTGTGGAATGGGTCAGATTGGAAGCAAGATCCTCAGCAGAATGAGAGTATGAAAATGGAAGTATTTCCACATCAGAAACCAGGTTAGGCCACTGAGTGCAGGGCTGATGGGTGAATGGGTCTCAGTGAGAATTGGGGAACAGACAGCAGAATTGCATTGCAGGTATTGCAGCTCGAAACTGCGTATTCATGTAGTGCTGTAGACCACAGCAGCAGGAGAAGCAGAACAGCAATCAACCACAACCTGTAACTTTTTGCCAGGGTAATACCTCAGTGTGCCATTACCATCAACACCATGGTAATGGAAAATAAGGCTCAGTGACGAGTGTGGGTGAACATGTCAGAGTCAGAATCACATGAACTTTAACCTGATGCTAACTCATTAAAGCTACCAGACTTGACCAACAGATCTTAACGAAGCCCTGCAGTCCTGTCACAGTGAGTCATAAATGATAATGGACGATTAAACAAATGACTGGAGGAGTGGGCTCCACAAACATCGCCATACTAAATAATGGAACAGACCTGCACATCAGTGTAAAAGAGAAGGATGTTTTATCTTTTGTCTGGCACCATCTTCTGACAGAAGTGTTGAGTCGATGATGCACCTCACCCATATCATGATGCCCACAAAATCACAGTCTTCAACCAATTTGATTCACTGCATGTGCCATGGAGAACAGCTGAAAACAGTAGATACGACAAAGGCAATGGACCCTGACACCATTCTTGCAATAGGACTGAAGACTTGTGCTGCACAAGAAGCCGTGTCCCTGGGGGAAGCTGTTTCATTCCATCTCCAACTCTGATATCTCCCTGGCAATGTGGAAAATTACTAAGCTACGTTACGTCCCCAAAGACGGGAATAATTACAATCTGACCAATTACCACCCCCTCAGTCCCATCACGACAGTCAAATTGGTGGGAGTTCTTTTTGACAGAGCTGTCAAGCAGCACGGAAATAACCTGCTCAGTGTGGTTTCCGATAGGTCCCCATGTGGAGATGGTGCTGTTGTGGAAATGTCACTGTCACTAATGATCTCGCAGCGGGTGGAGATCTAAATATCGAGATCTAAAATCTGGGATCAGTAACAGTGACCTTGAAGCCAATATGGATTATATACAGAATTTATTTCTCCAATGTACTTTTAGGAAGTGAATCTCCTGTGATTTCCTGGGCTGGGCTAAAACTGACTCCAAAGACCCTGACATGGGATAAACATTTCAATGGTCTCTGAACCCCAAGCAAGGGCACTCATTTGGATCAAACTACTCCGAGGTCTGAAAGGATGAAACCGGACAGAACAATGTCGGAAAAGGGAATGGGAACACAATCCTGTCGACCCTGCAGAAACCTCCTTCCTAACATCTGAGAGCTTTTGGCAATATTGACAGAGCTTTCCCACGGACTGCACAGAAACAGTGGGAAAGGAGTAGGTCATACAACACAGTGAGCCTTCCCATTCCAGTTCATGGAAAAACTCTCCTCAATGCACTTACCCCACACGATATACATATCCGTTAATGTGAGTAACCTTGGGAAGCTATAAAATAGGTGGTGCAGTAGTACGTTTGGTCCACCGAGTTTGCTAACCAATTCAACGTAATGATGGTTGGTACTTCATTTCCACACCGTACTCCTGCTCTCCCACCATCCCTTTACTGTCTCGAAATCCTTATTTATAATCAGTGTCTCGGTTTCTAGGTGCGAGCGAATTCCCAGGTTCACTGGTCTGTGAGTGCAGACATTTATTCTCATCTCAATGCAGAGTGACCTGCCTGTACCTAATACTGTGGCCCCTGGTTTTAGACGTCCCAACCAGGGAAATTATCATCCCTGCTTCCAATCTGTCTCACCCTGTCAGATTTTTGTATATTTCACTGACATCCCCATTCATTTTCCTAAACCCCTTGGAATACAGGCCCAGTCTCCCCAATCTCTGCTCCCACAACAAGCCTGTCTTCCCAGAGATCAGTCTGGTCATCCTTCACTGCTCTCCATCAATGTCAGGTTTGTCCTTTATTAGGTACGGAGATCAAAACTGCACACAATACAGCACAATGTTTGAGATGATGTCTCACCAAGGCCATGCACAGCTGCAGTAAAACACCCTTTCTCCTGGACTCAAATCCTCCTGAAATGAAGGTCAGCACACCATTTATCTTCTTAACTGCTTTTTGTCCTGCAATATTGGTGTTTTTTTTTACATCCTCCTCACCCACTCACAATCCCACATCCGTTAGTGCTGTCAGCAGGCTGGGAGAGAGTGTATCTGATTCCAGCGACCAAATGTTTAAAGGGCATTGTCAACAGCTGGTCCTCAAGCACCGATCCCTGCGACACGTCAGCAACCTTCCTCTGTTAATTTCTATTTATTTATTTCGTGAATCTGGGTGTCACTGGCTGGGCCAGCATTTATTTCCTGTCCCTAGTTGCCCTTGAGAAGGTGGTGGTGAGCTGCCTTGTTGAACGCTGCAGTCCACCTGCTGTGGTTGGCCTCCAGTGCCATTAGGGAGGGAATCCCAGGATTCTGACCCAGTGACTGTGAAGGAGTAGTGATAAATTTCCAAGTCAGGTTGGTGAATGGCTTGGAGGGAACCTGAAGATGATAGTATTCCCATACATCTGCAGCCCTTGTCCTTCTAGATAGACGTGGTAGTGAGTTGGGAAGATGGTCTCTGAGGATCTTCGTTGAATCATTTCATTGCAGCATGTAGATAGGAAAACACTGCTGCTGCTGCTGAGCGTTGATGATGGAGCATTGTGGATGAAGGGACAGTCAAACTGGCTGCTTTGTCTTGGATGGTATCAAGCTTCTTGTGTGTTGTTGGGGCTGCACTCATCCAGGAAAATTGGGAGTCTTCTATCACACTTCTGACTTATGCATTGTAGATGATGGACAGACATTTGGAAGTCAGGATGTGAGTTACTCGCCGCAGTGTTCCTAGCTTCTGACCTGCTCTTGTAGTTACTTTGTTTATGTGGCGAGACCAGTGAGTTTCTGAGAAATGATTACCCACCAGGACTTTGATACTGGGAGATTCAGTGATAGTAACACCATTGAATGCCAACGGGCAGGTTAGGTTGAATTTTATTGGTGATGGTCACGGTCTGGCATTTGTGGCCTGAATATTACTTGCCACTTGTTAGCCTGGATACTGTCCAGATCTTGTCGCATTTGAACATGGACTGTTTCAGTATCTGAGGCGCCACAAATGTTGTAGAACATTGTACAATCATTGGTGAACATCCCCATTGCTGACCTTAAAATGGAGGGAAGGTCATTGATGAAGCAGCCCTGAAGAAGTTTTCAGCCAATTCTCGAGGGACTCCTACAGACTTGGAACTGAGTTGACTGACCTTCATCAACCATGACCATCTTCCTACGTGTGAGGTATGATTCTAACCAGCAGGGAGTTTGCCCCTGATACCAATTGATTGTAGTTTTGCTAATGCCCCTTAATGCCACACTTGGTCGAAGGCAGCCTCGTTTTAAAGGGCTGTCGCTCTCACCTCACCTCTGGAATTCAGCTCTTTTGTACATGTTTGAACCACAGTAATGAGGTCAGAAGCTGAGTGGCCCTGGTGGAGCACTAACTGGGCGTCATTGACCAGGGTATTGCTGAGGCAGGTGCTGCTTAAAAGCACTGAGACCTTCCACCACTTTACTGATGATCGAGTGTAAACTGACAGAGTGGGAATACCATCATCTTTAGGTTCCCCTCTAAGCCATTCACCATCCTGACTTGGAAATACATTTGCTTTTTATAAACAGGAGATACTTAGGGTAATTTTCCACATAATCGGGGATAGCCATTGTTGTAACTGTATTGAAACAATTTGACTTGGGGAGTGATAAGCTATGGAGCACAAGTTTTCAGTAATATTGCCAGAATGGTGTCAGAGCATGTACTCTTTGGAGTATCCAGTATCTCCAATCGTTTCTGGATATCGTGTGGACTGAACCAAATTGGTTGATGACTGGTAACTGAATTGCTGAGGACCACTGGAGGAGGCTGAAATTGATTATCCACTCAGCACTTCTGACTGAAAATTGTTGCGAATGCATCAGCCTGATCTTATACACTGAAGTGCTGGGCTCTTCCATCATGGAGAAAGGGGTTATTTGTGGAATCTCTTCCTCTGGTGAATTGTTTAATTGTCCCCAACGTTTCTGGACAAGATGTGGAAGGACTGCAGAACTTAGATCGGAACCGTTGCATGTGGGATCACTTAGTTCTGTCTATCACTTACTGCTTCTGCTGTTTGGCGCACAGGTAGTCCTGATTGGTGGCTTCAACAGGCTGACACCTCATTTGCAGTTTTGCCTGGTGTTACTCCTCCCTCCTGCACACTCTATTGAACCAATGATGATCCTCTGGATTGATGGTAATTGTTGTGAGGGGGATATGCCAGGTCATGAGCTTGTGTGGGTGTACAAGTCTGGTCCTATAGATGAACCACAGCACCTTATGGACACCCAGACTTGAGCTGCTAGATCTGTTCGAAGTCTGTCCTATTCAGCACCGTGATACCACCACCCAAATTGGTGGAGGATATTCTCATTGTGAAGGTGTGACTTTGTCTCCACAATGACTATATAGTGGCCACTCTTACCGATACTGTCATGAACAGATACTTCTGCAACTGGCAGATTAGTAAGTCTGTGGTCAATATGTATTTTCCTCTTGTTGGTTCCTTCACCATCTGCCGCAGTACCAGTCTAGCAGTTATATCCTTTAGGACCGGGCCAGCTCGATCAGTATTGCTGTAGCTGAGATACTCTTGAAGGTGGACATTGAAATCATCTACCCAGAGTAAATCTTGCGTCCGTGCTACCCTCAGTGCTTCCTCCAAGTGTTGATCAGCATGGAAGATTTTCCATATTCGGTATCTATATCCTCGAGTTCAACACTTTGCACAAGAATGGAAACATCTACCTTCTCCAACCCCTTCTGTGTCTTGTATGTTTGAGCAGTATCACTCCTCATTCATTGAAACCCCAATGTATAATCGCCTCACCATTTTAGAGATTCTCAATAACACAACCCTTTCTTCCCAGGAAACTGCCAAATGTGCCATCCAAGTTACTTGCTGCATCATCATGCTGACTTTATGTTTCATACACAGGAAGACTCCAATGCCTTTACTGTTCCTTTTCTGGAAGTCCTCTCCATTAAATAACAGCCTGCCTTTTGATTCTCAGTGTCATCCATAAACTTGGATGTATATTGCACTCAGTTCCCTCCTTCAGGCTGTCAGTATAGATTGCAAATAACTGATGCCATCCGACTGATATTTGTGGTACTCCAGCAGATAAACCTTTACCATAAAGATCCATTAATCCTGACTCTCCGATTTCTGTGTTAAACAATCATCATCCCATGTTAATACAGTATCTGACATCCTGGAGCTTCTGTTCTGTGCAAGAACTTTTAATGTGTAATACCTTGTGGAAAATCTCTGGAAAGCCTGGTGTCCACCAGATCCCCTTTATCAAGTCCGTTTGTTACATTTTCAGGCATCTCCAGAAATACTTTGCATGATTTTACAGGGCAAAATATCATTTCCTTTTCATAGACCCACATTGACTCTGCGTGAAGCTTTTCTAAATGTCCATGCTGGGCAAGATTTCCAAATTAAGCTCGTCCCATTTGATTTCATTTGGCCCAAAGGCCTCTAAATGTTTCCCATTCATATGTTTGTACAAATGAGTTTTAAATGTTGTAGCTCTCCTTGCATCTCCCACTCTTCCTCTGGAAGCCCATTCCATACCCACGCCACCCTCTGTGTAAGAACGCTGAAACTTCATCCCTTTTAAATCTACCCTCTTTCATCTTAAACCTATTCCCTCTATGTTTGGATTCCCCTTTCCTGTGGAAAAGACCTTGGCTATTCACCCTATCCACACCTCTCATGATTGTATAAGTTTCTATAATGTCACTCCTCAACATCCTACACTCCATCTGATACTAACTTCAAGAACAAGCGTTTAAAGATAAGCACTGCAAAATTGAAACAATTTAAAAAATGACAGGTAACCAACACTCAGCCCAAACGTCATACTGTGATTTGTTTTTCTCCATGTTACAATACTAAGGCAGCATGAAACGCTTACTAGTGTCAATAAGAAGTCAAGCACCTGAATTCCTTTATCTAAAGGGGGTGATGATTACGAGAGTGAAAATGTATCTGTGGCCAGATTTTTATCATAAATCTTGTGCTACAGAGACTTTATAAAGCTCTGGTTAGGCCCCATTTAGAGTACTGTGCCCAGTTTTGGGCCCCACACATCAGGAGGGACATACTGGCACTGGAGCATGTCCAGCGGAGATTCACACGGATTATCCCTGGAATGGTAGGTCTAACATATGAGGAACGGCTGATGATCCTGGGATTGTATTCATTAGAGTTTAGAACGTTAAGGGGAGATCTAATATAAACTTACAAGGTAATACATGTCTTGGAAAGGGTGAACGCTAGGAAATTGTTTCCGTTAGGTGAGGAGACTAGGACCCTTGGGCACAAACTTAGAATTAGAGGGGGTCAATTCAGAACAGAAATGCAGCAACATTTCTTCAGCCAGAGAGTGGTGGGCCTGTGGACTTCATTGCCACAGAGTGCAGTGGAGGCCAGGAGGCTAAATATCTTCAAGGCAGGGATTGATAAATGCTTGATGTCACAAGGAATTAAGGGCTAGGGTGAGAATGCGGGTAAGTGGAGTTGAAATGCCCATCAGCCATGATTAAATGGTGGAGTGGAGTCGATGGGGCGAATGGCCTTACTTCCACTCCTATGTCTTATGGTCTTTATGGTCTTATACCACATGGTCAACATTCTCCCTCCTGGCCTCCGTATGACTTTGTATGGTTGTGTCTTCTTTATCTTGCATTCAATAGAGAGAACCCCTTTCCTCCATTCACACCTTAAATTCGACCCGTTTTACAGAATCTTCTCATTCACCACTGCTAAAAGCCCGTTTTTCTTTTGCCACACCCTCTTTTCCCTGCCACCCATCCTCCACTTCTGGCAAGGGATTAAAAGAGCATTTTGCAATTGTATTCAGTTTCGATGAATTGTCACACTGGACTGGAACCGCTAACTCTGTTTCTCTGTCTCTGCAGATGTTGACAGACCTGCTGAGTTTCTCCAGAAATGAATAGGCACAGAACAAATTTTCAATTAAACAAATACCTATGGATACTGGAAATAAAAATGCAAAAACCTTTGTAGAATGTTCTGAAAATGTAACTCTGCATTCACTCCAGAAAATTCTGCAACACATTTAGCAATTTCTTCAGCAATTTATATTTGTTGAACAATTTCCAACGACATATTGTCAAAGATGCCCAAACATCCTGTCCAACATGGAGCGTTGTACACTGGGAACTGAACAGTAACGCATGGTGACAAGTTCCTTGACTCTGAAACTGCATAAGGCTGGCATCACTGATACTGCAGAGCTCTGATTCATGGTCAGGGAGAAAAACAGAAGGAAACACATTCACTTCAAATACAGAAGATGGCATTACTGCAAGGAAAAGATTCAGATTAATACCTTAAATGGATATATTTTATGTAACAAATTGGAGGCGTGACACCAAGTAAAGACTTCCAGCAGAATGAGAACATGAAAGTGGAAGTATTTCCGCATCAGAAACCAGAGTAGGTCACTGAATACAGGGCTGAGGGGTGAATGGGTCTCGGTATGAACTGGGGCCAGTCAGTAGAATTGAATTGTAGATATTGCAGCTAAAATTGGTTTATCATCTGATGCTGTAGATTTCAATGACAATCTGTAACTTTTCCCTCAGGATAGTCCATCCATCTACCATTACCATGAAGCCGATCCATGGGTCAGTGACAAGTGTGGGTGAACATGGTCGGGTCGGAATCACGTGCACCTAAACCTGACGACAATCCATTAAAGCTACCGCACTTGACTGGTTACACTACAAACAGCAGGACTAACATCTGATACAGAAAGAGATGATCCCAAGACTAACAAATCAGATCTGAGCTCTGTCGTCCTGTCAATTCCATGCATAAAAGTCAATGGACCATTAAACTACTTACTGGAAGAGAGGTCTCCACAAATATCCTCACCCTAAATAATGGAACAGCCCTGTATGACAGTGTAAAAGATGCAGTATCTGCACCATCCTTAGCCAGAAGTGTTGAGTCGATTATCCACCTCACCCTCACCATGATGCCCACAGAATCACAGATGGCAGGCTTCAACCAATTCAATTCACTGCACGTGACATGAAAAAAAAAACAGCTGGACACTGTAGATATGACTAATGCAGTGGGCCCTGACACCACTTGTGCTGCACAACAAGCCGTGCCCCCCCCCCCCCCCCGGGAAGCATTCAGGCATTTATTCTCACCTCAATGCAAAGCGGCCTGTCTGTACCTGATATTGTGGCCCCTTGCTTTAGACATCCGAGCTTGGGGAATTACCATCCCTGCTTCCATTCTGTCTCACCCAATCAGAGTGTTATATATTTCACTGAGATCACCACTCATTTTCCTAAACCGCATGGAACACAAGTCCAGTCCCTCCAAACTCAGATCCCATAACAAGTCTGTCATCCCAGAGATCAGTCTGGTCATCCTTTACTGCTGTCTCTCAATGTCAGGTATGTCCTCTATTAGGAACAGAGACCAAAACTGCACACAAAGCTGCACAATGTTCGAGATGGTGTCTCACCAAGGCCCTGTACAGCTGAAGTAAGATACTCTTACTCCTGTACTCAAATCCCCCTGAATTGAAGTTGAATACAGCATTTATCTTCCTCCCTACTTGCTGCTCCTGAAATATTGCTCTCAGTGACTGAGGTACAGGGAGATCCAGATTCCTTTCAATGTTACAGCTCCCCACTTGCTGGGTCTATATACACTGGTCAGCGTGCCAATGCCATTACCAATATTGACTCATGGATACAGAACTCACTGCCTGACATGGACTCTGAGGGCTGCACAAAAATAAATAAAAATGCAGCTTAAGTTCCTTTATAGTGCAACATTTTTCAACCACTCCCTTTTCAAATGATAGGCAGCCATTCTATTGTTCCCACCAAAGGACACAACATCTCATATCTCCCATTGCTCTCCATCCGCCACGTATTTGCCCAGTCATTTCACTTATCTCAGTCACCTTGGAGCTTTTTCACATCCTCCTCACCCACTCACAAGCTGACATTGTTTAGTGCTGTCAGCAAACTTGGGAATATTGCATTTGAGACACTCAACCAAATATATGATGTGTATTGGCAATAGCTGGCGCCCAAACCACGATCCTTGCTGTATGCTCCTAGCCTTCCATAAAAAAAACGTTGTTTTATTCCTACTCACTGTTTCCTGCCAGCTCTGTCCTTCGAGAACCATGTCCATGTATTAGCCCCAGTCCCACAGGATTCAAATTTGTACAATAGGCTTGGGGCTTTGTCAAAAATCTTTCTGAAATTCTATTCGTATTTCATTGGTAGTTTCTACATAATTTTGCTAAAAGCCACTTTCTCAAATATGATTCCTATTTCATGAATCTCTGTTGAGTTTGTCTATGCCCATTAATTTCAGTCTGATACTTTCTCTAAACCGTTTAGTTGATAATTTAATTCTATTCCCTTTTTCTCACCAGACTAAAGTTCCCTCATATTGCTAGGAGATTTTTTTTTTGCTTTCTTCTGTGAAGGCATAACTGAAATATTTGCTCCATAGTTCTGCTATTTCCCTGTCCTCAATTATCTGGTATCAAACTGTAGGAAAGCTGCACATTTTTTCCCCCTAATTTTGCCATTGACATATTTTCAGAAAATATTACAAGTTTTGCGTAAAAAGTTTGTTAAGATATTTTTCAGAATCCTACCAATTCCTATTTTAAGGTACTCAGTGATTGGCCTTCCACAGCCGTACAATCACTGAAGCAAAGACTCTGTACTATCAGAAATACAGCACGGTCTTCATTCGTCCCACTTTCCGACACAATACCCGTAGCCGTGAATCTTAAGGCATTTCAAGTGCACAACCGTGTATTTTCTAATGGTTTTGAGGTTACCATGACAACTCGCCTCTCAAGAAAAGCATTTCAGACCCTAACACACTCTGGGTGAAAAGCAATCCTCAAATCCTCACTAAACCGCAAACCCTTCACTTTAAAAGTGTGGCCCTTTGACTAAAAGGAACAGCTGCTGTCCAACCACACTGTCCATGCTCCTCGTAACCTATCCTTCAGAATCACGTCCCCCTCAGCCTGCTCTCCTCCAAACTAAACAACCCAGCTTATCCAGCCACTCTCCATAGCTGATGTGCTCCATCCCAGGGAATATCCTGGTGAGTCTCCTTTGCACCCCCTCCAGTGCAGTCACATCCTTCCTGTATTGTGATTCCCAGAACGACACACAGTATTCCACCTTGGCATCACCAAAGTTCTGCATAGCTCTTATAATCTTGTGCGAGATAAGTGGCTGTCCAGCCCCATCTACGGCACTTTTTATTTCCCTTCCCAGGAACAAAGACACGGAGGAGTCTGTCCAAAACTTTTTCATTCAACTTTGCAAAGTCGGGTGTTGTTCCCAAAGGTACACACACACAAGCATAGTAATCTCCACACATTATATACATGTATATGTGGGCTGGGTTTACTACTGCTGCCTTGACCAACGAGTGCTCGGATTCTGAACTGTTTTCCTTATTTGGGTTCTGGTGCCTGGGATTATTTTATCATTCACTTGGCCAATCAGTGTTTGAGCTTCCCGTTCTTTCCTTATATGGATGTTGTTGTACAACTGTGGTTAAGGGCGGCCTCTCAACTATCGAGGAAAGCTGTTACAACTGTTTCATTCATATAAACGTGGGGGAGGTCCGGCAACAGTTTCGAGTGTCTGCTTGTGTTTACTATAAGGTAGAAAAGACTAAAAGGCAGCTAACCGTTTAAAAATTACACTACCCCCTACAAATCCCCCGTGTCTTTTCTTACGGCCTGTAATTTTTCAACCGTAAGTTTCTTCCCCAGGGCATTTAATAACTCCCAAGCTTGTTCATCAAACTGCTCGTCTCTAATACTACCCCCGCCCAAGAGGGATTCACGTTGTTCCATCTAGAGATTTATTCGTTCAACCTGCCCATAGGGAACATCCTTCTTAGTAAGGGCGGTTTTGATCAGTCGTTGAGTTAATCCTCGGACACAGGGAATAACGCCACACCCAAGGGCAGTGAGTACCCCTGCCACCACTATACATGAGACAAGAAAGGGAATGACCACCCCCGTCCATTTACCGAACCAAGCTTCCAACCAGTCCGTGAGGCCAGAGTCGATGCCCGAGTTTTCGGCCAGTTCGTCCGCCAATGTGGTGAGTCCATCCAGGGCGCGGGTGATGGACCCATCAGGGGCTGTGTTGTTGGGGATGAAAGTGCAGCACTGAGTGCCTATCATGACAGAAACACCCCCCTTCTCTGCCAACATCATGTCTAAGGCCAACCTATTTTCCCACGCCATCCTACTAGTGGCGTCCAGTTGTTCTGCTATTCCATTCACTGCATCCCGGGTATAATTAATGAACCTCTGCTGATTGTAGTAAATATAATTAATCCAATCCACATTCTTATTGATGGTCACCCACCAGAACAGTGACGACTGAAAACCTCCCGCTATCTGGTTCCTAGCCTTGTATTCGTCAGGAACACCCCTGGGGACCCCTATGGCATCTAAATATATGTTACCATCGAACGAGGTCTCCAAAGCTCTCTCAGTTCTTCCACTAGAACGGGGTTGCTCTTGTTTTTCGAATACCAGGGTGAATGGGATGGCCAATTGAACGATTGCACAAGTGCCCGTCCATTTTTGGGGCAGGGTCGGTCGCAGAACCCTCCCACCACAGTACCACCAGAGGTCTGCCCTAGGCACATGAATGTGGGAGTAATTCCCGCCCCCGGTAGTTTCATTGACCAGCCGAATTGATCCGCTGCACTTGTCAAATGTCCCCACATCGTTGTCCCACTGTAGTCCCGTCCGAGAGACGCAGGCCTGGTGCGTACCCGTTACCCCTGAGAATGATGGCGGGCGGGGCGCCCCCTCAGACCTGACAGGGGGGAAACTTCAAACTCAAGGGTCGACAAGTGGGGTCGTTCCAGGCCTCTCGGTCCTGGTACAGCCTTATCATACAGTCCATGGCTCGTGGGTGTTTCTCCCATCCCAACGGGAATGGGACCACCTGAGGGTTAGGGCGGGCACTCGTGCATGCGTAGCAATCACTCTTTTTCATGCTCCTCACAGTATATTTGACCCATTCCATCCAGGCATTCGCCTCCCCGTATCCCGTTTCTATTTCAAAGGTCTTTTCCAAATCCGTTGTCTCAATTATTCTAATCTTTTCCTGCTTATCAGTGGTGGATGAGCCCCCAGACTCAGCTTCAATGACCGTGATATACGTGCAGCACAGCTGCATCCCCCCCCCCCATCCTGCCTGGCCCCCAACTCTAATACCCAGTATTGTTCTATTAAGGCTCACCTCGTTCTTTTCCAAGTTCTTTATGGTCAGATAGAGCGGATTGCACTGATTCTGCCCACAATCTCATCCAGGGGTGATGGGATCACGGACAACTGACACCATAGCCTGGACCCCGGGGGCTGGAGGCCTATTTAGGCCTTCCCTACCATGCAATTGTAATACTAACGTCTGACCCTGGAATCCCCTTTCTCACTCTAGATTCTGCTTAGTTTGATTCAGTTGACTTTTAGTCCTACAGGGCACCAACTCACATAGGTCTAAGCTAAATGTCTGTGTTGATTGGTTGGCAAGCACGGAGATGGTGAACCACTGACGGTCCTCTATTTGTTTCATCCGGAGGCCAAATTGGGTAACACGCACACTATGACCCAGCCCAAGGATAATGGCATAGCAATTTAACAATACGATTGACCGCATTTTTTTTTTCGTGACACCCGTAGCCCAAGGGCACAGTTCCTTTAGACTCGCAAAAGTCCGATTAGTTCGTTCTCAGGGTCTCTGTTCCTTAGATGCCTTTGTCAGAGAGGTTCGTTCGTCCTCCGTCGGTTGTGGCACTGGTCCCTTGACTCGAGTGGAATGTGTCCAGCCCTTTTCGGCCGTACGGACAGCCGTTTCGGTCGTCAAAAGTACCAGGAAGGGACCGTCCCAAGTTGGTTCGACGGTACGTTGCTTCCAGCTTTTAATCAGGACCCACTGACCCGGCTTGACGGTGTGCACCGCAAACTCGAGGGGCGGCGTCTGTGCCAAAAGTCCCTGTTGGCGTAAACGAGATAGAGCAGACCCCAGAGCCACCACATATTTTTGCACAAACATATCCCGAGACTCAAATACAGGAGGTTCCCCCTTCGGCCCATGGAATGGGAGGCCAAATATCATTTCGAAAGGGGAGACGCCCAAATCCCGCCTTGGCTGGGTGCGAATTTGCAACAGGGCAAGGGGTAGGCATTTGGTCCAAGGCAGGCCGATTTCACTAGTGAGCTTGGTTAGCTGCTTTTTGATGGTCTGGTTCATTCTTTCGACCTTGCCCGAGGAGGAGGGATGCCAGGGGGTGTGCAAATCCCAGTCAATCCCCATTGCTTGCACTACATTCTGGAGGACGGTCGAGGTGAAGTGGCTCCCCTGCTCAGAGTCAATAGCGTGGGGTAGCCCAAATCGTGGGATGATTTGCTCGAATAGAATCTTGCTAACCTGAGTTGCCGTTGCCGTGGTATTGGGGAAAGCTTCCACCCATCCTGTCAGGTGATCTACCACTACTAATAGATACTTCAGGCGACCTATGGGGGGGAGCTCAGTGTAATCTACCTGGATATACTCAAACGGCCTATAGGCCGGACTCCTACCCCCTTGTCTTGCATGCTGCCGCAGCCCCCTTTTGTTAATCTTTCGACATGTTATGCAATCTCCTGTGACCTGCTTGGCTACTGTGTACAGACCAGGGTGAGCATATCGGCGCAGGAAGGCATCGCACAGTGCCTGGGCGCCCCAGTGACCCCCTTGGTGTAAACGGGCAATAATGTCCCGCGTCAACGGTCGATTTAGTAGCTGGCGGCCATCGGGTAAGGTCCACTTGCCTTCCCTATCCTTCGTACCCCCCAGAGACGCAAGAAGAGTTTCTTCTTTGTCAGTAAACGTGGGCACTTCGGTAATTTCGGATATCTGTGGAATCCTTCCCAGGCAGTTTATTACTTCCTTCCCCATCCCAGCCAATTTTGCCTGTTCATCTGCCAATTGATTCCCCAGGGTCTCTATTTTATCATCTTTCTGGTGTCCTTTCACATGTACTACAGCAATCTCTTGTGGCAGCAACAAATCCTCCAAGACCATGGCTACTAGTTCCTCGTGGACCAACTCCTTTCCTCTACTATTTATCATTCCCCTTTCTTTCCAGATCTTCCCAAAGGTGTGTACTACCCCAAAGGCATACTTAGAGTCAGTGTAGATTGTCCCAGCTATTCCCTCTAAATTCCTCAGGGCCCGGTGCAAGGCGTACAATTCGCACGTTTGTGCGGACCAGGCATTCGGTAGCCGTCCACTTTCCACTAATTCCCAACCAGTCTCACTAATGACTGCATAACCGTTGTGTCTCTTCCCATCTATCACTCGAGAGGACCCATCAATGTACCACCGCCTTCCTGCATGTAAGGGGGTATCCCTCAGATCTTCCCTCACTTTACTCTGGTACTCTATTATGTCTGAACAGCAGTGTTCCAGTTCCTCCTCCCCTTCCCCTTTCCAAAGAAAGTCCGCCGGGTTCTGGCAGCCCCCGACTTCTATTCGGAGGTCTTCTCGGCCTAACAATATGGCTTCATATTTCAGAATTCTCGAGTCAGTCAGCCACCTCCCGGCCTTCTGATTCAGGATAGTTCTAACCTGGTGGGGAGTAGTGACTGTCAAGGGGGCCCCGAAAGTCAACTTCCTGCTTTCCTCTACCAGCTTTGCCGTGGCTGCCACCGCTTGGACACACTCCGGCCACCCTCGGGAGACTGGATCCAGAATTTTTGACAGGAAAGCCACGGGCTTCCTTTTACCCCCCCAGTCCTGGGTCAATACTCCAAGAGCGGTTCCCTTTCTGGAGTTCACAAAGAGGCGAAATGTCTTACTAAAATCCGGCAAGCTTAAAACAGGTGCGGCCATCAATTTTCCTTTTAGGATTTCAATTAACTTTTTCTCCTCCTCCTCCCATTTTATTCTGTTGGGTGCCTCCTCAATGAGTTTTAGGTACAAGTCTTTAGTAAGGGGGGCATAGTTGTCTATCCATAACCGACAATAGCCTAAGAGTCCCAAGAACCTCCGCAACTCCCTCTTGGTCGTTGGGAGGCCTAGTTCGATTATTGCCCGCACTCTTTCCGGACTTATTCGTTTCTGTCCCTGGCTTATCAAGTGTCCTAGGTACTTAACCTCTTTCTCGACATATTGGAGCTTCTTCTGACTCACTCTTAACCCCTTCTCAGCGAGGTAATTTAACAGGGCATTAGTCCCAAGTAGGATGTCCTCCTCCGCCGGTCCGGATAAAAGGAGATCGTCCACGTATTGTATAAGCTTAAGGGCCGGGGACAAGGTTAGTCCCTCCAATAATTGTTCCAGAATCTGCCCGAACAGAGTCGGGGACTCAGTGAATCCTTGGGGGAGTACGGTCCACCTGTACTGTTGTTTTCTGCCAGTATTAGGATCCTCCCATTCAAAAGCAAAAAGATCCCTACTGTCCTTGTCCAGGGGACACGCCCAGAAGGCATCCTTTAAGTCTATAACACTAAACCAGCCGTGGTCCGGGGGGATTCGCCCCAGAATAGTGTATGGGTTTGGTACCACAGGGTGCCGTACTTGGACAATTTTATTTACTTCCCTTAGGTCTTGGACCATTCGGTAGCTCCCATCCGACTTCCGGACCGGCAGGATGGGGGAATTGTATCGTGACATACAGGGCTCTACCAATCCATCTTTTATTAGGTCTTCCATAACTGTCTTCAGGCCCTGTCTCCCTTCCCAAGAGATGGGGTATTGGCGCACTCTGACGTCGGGGCTCTGGGGCTTTAATTTTACCTCCACAGGTCGAATTGCGAGTCCTCCCTGGTTCCCTTTGGCGACCCAAACCCTAGGGTCTATCTCTGTCAATCGGGACTCACTAAGGTATGACATGGTAACGGCTAATTCTTCCTCTTCTCCCACTTCTATTCGCAATCCGAAACGGACTATCAAATCCCGTCCCAACAATCCATAGGGAAGATGGGGGAGGTGAAGGAGTTCCACCTGGAGCTCCTCCTCCTCCAGCCGCAAGGGTTGTGGTTCGAATATTTTCGCATTTAAAAAAAAAACCCACCCTTAACTCCTGAAATGTTTAATGTTTTAGCTTGGAAGCCAACCCCCCTCAGATGGAGGGGAATTGAGGACCTGCCAGCGCCTGTGTCAACTAAGAAGGTAACATCTTGTCTAAATGGGCCCACCCGTAAATTTACCAGGGGTTCTTGGTAGGCCCGTGTTTCAATCCTCCCCTGACTTCCCTAATCCATTTGTTCACACTCCATTTCATACATCCATTCTCTTTCCCTTTTAAACTCGGGACAATCCCTTTTGAAGTGTCCCAGTTTCCCGCAATGGTAACATCTGGCCTTCTGAGGGCGCTCAATTCCATAAGATCCTCCTCTCTCACTTCTGCCCCGTCTCGCTTCTCTCCCTCTCCAACTTTTCTTCGACGTTCCTCTCTCCACCCCATAATCTCCCTTATTACATCCCTCTGAACGTACACCTTCTGTTCTTCCCGTAATAATTCTGCAACATCCTTTTCAGCCCAATCCTCCACTTTCTGTAATTTCTTCTGAATGTCAGGCCATGACTTAGTCACAAAGTGCACCTTAAGCATGCTCTTGCCTATTTCCCCATCGGGGTCTAAACCTGAATACTTTCGCATGGACTCCCGCAAACGGTCTAAAAACTCACTCGGGGATTCATCCTTTTTCTGTCCAACTTCAAATGCTTTTGCTAAATTCCGCTGTTTGGGCACGCAGGTTTGGATCCCCCTGATTATAAGGCTTCTGAGGTCTGTCATATTGGCCCTTCCCCCCGCATCGTTATGATCTCACCAGGGGTCCTCTAAGGGGTACTTCTGCTCTCCACGCTGAGGGCCGTCCTGATGCTCCCTATCCCAAATGGCCATTGCACTATTCTGGATCATAACAATTTCATCGTAATTAAATAGTATTCTCATCATGGCCTGCAGTTCAGCCCATGTGTATATACTGGGCCCCAGAAATTGGTCCAGTTGTATTCCCACACTGATGGGGTCATCCAGTAGACGGGGTAGTTCATTACGGAGTTGCCGGATATCCCCAGAATTTAAAGGTTGTACTACGAACCCGGTCCGTTCGTTCCCAAACGGCACCTCTCGTAAGGGGTTCAGCTGTTCAATATTGTCACTCCTCCCAGCTCTCAATCCCTCTTCTCGACCTCTCCGCATCTCGAGTCGGACTGATTTCCTAGTGCCTGGGGTGAGTTCTGCGCCCCCTCCTGTGCCCCCCCGCCCCCAGCAGCCCCTTCTTCACTGGTCGTAGCCTGCTGGGACTCGGAATTATCCATCGCAGGAGGGAGGTCCGCGCTGGACGCCTGGTCGTGCGCGGGTGGTATATACGGGGGCGGGGAAGACGGTGGCAAACCGTCAGTGAGGATGTCCCAAGACTTCTGGGGCTTCCTCGGGTCTGTTTGGGGAATCAGAGGATAGAGACGCGTGGGACTCTCGCCGTCGCCCGCCAACCAGGCGGCGGCGTATTTGCTCTCCTCTGGGTCAAACGGTTGTTTTCTGTTAATATATACATTTAGGATTTGACACACCCAGTCTTCATCAGACCCATACTCGTGCCAAACTACCGAGGGGGCACGGATAGGTTCTTTGGTCATATAAAACAACAATATTTTATCATGGTCTCTTTCTTTAAGTCCTTCGTTCTACTACTGTCCGTCCATAGACTTAACTTCCGACCTAATGGACTATCGGGGGGTATTTCTTTCCCATGGTTTATCTTCGGTCCTGGTCTTAAACGCCCAAAGCGTTTTCACAGATGACCGTCAAAACCACAATTTCCCGTGGTTTATCTTCAGTCCTGGTCTTAAACGCCCAAAGCGTTTTCACAGATGACCGTCAAAACCACAATTTCCCGTGGTTTATCTTCAGTCCTGGTCTTAAACGCCCAAAGCGTTTTCACAGATGACCGTCAAAACCACAATTTCCCGTGGTTTATCTTCGGTCCTGGTCTTAAACGCCCAAAGCGTTTTCACAGATGACCGTCAAAACCACGCGGCCAACAAGGAAGAACAAAAGAATCTCTTACCTTGATCCGTGCACGGAGTTGTCTGGCCTTTTTAAATGTGTGTACCCCCGTGTATAGTCACTAACCGGTCGTCCCAGCACTCGTCCGTGTGTTCCTTTTCCAGGATTCAAAATTATTTTTAAATGAGCCGGGTCACATCGTCTCTTGGCCGACGGCCAACGGACCAAGCCGATCAGTGAGAAGTATAAATATATACTAGACGCGTCTTTGTTGTAATCAGGCTTGATCCGTGAGCCGAAGAGACTGCCCCCCCCCCGGCAATAATTATTTCATCCCGGAGGAGCCCCCAATTGTGCGAGATAAGTGGCTGTCCAGCCCCATCTACGGCACTTTTTATTTCCCTTCCCAGGAACAAAGACACGGAGGAGTCTGTCCAAAACTTTTTCATTCAACTTTGCAAAGTCGGGTGTTGTTCCCAAAGGTACACACACACAAGCATAGTAATCTCCACACATTATATACATGTATATGTGGGCTGGGTTTACTACTGCTGCCTTGACCAACGAGTGCTCGGATTCCGAACTGTTTTCCTTATTTGGGTTCTGGTGCCTGGGATTATTTTATCATTCACTTGGCCAATCAGTGTTTGAGCTTCCCGTTCTTTCCTTATATGGATGTTGTTGTACAACTGTGGTTAAGGGCGGCCTCTCAACTATCGAGGAAAGCTGTTACAACTGTTTCATTCATATAAACGTGGGGGAGGTCCGGCAACAGTTTCGAGTGTCTGCTTGTGTTTACTATAAGGTAGAAAAGACTAAAAGGCAGCTAACCATTTAAAAATTACACTACCCCCTACAATCTGTGCCTCAATGAATCAAGGTTATGTTTACAGTCCCTTATGCTTTCCCAAACTGTGTATTAACCTGTCCATCACATTCAGGGATGTGTGGAGAATCACCCTCTGACCTTCCTAGTGTGCTACCATTCATTGAGTCCTCCCCCGTCTGGTTCCTTCTTCCAAAGTGTATCACCTCATATTTATCAGGTTTACATTCCATCTGCCATTGATCTTCCCAGCTGACCATACCATCAATATCTTCCGGTATCTTAAGGCCTTCCTCCTCACTGCCAACCAACCGGGCAAACTGCGTATCAAACACAAACTTACTTATCACACTCCCCACCCCTCGTCCATTTTCACAGCGACATCTTTTATGATTACCACAAATATTAAAGTTGAAAATCACACAACATCAGGTTAGAGTCCAACAGGTTTGTTCGGAGGCACTAACTTTCGAAGCGCTCCTTCTTCATCAGGTGATTGTGCGTTTTGATGAAGAAGCAGAACTTTGAAAGGTAGTGCCGCCGAATAAACCTGGTGGACTATAATCTGGTGTTATGCGAGTTTTAGCATTGTCCAGCCAGTCCAACACCAGCACCTTCGAATGACAAATAATAAGGGACACAGCACTGATCCCTGTAGTATACCATTGGACACTGGCCTCCAGTCACACAAGGAGTCAACCACCACCTTGTGTCTCCTACCACTAAACTTCATTTGGATGCAATTTGGCAAGTCACTAATGAGTCCTACCTGTTCCCTGGTCATTCTGTTCCGCTGGACACATTTGCAGATTATCTGGGAATTCTCCCTAATCTTGCCCTGGGAGCAGGTTTCCATGAGGTAAAAACAATGGCTGCAGATGCTGGAAACCAGATTCTGGATTAGTGGTGCTGGAAGAGCACAGCAGTTCAGGCAGCATCCAAGTAGCTTCGAAATCGACGTTTCGGGCAAAAGCTCTTCATCAGGAATAAAGGCAGTGAGCCTGAAGCGTGGAGAGATAAGCTAGAGGAGGGTGGGCTGGGGAGAAAGTAGCATAGAGTAAAATGGGTGACTGGGGAGGGGATGAAGGTGATGACGAGGTAAGGGTGGATTGGATAGGTTGTCTATCTTCTTTTCCACCTATCCACTCCACCCTCTCCTCAGTATATTCTTTCTCAGATTTGGTGACCAAAACTGAACTCAATATTACAGGTACAGTACTCACCAACACGCTGTTAAACTGCTTCAACATGTCTTTCCATCTATAATCTGACTCTCTTAAAGGAAGGCAATCCAAACTTTAACTTACCATTTGCATATATTCCTCCAAATACCCTTCATATTCATTGCATTTACGAACTCATTGTGTGCGTTCTTATAGAAAGCCTTCTGATAATCTACAATATGCCCATTGTACTGGATCCCCATGATCGATGCTGTAAGAATCAACTTCAAACAATTCCAAAGCTTGTCAAGTCTGATTTCCCTTTCAGAAATACAGACTGATTCTCTCCAATGTTGCTGTTAATTTCTAAATAACGAATATCACATCCTATATAATAGACTCCAACAGTTTCCCCACAAATGTCAAGTTAATTGGTCGGCAGTTCTCCACACTATCTCTTCTTCCCTTTGTAGATGCTGGGATCACTACCGTACATCTATAGTGCTTGGATCCAGATTATGCAGAATGCACTTCGTAATAAACACAGTCATCGACAGTGCAACGAATACTTCTATTAGTGGTTTATATCTGAAGATTGTGGTATGAGGTACATCTGGTTTGTCAAGGTTAGCAATGCTCAATCCAGCTGTATGTTAAGTAGAACCTTGTTACTGATATAAATTGACTTTATGTCTTTCGATCCACAAGTCCTATATAATGACGTTGTAATTCTGGGTGATTTTCTGGATCTTCCTCCATGAAGACAGATGCAAAGTAACTGGTTATTTGCTTGGCCATTTCCCTGTTATCCATAATAAGCTCGTCTCTCCTGAATGCAGATTTCCACATTTGACTACGCTTTTCTCTTTTTTTTTGAAATATAGAACATAGATTTATGCAGTCTTTGTGTTCCTGTTTGTTTGCATGCATGGTCGCTTTTTGATTTCCTTCGCCATTTCATGGCCTTCCTTTTCTGGATCGTAAATTTCTGAGAATTCTCAGGATTCCACAATGTGTGGAATTCTTCTGAAGTCACTTCCTGTGATTAATATAATCTTTCATTTATAATGCTAATCGTTGTTAACTCACTTTCTCACTCGTGAGTGTTTTACCTGAAATATATAGACGTATTTTTCAGACTTTGTAGTATTTTTCTAAATCTCCTGGTCCTGACCATATATATTCAGGAACACTGCAGGAGGACAGGAAAGAAATAGCAGGGGCCCTGGTTGGTACATTTGCATCATCGGTCGCCAATGGGTGAGGTCCTGGAGGACTGGAGGGTAGTGAATGCTGTGCCGTTATTCACGAAGGGCTACAAATAAAAACCGGGGAATTATCGACCAATAAACCTAAAATCTGTGGCAGCTAAGTTACTTGACTAGATTCTGAGGGAGAAGATTTACATTCATTTGGAAAGATAGGGCCTTGTGAATGGGGGATTATGGCTCACAAATTTGTTAGACTGTTTTGATGAAGTGACCAGTAACTTTGGCAAGGGCATGGTTGCAGATATAGACCTCACTAAGGCCTTCAATAAGATTCCACATGGTACGCTGCTCTGGAAGGTTAGATCACATGGAATTGAGGGAGAGTTGGCAAATTAGCTCCAAATTTAGCTTGATGATCGGAAGAAGAGGGTAATCGTGGAAGGATGCTTGTCAGACTGGAGGCCTGTGATGAGTGGAATGCCTTAGGGGTCGGTGCTGGGACCATATATTCATATATTACACATATCTATGATTTAGATGAGAATGTACAGGCATGATTTGTAAGTTTCAAGGTGACACTAAAATAGGTGGTATCATGGACAGTGAGGAAGGTTATCAGAAATTTCAGAAAATACAGCAGTACCTTGATCAGGTGGGGAAGTGGGCCGAGAAATGGCAAATGGAATTTAATTCAGATAAGTGTAAGTACTTGCATTTTAGAAAGTCAAATCAAGGCAGGAGTTTCATGGTGAATGGCAGGGCCTTAAGGAGTGCAGGGGAACAGAGTGACCTTGGAATTCAGGTGCACGGTTTTCTGTAAGTGGAGTCCCAGGTAGACAAGGCACTGAAAAAGGCTTTTGACTCACTGGCCTTCATCAGTTCGAGCACTGAGTATCGAATTAGGGAGTTATGTTGCAGTTATGCAAGGTGTTGGTGAGTCCATACTTGTAGCGTCATGTTCAGTTTTGTTCAGTTTGCTCGAGGAAGGATGTTATTAAACTGGAAAAAGTACAGAAAAAATTTACAAGGATGTTGCCAAGATTCAATGGTCTGAGTTATACTGAGAGGTTGAACAAGCTAGGAGTTTTTGCTTTAAACTGTATGAGGCTGAGGGGGATGTGATAATAGTGTATAAGATCATGGGAAACATGGATAGAGTCAATGCACTCAGACGTTTTTTCCACAGGATTGGACAATCACGGACTAGAGGTAATCAATTTCAGGTCAGAGGGGAAAGAGTAAAAGGGAACCTGAGGGGCAATTTCTTTTACACACAGGGTGGTATGCATATGGGATGAGCTGACAGCAGAAGTGGTTGAGGCGGATACATTCACAAAATTTAAAATACATTTGAACAAAAACACAGGTAGGAAAGGATTAGAAGGATACAGGGAAATGGCAGGGAAATGAGTTTAGTCTGAATGGACATTTTGTTCGGAATGGACTAGTTTGGGCCGAATGGCCTGTCTCCGTGCGGTAAGACTATATGAGTCTAACAACCATTGTTCTCCTACTGAATGTTCTATTGTACTTTCCCAATTCACTGGAGTGAACTTGACCCTCTAACCTCTGGGCTTCCATGATGTTTGACCAGAATGTTCAAACATTCCACATTGAATACAGACACCGTGTAAAATACAACATATTAATGTCACAATTCCTCCAAAGCTGCTTCAGAGCAAGGTTAGTAATTAGTGCTTCCGACCACACAATAGAAAATAGACAATAGACAATAGACAGTAGACAATAGGTGCAGGAGTAGGCCATCCTGCCCTTCGAGCCTGCATCACCATTCAATATGATCATGGCTGATCATCCTTAATCAGTATCACACAACACCAAATCCGAAATAATCTGCTCTCTAGTATGATTCACAACATACTCTCCAACCCACCTGATACACACTTATGGAATTTATTTTTCACAACATTAGCAGTCACTTAGTTAACTCAGTCTCGATGCAACTTGACACCATCCATTATTACTGCAGAACCCACGAGTATTTGTTACTCATTCACAGGATGGGGACTGAGCTGGATAACCAGCATTTCCTGGCCATGCCAGATGGCACTTAAGAGTCAACAGCGTTGCCTTGGATCTGGAGTGCCATGCAGGCCAGACCAGATAAGAACAGCCGTTTCCTTCCCTAAAGGACATTAGTGAACCAGATGAGCTTTTGCAACAATCAGGAATGGATTCCTGATCATCATAAACCCTTGATTCCAGATAATTATTGAATTCAAATTCCACAATCTGCCATGGCAGGATTTGAAACCATGTCCCCAGAACATTACCTGGGTCTCTGGGTTATGTGCCCAGCGATACTATCAGTATGTCATAGCTTCCCTTTACATATAGTTGCATATATAATTTCCAGAACATATGTTGCAAAATATTTGCGCGACAGTTTTGGTTCACATATATACACAAGTTTGTTTCTCCTTGCTATTTGTAAGACCCACCCAAACTCATTCTGTGGAATCTGAGGGACAGAGCCTGTGTCGTTTTTATGATAGACTTGGATAAGACATTCGGGGAGGATCACCTCGATGCTGAGATGATCTGAAGACATGTCCAGGAATACAGGACAAGCATCAATATCCATTGCGCTCTGTCAGGATAAGTGTCACCGTATATTCTCACTGCTCCCTCACACTCACTGTATGTCTCTTATAGCACCTACCCTCGACCAGGGCTCACACTCTATCTCCAAATAAGGCTCAAGCACGACCACACTCACTGTTGAATTCGCACCTTCCCTCCCCCACATTTTCTGTCCCTGATGCAATAGCCCCACACACTAATACCACTACATGGATACAACACTATGGACAGACTCCCTCCGGCCACCTCACCATGTCACACCTCACCTAGTCCAGCACTAACATCAGGGCCATCCACTCCCACCCTCACTCATTCCCTCCCTGTCTCCCATTCCAGGAGAAACAGCCTGGAATAGGACAGAAAGGACCAAGCCAGTTGGTGGAGTGCCGGATATCCGTTCCGTCAACTCCCTACCCTGATATGTGGGGAGGAACCTGGAGAGAGCCAGAGAGGACCAGTAGGCCTTGTGTTGAGTATCTGAAACATCCACGTCCCACCAACCAAATAAGGAGTAGTGTTCAATAAAGAGCAATTCTCAATTCAAACCTACTGTCAGTTACAACCTCATCTCTCTCACTCGTAGAAGAACAGATACCCCATTGCACAGAGATGCAGGCATTGATATACACAGACATATTGGTAAAATACCCCAATATAGTAACATACACAATGCATACAAGGAGATAAGCATGCACACACGGAGAAGCACACCATGACATAAACAGTCACACACAAATAGACACAAACACAGATAGAAACACACTGGCTGATACAAAGACAGACACACATAGTCACAGAAATAAAAAGGTAACAAGCACATCGACACACACACTTAAATACACATTAAGACACATACACGAGTGCCATTAAGACACAAATAAATATGTTTTTGATTAATAAGGAGATCAAGGATTCTAGGGAGAAGGTAGGAGAATGATGTAGAGGAACATATGCGAAATGACTGAATGGTATATCAGACTCGATAGGCCAAATGGTCTAATTCTGCTCCTTTTTTAAATGCTCGTGTGGTGTTATGCTATCAGGTATTCTCTTCCTGAGACAGCAGCAACATATTTGATTGGAAACAGTCAGTGGTAATATGGGAAAACATTGGAGGGCAGAATAGTTCATGTCTATTCTTAGTTATTGTACCACTATATCCGAAAAGGGGCAGTGATTTGATATGAGGTTTTTTAAAAAATGTGTCCCACAATGAAAGAAGGATGTCCCTTTCCCTTTACTGTTGTGCTATCTGTGGTGTCCTCATCCTCAGGGAGCAGTGAAGACTCGGTTAATTTAGGTATTTTATTTTGAGCTTGCCTGCTCTTTGCCGGACAGGAGAGTCAATGTTTATTGGGAACAGACAGGAGACGGATGGTCAGACACACTCGGATGAGCCATGAGCATTCTGAATGGTGCCACCAAATGGCCAACTGCTGCCCCTTTCCAATGTGTTGTTCCCTCAATCCACCCTCCCGGCCGTTACAGAGATATACTGCTCTCCCTACCCCATGCGTTTGTCCCTCAATCCACCCCTCGATGCGATTACAGGGTAGACGACCATCCCATTCAACCAGACTGGATCGTTACAATGAGACAGAAGGAGACCATTCTGCCCCTCCAAAGAATTACACAGGAATATAGGATGAAGTAATTCAGCTCGTTGAGTACATTACACAGCCCAGGACGAGGCCATTCAACCCGCCTGAACTGCTGCACAGGAACAGGGATGTTGTCACGAACAGGAAATAGTAGAGATATATGACTTTTTAAACAAAACACTAACTAGTTTTGACTCAGAGATCACTGTAGGGTCATCAATGATCAATAATCTATGTAAAATATCTGAATGAAGGGACTGAATGGATCAAAGCTGAACTACCTTGTACACCAAAATTATCATTCAATAGATCTTCAAATGGAGGTAGTGAATCTGCATTATGATGTAGACAGGGAAGGTTAGTGAGCGTATCCTCAGCAGAAATAATATAATGTGAGTTGTCTATTGCAGTCGGGAACAATTTAAATGGAGAGTGATTGCAGATGTTTTTCATGTTCTTGGTACAAGAATCATATGAATTCTGTCTGCAGATGCAGCAAGTGATTCGGAATGAAAGTGGAATGATGCTGTTTGTGGCAACGGGTATTGGGTTTAATGAGGAATATTTCACTGTATCTGTACAGCGCATTGCTGAGACCACATCAGATACACTGGGTGCAGTTTTGATCCTCTAAACTAAAAATACAACCGGATACAATTCCTTTCAAAGGTGTTCAAAGATGCTTCCCTTGACTGACGCTTGAAATGAAGGCCTTTTGTAATCCGGATTATCTGTTTAGATCTAAGATGAGAAATCTTATTAAACCACGATTTTCTGAGAAGTCTTTCAGCTGGATACATATTTTCTCTTGTTAAGAAGAATAAAGCTAGATAATATATTTTTAAATGATATACATTGTTATTAACACAAATATTCTGAAGATATCAACCCATTTTTTAAAATTACGCAGATGTGTATAAACATCTCATCAAATCATAAAACGGGCACATTATTTTCATTTGCTAATGAAAGGCATTGTGCACAACAACAGCAATAATGCTGTATTCAGCATACAGTCTAATATCATCCATTCCAGAGAATGTACATGGAGAGTGCACATGGTCCAGTTTGGTTTTCAGTTGACATTCTTGATTTTTTTTCCGCACAGAGACGGAGAAAGATATTACTTTCTTCAGAAGCAGCAGCCAATTGGTCTCTCTCTCTCTCTCTTACTTTATTCTGCCTGAAAACAAGACGTGAGAGCACAACAATCCTGAGTCATCTTTACCACTCGTGGAGGATTCCTGATGAGGATTCATAGGAATCTCTTGTACAGCTCGAAGCAAAGGGAATTCAGCCAAATTCAACTGCTCCGGGAAGAAATCCGCATTCCCAATCATTTGTGTGAGCAGAATAAGTTCAAAGTCAGAAAAACATTTGGGACACTCTATCATTTTACCATTTGTTCACAGATCAAATTTCTGTGTCTCAGATTTTTCTACAAAATTACCCAGTCCGATACCTATATCATTGGACACAGCACTCAACTGGTTACATTTAAAATTTGGTTTCACCAATAGAGGAGTGGGAAAAGGCATGAGTGACCCTCCAACATTGGTCAGAACATGAACAAGAGATTCTCATAGGTTTGTGAAGGTGTGAATTCCCTTCCCCAGAAGATTGTGATGCCTGGTTATTTCCATTTGTTCAAAATTGTCTATGTCAGACATTTGATAGAGAAATGAATGTAGTAAAATGGTACACTGACAGAAAAGTGCTGCTGAGACCTTAATCAGATCATAGTGCATGGTAGAGCCTCACTCAGACATGACTCAAAAATGCTTTACTCTCTCTGATTCCAACGTTCAATAACAGAACATCCAGGAAAATTACAGCTGTTTACTTTGAAATTACAGAAAATGAAAACATAAGGAACAGGAATATGTAATTCGGACGATCAAGCCATTGTATACGATCATGGCTGATATACTGTTAGCATTAACTCCTTAATGCCCAGTTCTTCACACTCCTCAGCTCTCTGACAGGTCAAAGATTCATGTACCATCTCTTTAAATACTTTCCGTGATGTAGCTCCCCTAACTCTCCAGTCCAGATAATTCCTGACATTGATTACCCTCGGTGAGAGGAAAACACTCTCTACCCATACACCGTCACCTATTAATATGAACAAGAGGTGAACACAGGGGCTCAAGAAAGAGTGAATGGCCTTGATATCAAGGCAGTAGTTGACTGAGGATGTCATCGGGACCACCTAGTTTTTTGAGATTAATGAGAACCAGGTCTAACCTCCTCACTGGTTGGGGTCTTTCAGAGCACAAAGGAAGATGTTTGTGGTCGGTGGCCAACAATCCTCTCAGTCCCGGGACATCTCTTCAGGAGATCCTCAGATTAACTTCCTCAGCACAAACATCTTCAACTCCTTCGTCAACGTCTATGTGCCCCCATTCCCGTCGCCCCTCATCTATGCCAAGATCAGAAGTGGAGTGATCACTGAAGATCACACAATATTCAGAACATTTTGTCCCCACTCAGCTCCTGAACCGGTCTGTGTCTATATTCAGCAAGACCCAAACAACATTCATGTTTGTGCTGTTAAAGTGTCGGTAACTTTCATGTAACAGAACGGCCAGGCACTGCACATTTCCACAATTAAAAGAGAAGCTCATTCAGCACCTCAAGCTGGTTACATCCGGATATGTGGAAACTATTCAGCCCATCGAAATGACTGATTAAGAAGAGGGACAGCCCATTCAATCCTCCTGCCTGTTCCACCGGAAGAGGAGGCGTCTGGTCAGTACATTGAACTGTTAAACAGGAACAGGAAGAGTCCAGTGAGACCCCTAAACCTGTTCTATGGAACAAAACCGAGACAATTCACCCCTTGAGACACTTACACAGGAATAGGATGGTGTCATTGATGCTCCAACCTGGAAAACGAACGGAGCAGAGACTGCATAGACTGCTCACAATGTTCCTCGTGGCTCCATTGCCTGTGGAACAAATGATTCTTTAACGTGTTTTGTCGGCAGTGAGGAAGGAAGCCAAATGTTTTGTGCAAAGCCTCAATGAGGCATATTCCATCTCCAGGAAGACATACCCATGTTCTCTGTGGGGATCAGAAGCTGGTGGGAATGGTTATCTGTTTGAGAATGAAGGTATTGTGGCTCCTGTCGCGATGGTGAATAACGTGAAGTATGATCACACACCAAATGCACTGTATAAATGTTGGAAGAGTTTAGTTAAAGACTGGTTCTCTCTCTCTCAATCGAAATGGGGAGTGGCGTGGAGTGAGAGGAACGTTCTCAGAGTCTGTTAATTCTTCCACCGTGTGGACCCACCAGTGCTTCAGGGAGGAGGAAATGCTGAAGGCCTTCCTGCACTTGGGACAGCTGAAATGCCTCTCCCCCAAGTGTGGGAAGGCCTTCAGCAATTCCTCCCTGCTGAAGCACTGGCGGGTCCACACTGGGAAGAGGCCCTTCAGCTACCCGAGTGCTGGAAGGCCTTCAACAATTCCTCCAACCTGCTGGCCCACTGATGGGTCAATCATGTAAACCAAGTTAAAAAAACATGGACTTTATCACCGTATTAGTTCTGTTTATTGAACACAAAATACGGGGACAAAATGATTTTCCGTCCGTAAAAAAAACATGGACTTTATCACCGTATTAGTTCTGTTTATTGAACACAAAATACGGGGACAAAATGATTTTCCGTCCGTACTAAACTATGGGAAGTACGAAGAAATAAGATACACTCGTGATATTGAGCTACATAAATTGAAATGTGCATTAGAAAACCACGGAAGTGGTGTGCAATCTTTCTCAATCATTATTTGGCCCACAGCTGAGCTGCTGATTTCCCCTCTGTCAGTTATCCACCTCATTCAGATTCTCTGGCGCATTGTCTCAGTATTGAGGGGGTTCTCAGTTCCTGCTGCTGTTCACCCAGTCTATTTAAATTAAATCACCTTCTCACTGTAGAGAAATTTAAAAAGTCACTTGGCCTTTTGGACTCTGTTTAACTGTCAGCAACTCATCTCTGTGATATTATTGGCGATAAATGCTCTGGGACCACAGCCAGTATCCGCACAGTGCTCAAACGGTATGGCAATAGATAAAGGCCTTGCAGTCCGTGAGAATTTCTAAATAAAACTTCCATTTTCTGTCCGTTCCTTTCTATATCCCTCCTGCTGTCTTCTGATCTATCCAACTCACCCTCGTTTAACATGCCTGTTTCCAAATTGTGCAGTTGTACAGCTTGATGTTTTGGCCATTTTGGAGAAATGGATAGAGCAGGGACAGGACTGATCATTGTCGGGTCCGGGGTTTAGATGCTTCATTGAAAAAAAGGAAAGTACTAACAGTGGGGCGGGGGTGGTGGTTGGGGTGGGGGAGGTTAGCGTGGCATTGAAAATCAAAGACAGCATTACGTTGGTATAAAGGATGCTTGATAAAGACTCGTCTAGTGAGGTCGTATGGGAAGAGGTTAGAAACAAAAACGGAGAGGTCACCCTGTTGAAAGTTCTCTATTGCCCTCTGAAAAGTTCCAGAGATGTAGAGGAAAGGATTACAAAGATGATACTGGACAGGAGCGAAAATAACAGAGTAGTTGTTTTGTAAGAATTTATCTTTCCAAATATTGATTCGAAATGGTACAGTAGAAATACTTTATATGGGTCAGTTTTTGTCCAATATGTGCAGAATGGTTTCCTGACACATTATGTAGATAGGCCAACAAGGGCCGGGGCCAAATTGGATTTGGTACTGAGTAATGAACCAGACCAGGTGTTAGATTTGGAGGTAGGTGAACACTTTGCTGATAGTGACTACAATTCAGTTATGTTTACCTTAGCGATGGAAAGGGACAGGTGTATACTGCAGGACAAGTGTTATGGCTGGGGGAAAGGCAATTATGATGCGATTAGGAAAGGCTTTAGGATGCATAGGATGGGGAAGGAAACTGCAGAGGATGGGTACAATTTAAGTGTGGAGCTTTTTCAAACAACAGATACTGTGTGTCCTTGATAATTTTATACCTGTCAGGAAAGGAGGAAGTGGTCGAGTGAGGCTGCTGTGGTTTACTGAAGCAGTTGAATCTCTTGCCAAGAGGAAGAAGGAGGCTTATGTAAAGATGAAACATGAAGGCTCAGTTCGGATGCTTGAGAGTTACAAGTTAGCCTGGAAGGACTTTTAAAAAAAGCTAAGAATAGCCAGGATAGAGCATGACAAGTCTTTGGCAAGTCGGATCGCAGAAAACCCTCAAGCTTTCTATCAGTATGTCACGAATGAAAGAATCACCAAATGAAGATTAATGGCAATCAAACACAGTCGTGTTAAGTTGTGTGTGGAGTCTGAGGAGATAGGACAGGCTGTAAATTAATATTTGAATCAGGATTCACAATGGAAAAAGAAAATGCTGTCAAGGCCAATACTGAGAAACAGGCTATTAGTCTCGATGGGATTGAAGTTCGTAACGTGGAGATGTTAGCAGTTCTGGAGAGTGTGAAAATAGATATGTCCCCTGGGCCAGATGGGATTTATCCTAGGATTCTCTGAGAAGCTAGGGAGGAGTTTACGCAACCAACTGTTCGGATTTTTACATCGCCATTGTCTACAGGAATAGTGCCAGAAGACTGGAGGACAGCAAATTTTATCCGTTTGTTCAAGAAGTGGAGAAGAGATAACCCTGGTAATTATATACCTGTCTTACTTTGGTTGTGGGTAAAGTGTTGGAAAGGATTATAAGAGATAGGATTTACTATCATCTAGAAAGGAAACATTTGATTCGGAATAGTCAACAAGGTTTTGTGAAGGGTATGTCATGCCTCACAAATCTTACCGAGTTCATTGAGAAGGTGACCAAACAGGTGGATAAGAATAAAGTGAGGTATGTGGATTTCAGTGAAGCGTTTGATAAGGTCCCTCATGGTAGGCTATTGAAGAAAATATGGAGAGCGTGGTGTTGGAAAAGCAGAACAGATGAGGCAGCGTCCAAGATGCATGCAAGTTGATATTTCTCTTGTAAGCCCTTCATCAGTAATCAGTTTTCTGGTCTGCAGCATCAGCAGTCTTCATTTTCTCCTCGCTCCTCAGATGTTGCCTGACCTGCTGTGCGTTTCCAGCGCCACAATCTCGACTCTGATCTCAAACATCTGCAGTCCTTACTTTCTCCCAGAAAATATGGAGACGTGGAATTCTGGGCGATTTAGCGTTTGGATCACAAATCGGCTAGCTCAAAGCAGACAGAAGGTGATAGTTGATGTGGAATGTTCATCCTGGATTTCAGTCGCTAGTGGTATACTGCAAGGATCTGCTTTGGAGTGACTGTTGTCTGTCCTTTTGAATGACCTTAATGAGGGTATAGAAGGATGAGTTAGTAAATTTACGGTTGTCAGTAAGGTCGGTGGATCTGTCGGCAGTGCTGAAGGATGTTGTAGGTACTGAGCTGTAATGTTCTATGTGCATGGACCTACAATGGACTAAACAGCTTCCTTCTGTGATGTAACGATTCTGAGGCACTCTGGTCCACAATAAAAGCTTTAGGTACCTGGAGAGTCAAGCTGGTCCAGTAAAGGACACACACTGCCATCCATCATCTATTCCTGTTCTCTGATATACAGCAGCATCAAAATATCAGTCCAAACAAAATAGATTGATTCAAATTCAAGCAGTCAGGAGAACGTTCACCGGAGGGGATTGCCGTCAGAGGATTCAATGAATAATAAGATTTCAGAATAACAAAAAAAAAGCAATATCACAGCAGCATAATAAATGGCAGCAGAGTAAAACTTACAGTTCCAAATATGTCCAAGTTCAGCATTGTGTTCAGTTTTGGTCACCTTGCTGTAGGAAGGATGGTATTAAACTGGAACTTTACAAGGATGTTGCCAGGACTCAAGGGTCTGAGTCATAGGGAGAGGTTGGATAAGCTGGGACATTCCTCTTTAGAGGGCTGGAGACTGAGGGGAGTGAAGTTCTTCGAGAGTCTAGTCATGGCCCACATCAGTTCCAGTCTCCCAGCCTGCCTCGATCCCCTACAATTTTCCTACCAGTGGAATGGGTACATAGTGGGTGCCATATCCCTGGAACACCTGGACAACAAGGACACCCACGTCAGATTCCTGCTCATTGACTATAGGTTCACCTTCAGCACCATTATTCCCTTCAGAATAATCACAAAACGCCCTGACCTTAGTCCTGGCTCTGCCCTCTGAAATTGGATCCTCAGCTTTCTGACCCACAGTCCACAATCAGTGAAAATAGGGAAGTGTGTCTCTTCCATGATAACATTCAACACTGAAATCCCAAAGGATGTGTCCTCAGCCCCCTACTATACTCCTAATACATCCACGACTGTGTTGCCAAATTTTGAACGAATGCCATCTACATGTTCACTGATGACACCATCATAGTAGAACAGGTATTTAATGATAACAAGTCAAAATACAGAACCGAAGTAGTGGACATAGTGATATGCTGCACTGAGACCATCCTCTCTTTCATCGTCGGCAGAACGAACCAACTGATCAATGACTTCAGAAAGAAATGAGGAGAACATGCCCCCATCTGCATCAATGGAACTGAAGTTGAAAGAGTGGAAAGCATTAAGTTGCTCGGAGTGACGATAACCGACCTCCAATGTAGACGTGACAGCCGAGATGGCACAACAACGCCTCTTCTTTCTCTGGCAGCTCAGGACATTTGACATGTCCACAAGGACCCTCACCAATGTCTACAAATACACCACTGACAGCATACTATCTGTGTGCATAATGACCTGGTGTGGCCACAGCCGTGCCCAGCACAGTAAGAGAAATGACAGAAGGTTGTGTGCACAGCCATGCCATCACGGAAACCAACGTCCTATCCATTGTCTCTATTTACACAGCTCACTGCCGTAGAAAGTCTGACAGCATTTACAAAGACCCATCGTACCCTGGATCTCCTACCATCTCTTCCATCATGCAGACAATACAGAATCTTGAACACACAAACCAGCGGCTCATGAAAAACATCTTCCCAGCCAT
The DNA here is from genome assembly GCF_047496795.1 of Chiloscyllium punctatum. NCBI lineage: Eukaryota > Metazoa > Chordata > Chondrichthyes > Orectolobiformes > Hemiscylliidae > Chiloscyllium > Chiloscyllium punctatum. Next base: position 35,347,635 of record NC_092761.1, on the reverse strand, counting down.
TATTAAACTGAGGAATGCACTCTCTAACTTCAAATAATGCTGATCTTGCACACATTGATGTTGCCTATTGCATGCCCTTTCTGGTGTAGCCTTTATGCCTCAGTCTAAGTTTTTCCTTTGCCCTATGACCTGTATATCCTTGCTTATTGTAGGAGCGAGATTCCCCAGCTAAGGACAAAGACTCTGGAGGCAGACAGGACACAGGTACGGAATGGACTTTAATTCAAGCAAAACCTGGCTAATGCTGGGAGAATCCCAAAGGATCTTCCTCGAATCTGGCTTTGACATGAGAAGACAATCCTTTCCTTAATCTTTAGCTTAGATCAGAAGGCAAATCAATGACACACTTCGAGTTTACAGTAAAAAGACAGTATTTTTATACGTTCTGTGTTGCAATGATCGTACACAACCTTGTCAGTGTACCATCCACTCCCCTTCTGCAGAACCAATCTTGTAAAACAACTGATCATTGATGGACACTCCCAGGGACAGCCCGAGGTTCTTATTTGTTTCGGATGTTTAACGATTGTTGTTGTCTCTAGTCCGTGGGATCTTTCTATAATGCATTCCCAAAGTTCGGGGCTCTGCTCTTTTCAGTCATATCCCTCATTGTTTATCTTGAAGGATTGCATGAGTTCTATTCTCCATTGGGCAGGCTATCTCTTATCAAATTCCGTGATCACATTTTACAGTAAAAAGCTGATTCTGATACAAAATACGTAATATTATTATTATCTACGGTTAACCTTTTTCTTCGCGAATTCGACAAGACAAGCCAGGCATCTCGTTCAGGTTTTATTATTATGTTGAAATCTGTGTCCATGATTATTTACCAGATATTTAACTCGAACTTATTACTATTGTAAACAGTTTGAAAGGCACAGCTAGCTTCTGAAAGATAACTTGAGATGCTATTTTTGTGGATGAAAATAATCCTTACTGAGATCAGAATAAGTTACTTTTTGTAGTGATTCTTTAAAGATTTTGTGCTACAATTTCATTTTTTCATCTGTGTTCTGTTACAAATCATCTTTTTTTTTTAAAAAAAGAACCTTCTTTACCACTATATAGGCATGTTTCAGAATCTTGCGAATCAGATTATCCTTTCTTTTGCTTTGGAATAATTCCCTGTTCAAAGGCCCTTTTTTCACTGATGCTGAAGCAATCTATTTTAATTTCTGTCTATTTTGTGGCCCCTCAGAAACAGACAGCTGAAGTAGACTTTTAAATTTCGGCCACTTCATGTCTCTAAAAAAAGGCAGCTCCAACCCTCACTATGATCTGCCAGAACCGAGTATAAACAAAGAGTTTCACTCTACTTAGATACATGCGACAACGAATCCTATCAAATCAAATAAAACCAAATCATATGATCGAGAGAGAGAAATTGTCACAAGGTCAATACACCCAGATGAAACCTCTGCAGACTGCCACATCCGGCCAAAAATCGTGATAGTCGATTAAACAACTAACTGTTAGAGAGGGCTCCACAATTATCCCCATTCTATCAATGGATCAGCTCTGCACATCAGTGTAAAAAACAAGGAAATATTATCTGTACCGTCCTCAGCCAGGGGTGTTGAATCGATGATTCAATTCACCGTCATCATGATGCCCACAGGATCACAGATCAGTCTTCAACCAATTCAATTCGCTGCACGTGCCATGAAGAAAAAGCTGAACACAGTAGAGAGGCAAATGCAATGAGTCCTGACCCCATTCCTGCAATAGGACTGAAGACTTGTGCTGTACAACAAGCCGTGCCCCTGTGGAAGCGGTTTCCTTCCAGCTACAAATCTGACATCTCCCTGGCAATGTGGAAAATTACTCAGTGTAGGGGAATAATTACAATCTGGACAATTACAACCCTCTCAGTCTCATCATGATAGTCAAATTGGGAGTTCGTTTTGATAGAGCTGTCAAGCAGCACAGACATAAACTTACTCAGTGTGGTTTCCGATCGGTCCCCATGTGGAGATGGTGCTGTTTTGGAAAAGTCACTGGATGAATAATCCAGACCAGGCTAATGCTCTGGCAGCTGGTGGAAGTTAAAAACAAATAATAAAATGTCGAGATCTCAAATCTGGTGTCAGTAACAATGGCCTTGAAGTCAATGTCGATTGTAAACACCAACTTCCTTCCCCAATGTACTTTCAGAAAGTGAATCTCCCGTGCTTTCCTGGTCTGGCCTAAAAGTGACTCCAAACACACAGACATGTGATACACTCTTCAATGGTCTCTGAAAAGGCCAAGCAAGACACTCTATCGTATCAAACTGCTCTGAAGTCTAAAAGGATAAAACCTGACAGAATACCCAGACCCCAACATCGGTATGGAAAAGGGAACGGGAAACACAGTCCTGTTGAGCCAGCAGTGACGTCCTTCCTAACATCGGCGAACTTGTGACAACATTTACAGAGCTTTCCCATAAACCACACAGAAACATCAGGAATGTAATAGGCCATACAGCACATTGAGCCTGCCCCATTCTAGTTAATATCTGAACATCTCCTCAATGCACTTTCCCCACACACTTTACACACCCCTTAATGTGATTAACCTTGTGAAGCTATAAAGTAGGAACTGCAGTTGTCCCCTTGGTCTGTCGAGTTTGCTATCCAATTCAATATAATGATGGCTAGCCCTTTATTTCTGCACCATACTCCTGCTCTCTCCCCCATCCTTTGGTGTCTAGACATCCTTATTAGTCTTTAGTGCCTTGTTTTCCACAGCCTTATGTGAGAGAGAATTCCCAGGTTCACCAGTCTCTGAGTGCAGACATTTATTCGTATCTAAATGCAATGTGACCCATCTGTATTTAATACTGTGGCCTCTTGTTTTAAACTTCCCAGCCAGGGGAATTATCATCACTGCTTCCAATCTACCTCACCATGTCAGTGTTTTCTACATCTCACTGATATCTCCACTCATTTTTCTAACCCCATGGGATACAGGCTCAGTCACCCCAAACTCTGCTCCCACAAAAAGTCTGTCATCCCAGAGATCAGTCTGTTCATCCTTCACTGCTCTCCCTCAATGTCATGTTTGTCCTTTATTCGGTACGGACACCAAAATTGCACACAATACTGCACAATGTTCGAGTTGAGGTCTAACCAAGGGCCTGTACAGCTGCACTGAGACACCCTTACTCCTGGACTCAAGCCCACCTGAAATAAGGTTCAACACCCCATTTATCTTCCTGACTGCTTTCTGCTCCTGCAATATTGCTTTCAGTGACTGGTGTACAGGGAGATCCCAGAATCTTTTCAATGTTACAGCTCCCCACATGATGAGTCTGTGTAAACTGGTCTGTGTGCCAATGTATTCCCTGTATTGGCTTCTGTCTTCAGAACTCACTGCCCTGCATGGATCTCAGATGTCTGTCCAAACAATAACAGAAGAAAAGTGCAATTCCCTTCATAGATGGACATTTCTCAACCACTCCCTTTTCCAATGGTTGGCTGGAATTTAAGTGTTTCCCAACAAAGTAGACAACATCATATCTATCCACACTGGTCTTCATCTGCCACATGTTTACTCATTCACTCCGTTTGTTTCAATTACCTTTAATTTTTTTTCACATCCTCCTCACTTTCAAAATCCTAGTTCAGCAGACTTAGAAACTTGGCATTTGATTCCCTCAACGAGATGTTTGAGATGTATTGTGAATATCTGGTGCCCCAGCACCAATCATTGCGATGCCTCATGAGCCTTCCAAACTGAAAACCATCCATTTATTCCTCCTCATTGTTTCCTGTCAACACTCCCATTTTAACACCATGTTCATATATTACCCCCCATCCCATGTGCTTTTACTTTGCACACTAGGCTTGGGACTCTATTAAAATTCTTGCTGAAAATCCAAGTTCAATGCCTCTATTGTATTTTCTGTAATTAATCTACCAGTCAGTTTCTCAAATATGTTTCCCATTTCATCAATCTGTGTTATTTTTTTTCCTATGCCCATTATTTTCAGTTCCAATAATTTCTCCAAATTAGTTTATTTACTAGTTTCATTCCACATCATTTTCTCATCAGACTCAGATTTTCTCCTATTGCTGGGAAGGCTTTGTTTATGTATTTTTATGTGAAGACAGAAATGAAGTAGTTGTGTCATGTTTCTCTGTTCTCCATTCTCCATTCCCTGGTTTCACTCTGTATGGAAGCTGAAACTTTGACTAAAAAGAACAGCTGTTGTCTATTCACCCTGACCATGCCCCTTGTAATCTTAAACCTGAATGACTTATCCGCTCAACTTCCTCTGCTTCAAAATAAATAACTCGAGCTTATCCAGCCTCTCTCCACAGCTCATATGGTCCATCCCAGGGAGCATCCTGGTGAATCTCTTCTGCATCTCATCCAGTGCAATCACATCCTTCCTGTAATGTGGCTCCCAGAACTGCAGAAAACATTTCATTTCGCATTACCAAAGTGCTATATAAAACTCGGATAATCTTTGGGTCAATGAATAAAGGCTTTATCTACAGTCATGCTGAACTCATCAATTATCATATTTCGTCACATTCAGGGATGTGTGGAGAAGCACGATCTGAGCTTCCTAGTGTGATGCCGTTCTTTGAGTACTCCCCTGTCTGGTTCCTTCTTCCAAACTGTATCCCCTATTTATCAGGGTTACATTCCATCTGCCATTGATCTGACCATCTGACCATTTTATCTGTATCTTCCTGTGACATAAGACCTTCCTCCTCACTGCCAACCACCCGGCCAATCTTTATGTCAAACACAAACGTACTTATCACACTCCCCCTACCCACTTCACATTCACATCACTTATGAATACCACAAATAATAAGGGATTCAGCATTGATCTCTGCGGTACACCAGGGGAAATTGGGCTCCAGTCACACAAACATCCTTCTACCATGAAGTTGAGTTTGGATGCAACTTGGCAAGTCACTAATAGGCCCTACATGTTCCCTGGTTGTTCTGTTCCACTTGATATACGTGAAGAATATCTGGGATTCTCCTTAATCTTGCCCTGCCAACAGGCTTCCGTGCCCCTGTGTTAGTCAGTCCCCTCTGAGGGAAGAATTTCCACCTTAATACGGTCTTAAATGGCATATCCCTTATCCTGTCATTATTTTCCTTAAGTATAGAGTAGACAGCTAGAGAAACATCCTGTTTATTTCCACCTCATCACATGTATCATAGATTTTTGAAATTTCACTGCGATCACCTCTCATGCTTTGAAACTGGAGAGGTCGCAAGACAACTCTCCCCATCAGAAACTCTTGTCATCTCAGGAATTAATCTGGAGAATGTCCATTGCACGTCCTCTGTGATCAGTGTAATCTTTCTTAGATTAGATCACCAACGCTGCACTCAATACCTCAGGTACACTCTCACCAACATTCTATGCCACTCCTTCATGATGCCTTTACCTCTATATTTCAATTCCCTTGAACAATCTCCAACCTAACTTTAACTTTCCAAATACATGTATTCCTCCAAATACCATTCAGACTAATTGCATTTACGAACTCACTGTATGAGTTAAAAAGGCATAGAGATGTACAGCATGGAAACAGACCCTTCAGTCCAACCCGTCCATGTCGAGCAGATATCCCAACCCTATCTAGTCTTACCTGCCTGCACCCGGACCATATCCCTCCAAACCCTTCCTATTCATATAACCATCCAAAAGTCTTTTAAATGTTGCAATTGTACCAGCCTCCACCACATCCTCTGGCAGCTCATTCCATACACGTACCACTGTCTGTGTGAAAAAGTTGCCCCTTAGGTTCTTTATATTTAATTACTTACAGTGTGGGAACAAGTCCACACCAACCCACCGAAGCACAAACCCCCCAGACCAATTCCCCTACATTCATCCCTTCACCTAACACCACAGGCAATTTAGTATGGCCAATTCACCTAGACTGCACATTTTTGGATGGTGGGAGGAAACCCACGCAGACACAGGGAGAATGTGCAAACTCCACACAGAAACTCCACAGAGCCTGAGGCAGGAATTGAACCTGAGTCTCTAGCATTATGCAGCAGCATTGCTAACCACTGTGCCACCGTGCCACCCAACACCTTCTGCCTCTCACCCTAAACCTATGCCCTTTAGTTCTGGACTCCATGACCCCAGGGAAAAGACTTTGTCCATTTATCCTCTCCATACCCTTCATAATTTTATACATCTCTCTAAGGTCACCCCTCAGCCTCCAGCGCTCAATGAAAAACAGCTCCAGCCTGTACAGCCTCTCCCTGTAGCTCAAATGCTCCAAACCCATCAACGTTCTTGTAAATTTTTCCTGAACCCTTTCAATTTTCACAACATAGTTCCACTAGGAAGGAGACCAGAATTCCATGCAATATTCCAACAGTGGCCGAACCAGTGTCCCGTATAGCCCCAACATGACCTCCCAACCCCAATACTCAGTACTCTAAACAATAAAGGAAAGCATGCCAAACGCCGCCTTAACTATCCTATCTACCTGCCACTCCACTTTCAAGGAGCTATAAACCTGCACTCCAAGCTGTCTTTATTTAGCAACACTCCCCAGGACATTGCCATTAAGTGTATAAGTCCTGCTAAAATTTGCTTTCCCAAAATGCAACACCTCGCATTTATCTGAATTAAACTCCATGAAGTAAACTGAATTAAACTTCTCAGACCATTGGCCCATCTGATCAAGATCCTGTTGTACTCTGAGGTAACCTTCTTCGCTGTCCACTGCACGCCAATTTTGTTGTCATCTGCGAACTTACTAACGATACCTCTGAGGCTCGCATCCAAATCATTTATGTAAATGACAAAAAATAGAGGACCCAGCACTGATCCTTGTGGTACTCCACTGGTCACAGGCCTCCAGTCTGAAAAACAACCGAACACCTCCACCCTCTGTCTTCAACTTTGAGCCAGTTCTGTATCCAAATGGCTCGTTGTCCCCGTATTCCATGCGATCTAAACTTGCTAACCAGTCTCCCATAAATAATCTTGTCGAACACGTCCATATAGATCACATCTACCGTTCTGCCCTCTTCGTTACTTCTTCAAAACACTCTGGCAGGATTGTGAGATATGATTTCCATGCACAAAGCCATGTTGACTATCCCTAATCAGTTCTTGTCTTTCCAAATGCATGTACATCCTGTCCTTCAGGATTCTTTCCAATAACTTGCCCACCACCGACGTCAGGCTCACTGGCCTATAGTTCCATGGTTTGTCCATACCACCCTTCTTAAACAGTGGCACCACATTAGCCAACCTCCAGTCTTCCGCCAGCGCACCTGTGACTATCGATGATACAAATATCTCAGCAAGAGGCCCAGCAATCACATCTGTAGCTTTCCACAGAGTTCTCGGATGCACCTGATCAGGTCCTGGAGATTTGTCCACCTTTAACCATTTCAAGACATCCTACGCTTCCTCCTCTGTAATATGGACATTTTTCAACACGTAACCATCTATTTCCTGACATTCTATGTCTTCCATATCCTTTTCCACAGTAAATACTGATGCAAAATACTCGTTTAGTATCTCCCCCATTTTCTGCTGCTCCACACAAACGCTGCCTTGCTGAACTTTGCGGGGCCTTATTCTCTCCCTAGTTATGATTTTGTCCTTAATGTATTTGTAAAGAAAAACCCTTTGGATTCTCCTTAGTTCTACTTGGTAAAGCTATCTCATGTCCCCATTTTGCCCTCCTGACTTCCCTCTTAAGTATACTCCTGCTGCCTTTATACCCTTCTAAGGATTCACTCGATCTATCCTGTCTATACCTGACAGATGCTTCATTCTTTTTATTAATCAACCCCCCTAGTTAGCCAGCAATCCCTATACCTAGCAGCCTTTCCTTTCATTCTAAGAGGAATATACTTTCTCTGGATTATTGTTATCTCATTTCTGAAGGCTTCCCATTGTCCAGCCGTCTGTGAATATCTGCCCCCAATTAGGTTTTGAACGTTCTTACCAAATACCGTCAAAATTGGCCTTTCTCCAATTTAGAACTTGAACTTTTAGATCTGGTCTATCCTTTTCCATCATTATTTTAAATCTAATAGAATTACGGTAGCAGGCCCCATAGTGCATCTCCACTGACTTATTTCCCCAAAGTGAGTCAAGCTTTGCACCTTCTCTTGTTGGGTCATCCACATACTGAATCAGACAATTTTCTTGTACGCACTTAACAAATTCCTCTCCATCTAGACCCATAAAGCTATGGCAGCCCCAGTCTATGTTTGGAAAGTTAAAATCTCCGACCAAATCACCCTACTTCCTGACACCCTGGCTGAGATCTCCTGACAAGTTTGTTTCTCAATTTCCCTCTGACTATTAGGGGGTCTATAATACGAGCCCAATAAGGTGATCATCCCGTTCTTATTTCTCAGTTCTACCGAAATAACTTCCCTGGATGTATTTCCGGGAATATCCTCCCTCAGTACAGCTGTAATGCTATCCCTAATCAAAATCGCCACTCCCACTCCTCTCCTGCCTCCCTTTCTATCTTTACTGTAGCATTTGTATCCTAGAACATTTAGCTGCCTGTCCTGCCCATCTCTGAGCCATGTTTCTGCAATTGCTATGATATCCCAGTCCCATGTTCCTAACCATGCCCTGAGTTCATCTGCCTTCCCTGTTAGGTCCCTTACATTGAAATAAATGCAGTTTACTTTATTAGTCCTACCTTGTCCCTGTCTGCCCTGACTATTTGACTTGTTTCTTTTCTCAATTGTACCAATTTCAGATTGATCTGGTTCCTCACTATCTCTCTGCCCACTCCCCCCTCCCCCGCTTTACTAGTTTAAATCCACTCGAGCAGCTGGAGCAAATCTCCCTGTCAGTATATTCGTCCCCTTCCAATTTAGGTGCAATCCGTCCTTCTGGTATAGGTCCCTTCCACCCCAAAAGAGATTCCAGTGATCCAAAAATGTGAATACTTCTCCCATACACCAGCTCCACAGCCATGCCTTCATCTGCTCTATCCCTCTATTCCTGTCCTCACTAGCTCGTAGCACCAGGAGTAATCCAGATATTACTACTCTCGAGAACCTCCTTTTAATATTTCTGCCTAACACCCTGCAATCTCCGTCCAGAATCTCAAACTTTTCCCTTCCTATGTCGTTGGTTCCAATTTGGACAATGACCTCTTGCTGGCCCCTCTCCCCCGTGAGAACATTCTACACCCTTTCTGAGACATCATTGATCCTGGCACCAGGGAAGCAACATACCATCCACCATTTTTTTCTTTGCTGGCCACAGAACCGTCTGTCTGTTCCTCAGACTAGGGAGTCCCCTAACACAATTGACCTCATGGAATCCGACGTATCCCTTGTTGCAGTAGAGCCAATCTCAATACCAGACACCTGCCTGTTCGTGCTCCATTCCCCTATGAATCCATCACCCGCTACATTTGCCAAAACAGCATATTTGTTTGAAATGGGGACAGTCGCAGAAAACTCCTGCACTACCTGCTTAACTGTTTTACCTTACTTGGAGTTAACCCATCTATGTGACTGTATCTGAGACCTCCCCCCTTCCTATAACTGCTATCCATCACACACTGTCGCTGTTACAAATTTTTCATTGTCTTTAACTGTCTCTCAAAACGATACATTCAATCTGACAGAATTCTCAACCAGAAGCATTTATTGCAGATATAATCTGCAGTAAGCCTTAAATCCTCTTTAAACTCCCACATTTGACAAGAAGCGCATATGATTCTACTAAAGCCATTTGTGAAGTTTCACAATCTACTGACCCAGAAAAACAAAACTGTCTTATTCCTCTACAAAACACTGCTCAAAGTAAAATTAATATTTATGGCTTATATTTTAAAATTAATCAAGAGACATATCTCAAAAACATATAATTAAGGAAGAACCCACTCGACTTACTTCTGCAGACTTTCTGTAGGACACAGATAAAACAATTCACTAATCTGGCAGGGAACCTTGCCCAAACAGTTCCTCCAAACCAGTTGTAAATTGCACTGTTTGTTAAATTTCCTAGACGCACTCCGATATCCAGCGATACATGAATCAAATACAAAAGGCAGTAACTCAGCAGGTACGCTGTCCTATCAGTTCCTTCCCCTCACCATGTGCTTCCTTTGTCTGTCCTTTTCCCTCTTAAAGCTGCTGTTGCTTTGACTTCTTTTTTCCCAAAGTTCCAAAATAATGCAAGACCATACAAAACAGTAATTGCTGCTTCTGGAATTCGAGGAAATCAACTTCAACACCTAAAATACATCAAAAAAGGAGCAGCTGTTACAGCTAGGAATTTTTCCTGCCCTGACTTCTGAAAATCCAAATACATTACTTCCACTGGCTGTCCGTGGTCTATGCTGCAAGAAAGAACTTCAAATAATTCCGAAGTTTGTCAGGCAAGATTTCTCAGACAGCAATGCATTGTGATTCTCTGCAATTTTGCTGTTCATTTCTACGTACCCTATATCACTTCTTATATAATGGATTCCAACTGTTTCCCTCCATATGTCAAATCAATTGGTCTGCAGTCCTCCACATCATCTCTTCTTCCCTGTGTACATAGATGGATCATGTTTACTACCTTTCAGTTATATACAATGGCTATGGCCTTTGCAGAGTCTGCAAGAAAATAAAATACAGTCACTGACAGTTCAATTAATATGCTGTTTTATTTTTGACATTTTGATATGAAGGATATTTGGCCCATCAGATTTAGCAATGACCAATCTAGCTCAATTTTCAAGGACTACCTTGTTGCTGATATGAATGGACTTTCTGTCTTTAGTTCCACAAGTCCCATGTGATCACTTGCTTTACACAGAGATTGCCTGGCGCTTTCTCCATGAAGACAGATGCAAAGTAGCTGGTTATTTTCTCTGCCATTTCCTTGTTCCCCATCAATAAATTCTTCTGTACCTTACAAATTTCTACATTTGACCTTGCTTTTGTTTTCTTTGGTATATGGATTGTAGATGTAAGCAGTCTGTGTGTTTCCTGTTTGTTTGTTTTCATGTTCTTTTTGATTTCCTTAACACTTTCTTCATCCTTATTATCGGAAAAGTAAATCTCTCAGAATCTTCAGGTTTGCACGATATCTGGAATTCTTCTGAAGCTGCTTCCTTAGATTTAATGCAATCTTTGCTTTCTTACGTAAACCATTAATGAGTCACCTTCCATTTCGTTGGTGTTTGTAACTTAGTGATATGTATGTATTTTTCAGACTTTACAGTATTTCTATCACTAAATGCCATTGTTTGTCTCACACTAAATGTCATATTGTATTTTTCCAATTCACTTGACCCTCTAGCATTTGGGTTTCCATGATATTTGAGTGTAATGTTCAAAAATTCTATATTGCTTGCAGCGCCGTGTAAAATTCAACATATTAATGCGATTGCCCAAAAGCTGCCTCAGAGCACGGTAAGTAATTAGTCCTTCTGACCACACAACACCACACCCGAAATAACCTGCTATCTACTTTGGTTCACAACACACTCTTCAACCTACCTCATATACACATGAAATAGATTTTTCACAGCATTAACAATCATTTAGTTAACGCAGTTTAGATGCAAATTTAGATCATCCAGTATTACCGCATCACTCAAGATATTTACATATCTAATTTCCAGATAATCGGATGCGCACAGTTGCACAACAGTTTTGGTTTAGATATGTAAGCCACCAATGAGTGTTCTTCCTAGTTGTTTGCAAGATCCATGCAAACATATTCTGAAAAAGCTATGGGATGTGCTCTGTGCTGTTATTAGTGATAGACGTGGACAAGACATTGGGGAGGCTCACCCCGATGCTGAGATGATCTGAAGAAATGCCCATCAATATAGGACAAGCATCAATAACCTTCACAGTTCAGCCAGGACAAAGGTGTTCCTATTCTCTCTACTCCCTCACACTCTCCGTATATCTGTTACAGCACCTACCCCCGAACAAGGCTCTTGTTCCACTACTCTCACTATTGCATGCAACACTCTCTTTCCTTCACTCTCTCTGTCACTGAAAGCAAATCGAGATTAAATTTATTGTTTTGCCAACATTGAAACAGTGAGAAAGTTTGATGCTGGGGACATAAAATGCAGACATTTTGAAAATTGGGGAGAGAACAGATGCCATCGAGACGGAAGAAGCCTGGGATCAATCATCTTGCTCCGCAAGAAATTAGGAAATACTCACTGTCATATATATTTTTTCATATGAAACATATTCACAGTAAACAGAAATACGACGACCCAGGGAATTCATCAGCCAGGAGAGTAACATCACAGAGGACGGCAGTGGCTGTGTGGTTTTGAAATTAAGTTGATGTAATCTTTATAAGTGTCTGATTGAAACAGCATATTGTTAGAGATTTGGGGGCAGTTGTGGGGGGTGGGTTGGTTAAAGTTGTAAATAGTTGTGGCATAATGTTCACTTTTACAATTAAAAATAAATTGGCGCTATTTTCTTTAAATAGTGGAATTTGGGAGTTCTCTGTCACTCATATTCTAATAGATTACGAGGTGAGGTGAGCTCTCTTGGGTGTTTGGTTTCATTAACAGAGGCGTTCACCCCCACATCGTAACACTTGCAAAGACCAACAGAGAGAAAAAAAAATAAGGAGTGAGAAAGTTAAATATGAGGATAAGCAAGCCAGTTATGTAAAGAAAGAATGTAAGAGCTTCTTTCGAGACATAAAGGGCAAAAGAGAGGCAAAATTGGGCATCTGATCGCTAGAAATTGACACAGGAGAGATAGTAATGTGGAACAAGGAAATGGCTGAGGAGCTGAAAAATTATTTTGTGTCAGTCTTCACGGTTGAAAACACGAGTAATATCCCAAACATTGAAAAGACTTCGTGGACAGACATGAGTAAGGTGGTCATCACCTAGGAGAAGGTGCTGGGAAAACTGAATGGCCTGAAGGTAAGTAAATCACCTGGACCAGATGGACTCCACTCCAGATTTCTAAGGCAGATAGCTGATGAGACAGGGGAGGCGTTGGTGGAGATCTTTCAGGAATCTCTCGAATCAGGGAGATTCCCAGAGGACTGGAAAATCGCGAGCGTGATACCACCGTTTAAAAGATTAAACAAAAAAACGGAAAATTACAAAGTGACTAATCTAAACTTGGCTGTACGTAAGATCCTGGAATCCATTGTGAAGGATGAAATTTCTGAATACTTGGATGTGGATGGTAAAGTAGGACAAAGTTAGCATGGTTTCATCAAGGGGAGGTCATGCCTGGAAAATCTGCTAGAAAACCTTGAGGATGTAACAATCAGCTTAGATCAAGGAGAGCCATGGATATCATCGACCAGAACTTCCAGAAGATCTTTGACAGGAGGTTACTGAGTAAGGCAAGGGCCCATGGTGTTAGAGGCAAGGTGCTAACATGGATAGAAGTTTAGCTGTCTGGCAGGAAGCAAACAGTGTCGATAAAAGTGTCCCTCTCCGGTTGACAGTCGGTGACAAGTGGTGTTCCATAAGGCTCAATGTTGGGACCATAACTTTTCACTTTATACATTAACGATCCAGATGAAGGATCTGAAGGCATTCTATCTACGTTTGAAGATGAAGCAAAAATAGGTATAGGGACAGGTAACGTCGAAGAGGCAGGGAGGCTCACGAAGGATTTGTATAGGTTAGGATAATAAACAAAGAAATGGCAGATGGAGTACAACGTGGGAAATTGTGGGAACATGCACTTCGTTAGGAAGAATAAAAAACATGGACTACCGAGAAAATTCAGATATCTGACGTGCAAAGGGACTTGGGAATTCTACTCCAGGATTGTCTCAATGTAAACTTGCAGGTTGTGTCAGTAGTTAGGAAGGCAAATGCAGTGATGGAATTTATTTTGAAAGGGTTTGAATGTAAAAGCAGGGACGTACTTCTGAGGCTCGATAAGGCTCTTGTCTGACTATATTTGGAGTAGTGTGCGTTGTTCTGAGCCCCATATCTCAGGAAGGATGTGCTGACCTTGGAATGGGTTCACAGGAGGTACACGGGAATGGTCCCAGGAATGAAAAGCTTAACATATGAGAACGTTTGACGATGCTGGGTCTGTTCCTGATGGAGTTCAGAGGGATGTGGGGTGATCTAATTGAAACACACAGAATACTAAATGGCCTGGACAGTACGGATGGTGAGAAGACTTCCATTGGTAGGAGACTCTAGGACCCAAGGATACAACCTTAGAGCCAAGGGAAATTCTTTAAGAACGGAAGTAAGGAGAAACGTTTTCAGCCAGAGAGTGGAAAATCAATGGAATTCATTTTCACAGAAGGCAGTGGAGGTCAGTTCATTGTGTATATTTAAGATAGAGGTCGTTAGCTTCTTGAGTATCAAAGGGTTCAAGGGTTACAGGGAGAAGGCAGGAGAATGATTTTGAGAAACTTGTCAGCCGTAATTGAATAGTGGATCAGACTCGATGGGCTGAATGGCCTAATTTCTGTTCCTGTATCCGATGATCTTATGGTCATTACCCACTGTCTATTGCCCACTCTCTCTCACTTTGCCCCATCTGACCGCAAAATGTGAGAGTAAAAATCCCTGAGTCATCTTCACCAAACTTGGAGCATTCCTGTTGAGGATTCATGGGAATCGCTCGATTGATTGAAGGAAAGGAAATTCTGCCAAATCCAACTGTTCCAGGAAGAAGTCTCATACCAGCAGCTTGTTTGAGTAGAATACCGTTGGAGACAGTGTATCAGTTGGGACGCATTATCTCTTTTCCATTTGAAATGAGTTCAACTATTATGAAACTCTGGAAACCTTTTCCTATTCATTTTCTTCTTCAGACATGTGCGATTGTGTATGCGTCTGTACGTGTGTGACTCTGTGTATTCACATTTTTTGAGAGACTGGGCTTGGTTACACTTAAAACCTGTTGTAACCAGTGGAGAAGTGGGGCTGGAAAAGGACACAGTGACCCTCCAACATTTGTCGGAGCAGAAATGAGAAATTCACATGGGCTGTTCAAATGGGAATTCTCTTCCCCAGAGGTTTCTGCTCAAGATGGCAGCTCAACACCACCACTTCCAGCGTAATTAGACATGATCCATAAATGTTGGCCTATCAACTACACCCACATTCCATGAACAAATCTAAAATGATAAACTGCAACAGCATTAATTGAATGGGAACAAGACTGATAGATAAATGCCTGTTACCTTCCAGAATTGTGCTGCCTGTGTACTTTGACTTTGTGCAGTTCCCTAGTATTGTGCCTGGATGCTTGCATTTATTCAAAGTTGTGTTTTGGAACATTTGACAGACATGTGAATGGAGGAAAATTGTGGACAGACAGAAAAGTGCTGCGCAGACCACTCTCAGATCAGCCATGATCTTACTGTCTGTTCGAGCAATGACAAAGTGTCTAATGACCCACTCCTGCTCCTCAGTTCTCTGTTCCTATCTTCCATTCAGTCCTTAAAACCACTTGTATAGGAGCAGATAGAGAACACTTGCTCCAAATACCTGGTTTGCAGTATTACAGGATATCATTCAGTCCCTCAACACTGTGTGGTTTGCTGTGAGTTGGAAAATGTGATGGGAAATTCAAGCTGTGTATGAAAGTGGTCTCCCACCTCTTTTAAGAGTGTCTCCTTTCTGCAAGTGGTGTTTCATTTGTTGGTCATGTTGGTCATATTCACAGATTCATGTGAATATCCAGCCCATACCTCTCCCAGAGATGGCTCATAAAATTCTTTTCTCTCATTGTCCTCAACATTCAATAGGAAAATTTCCAGGAAAATTAAAACCATTTACATTCCAAAGACAGAATATGAGAACATAAGAAACAGGAAGAGGTAATTTGGATGCTCAAACCATTGTATGCTATCATGGCTAACCTACTGTTGGCATTAACTCTTCTTTAATGCGCAATTCTTCACACCCCTCAGCTCTATGACAGGTCAAAAATCCATCTACCTCCTTTTTAAATACTTGGAGTGATATAGCTACCCTAACTTTCTCGACCGAGAATTCCTAACATTCACTACCCTCTATGAGAAGAAAATACTCTCCACACAGATACCATCACGAATTAACATTAACAAAAGTGTTTAACTGACCTGCTCAGGTAAGAGGGATTGACCCTAATATCAAGGCTGGATATGACTGAAGATTTTATCGACAGAGGCGCTGAAATACCCAGAATCATGCATCCCGAGTAAAAATAAAAATACAAGCCATGGAATTCATCACCTTCTCCGTGTCTGTGTAGAATATAACGAGTGATTGTCCATCACCATCAAGTTTCAGTGCAATGACCTGTTATTCGTTGACTGTGCTACAGATTAACCTTCACTCACTCGTCTTTTACCACCAGCCAGGGATTAGTCTCATAAAATTCCTTTGCACAACCTCTATTGTAATGAGATAATTCCTTTTAAAGGAGAAAAATCTGTCCATAATACCCCGAATATGGCCTCAACTACACTCTCAGTGATGATCACAATACTTCCTTTCCCTCACTTACTGGTCTCCGTATCTTTATTATGACATAAAAAAAAACATTCCTTCTCTATGCACTGCCACTGTTGTGGAATTTAAAAGTTCCTTACATCTGTCTGTCAGCATCAGTAAAACCAGCACTAGAGGTGCCCTTGAAAATGAACATCACTCTTGGGGTGAGACTCGGTCAGAAAGATTGCACTTGAAATAGGGAATGGTCACCTACCTGAATGGAAATGAAGTGTAGAAATAAGGAAAACAGGCAGAGGAAGGGAGCTAACTTTACTTTTGTTCGTCTCTCACGGGATGTGTGCAGCCATGGTCAGGCCAGAATGTTATGCTGAGCTTGAACTGAGTGACTGGTTCAGCTGTTCCACAGGACAGTCAAGAGTAAAACACATTGCTGTGGGTTTGCCCAGACATGACTGGGGAAGGATAACGCATTGGCTTCTCTGAAGGACATGAAGCAAGCAGATGGGCCTTTTCTCACAAATAATGATAGTTTCAGTCCAATAACATCAATTTCGTTCATGAGATATCAACAGATTATTATTCTGTGCCTCTAGATTATGTGTCAATGACTTAAGCAGCATGCAGCATCTGCCCGTCTGACAGAATCCGTGCAGTAAACAAGTTCAACATACTCAAGAGCAATTATTCTGTAATTGATGTGTGGTTAAAAGGGACTTGATAAATTGTATCCAGATTTAACAAAGGCACAATTGATGGTTTATTCAGAAGATGCACTGAGGCAGAGGAGGAGTCGAGGATATCTTGATGGTGGTATTGGACAGGATTAGTGAGTGGGAGGATATAGAAATGTAGATCTGTACAGGGCTAGACGGATTATGGAGTTTGAGAACAGTCTGGTTCTCCTCACAATTTGGTGAGTAATTTGCTCGATACTATTTGTGAGGAATGGAATATTTCATTGGAATTGAAAATGTTGTCATCCACCTTTCTAAATTTTAAATAATATGTGCAGCAATTCAGTCCAACCTGGCTTAATGAACAGATAGAATGAATTACCAGGAACACAAACTTTGCGAGGATGGGATAGTAACCAGCTTGAATAACCATCAGTACATCATAGATCCGCAAAACTAATGAGATCCAAGGCCGAGAAAGACAGTAAAGACCCTCGGATAAACTCCTGTCCATTGCTGGAACATTTCAGGCTCATGGTCTCAGATTCTGATCCATTGTTGGAACATTCCAGTCTAACGTTCTCAGATTCTGATCTCTCCTCCCCCTCTCTCTGGATCTGCTGATGCCTGTTACTGCTGTCGGTGATGCTCCCACTGATACTATGAGATAACACATTGAACCGAGTCCCTAATTAATAGAAGAGGAAAGTCCTCCAGTGACATATTTAGGATGCACGGGGACTGACATCAATCATAGTCAATGAACAAATACCTCCCGTTTACCCATTTCACTTCAATGTGTTTTATTAAAATTCCAAATTATGATTAAAAATTTACATATTCTAGATGATATATGTGGGGGTGACTGAGGGAACAAATGTTGGGTCTGGTAGATCAATCATGTGTAAACATTCAATCTGCCTTGGATATGGGAGCGGTGCCAAAGGTTTATCAGAATATAAGCGTGCTTCTTCATTTATGAATTGAAACATACGTTCTGTATCTACTGATCAGGCACTGCAATATCAGGAAGACATTGAGAGAACTTTTATCGTCCATGATCTGAGAAGAAAATATCCCTAAGACTACATGCGGTTATAACAGACTGCGACATGGCTATGTTAAAAGGGAATTGTACCTAAGAGATAATGGTGACTGCAAATATTGGATAATTCAGTACAAGTAAAGCATGGCGGTGGAAAATGCACAGTAAGCCAGGCAACATCCAAGGAGCAAGAGAGTCGACGTTTCAGGCAGGACCTTTCTTCAGGACTGGGGAGGGAGAAGGGGATAAGAGAAAATGGGCGATGGGGTGATGCTGGGGGAAAGATCAGTGAGAGGTGAGTGAAGATATGAGGTGATAGTGATAGATCGGTGGGGAGTGTGGAGCAGATGGTGGGAAGGAAGATGGACATTAAGTCTCCTCGAGAGGGCAGATGTGAGTCCGGGGGTTGGATCTGGGATCTGGGTTGGCCAGGAGGGATTTGTAAACCAGTGAATCCAATGTTCATGCCGTGTGTCTGGGGCTTCCAAGGCAGAAGATGAGGTGTTACTGGTAACATCCTAGTAATCTCTTCTCAACCATCTCCGGTTTAATAATCTCCTTCCTATAACAGAACTGCACACAGTACTTCAGAAGAGGCTGTATCAATATCCTGCACAGTCTCAGCATGACTTCCCAACTTCTAACCTCAAAGGGATGAGCAATGAAGTAACCTTAAACACCCTACGCCACAACTTCAAAGAATTATACCTGCGCCCCTGGGTCCCTCTTTTCTATGTAACTACCAAAGCCCACCATTAATTGTATAAGCTCTCCCCTTGTTTGTTTTTTCAGAATGCAATGCCTCACATGCTTCCATGTTAAACCCCATCTGCCACACCTCAGCCCAGTGAGTGATATTACTGCCCCCTCACACTCCCCCTTTGGATTAAACGACAATCCCCTCTCCAGAAGGCCGACAGACACCAACCTTGATTTTCCCAAAGACCCAGAGTTTGGTTTGCCTTGTACAGGCAGAGTGAGAAGTCCATAACCAAAAGCTGGAAAGGAAACAGTTGCCTTGTATCAATGAATGATTTTAGGAGGAGGGAAGCCACATGATTGAGATTTGAAATAGTGACAAGTATTTTGGGCCCAGAATTGTGCTCCTTTCTCCTCTCTGGTGTTCAGTATTGATATCTACTCGTGATCATTAATAGTGCAGAGTGTGTCTGCAGGATTTCTTTCCCTAATATAGCAGACTACTGGCAATAACCATTTAAACCAGAAATCAAATCCAAGCAATTGAAGATGTTCATTCGTTATCTCAATGACACAGCGAATGCACTCAACATCGTTTAGTTGAGGCTAATAACTTGTACTTTTTTTTTCAATTAGAAATGTCTCCTGTATAATTTGGTAATGTTAACCAGAATTTAATAAATCCACACACTTCAAATATGACCCGAAATCTGGGCATGATTTAGGCCTTGTTTAATGGATGGTGCCCACGTTTCTGCGCCGGAGCTCTGGATTCGATTCCAGTCCATGACTGTCTGATAGTGCCCCTATCTCTGGAGAAGGTGGAGTGGAGTCATGTCCTGTGGAGGTGTGTCACAGCATGTTATAACAGGCTGATGAACAACACACAAGAGCATCATGTTGCAGCTTTAGGGGCTAATGCTGAATGATGGTAGTGTCCCTATCACTGCGCCGAAAAATCTAGTTCCAACTCCCACAGAGCTGTTTCATAATATATCTGAACAAGTTGATGAAACTTTTTTGGAATCGTGCCTTGATAGAGAAGGAAGAGGTACCACGACTGAATTTGAGACTATAGACCCAGGATGACTGAAAGCGCAGCCAACCCTCTTGATTGGAGTCACATTTACACTTCCTAGAGGTTTATAAAATTATGAATAGCATGGATAGAGTGAGTGGTCAAGGTTCCCCCCGCCCCGCTCCCCCCCCCCCACCCCCCACAAGGTAGGAGAGTCTAAAACTAGAAGGCATAGGTTGAAGGTGGGAAGAGAAATATTTGAAAGACAATGAAGAACCACTTTTTTTCCTGCAGAGGATGGTGCTTCTATGGAATAAACTGCCAGAGAAACTGGTGGAGGCTGGAACAATTATAACATTTAAAAGGCAACTGGATGGCTTTATGATTAGTGGGACATGGGCCAAATGCTGGCAAATGTGAGTGGATCAATTTAGAATAATCGGATGGCATGAACAAGTTGAAGGGTCTGTTTCCCTGTTGTACATCTCTGCGAATCATTGATTTAATTAATGAAGGTCTCTTTGTAATCTTCAGCTGTTCACCGTTATACAAACACTGTTCACTGTACACCAAAACTTGATGTCATCCGCAAATTTGCGAAATATACCTTCTATAACTCTCATCTAAATCATATATATAAATGACAAACAAAAGTGGCAAACAATTTTGCCTCTGGATCATCGCTGCTCACAGGCTTCCAGTTCAAAAACAACCATCCACCACCACCCTATCTCCTGCCATTAAACAGATATACACAGAAACACACAGGCAACCACACACACATACAGAGACACCGACGCAACTATGTCATTAAGACAAAGGTTAAATTAAAACAACGATTGAGAGTTACAGTGAGAAGGCAGGAAAGATGTGTTGAGAAACACAGCCGACAGGATCAAATAGCAAAGGAGACTTGTTCGGCCAAATGGCCTAATTCCAATTTCTTTTGCTCTGTGGCCTTAAGGTGTCAGGATTATTTTCCAAGGGTGCAGTAGAAGCTACGTTTGATAAATACTTGACTGAACAGTCAATTTGACTATGGGATAGGTTTGAGGGGCTGAATGGTATATGTTTGTTGCTATTTGCTGTGCCCTTGTTTCTGAAAAGAGTAGGTGACTTGCTGTGAGGTTAACACGCTTTAATATAAAAGGGGTCTCCCATTTCCATTTGAGATTACTTTGCTCCTTTCTCCTTTGGATTGTGCGATCTGTGGCGTTCTCATCCCCCGAGAACAGTGAAGTCTGGGTCATTGAGGATATTCAAGGTTGACCTTGACTGATCATTGATGGCCAGGAGGGTCAATGTTTATTGGGAACAGACAGGAAAGGAGTATTCAGTTACAATCAGACCTGCCATGATGTTTCTAAACTGAGCAGCAAGTTGGAGAGGGGACGAGAGCCAACTGCTGCTCCTACCTCACCCGTTGTTCTGTCAATTCACCTCCAAGGCTGTTACAGAGAGAGAGAAAGATCCCATTCAGCCAGTCAGCATCGTAACAATACAGCAGGTGGAGGCCATAATGCACCTCTATGGGGTTAGACGGGAATAGAATGAAGTATTCAAATCATTTCATTAAATTACACAGCACAGGAGGACGCCATATAACCATCCCAGGCTGTTACGCAGGAGCAGGGGCGCCTTGGGCAGCATCAGGAAATACAGAGAAGAGATCATTACTGATTTTGTTTTTGTCAAGCTGTAACTAGTGGAATTCTTCAGGGATCTGTGTGAGGTCATCAACAAATTACAATCCACACCAATGAGTTGGATGGAGAGGATTTATCTCAGTTTGCTCATACATCAGGATAGTCAATCAATAAGATGTCAAATGGACACAGAGCGTCTCCAATGAGATACAGACAGGGGGAGGGCAGCACGTCGGCAATGGGATACAGACGGGGAAGGCATAGCATCTACAGTGGAATACAGACAGGGGGAGGGCAGACCGTCTGCAATAGGATACAACGGGGGAGCGGGGGGGTTCAGAGCGTCTGCAATGGGATAGAGACAGAGGAAGGGCAAAGCATCTGTGATGGGATACAGATAGGGGAGGGAAGAGCGTCTGCAATGGGATAGAGACAGGGGGAGGGCAGAGCATCTGCAATGGAATACAGACAGGGGGAGGGACAGAGAATCAAGCGATGGGATACAGACAGGGGAGGGCAGAGCGTCTGCAATGGGATACAGACAGGGGACAGTTTTGAGCAAACCTTCAGCAGAAAAAAGTACATTTCTGTGATGGGAATTTTCTGTTTTGGGGAAAAGACAAAACGGCAGAAAATTATTTAAATGCAAGGAGAATGCAGAACAGAGTGGTACAGAGGGATCTGTGTGTCTTAGTACATGAATCACATCAAATTACTCTGAAGATGCAGCTGGTGATTTGATAATAAATGGAATTATTCTGTTCCGTGTAAGGGGTGTTGTGTTTGATCTTAGCGATGATTTTTGCATCAGTACAGGGCATTTTTGAGATCACATCTGATGTATTATGTGTCGTTATAATTCACATAACTGATAAAAACAAAATTGCTGTCGAAAGGTTTCAAAGACTTTTCTCTTTACTCATTCTTGGGATGAAGGCATTACGTTACAAAGAAGGAACAGTTTGATCTGAGAATGAGAGATGTTTTATTGACCGTATAACATCTTGAGAAGAGTGTAGTTGGTAAATACCGGATGGATAGTTTTTCTTATTTGGGAGAATAAAATTGGGGAAATAATTTAAGAATAAGTCAGGTTCAAAGGAAAGGTCATTGGACCGAAAAATTGAACTCTGATTTCTCTTCATATCTAATGCCAGACAGGCTGAGCTTTTCCAGCAATTTCTGTATTTGTTTAAGAATAAAACATATTCATCTTAACACAGATATTGTGAAGTCATCAAACGCTTATGTTTACACTATGCAGGCACATATCAACACATCTTCAAAACAAGTCGGGCCATTTGTTGTTAATGAATTGATTCGGTGTGTGACAACAGCAATGATGCACTGACCTGGAGTCGAGAATGTGATGGAGTCATATAGTTCAGACAATATTCAAGGAGAGCTCACATGGTCCCGTTTGGGGCCTGATAACATTACTGATTTAACTTACAGATAGAAAAATGTAGCCTATCTGTGAACGAACAGTCTATTGCTCCTTTTCTCTTTCCCTGCTGCTCAACACAGCACTGTGTGGGAATGAAAACAAGCCTCGTCGTCTTTCCCACTCATGGAGGATTCAGCATGATGATTCATTGGAATCTCCCCACTGCCTGAAGCAAAGCAATTCAGCCAATCCAACTGTTTCAGGAAGAAATCCCATTGTCAGAAGGTTATGCGAGACGAATAACTTCAGAAGTAATTATTCAGACTCGATATGTGAGGGGATCAGACAAGGGATTCTATGGCTGCAAATGGGAATCCAAGATGATGTATAGTCTCCTATGTGCCAGGGTTCAGGATGTCTCAGAGCGGCTGCAGAACGTTCTCACCGGGGTGAGGGAGCAGCCAGATGTCATTGTGCACATTGGTACAAATGACACAGATAGAAGTAGTGATGAGGTCATGCAGAGTGATTATAGAGAGCGAGGAAAAAGGGTAAAAGACAGGACCACGACAGTGTAATATCCGGTTTACTTCCAGTGCTCCGTGCTAGTGAGGGTAAGAACAGGCGGACATGGCAGAGGAATGCGTGGCTAAATAATTGGTACAGGAGGTCGCGATTCAGAGTTTTAGATCACTCGGATCATTTGTGGGGCAGAGGTGACGGGTTCAGGAAGGACGGGTCGTACCTGAATTGGAAGGGGATTAATATCCTGGCTGGCAGGTTTGCTAGTGCTACAAGGAAATGTTTCAACTAGACAGGCTGGCGTGGGGAAGGTGTGGGATCCTCAACAGCAGGGTTGCAAGTGCGAGGCTGGAAGGAGATACCGTAATCACAAACAGTAAAGTGCAGAGATAGGTTAGGTAGGAACACGACCGGGAGCAAGGAATGCCTGTTGGATTAAATTGCATCTATCTCAATGTAAGGTGGCTGACAGGTAAGGCCAATGAACTCAGTGCGTGGAGAGGTACGTGGGACTGCGATATTATAGCCATGACAGAAACATGGCTAAGGGAGGGACAGGACTGGCAGTTTCATGTACCAAGGTACAGGTGCTTTATGCGAGACAGAGATGGTGGAAGGAGGTGTGGGGGTTTCATTTTTGATTCAGGCGAGTTCCACAGCAGTAATCAGAGATAAAATAACTAATGGATAATCCAGTGAGGATTTGTGGGGCAAGCTAAGAAATAAAAAAAGGATTGATGATATTATTTGGGTTGTACTATAGCCCCCCTAATAGTAAAAGGGAATTAGAATAATTAAGATATGTACAGAGATTGGGGAGACTTGCAGGGCCAATAGGATTGCCATAGTCGGAGATTTTAATTTTCCTAACATTGACTGAGAACTACACAGAATTAAGGACTGAGATGGGATGTATCTATTAAGTGTGTTCAGAAACGTTTCCTCAAGCAGGTTGTAGAGGGTGCATTTCGGGAAGGGGTAAAACTTCACCTACTCTAAGAAATAGGGCAGGACAGGTGACTGAGGTGACAGTGGGGGAGCACGCTGGGACCAGTGACCATAGATTTAAAATACTTATGGAGAAAGACAAAACTGGCCCGCATGTTCAATTTCTAAATTGGGGGAAAGCGAATTTTGATGGAATTAGAGAGGAACTTGTAGGGGTTAGTTGGAGGAATTTGTTTAGAGGCGAAGGGACCTCCGGCTAGTGGGAGGCCTTGAAAAGTGAAATGGCGGGAGTTCAAGGTCTGTATGTTCCTGTGAGCGTAAAAGGCAAGGTTGGCAGGAAGAGGGAACCCTGGAGGTCAGGAGATATTGTGGCTTTGACAGGCAAAAAGGAGGAGTGGCTGAGATCCATGCAGCTGGGATCAAGGAAATCCCTGGCGGCGTACAGGGAATACAGGAGTTTACCGACGAACGAAATCAGAAGGGCGAAAAGGGCGCACACGACAGCATTGTCTGAGAAGATTAGGGTGAATCCAAAGAGGTTCTTTAAGTATATTAAAGTTAAATGAATAACTACATGAGAATATGACCCCTCAAGGTCCAAAGTGGACATGCATGTCTAGAACCATAGGAGATGTGTGAGATTCTCAATAAATATTTCTCCTTTGTCTTTACTGTAGAGAAATACGTGAAGACTTGGGAGGTTAACAAAGGTAGTGATGATATCTTGGGGTTAGTCGATATCACAGGAGAGGATGTGTTGGATGCATTAGAATGTATGAAGGTGGATAAATCTCCTGGTCCTAAACAGATGCATCCAAGAATACTGCAAGAGGCTACGGAAGAAAATACGGGAACCTGTGTGATATTTTTGCATCATCGTTAGCCGCAGGTTAGGTTCCAGAATATTGAAGTTTTGCAAACGTTGTGCCATTATTCAGGAAGGGAAGCAAAGAGAAATCTGGGAACTATTGACCGGGAAGCCTAACATCTGGAGTCGGTAGGTTACTTGAGAAGATTCTGAGGGATAAGATATACACACGTTTGGAAAGACAGGGTTTGATTAGAAATAGTTTATTGTTTTTCAATTTCCTACAGTATAGAAACAGGCCATTTGGCCCAACAAGGCCACACCGACCCTCTGAATAGTAACCCGCCAAGTCCCATGCCCGTAATCTGTATTTACCCCTAACTAATGCACATAAGGCAGTGGCCAATTCACCTAACCTGTACATCTTCGGATTGTCTAAGGAAAATGAAGCTCCCAGAGGAAACCCACACAAACACAGGGAGAATGTGCAAACTCCAAAAGAGAGTCACCCGAGGCTGAAATCAAACGCGGATCCGTGGCACTATGAGGAAGCAGTGCCAACCACTGAGGCACCATGCCACCCTTGCCTTTTTCCAACGCAGTTCAATGACACAGGTACAAAATCTATTCTGTGTTGCTGGAAAAGCGCAGCAGGTCAGGCAGCATCCAAGGAGCAGGAGAATCGACGTTTTGGGCATGAGCCCCTCTTCAGGAATCATCCTGAAGCCCTCCCTGAAGAAGGGCACATGCCCGAAACGTCGATTCTCCTGCTCCTTGGATGCTGCCTGACCTGCTGCGCTTTTCCAGCAACACATTTTCAGCTCTGAACTCCAGCATCTGCAGTCCTCACTTCCTCCACAAAATCTATTCTGCCCTTCACCAATGATGCACGTTCCAATGCCACAAACCATGGATAATTTATTGTCCATTGCAAATGTCATCTTACTATTATTTATTATTGTTTGTTATTTATTTTAACAATTATTATTAATAGTTGTTTTTAGACTGGAACGATTGCATGACTTTGTGAGTGGGAGATCATACCTCACAAATTTGTTTGAGTTCTTTGATGAAGCGACCAGGAATGTTGATGAGGGTAGCGCAGTAGACATCGTATGTATGGTTTTCAGTAAGCCCTTGGACAAGATTACTCTTGATAGGTTGGTCTGGAAGGTTAGATTCGCATGGAATCCAGAGGGAGCTGACAAATTGGATGCACAATTGGCTTGATGGTAGTAAATAGAGGGTTATAGTGGAAGGATGCTCTCGGAGTGGAGGCCTGTAACACATGAAATGCCTCAAGGGTCAGTGCTGGATCCATTGTTGTTTATTATCTATTTCAATCATATTCTTCAGTCTGTATAAGGCATGATTCGTAAATTTGAAGGTGACACTAAAATTGGTGGTATTGTGGATCAACAGCGCATTTTCAATTCTCCACACAGACAGAGGTTGCCACGAAGGGCACACCCTCTCAACATCATCCTGTCACCCGAAGTGTGATGACCCTTAAGATAAACCATAATTTGTGGTCTCACTAACAAGAAAGTGGTCCTTTGGGACTCTATTCTATCCATGTTAATATTTTAATTTTTTCAAAAGTGTTTTTATTCAGAGAAAATCTTTTTAATGCTTCGATGAACCAATAAGTACCCAACTCAAAAAACAATGCAAATTGAACACAATTACACCCATGTGCATGTACATAAAGAAAAGGTAAATCAACGGACCGAAGAAAAATAAAAAAATAATAAAAACGAATAGTAGAACTCAGTGTAACAAAACTATAGCTCTCAACCTTCAAGACCATTAACTAATACACGTTCATTTGTTCGTAATTCCTCCTCTCTGGCCATTAGATTCATTAGTCAAGTTCGTCATAGCTATATAAAAGTCCTTAGTGGAATGGCAGATCAGCCTGTACCTTGGTAATTCAAAAAGGGCTGCCATTTCTTATAAAAATCCTCTATTTTATGGTGCAACATACCTTTAAAAAAGTCTAAAGGGCTATGCTCCATGACGAGGTTATGACAAACCAATAGACCCAGGGGGTTTTCAGGCACCGAATGCAACAGAACTTTTTTTTCTGAACTCAGAGAGTGAGGGTATTAAAGTATTTTTTTCTTATGCACATCTGAGTAAGGTAGACTGGGCAGGCCCAGGAAAAGGGAAACCTGATCCATCTCGAATTCGGTCCTCAAGATCCTCTCCATCCCAGCGAACACACCGCTCCTATAGCGCCGGTGGAAGGTCAACAAGCAATGAGTAAGAGTGTCAATAGTCAATTTGTTTTTAAGACATACTCCATCTTGAATTTTGCGAGCGTGTCTGGGGCCACATAGACTCTATGAAGAATCTTCAACTGCATGGCAAGAGTCTTCTTGCAGATTGAAATCCTTCTTGCATTTACACAAATATCCTCCCCTATGTCCAAAGAGATCTGAATCCCATACTCTCTTTGCAGACCTCAGAAAGTCACAATGTCTCGTCTGAGAGGCCACTCTCCAACAAATGATAAAGGGTACTGACAGAGAGTGTGTTCTTAGCAATAAGCACCCTCTTCTCTGTATCGGATCTGTACTGGTCTGTTAAAAGCGTGGTTCTTTTCTGAATAACATCTCTGATCTGATAAAAAGAAAACAGAAGAGATCTCGACTCGGTAGTCTATAGTTACGACTTATTTGATCAAAGGACATCCTTGTTTCTCCCTCACATAAACTATCAAAGCAAGATACACGCACGAGTTGTCCATAGTTTAAGCATGGAATCCATTATTCCCCGTCGGATACATGGTACACCACGCTTTGGGGTAAGAAATGAGGTTTGGCTATGTTGCCTTCGATCGGACACATTGCCCTCCCTACTTTAAAGTTGTCGATATTTATTGGGAAATGGTAATACTTCCTAACTGTCCTCATTTTGTCTATGAATAGCAGACTAATAAGGGAGCACTTTGCCTGAGAAGCTTCAATATCTAATCAAATTGACACCGAGGCCTCACTAACATCGGGAAAAGAAGAGCTTAATTGATAGCTTTTAACATCCTGGAGATCTACTCCCCACAAACTGTGGGGTCGTTGTAATTTGGTTAACTTGATAAGGGGTCGCTTATGGTGACAAATCAGAGCTACATCATCCATTTAATCTCCTAAATGTCTGTCTGGGAAACATCAAAGAAAGCATTCACACGGGGTATAGCAAATAAGGAAGGGAATTCATGTTAATAAGAGCTATCTGACCCAGCCAGAATATTGGAAGTATTCAAAGATCTTGTTTAATTTTGTCAAACAAATGGACAAATTACACATTAAATATAAGTCCAAAGATAGGATTAATGAATATACCTAAATAGGGAACATCCCCATTACCCCCGAACCATTGAAAAGGAAATCAGGATTCTCCCACGGCATCAGGTGTTTCCCTGAGTTTGCCCAGAGGCATGGCCTCTGACTTCGTAAAATCAATATTATAGCCGGAAAAGGCACCAAACGAACTGATGCATTGCATGAGGTGAGGGACCAAAACTGTGGGATTTAACAAAAAGTTAAGACCATCATCTGCAGACAGTGTAATTTTACGTGACTTCTATCCCACTTCTGTGGCAGATTTGTTTGGGTCCCTGCAGATGGCCTTCACCAGTGGCTCCATCACCATCGTAAACAACACTGGTGTAAACAACCTTGTCGACTGCCTCTAGAAATATTAATTTTACAGGATCGAACACAGAGGGTCATTTTCAAGGACCCTCAGCCACTTGATAAAAACTTTGCCGAGACCAAATCTCTGCATCTAAAGAGATCATTAATACCTGCATAATTTGCTGTTGACACGCTTGGATCATATTGAGGAATCTCCTAACATTGTTGGAATACCTGCAGCCTTTTATAAGCCGCTATGGTATACTTTGACAATGGAAGGATAAATAGTTTCCATCCTCAATGTAAGGGACTCAGACAGAATTTTGAAATCAACATTTAGATGTGAGATGGGCCGATAGGAAGCACAATCTTTCGGTGTCTTCCTTTTCTTCAGAATAAGAGAGATATGAGCCTCTCTTAAGGATAGTGGGACGCAGTCGTGACTGTGAGAGTGACGAACATAGTAAACATCGGATCTGACAACAGGTTTATAAATTCCTCATAAAGCTCACGTGGACATCCGTCAGGACCGGGTGCCTTTCCGCCTGGAAGCTGCTTTACACCCTCCAGCACCGACAATGGTGAATGAAGGCAAGACGCTTATTTGGGGGTTACCCCTGGAAGGTCCAAGTTCTTGAAGAAAGATTCCATCTAAATCCATCTATCCCCATAATGCTTAGTCTGATATAATTCGGAGTAAAATCTCGGAAATGCTGCTTTAATCTTTATGGGATCACAGGAAAGGGTCCCAGTACCTTCCCTAGTTGAGGTAATGGCTTTGGGGTTCTCTTTTTCATCGGAAGATAGGCTAACGACTTGCCCGGTTTATCACGATGCTCAAACAGCCTTTGCTTTGCAAAAGTAAGTTCCTCCTTGACTGTCTGTGTGAGCGTGGAATTCACTGCAGACCGAAGCGTTGTGATCCTCTGCAGCCGAGCCACCGAGGGTCTATCAAAGTATGCCCTCTCGGCTGCCTTCAACCGTGCCTGGCCAAGCGTTCCTGCTCCAGCTTCTGCCGCACCCTAAGGAATAATTATTCCTTTGGCATAAGCCTTAGCAATTTTCCATAGAATGGATGGGTTACTGGTTGAATCTAAATTAATGGCTAAGAAAGATCTGAATTCATTACAGAAATACTCAATGTACTTACTATCCTTAAGAATAAAGGGATTCGCCAGTGTCTCGAACCTGCTATATTGCCCTTAATCTTAACCAATAAGTATACTGCTGCATGGTCACAAATGGTAATATTCCCAATTGTACAGAACACCACTGAATCGATGACTGCTGCAAGGTGTGGAAGAGATCAACTCTAGTGTGGCATTTCTGCGGGTTAAAGAAGAAAGTAAAATCCCTATTTATGAGGTGGATCTGCCTCCAAACATCCACCAGCCCCAGTTCCACACAAAAATCCACTAATTGCTTAGATTGGAAAGATGGTACTGGGAGCCTTTGGGCATGCTGTCCGCCGTGGGTGCAAAATACAATTGAAATCTCCTCCTACGATAATGTTCTACGAAGAAAGATTGCTTAATTTGGAAAATGCATCTGTCAGGAATTTATAGCAGTGAGTCAGGGAGCAATAAACATTCAAACTACTGCTTTCTTCCCCATTTTTTTTGAGGGTTATGATCCTCCAGTGGGTGTCTAATACAATCTACTAATTTAAATGAAAGATTCTTCCTCACCAGTATGGCTTCTCTCCTATTCCTAGTGTTAAAAGACGAGAAATAAACCCGATCAAATCCACCTTGCTGTAATGTCAAATGTTCCTTGTTATCAAAGTGCATCTCTGCAATACGACAATATCCACCCTCTCCTTTTTTTAACTGGCGAATGGCTCCCCTTAATGTTCCAGATACACCATTTTAGCACGGCATTAGCCATTACACACTGAAACAATATTTGAACTCCAGAGAGGAGGAACTCGAATTACAAATTACTGAGCACCAATGAAAAAAGAATCATAGAGCTTAAGAAAACATACAAACTAATGCTACTACAACTAACAAGCTCTCAAAACGTTCCAAAACTAAATACATTCTAAAACAAAAAAAATACAAAGTGCCAGTGGCACTCAGGAGGGGCATTTACCCCCTGCCGACTGGGGGCATTTGCATGTCACAAATCTCTATCTTCTGCCCCATTATCAATACTGCATCCAGGGCAATTAATCACAAACATCGGGACTGAACTGCCCTTAGGTAGGTATTCAGTCATCACGATCACCTTCATAACTCTCTCCAGCTTGAGCCGAACCCGACACACAAACTAATCAAGAGAAAAATGAGTAGTATTACTAATGAAGAAGTTAAAAGTGTGTACTCTACCCACCCCCGACTATAATTTAACACTGCTTCATACCAGAAACGGTCAACAAACTTTCTTTTAAAAAAGGGAAACAAGGTTATCGCTTTCCATTAATGCATCCAGCCTACTTTAAAGTGTCCACAAAGTTTTCGCATCCTCTGGAGAGTTGGTGGATCTATTGAAAGATCCACTAGAGCATACGGAGCACCGCTGAGTTAATTAAGGAATACTGAATCTCAAGTTCCCTTAATCTTCTCTTGATATCATCAAAAGATTTTCTTTTCTGAATCACTGCCGCTGAAAAGACCTGAAAGAACATAATCCAAGAGCCCTCTTCGGGTCTCTTCCCTGTGTTCTGGAAGCTTCCCTAAATCTTTGTTTGTCCCTGCAACAATGTAATAGCACAAGGACAGGGTGAGGGCGTTGGTCTGAGCCTGACCTGCGCACCATAACCCGATGAACTGTCTCACTTTTCACCCGCCCCTCTTCAGCTTCGAAGTGACGGAATCTCTGCAGCCAGTTCTCTCAAATAAAAACTCACTGACTGATCACCTGATGTCCGGTCCAGCAGACGGATGATATGAACACTCTTCATCCTGTCCCTGCTCTCGAGGTCGTCACCTTGTTTAGTTAAGGTACGGACCGATTTTTCAAGGGTGAGGATCCGCTCCTTACAGGAATCGATCACAGTCTCTGCCCCTACAGTTTGGCGCTCGACCTCATCTGTTCTGTTTCCAAGGCTTTCAAGTGGCTGTTCATGTTTTTGGAGCACTGCTGAGAGTGGTTCTATCCTCCTGCTGATTGTTTCTTCAATCATGGTTTCAATCATTTCCCGTAACTTGGTGAACTCGGTGACCAAGTCCTGGTGAGTAACTCGGTCCATTGAATGAGCAGAGAGTGTTACAGGTGCGGCCACAGACATGCTGAAAGCTTCTGACGGGTGTACTGCGTGTTGGGACTTACTCGATCCTTTCCAATGTTTTGTCATTTCCACTTGACAAAATGGCATTAGTAAAGATTCTGTAGCTCTTTTAGTGTTCAGTTGTAAGTAAATGACTGTGGTGGGGTGGGGTAGAGCATTATTGTGATGCAGAGATCAGCAAAGCTAACCTTTCAGATCGCTGCCATCTTGTTTCCCCTATAAAACTTTATCGATGTTATCATTTCGTTTAATTCCTAGATATTCTGGAGCCGTATCATTCAGTACCACTGTCTACATTTTCCCCAACAGTGCACATTGCTGCACACTCCTCGATAATCCTTGACTCATCTGTGATTCGTGAACCTTGCCTCAAAAATATTCAATATCTCTGCCTCGAATGGTCTGCAGGGAAGAGTGTTCCAAAGACTCACTACACCCTGAATAAACAAAAATAAACAGACTAATCGGTAATTTACCATTGCCAATCAAACTAAGCTGCACATCTTTGAACTGTGGGAGGAAACTAGAAAACTGGGAAGAAACACACACAGACACGGGAAGAATGTTCAAACTCCACATAGAGTGTGGGACGAAGTTGGAATTGAGCTTAGCTCTTTGCTGATATGAGGCAGCAGTGCTTACCACAAATCTAACATGCTGCTCCATTAGCCCTATTAGTTACGTGCGGCTGACGAAAGAAATCTGCCTGACTTGTTCCTGTCACTGAACCTGACACCGTCTGAGACCTTTATCATCGCTCATATCACCGACCCGGTTACATTTAAAACTTGTTGTGAGCAGTGGAGGAGTGGGACTAGAAAATGAAACAGTGACACCCTCCAACCTCAGTCAGAACCGGAGTGAGGAAAAATTCACAAAGTCGGATTTCACTCAAGTGAAATTCCCTTCCCCAGAAGTTTGAGAAAGCTGAATCTTTATATTATATCGAGGCTGGCTTTGTCTGATTTTCCATGTGCAGGTGAATCAGGGATAATGGTGCAAGGAGAGAAAAGTGCAGCTGGGACCACAATGAGATGAGCCATGACCTTATTTACTGGTGGGATAGTGTCAAAGGGCCGTTTAGCCCACTCGCATCCCTCAGCCCTATGTTCTGCTGTTCCAATCAGCCCTTCAGACCTGCTACAAACAGGGAGATTGAAGCCACGCCGATGGTTAGGTGTAGTTTCGGAAATGCATTTGTAAATTCCAGGCTTCCCCATTCTGTAACTTCTGCTCTGGAATTGCTTTGAATGCAGATCTCATATCCCATTCAGGATTAACTCAGGCAAATTTTCTCCTCTCCTGAATGCAATATTGTACAACACGACTTCCAGGAAAATAACCAATTACTTTCCAAAAGCATGACATAAAAAACTAAGAATTAGGAACATGAGACGGCTATTTGGCCCCTCAAGACTGAATTCTCATTCATTAAGAACATGGCTGATCTATTTCCGGGCTCAACTCCACTTTCCTACCCAATTCCTTGTATCCCGCCACAACTCCCTGGGTTAGGGAATTCCAGACATTCACTACCTTCTGAGAGAGTTCATCATTTTTCACCTCAGATTGAAATCGATGTCCCTTATTCAGTATCTACCACCTCGAGTTCGAGACTCAGGGGAAACACCTTCTCAGCATCTACCTTGTCAAGCCCCCTCTGTATCTTGTACATTTCAGTAATATCACTCTCATTCATTTCAACCACAATGAATAATCTCCTCACCATTTAAAATGTATTCAATAATTCAACCCTTCCATCTCAGGAAGCCGCCTCATGAGCCAAACTAGTTAATTGCTGCATCAGCATGCAGACATTACATTTCATACTCAGGAACACTCCAATCTCTCCTGTTTTGGGATTCCTCTTCATTAAATAGCAGCCTGCATTTTGGTGCTCAAAGTCATTCACAAACTCCAATGTATATTGCACTCAGCTCCAGCTATCAGGCTATCAGTATAGATTGTACATAACTGATGCCATCGGCCTGATATTTGTGGTAATCCAGTAGATACATCTGTATCATAAAGATCCATTAATCCTGACTCTCCGATATCTATGTGTTAAGCAACCATTATCCCATGCAAATATATTATTTATCATACTACAAGCCTCTGTCTTGTGTCAGAACATTTATTTTGTGATACCTTGTGAAAACTTTCTGGAAAGCCTCATGTTGACCAGTGCCCTTTATCAAATCTGCTTGTCACTTTCTCAGGGATTCCTGATGAAGTGCTCCTGCCCGAAACATTGATTTTTTTCCTGCTCCTCGGATGCTGCTTGACATGCTGTACTTTTAGAGCATGACTCTAATCTTGACATTCTCAGGGATCTCCAAAACAGAATTTGTATGATTTTACAGAGCAAAATTAGTATCTCCTTTACAAAACCATGCCAACTCTGCGTTAAGCTTTTCTAAGTGCCCTGCAATGCCTTCCTTAATAACAGTCTCTAGCAGATTCCCAGCAATAATGGTTAGGCTAAATTATTCCTGCGTTCTGTCTCATTCCTTTCTTGAAGACAGGCGCCACATTTGACGTTCTCCAGTTTCACTGGAACACTCCTGCAATCCAAAGAGTTATGGCATATTTCACACAATGCCACTAGTCACTCTGTGACCACTTGTTTTAAAATTAACTGTGAATTACTGCTGACCTGCCTCCCCTTATTCTTATCTGTTAGATAAATACCTTGTTCCTTTTGTTAGAGACAGTTCAATAACTTCCCTCCTGTTGCCATTTTGTTTATACCATTGACATGCTTACAGTACTTTCCTCATGAGGAGTGATTTAAAATACTAGTGTAAATTATCTGCTTGTTCCCTGTGGTCAGTTCTCCAGTAACACCCTCCTCATGGCCTCAATGTACTTTCCTCACTTCACTTCCCCCTCAGCTCACACACACATCTTCAAGCTTTTTTTATGTTGACAGAAAAGCTCATGATGCTTGTTTTAATATTTCTTCCCAATTTATTACATCATCTCTTTTCGTACATTTTCCTTAATTTCTACATCCATCCAGTCATATAGCGCTCAAACAGACCCTTTGGTCCAACTTGTCCATGCTGACCAGGTTTTCTAAATTATACTAATCCCAGCTGCTTGCACTTGGCCCAAATGCCTCTAAACTTTTCCCATTCATATGTTGGTCCAAATGTCTTTGAAATATTGTAGCTGTACTTACATCGCCCACTGTTTCTCTGGCAACTCATTCCATAATACATCACACTCTGTGTAAAAATCTTTGTCCCTTTGTCCCTTTTAAGTTTCCCCCCTTCCACCTTAATGCTATGCATCTGTGTTTGAACTCCCCGATCCTACAGAAAGAACCTTCGCTATTCACTCTATCCATGCCTCCCATGATATTATAAACTTCTAGAATGCCACCCTTCAAACTCGTACACTCCATCTGATACTAACTTCAAGATCAAACGTTTAACGATAAGCACTGCAAATCTGAAAGAATATTAAAAATGACAGGTGTACAAAACAGCCCAAACTTCATACTGTTAGTTTTGCTCTATGTTACAAAACTAAGGCAGCATGAAACTCATACTAGTGCCAATAAGAGGTCAAGCACGTGAATTCCATCGTGTGAAGGCAGTGATGATGTGTACTGTGAAAACGTATAGATCTAGATCTATATAATACCACATTGTCGACATTCTCTCTCCTGTTCTCCCTATGGCCTTGTGTGGTTGTGTCTTCTTTATCTTACACTCAACGGGAGTGAACCCCTTTCCCCCATTCACACCTTAATTTAAACCCATTTTGCATCATATTCTCGTTCACCACTGATAATAGCCCGATTATCTTTTGCCACGCCCTCTTTTCCAAATCACCCATCCCCCATCTCCGGCAAGGGATTAAAAAGCCAACCCTTTTCAGTTCAGAACAAGTCACATTGGACTTGTTACGCTAACTCTGTTTCTCTGTCTCTGCAGGTGCTGCCAGATCTGCTGAGGTTCTTCAGAAACGAATAGGCACAGCACAAATTTTCAATGAAACAAATAACTATGGATACTGGAAATAAATACAAAATAAATACAAAAATTGCTGAAGAAACTGCGGGCTTTGTAGAGGTCCACTGGACTCGAAAGATTAACTCTACATTCTCTCCAGAAGATGCCGCCAGAGCTGCTTTATTTCTTGAGGAATTTCTGCTTTTGAACAAGTTCCAATGACGTGTTTGAAAGATGCTCAAACGCCCTGTCCAACACGGAGTGCCCTACACTGGGAACTGAAGTGCACACATTCATTCGCTCAGAAACTGCATAAGGCTGGCATCACTGACACCACAGAGCCCTTAATCATGGTCAGGGAGAAAACCAGAAGGAAACACATTTAATTCAAACGCAAATGGCACGACAAGCAAGGAAAAGATTCAGATGAACATGTTAAAGGGTTTGAGTAATATAACAAATTGGAAGCATGGCACCAAGGAGAACTATCAGCAGAATGAGAATATGAAAATGGAAATATTACTGCATCATAAACCAGGTGCGGTCACTGAGTACACGGCTGATCGGTGACTGGGTCTCGATGTGAACTGGGGGACAGTCAGTAGAATTGAATTGCAGATATTGCAGCTCAAACTGGGCTTTCATGTGATGCTGTAGACAACAGTAGCAACAGAAGCAGGATTGTATTCAAACATAATCTGTATCATTTTCCCCAGGATATTCCATCAGTCTACCATTACCATTAAGCCGAGCGATGGTTCAGTGACGAGTGTGGGTGAACATGCCACGGTCAGAACCATGTGTACCTAAAGCTGATGACAAACCATCAAAGCTACGGTACTTGAGTGGTTTCATTCCAAAGAGCAGAACTAACATCTGATAGAGAGGACGAAATGATCCCAAGACCAACAGATCAGATTTAAGCTCTGCAGTGCTGCCACATCCAGACATAAATGTCGATGTACTATTAAAAAACTTACTGGAGGAGGGGACACCAGAAATATCCCAATCCTAAATAATGGAACAGCCCTGCACATCAGTGAAAAAGACAAGGATGTAGTATCTGCACCATCCTCAGCCAGAGGTGTTGAAAGGATGATCCACCTCATCCTCGCCATGATATCCACAGAATCACAGATGGCAGTGTTCACCCAATTCGATTCGCTGCATGTGACATGAAGAAACCGCTGAACACAGTAGATACGAAAAAGGCAATGGACCCTGACCCCATTCCTGCAATAGGACTGAAGACTTGTGCTGCACAACAGGGCCGTGTCCCTGGGGAAGCTGTTTCATTCCAGCTCCAACTCTGACAACTCCATGGCAATGTGGAAAATTATCGAGGAGAAAGTGAGGACTGCAGATGCTGGAGATCAGAGCTGAATATGCGTTGTTGGAAAAGCGCAGCATGTCAGGCAGCATTCAAGGAACAGGAGAAGGGTTCATGCCTGAAACGTCGATTCTCCTGCTCCTTGGATGCTGCCTGACTGCTGCGCTTTTCCAGCAACACATTTTCAGCAATGTGGAAAATTACTCAACTATGTCTGGTCCCCTAATAGGTGAATAATTACATTCTGACCATTTACCACCCCCTCAGTCCCTTCACGATAATCAAATTGGTGGGAGTTCTTTTTGACAGAGCTGTCAAGCAGTCCAGAAATAACTCGCTCATTGTGGTTTCCGATAGTGGCGATGGTGCTGTTGTGGAAATGTCACTGGATTACTAATCCAATACAGGATAAGGCTCTGGCAGCTGGTGGTAGTTAAAAACAATTAATAAAATATCAAGATCTAGAATCTGGTGATTGTAACAGTGACCTTGCATCCAATGTTGATTGTAAACTTCGATCTCATTCCCCAATGTACTTTCAGGAAGTGAACCTCCCGTGCTTTCTTTGTATGGCCTAAAAGTGACTCCAGACACAAAGACATGTGATAAACTCTTCAATGGTCCCTGAAATGGCCAAGCAAGACACTCAATTGTATCATACTGCTCCGAGGTCTTAAAGGAAATAAACAGAGAGAATACCCGGCACCAACCTCGATATCAGAAAAGGGAACGGGAATCACAGTCCTGTTGACCCTGCAGAGTCCTCCTTCCTAATATCTGAGAGCTTGTGACAACATTTACAGAGCTTTCCCACAGGCTGCACGAAAACATCGGGAAAGGAGTAGGTCATTCAACACATTGAGCCTTCCCCATTCTAGTTCATTGAGAAAATCTCCTCAGTGCAGTTTTCCCGACACAGTGTTCATATCCATGAATATGTTTAAACATTGTGAAATATAAAATAAGTACTGTTGTAGACCTTCAGTCGATCAATCTTGCTCCTCGATTCAATATACAGGCAGTTCTCTGATAACACGTGCTTATTAAACGTGATTTGTCTGCAATGCGATTCGTGAATTGCGCATCTTTTTTCTATAAATTTTACTCCCGCTCACTGTGACGCGACTCCTTGCCAGGCACCAGCTGAAGAACAAAACCCAGCTTCAGGATCCTCTGTCTGCCAAATGCACCCTGTGAATGTTCAGCTAAAACAGGAATGAAATCCGCTCTGCAAGCTTTGAACCTGAGCTTGAAACGGGGAATTGCTCTATCCAATTAGAAGGAACTTTATTTCAAACAGGGGGAGAATCTTCAGGAGAACTGGAATTCCATGTTGGCATCACGTGGTCAGTCAGTCCTGCGCACTTTCTGGTGAAGAGCTTGGTGAAAGGTGCAGGGATGTAGCTAGTGACGGCATTGTCATTATTAGCACTATTTCATTACAAAATATGATTTAAAGGTTTAATTAGACTGTGCTAGTGTGTGTTAGACTAACTTTAATTTTTGTTTTTTACTGATATTTTGCAGTTCGCCCATTATCCTCTTTTTCCCACAGACCACATCATTAATATTGCATGATTTTCTGCAACACAGTGATGCACAGGAACACACCACCACGTTATTGGACAACAACGTGTGATGGTATCTGATCGTCTATCTTCATACCATACCCTGCTGTCTCCCTATCCCTTTAGTTTCCAGAAATCCACAGCCTGATCTGGGAGATAGTACCCCAGGTTCACCAGTCTCTGGGTGCAAACATTTATTCTCATCTCAATGCAGAGTGGCCTGTCTGTACATAATACTGTGGTCCCTTGTTTTGAAGTCCCAGCCAGGGGAATTCTCACCCCTGTTTCCAATCTGTCTCACCCTAACAGTGTTTTATATATCTCACTGAGATCTCCACTCATTTTCCTAAAGCCCATGGAATACAGGCATAGCCGCCCCAAACTCTGCTCTCACAACAAGCCTATCATCCCAGAGATCAGTCTGGTTATCCTTTACTGCTCTCCCTCAATGTCAGGTTTCTCCTTTATTTGGTAAGGAGACCAACACTGCACACAACACTGCACAATGTTCCAGATGAGGTCTCACCAAGGCCCTGCTCAGCTGCATTAAAACACACTTACTCCTGGATTCAAATCTCCTTGAAATGAAGGTGAATACACGATTTATCTGCCTATCTGTTTTCTGCTCTGCAAAATTGCTTTCAGTGACCAGTGCACAGGGAGATCCAAATCCTTTTCAATGTTACAGCTCCCCACATGTTGGGTCTGTGTACACTGGTCAGTGTGCCAATGCCATTCCCAGTATTGACTTCTCAATTCAGATCTCATTGGATAGAGCTCTTAAAGATAGTGGAGTCAAGGGGTATGGAGATAAGGCTGGAACAGGATACTGATTAGGAATGATCAGCCATGATCATATTGAATGGCGGTGCAGGCTCGAAGGGCAGAATGGCCTACTCCTGCATCTATTGTCTATTGTCTATTGTCTATTGCCCTACACTGACTTCGGAGGGCTGCACAGAAGGAAACAAAAATGCAGCTTAAGTTCCTTTACAGATCAACATTTTTCAAACAATCCCTTTTCAAATGGTAGGCTCACGTTCTGTTTTTACCATCAAAGGTCACAATATCACATATCCCCCATAGACCATATTCCACCCCCCCCCTCCCCATTGCTCTCCATCTGCCATGTATTTACCCAGACACTCCACTTGTCGCAATCACCTTGCAGTTTGTTGACATCCTGCTCACCCACTCAAAATCCGATATTGTTTAGTGCCATCAACAAACTTGGAAATATTGAATTTGATCCATTCAACAAAATATATGTTGTGTATTGGGAATAGCTGGAGCCCAAACCCCGATCCTTGCTATATCCTCCAAGCCTTCCTTTCAAATAAACCCATTGTTTTATTCCTACTCACTGCTTCCTGCCCGCTCTCCCATTCTAAAACCATATTAGTCCCAGTCCCAGAGGATTTAATTTGCATTATAGGCTTGGGGCTTTATCATCTGTTATAGCACCTCCCCCAGAAAATCCTCATGCTCTATCTCCAAATAAGGCTCAGGCACTACCACTCTCACTATTGAATTCAGCAACTTCCTTCCCAGAATTTCTCTATCACCTACGCAATACGCCCACACATTAATAATACTATATGGATTCAAAACTGTCGACTGCCTCATTCCGGACACCTCACAATTCCTCCCAGATCAACCTCCACCAGCACTAACAGCAAGGCCATCCACTCCTGCCCTCACTCCTTCCATCCCTTTCTTCTATTCCAAGAGTAACAGCCTGAAATAGGACAGAAATGGCCAAGCTGGGTGGTGGAGTGCCCAATATCCATTCCCTCACCAGCCCCCCCCCCCCCCCCCCCCCCCCCACACCCGCCATGTGGGGCAGAACCTAGTACATGATGAAGCGGACTGGGATGCCTCGCATGAAATTTGTGGGACGTCCATGTCCACTGACCGATTCAGGAGCAGTGCTCAGTGAAAGACAATTCTCACTGTAAACACACTGGCATTTCGAACGACAGTCATTTAACTCCCCCCCCACCCCCCACCAAATACAGTTACCTCACTGCACAGAGATGTAGACACAGAAATGCACAGAATTATTGGTATCAACACAATATACGAACAAACACAAAATATACAAGGGAATAGGCATACAAACATAGAAACACACGCAGACATATAGAGTCACACACAAATAGACACAAACATAGATAGAAACACACAGGCTGATACACAGAAAGATAAACATAGATGCACAAATACACAGATGACAAGCAGATGGACAAATATACGCACACGTAGACAATGATACAAATTGATAAGTTTTTTGTTTTATAACGGGATCAAGGATTCTTGGGGTAAGGCAGGAGAATGAGGTTGAGGAACATTCAAGAAATTATTGAATGGCATATCAGACTCGATGGGCTGAATGGCCTCATTCTGCTCCTTTTTTCATGTGGTGCTATGATAACAGGTATTCTCTTCCTGAGACAACAGCAGAGGCTGGGTTTGATATATATTCGATTGGAAATGTTCAATGGGAATGTGGGACAGGTTTGGAGTCCGGAATGGTTTATGTTTATTCCTAATTATTCTGTCCTTATATCTGCAAAGAGGTGGTGATTTGATGTTCAGTTAACATAGCTTTAAAATAACAGGGCCCACAAAGAATTAAGGACGTACCTTTCACTTTAGTGTTGAGCTAAATGTGGTGTCCTCATCTTCAGGGAGTAGTAAACACTCGTTTATAGAGTCATAGAGATGTACAGCATGGAAACAGACCTATCAGTCCAACCCGTTCATGCCGACCAGATAACTCAACCCAATCTAGTCCCCCCTGCTGGCAACTGCCCATATACCTCCAAAACCTTCCAATTCGTATACCCATATCAAAATGCCTCTCAAATGTTGCAATTGTACCAGTCTCCACCACTACCTCTGGCAGCTCATTCCATACAAGTACACCCTCTGGGTGAAAAACGTTGCCCCTTAGGTCTCTTTTGTATCTTTCCCCTCTCATCCTAAACCTATGCCCTCTAGTTCTGGACTCCCTGACACCAGGGAAAAGACTTTGCCTATTTACACTATCCATGCCCCTCAAAATTTTGTAAACCTCTATAAAGTCACCCCTCAGCCTCCGTTGCTCCAGGTAAAACAGACCCAGCCTGTTCAGCCTCTCGCTTTAGCTCAAATCCTTGAACCCTGGTAAAATCTTTGTAAATCTTTTCTGAACTCGTTCAAGCTTCACAACATCTTTCCGATAGGAGCGAGACCAGAATTGCACGCAATATTCCAACAATGGCCTCACCAATGTCCTGTACAACAGCAACATGACCTCCCAACTCCTGTACTCAATACTCTGACCAACAAAGGAAAGCATACAAAACGCCTTCTTCACTATCCTATCTACCTGCGACTCCTCTTTCAAAGAGCTATGAACTACACTCCAAGGTTTCTTTGTTCAGCTACACTCCCGAGGACCTTGCCATTAAGTGTATAAGTCTGCGCTCGACTGATCTGTGTTGAACAGGAGAGTCAATGTTTCTTGGGAACAGACAGGAGACGGATGGACAGACACACTCGGATCAGCCATGAACATTCTGAATGTTGCAGCCAAATGACCAACCATTGTCCCTACCCCGTGTGTTGTTCCCTCAATCCACCCTCGAGGCTATTACATGGTAGGGGACCACCCCATTCAATCAGACAGGATCGATACAATGAGACAGGAGGAGACCATTCTGTCACTGTAAGGAATTGCACAGCAATATAGAATGAAGTCATTGAGCTCGTTGAGTACATTACACAACCCAGCAGGAGGCCATTAAACACGCCTGAACGGCTACCCAGGAGCAGGGAACATTGACTCTCCTGTCCAGCAAAGATCAGTCGCTAACAGGAAACCGAGAGTAGAGACAAATGTTTATTTTCAGGCTGCAAAGCTGTAACTGATGGAGTGCCTCAGAGATCACTGTGGGGTCATCAATTATCAACAATTTGTATCCAAGATCTGGAGGAAGGGGAGGGAATTGTTTGGAAGTCAATTAGCTCGTAAACCAAGATGGTTATTTAATGTGTCATCAAATGAAGGTAGTGAGTCTGCAATGTGTAACAGACAGGGAAGGTTAGTGAGCAAACCTTCAGCAGAAATAGCATAAGGTAGGTTGTGTATTTTGGCATGAAGAATAAAACAATGGTAAACAATGTAAATGCAGAGAGATTGCAGAACTCTGTGATTCAGGCGGTTTCCATGTTCCTGGGACATGAATCATATGATGTAGGTCTGCAGATGCAGCAAGTGATTTGGAAGGTAAGTGGAATGATGCTGTTTTTGGCAAAACGTATCAGGTTTAATCGCAGGAATGTTTAACTGCATTGGTACGAGGGCATTGCTGTGACCACATTTGATGCACTGTGTGCTGTTTTGATCAACGAAACTAAAATGAAAGGATTTAATTCTTTTCGAAGATTTTCAAAGAGGTTTCCCTTTACTCATTCCTGGAATGCCGCCCTTTTGTTATCGGGGATTATCAGTTTTGATCTTAGCTGAGAAATAGTATTGAACCATCCATGACTTTCTGAAGAGTGTATCAACTGGATGCATATTATCTCTTGTTAGGGAGACTAAAGCTAGAAAATAAATTTTAAGAAAAAGCTGCATTTATATTAAAACACATACTATGAAGACACCTACCAATATTTACAAATTACACAGACACATGTAAGCATGTCTTCAAATTATGAAGTGGGGACTTTTTTGCGATTGAAACGAATGCACTTGCATATAATCTATAATCGGGTTTTCCAGACAATGTTCCAGAAGAGCACACCTGGTCCAGTTTGGTGTTCAGTTGACATTATCGTATGTTTCAACACAGAGAGGGAGAAAACTGTCCCCTGCCTGAGAAGCAGCAGCCTATTGATCTCTCTCTCTTCCGTTGTTCCATCCGATAGCAAAGTGTGAGACCATAAAAACCACTTGTGAAGGATGTCTGGTGAGAATTCACTGGAATCTCTCCACTGCCTGAAACAAAGGGAATTCAGCCAAATCCAACTGTTCCAGAGTGAAACCCCACTACCA
Organism: Chiloscyllium punctatum; assembly: GCF_047496795.1. Taxonomy (NCBI): domain Eukaryota; kingdom Metazoa; phylum Chordata; class Chondrichthyes; order Orectolobiformes; family Hemiscylliidae; genus Chiloscyllium; species Chiloscyllium punctatum. Next base: position 35,303,729 of record NC_092761.1, on the reverse strand, counting down.
GTAGCTTGTATGAGCAGAATAACTTCAAACGCAGAATAACGTTTGGGGCACTCTATCATTTTACCATTTGTTCTGAGTTCAACTTTCTGTGTCTCACACTTTTCTAGAAGATGACCTACTCTGAGACCTACATCATTGGTCATATCACAAAACTGGTTGCATTTAAGATTGGTGTAACCAGTGGAGGAGTGGGACTGGAAAAGGACGGAGTGACCTTCCAACATTGGTTGAGACACAAATGAGAAATTTTCAAAGGGCTGTTCAAGTGGAAATTCCCTTCCCCAGAAGTTTGTGGTGCTGGATGCTTGCATTTATTCAAAATTATATTTGGTGACATTTGACAGACAAGTGAATGCAGGAAAATGGCATACAGACAGAAAAATGCTTTTGAGACCACATGCACATCACCCATGGAATTTGTGAGTTTTGGAGCGGTGACAAAGTGTCTAATAGCCCACTCCTGCTGCTCAGCCCTATGTCCCTATGTTCTATTCAGCTCCTCACAGCTCCTGATATAAGCAGATGGAGGCCACCTGGTCCAAATACCTGGTCCACCGGAACACAGGATATCATCCTCAAGACTGATCACCTACCTGAATAGAAATGAGCTATAAGAATACGGGAAACAGGCAGAGGAAGGGAGCTATCTTTACTTCTGTACTTCTCTCACAGGATGTATGCAGCCCTGGTCACGGCAGCATGTTATGCCGATCTTGAACTGAGTGTTTGTTTCAGCTGTTCCACAGGACAGTGAAGAGAAAAGCACATTCCTGTGGGATTGTAGTGTTACAACACAGGATACATTCTCCTGCTTAATGTAAAACCAACAACAGGGAAAAGATTTATACACTGCAGTAATCCATGATAATTCTAGATCCAAAACTATTTGAAGTAAAAATTAACAACTTTATTTCTTAAAGCATAACAGGGGATAATAGATGAACGAATATTTACAGCTTCTTGCTCTGAGCTATATTTTATCTCCCCCCACCCCCTCCACTATACTAGTTCGATTAGACTCCTAATTAAGATTTACAAAACAAAACTTCTAATCTCAAAACCGAGAAGCTGTCGGTTCTTCTCCATATTCCTGTCTTCTTTTCTTCTTTGTGATTCTGCTTTTCCAAATTACTAATCAATAAAGTTACCGAGAGGAGAACTATTTTTCAGGCAGTCTTTGCATGCTGGTAACGTGGCAGTTCTCCTCTCAACTGTCAATTTCCCGCGGTCTTGTGCCCCCAAACCATTGGACTGTGTCATTGGCTTTTAAGATTATCAATACACTAAATTCAAACTTGATTAGAGGTGGGCACTTTGGGTTATAACTTAAACTGTTTGGCTGAATTTGTTTTTGTCTTGAGAAAATAAGCCACTCGACCAAATGTTACATTAAATCTATTTTTCGAAGACTTGGTGCTGTCAGGTAGTTATTGCTGGCTTTTAATTCTGTTAAAGGTGCAGAACACCCACATGTTCCTCACAGAAGTCACACTGAAACCTGACTAGAGAAGAATGACCCATTGACTTCTCTTAAGGACTTGGGGCAAGCAGATGGGCTTTTATGGCAAATGAAAATTGTTGCTTTTAATTACCCTCATGAGATAGCAACAGACTATTATTCTGTGGCTCTAGAGAATGAGTCTTGAACACCATAAACTGCCGTCCCGTATGTACAGAGAACAAGTTAAACATCCTCAGAGCAATTTTTTTAGTGATGGACATATGGTTAGAAGGAACTTGAAACTGTTAAACAAAGGCACAAATTATGGTTTATTCAGAAGTTGCAATGAGACTGAGACGTGACTGGGGTATCATGACGGTGGTATTGGACAGGAATGGTGCGTGGGGAGGAGATGGAGATGTAAATTTGTGAAGGACAAAATGGATTATGGAGTTTGAGAACAGTCTGGTTCCTTCTTGCATATCAGTGAGTAATTTATAAATAGTAGTTTGACACTGATTAATATAAGGAAAGGTTTTATTTGTAACTGAAGACATTGTCTTGCACTTTCCAAATTTTATATATCATGAGCAGAAATTCAGTTCAACCCAGTTTAGTAGACAAATATAATGACTTACCAGGTACACCAACTATAGCGAGGATGGGATAGTAACCACGTTGAATAATCCAGAGGATATCCTGGATCCGTGATGCTAATGATAACCAAGGTTGAGGAAGATAATAAAGACCCGAGGATAAACTCCTGACTGTTATTGTAATATTCCAGTCTAATATTCTCAGATTCTGATCCATTGTTGTACCATTCCAGTTTACTAATCTTAGATTCTGATCCACTATTAGAACAATCCAATCCAAGGTCCTCACATTCTGAACCATTTGTCTAACGTTCCAGTCTAATGTTCTCAGATTCTGATTTCTACTCCCCCTCTCTCTCGAGCTGATGATCCATGTAAGTGCTGTCAGTGATGCTCCTATTCATACTACGGGATAAGACACTGAAAAGAGCCCACTTATCATTCAACGATGAAAACTCTCCACTGGGATAATTAGGATCCACGGAGATTGACACTAATCACAGTCACTGAAAAAAATAGCTCCCTTTCACCCCTTTCAATTTAACATTGATTTTATGAAAATTCTAAAGAACGTTTAAAATTTATACATTTGGCATGCGATATGTGGGAGTGACTGAGGGACGGAATATTGGGGATGGTAGATTGATTGCGTGCAATCATTTAATCTGCCTTGGATATGTTAATAATGACAAAGGATTGTCAGAACATAAACAAGCTTCGACGTTTATAAATGGAAACATACAATCTGCAACTACTGTTGAGGGATTATAATATCACTAAAATATGGAGAGAACTTTTCGAGTCCAGAATCTGACAGGAAAATGTGCCTATGATAACATGAGTGATAAAGGACAACTGACATGAATATGTCAACAGAGAATATGACGTGACACACAATTCAGATGATTAATCGAGAATCAGAGAGGGCAGGTGAGGGTCATGCTGTTAATGTTATCGATGTCAATCAACTGTGATTATTTACCATTGGATTTCAATTGCAGTGTGATTATGATATTGGGGACATGGCTGCTGAGACTGGAGGGAGGGAACATGATACTTCCCACTCATCAGTAGGGAAACGTTACTCTTTGTAAATCATTTGAAGATCAAATTTCAGGATACAGCTCCAATGAGGAATGAGGAGAGCCAATATTAAACATACGGCCAGAAGACATTGGAGCAGAAATTTGGCCATTATGCCCATTGAGCCTGCTCCGCCATTCAATGATGGCTGTTAAGCTTCTCAACCCCATTCTCCCGCTTTCTACCTGTAACCCTTGATCCCCTTTACAGTCAAGAACCTATCTGTCTCACTCTTAAATATACTCAATGATCTGGACTCGACAGCCCTCTCTGGCAGTGAATTCCATAGATTCACCGCTCTCTGGCTGGAGAGGTCTCTCTTTATCTATGTTTGAAAAGATCTTCTCTTTACTCTGTCCCTTCTGGTACTAGTCTCTCCTACCATTGGATATGTCTTCCCAAAATCCACTCTGACCCACGGCATGCAGTATTCTGTAAGTTTCAATTAGACCTCCTAACATCTTTCTGAACTCTATCAAATACAGACCCAGAGCCCTCAAATATTCTTCATATGTTAAGCTTTTCATTCCTGGCACCATTCTTGTGAATCTCGTCTGAAAACGCTCCAAGACCAGTACATCCTTCCTGAGATATGGGACCCAAAGCTGCACACAATAATCCAAATGTAGCCTGACCAAAGCCTTGTAGAGCCTTAGAAGTACATCCCCGGTTTTATATTGAAGCCTTCTTGAAATAAATGCCATCATTGTATTTGCCTGCCTAACTACTGACAACCTGCAACTTTCCCTTTCAAGACCCCTGGACTAGAAAGCCCTAGTCTTTTTCCACTTCAGATTTCTGAATTTGCTTGCTATTTATAAAATAGGCTATGCCTCTATTCATCCTGGTAAAATGCTTTTCCACACTTTTCCACATTGTACTACATCTGCCACTTCTTTGTTCACTCTCCGAACCTGTAAATATCCTTCAGCAGGTGAAAGTGAGGACTGAAGATGCTGGAGATCAGAGTCAAAAAGTGTGGTCATAGAAAAGTACAGCCTGGCAGGAAGCATCCGAGGAGCAGGAGATTCGACGTTTCAGGCATAAAGCCTTCATCAGGAATGTGGGGTGGGCGGAAGGTGCCAGAGAGATAAATGAGAGGGGCTGGTGCTGGGAGGAAGGTCGCTTGGAAGGCGACAGCTAGATAAAGGTGGGTGGTGATAGTGATAGGTCAGAGTGGAAGGTGGAGTGGCTAGATGGGAAGGAAGATGGACAGGTAGGACAGTTCAAGACGGCGGTTCTGAGTTGCAGGGTTTGATCTTGGATAAGGTGGAGGGAGGGCAGATGAGGAAACTGGTAAAATTGTCCATGATACCGTGGGTTTGAAGGGTCCCAAAGCAGAAGATGGTGCGTTCTTCCTTCAGACGTCAGGTGGTTAGAATGTGACAGTGGATGAGGCCACAAACCTGCAAAGCCTTGGCGGAGTCGGAGGGGGAGTTGAAGTATTCAGCCACAGGGCAGTGTGGGGTTGTTGGGTGTGTGTGTCTGAGAGTGTTCTCTGAACTGTTCTACAAGTTGACGTCTTGTCTCGCCAATGTAGTGGAGACCAGGTGCAATGAACAGACTAGAAGAGGTATTTGGATGCATGGGATGTTATCTGACTGATGTGGAAGGATCCTTTGGGGCCTTGGGTGGAGGTGAGCAGGGAGGTGTTGGCACAGGTTTCATACCTGTTGTCGTGGCAAGGGAAAGTGCCGGGAGTGGAAGGTGGCTTGTTGGGGTTGCGTGGACCTGATGAGGGAGCTGTGAGGGAATGGTCACAGCAGTATGACGATAGGGGTAGGGAGGGAAGTATATCTCTGGTGGTGGGGTCTGACTGTTGGTGGCAGAAATGGCGGAGGATGATGCGTTGTATACTGAGGTTGGTGGGATGGAAGGCGAACACCAGAGAGGTTCTAACTTGTTGTAGTTGGAAGGGTGAAGCTCAAGGCCGGAGTTTTGGGCAGTTGAGGAGATGCGCCAGAGCACCCTCCTGCAGCCAAACCACCTCTTCAATGCTACCTGTCCCTCTATCTATCTTTGCACAGTTTGAAAGCTTGGCCAGAATGCCCTCAGTTCCTTCATATCGATCATGAATGCACAAAGTGAAAAGTTGTGGTCCCAAAACTCAGTCTTGTGGAACACCACTTGTCACTGGCTGCCATCCTGAGAAGGACACTTTAATCCACATTCTCTGCTTTCTGTCAGACAGCCAAACTTCAACTTCCACCTTGTCTCTAACACTATGGACCCATATCTTTCTCAATAGTCTCATGCATGGCACCTTGTCAAAGGATTCTTGAGGTGCAGATGGATAACATCTATTGGTTCTCCTTGATCAAATCTGCACATTACTCCCTCAATGTATTCTAGCAGGTTTGTCAGGCATGACCTCCCCTTGATGAAACCATGCTGACTCTGTCCTATTTTACCAAAGACCTTCAAGTATTCAGAAATCCCATTCTTCACGATGAATTCCATGATGTTACCCACAACCAAGTCTGCTAATCAGTCTGCAGTTTTCCATCTTCTGCCTAACTCCCTTATTAAACCGGGTGTCATGTTTGCAATTATACAGCCACTTGGCCCTTTCCTGATTTTAGTCATTCCTGAAAGATTACCACTTTCGCTTGCACTAACTCTTCAGCGATCTCCCTTACAAGGCTGGGGTGTAGTCCATCTGGTCCAGGTGACTTACCCACATTCAGGCCATTCCATTTTCTAACATGTTCTTCTTGGTGATGGCCACTGTATTTAGGACTACCCTCTCACTCTCTTCAATTCTTGGGAAATTACTCGTGTATGCCACCGTGAAGACTGATGCAAAATTCCTCAGCCATTTCTTTGCTTCCCACTACTGTCTCTCCAGCATCATTTCCCAGTGGTCCATATTCACATTTACATCTCTTTTGCATTTTATATATCTAAAGAATCTCTTACAGTTTCCTTTATATTACTGGTTAGCTTACCCCCATACTTAATGTTCTCCCTCCTTATTTATTTTTTCTTGCCTTCTGTTGGCCTCAAATCTCCAGTTCCACACTGCCCTTCACTCTGCTTACTCTTTTGCTTATATGCAATCCCTGACTTCCCTTGTCAGCCCTGGTTACCTCATCCTCCCTGTACCATACCTCTATTACTCAGCACACATCTCTGCAGTGTCTTTTAAATTATCATGGAATCTCCAGCCATTGCTGTTACCCTGTCTTTCCGGCTAGACGCCTGTCCCGGTCAATTCTACCCAGCTTCTCCCTTATGCCTCTCCAGTTGCCTTTATTCAGCTGAAATACTGTCAACTCTGATTCTATCTTCTCTCTCAAATTTCAGAATAAATTCAACCATGTTCTGATCACTGCTTCTGAAGTTATCCTTCACCTTAAGCTCACTTGTCTAGCCTGCGTCATTAAATCCAGTGTCATCTGTTCCCGAGTGGGCTCCACCACATGATGCTCCAAAAAGCCGTCCCGTAGATATTCCTCAAATTCCTTTCCTTGCGATTCACTACCAACCTGGTTTCCCAAACCACTTGCATATTGAAATCCCCCATGATCACTGTCACGTTGGCTTTCCTACAGATGTTTTCTATCTCCTGGTGTATCTTGTGCCCCAGCTCCTGACGACTCTTTGGAGGCCTGTGCAAGTCTCCAACTGTGGTTGTCTCACCTTTGTGGTTCCTCAATTCTACCATGCAGATTCTACACCATCTGACCTTACTTCCTTTCTTATTGTTGATTAAATTTCATTTCTTATTAATAATGTAAATCCACTGTCTCGATCTTTTCGATACGATATATGTCCTTGAATATCCTGATCCCCTTGCAGCCACTTCTCTATTGCCCATTACGTCATACCTACCAATTTCAATCTATGCCACAAGCTCATTTACCCTATTCCTTATACTGCTCGCGTTCAGATATAACCCTTCAATCTTGTGTTAACGTTTCCTCTTCTATGCCATTTGTTTGTTCAGTGTGATTGAAGTTTGATTGCTTAGACTTTCCATACACTCTGTTCTATTTGCGTCTATGCTGAAGATTTTAATAACCTCTCTTGAGCTCTGTGCTCTTACCTCCACTTTTCTCATTAAACTCTATAACGAAACCCCTACCCCGCGCGCACACACACACTCTCCTAATCAGTTTAAAGCTCTGTCGACATCCTTGGTTAGGATTCACTTGGACTCTGGTCCCAGCACGGTTCACACGAAGACTGTCCCATCAGAACAGGTTATTTCTTCCTCAGTAATAAAATGTGTTTAAAGTTTGTGAGAAGACTTGTAGCTCGGGTGCTCAGTGTTGTGGTTCTGTTCGCCGAGCTGGGAATTTGTGTTGCAGACGTTTCGTCCCCTGTCTTGGTGACATCCTCAGTGCTTGGGAGCCTCCTGTGAAGCGCTTCTGTGATGTTTCTGCAGTGTGTTGTGGCCCTTTTGAATAGTGTCTTGATGCAACTTCTTTTGTGTGTGTTGGGGTGGTTGCTTTCGTAGTTCAGGATTTGGTCTCTGTGTGTGGCTTTCCTGTAAACCTTTGTGGTGAATTCTCCGTTCGGTGTTCTCTGTACCGTCACGTTGAGGAATGGGAGTTGGTTGTCCTTTTCTTCCTCTCTCGTGAATCGGATTCCTGAGAGTGTGGCGTTGATGATTCGGTGCAATTTCAACAACAGATGCCTAAGGGAAAGACAACGGAACGAGGACATTCCGCAACCCAAAGGACTAGCCACACTACCATACATAAAAAAACATTTCTGAACTGACAGCCAGACTACTGCGACCACTAGGACTCATAACAGCACCAAACCAACAGGCACTCTCAGACAACTCACCAGGACGAAGGACCCGATACCCAGCATGAGCAAAAGCAATGTAGTGTACAAAACCCCATGCAAGGATTGCACAAAACACTACATAGGACAAACAGGAAGACAGCTAACAATCCGTATCCATGAACACCAACTCGCCACGAAACCACACGACCAGCTATCCTTAGTGGCCACACACGCAGATGACAAGCAACATGAATTCGACTGGGAGAACACTACTATTATTGGACAAGCCAAACAGAGAACAGCCAGAGAATTCCGAGAGGAATGGCACTCATCCACCGATTCAAACAATAAGCACATCGACCTGGACCCAATATACCGACCACTGCAATGGACAGCTGGAACTGACAACCGGAAGCGGCAGATTCAAATCACTATAAATGCCGGAGGATAAATCACAGAAGCGCTTCACAGGAGGCTCCCAAGCACTGAGGATATCACCGAGACAGGGGACAAAACGTCTGCAACATAAATTCCCAGCTCGGCGAACAGAACCACAACAATAAAATGTGTTTATTCAACACAAAATACTGGGACAAAAAACAAGCGTTTCAGCACATACAAAAACATGAAAAATACAAAGAGACAAGTCTGTTAAAATTCACTTACGATGTGGAGCTATATGAATTGAAATGTGAATTACAAAACCACGGACGAGGTATTCAAGCTTTATTGGTCATTATTTGACCCACAGCTGAAGTACTGATTTCCCCCCAGTCAGTGATCCCCCTCACTGAGATTCTCTCGCCCTGTCTCTCACACATTGTCTAGAGTGACTACAAGTTCCTGTTGGCCCAGAATATTTTAATTAATTCACCTTCTCCCTGGAACCAATCTATTGTTATTTTGGAAGTTGTTCAGCAGTCAGCAACCCGGTTCTGTGAAATTATTGGCGATAAATGATCTGGGATGGCAGCATAGTGCTCACAGGGTACGGCACCAGACAAAGGGCTTGCAGTCTGTGGGAGTTTCTAAATAAAATTTCTGTATGTTTGTCCTCATGCTGTCTTCTGACCTAACTTCACACTCGTCTGACACCCCTTGTTCTCACTCACTCTGTCGCTCCATTTTCCCTCCATTCCTTTTATCTCTCTTCACGTCCTTTTTCTCTGTTAATTTTTCTCTCTCTCACGCACACACACACACAGTTCTCTCTATTTTCAAATTGTGATGCTGGAGAGCTCATCGTTGTACAATTGGCTAAACGGCTTCGTTCAGTGCTCTATTAATTCTGAAGCTCTCTGAACCACTATGAAGACTTCAGCACAATAAAGACATCAGGTGCCTGGAGAGACAAGCTGGTCCTGCGAAGGACACAGTGCAGAATCATCCTTTAACTCTTCCTGTTGCCTGTTATGCAGTGGCCTTGAAATATCTGTTCAAACAAAATAGATTGAAATTCGTGCAGGCGGGCGGACGATCACCAGATGATTGTGCTGTCAGGATTTAACAAGCAGTTCCCACATACAAATTGTGGATTTCCCTGATAGCAGCTCCTCCCAATTGACACGGCCTAGCTCTGCCTGATGCTCACGGAATTTGCCTTACGCCAATTCAGTAGCTTAACACAAGGTCCTGACTTATCCATGTTCGTAACTATCTTAAATCTGAAGGAGCTGTGACCACTGTTTCTAAAATTATGTCCCACTGAAAGGTCAGTGACCTGGCCAGGATCATTAACCAATACGAGATCCAGTATGGCTCTTGCTCTGGTTGGACAATCCACATACTGCTGCAGTTAATAAATTCTGCCCCGTCGAAGCCTCTTGCTCCAAGGGAATCCTCGTCATTACTGGAGATCTTAAAGTCACTCACTATGACCACTCTGTTTTTAATACACCTTTCCTTAATCGACGTACATATCTGTTCCTCAATCCCTCCGGGCCTGTTGGAGGGATTATAGCAACGCAATGCTTGCAACCATCTTATTTTTGAGCTTTACCCATATTGCTGCAGTGGATAGTCCCTCCTGTATGTCCTCTTCAAGTACAGATGTAGCATTCTCCCGATTATTAAAACACCTCGTCCACCTCTTTTACCTTCCTCTCCATCTCGCATAAAACAATGAAACCCTGGAATGTTGAATGGCCAGTCCTTTCCCTCTCTCACCCAAGTCTCTGTAAAGCTGCAACATCATAGTCCCATGCACGGATTCAGGCTGTCGGTTCATCGGTCTTAACCATAATAATTCTTCCATTGAAATAAATACACTTCAGCCCAACTCCATCAGATCCTGACCTGATATTTGGTTTGAGTTTCCCTGATGTAAATTCTCCTCGTCTATTCTCTGGTAATAGGAGATAAGAAAAGACTGTCAGTAAAGCAGAAAGTATTGCAAACAGACAATTTCTGTTTCCTCCATTGTCCCTTCTATCTGTACATTTCATCACACACTGTCCAATTCCAATAAACTGCTGGATAATTATTATGCTTCAAACAACAGTCTCCAGCCTCTCAATGCACATTCTTCAACTCTCTCTGGACCCATTGGATTGACAGTTTTCTGATCCCTCTCTCAACCAAATCTCTGTAATAGTTATATCATAGTAATATCGACTCATTCAAACTCCAAACTCCAGGCTCATCTCTCTTGCCTGTCATACTGCTCACATTAAAATCAGCATACTTCCGACTGCCAGTCCCATTGTGTTCACTCCCCTCTGCCAGTTTGTTGTTGCTCTTAGCTGTACTGGGATTAGTCTCCAACTACTCTTCAGTCATGTGCTTGTGGACGTACTGCTCTGGCTCCACCCTCCCTCCCCCACCACCACCACACTGGTTTAAACCCTCCTGAGTGACAATAGAAAACCTGCCTGCCAGGAGATTGCTGCCGGTTCACCTCCATCCCGTCCTTCTTGTGTATTTCATACTGACCCAGGAGTCCCAATGACCCACATATCGGAGATTGCTGCCAGTTCAGATGCATCCAGTCCTTCTTGTGGATATCCTACCGATCCGGGAATCCCAATGATCCACATATCGCAAGTGCTGCCTACCCTACCAGCTCTTTGGCCATGTTTTTAACTATACTGCCTTCCTATTCCTAACTTCACTGGCACGTGGCATAATCTAGTCTCTTCAACATTCAAAAATCCTTTCAGCATAACTCCGGCACGATCTTTACTTTGAAATGGATAGACTTGACAATAAAAACTTAGTGTGATCTCATTAACTATGAAAGTGGAGCCCAACGAATCAGTCGCAATGACCATAGGATCTGATATCTTTCACCTTCACCTAACCTGTGGGACAAGGTATACATATGGAGTATATATTTGTAGATGGACGTGGATAAACAGAAATTAGTCCAAAAGTCCTGAAAATGTCACAACAGATGGCTGTCATTCAGCCTGTTTACTCTGCTTTGCTGTTCAATTGGCTTTTAGCTATTCTGTTCCTTTTAATGGCTGGCGCTTTACCCCGGATCCCTAGCGTGTCAGAAAGTGCCCAGTGTCTTTGTCCGCTCCTTGCGTCGGGAGCATCCAGTGCCAGGCGATGGGGTGTGGGGAACCCCGGAATGGCTCGGTGAAAGGCTGCATGCAATAACGGATGGACTCAGGGCTCGAGAGAGACGGAGTAGGACATGCACTCACATCAGTAGCTGGGCAAGATTCCCATGTACTCGGGGAGCCCGAGCACCAGTGCCACTTTTACAATAAACCCGTCATATTTGCAGCAATTCTCCATCAAATACAAGTAAATATACTGCAGATGGCAGAAACCTGAAACAAACATAGAAACATACTGTGAAGAGAGAAACGAGTTAATTCTCACAATGCAGACACGGGGAGATTGTAAAAAACTCCACAAAAACAGGGTCCAGAGATTGGAATTATTCTTATTTGAATGAAAATAGTCTTATCAGTGATAGGCAACATGGTTTTGTGCAGAGAAGGTCATGTCTTACCAAATCAATAGATTTCTTTGAGGAAGTGACAAAGTTGATTGATGAAGGAGGCAATGTAGATGTCATGTACGTGGACTTCAGGAAGGCGTTTGGTATGTTTCCCCATGGTCGAGGTATGTCGAAAGTGAAGTCACATGATGCACGAGCTGGTGGATAAAGAACTGGCTGGGCAACAGGAGGCAGAGAGTAGTAAGGGGAGGGAGTTTCTCAAAATGGAGAACTGTGACCAGTGGTTTATTTTAAGATGTTTCTGGAAAGATACATGAATGGGCTGGGAAGAAAGGGATACAGATCCTTAGAAAATAGGCGACAGGTTTAGATAGAGGATTTGGATCGGCGCAGGCTCGGACCACCGAATGGCCTGTTTCTGTGCTGGAATGTTCTTTGTTATAAGATTAGCAATGACCCATCAGACCCCAGTAATGGTCTCCTCCAACCCCTTCCCTCAGACTAAAAGGTACAGAAGCTTGAAAACACTGAGCAGCTGGTTCAGGAACAGCTTCTTCCTGACTGTTATTAGACTGATGAGTGGACTCCCTATTCTCAGATAATGCTGATCTTGTTCCTGCTGATCTCGCCTCGCACACGCCCTGTGCATCGTAACCTGCATGGCTCTCAAACATATTTTATAGCCATTGTTCTGTACATCATTGTTTACTATGCTTTGTCTGCATTTCTTGGTAAAGGTCAAAGTAAATCCTCACCTCCCTTCCCCCAGTTACTACAGTGCTCACTTCCACCTGTCTCTGGTCCACAGCCCCAGAACCTCCCATTCACCACCCCCAGCACACTGTGACCCCATCCCCAGCTCCCTGTGTGCTTTGTATCTCACTATTTCTCTCACACTGTCTGTTTCCTTGTATTTTCCTTTTATCTCTCTTCTGTTTCTTTCCCATAACTTACTATCTCCCCTTCTCCCTGTTCTTGTGAATGTTTGTTTCTTATTTTGTTTCCTTTCTCTGTTTTACTGACTGTCCTTCTGTTTGCCTCGCTGTTTTCTCTCTCTCCTACGTGTCCATCGCTTTCTGTCTCGTTGTGATGGTGATGGCTTCTCTATTCTTTTGAAGCATGTGATGGCTCTTTGGTTGGATGTTGGCAATACAATAAATTCAATTATGTTTTGTTATCTTAAACATAATTTAAATTTATTGGTTAAATTTCAATTGTTGTCAAAACAGCAACCAGAATATAGATATCCATTTAACAACCAATTGTTACATCTAAATATTTTGAAACTGCCTTCTCCCAGTGCTCTGCATACTGGCAACTGAAAGCATTCTATTCATGTGCATAATAGTGTGACGGTAACAGCCCTTCCCAGGACCATAAGAAACTACAGACGGATTTATGCACAGCCCAGACTATCATGGAGGACAACCTTCCACCCATTTATACTTCTCATTGTCAGTGAATGACTGGCAACATCAAATATCTCTCCCAAACTGGTAATGATCTCCCACAACCTCTTCCAAAAGGGAGGAGATACAGAGACTTGAAAACATGGACCAGTATGCTCAGGAACACCTTCTTCCCCACCCTAATTAGACTGACGTATTGACATCTCTAACTTTTCAAATAATATTAATCTTGCTAAATTCGATCATGAATCGCACTGCTCCTGTGCAGCTGTCACCTTGTGTGCCTCACTCTGTGTAAGTGCCCTGTGAGGCTCAAGGTCTTCTCAAGGGCAATCAAAAAAGTGAACTAATGCTGGCCCAGCCAGCGATTCCTATATCCCATTAAGAAATATAAGAACATGCCGACACTCAGGGAACACAGACAGGTGGGTTCAAATCGCTTTAAACATGATCTTAGATAGATAGAGATTTCCCTCGGTATATGAAAGTAGAGTGTTCCTACAAAGCCTTTCATAAGCTGATATGGCATAAAGTGTGGTATCATTAATTTATGTGGGGAAAATTTACTTTTCTTGTTGAAAGTGAAAATCCTCTTCGGATTTCTTTTGATTAGTGAAAACAGGACGTAATGGAGGTTTTTCGGAAAGGGAAATGGCAAAAAGCTAATTTTTTATAAGCGGGGGATACGTGTAGCAGCATGGGCGTGATATTCAGGAAGATGTGAAAAGTTAAAAATAAATGAGGTGATTCTCACATTTTATTTCCACCCCAGCTGATCATCATTCCCTTTGTTTGCTCTTTGTCTTCTATCTCTCTCTTTCTCTATCGATTCAACTCACTCCTCCTGCCCTTCAAAGCAGACTTCCCTGTCACCAGCATTGTTCGCACTATTTTCCAGCTGCTTTCAGTTCAGAAAAGCTTCCCAGCACTTTCTGATCTTTTTCTTGCATTATTTATGCAATTTCAGATCTCCAGCATCTTTCAAATTTGTTTAACCTTCACATTGGTTATTCCATGGGAAGTCGGCATCTCTGCCAAGGGCAGCATTTGTTAATCATCACTGATTGTCCTGATTGTGAGGCCATTCCACAAGCCAATATAAAATCAAGCACATTGATATGGGTCTGAAGTCACACTTAACCCAGACCGCGTAGTGCCATTAGATTTCTTTACCGAAGGTCATCAGTGAAACAGGAAAATGTTCAGACAAAATGTGGTTTTATGGTTGTTTTTCGTGAAATTCACTTTTATTCCAATTCTTATCATTTTTTATTTAAGTTCTGCCATCAGCTGTGGTAGGACTTGAAACAAATCGCTTGAAACAATGTCTTTCGTTTAATAAGCTTTGCTCCTGAATTATGTCCAGCGACATTCCTACTCTGATACATTGTCCTAATCATGAAGGAACGTCCGAGACAAGAACAATTTTGTGATTAAAATACTTGTAACTGGAAAAGTGGCCAGAAGAGAGCTTGATACATAAAGTCTGAATTTTACCAACGAGCAGACAATGGTTTGTTCAGCCACAGCACTGACGCAGAGATGGAGACTGGGGATATTATGAGCTGGTAGTGGACAGGGTTCGTGACAGAGAGAACAAGATACATAAATCAGTTCAGGGCAAAAAGAGATCTCGAGGTTGTGCACAGTTTTGTTCTCAGATGTAAGGGAGTGGTCTGTAATTCAGATGAATGGAAACTGCAATTGAAATTGAAGATAAAAGTTTCTTTCATTGGCAAATATAGATAATAGAAATTGCAATGAAGTTCAAAATTGTTTATGGGATTAATGAATGGACAGAGGTAGAGAACACTAACAATAGCGAGAATACGTTATGATTTGGAGATGCTGGTGTTGGACCGGGGTGTACAAAGTTAAAAATCACACAACGCCATGTTATAGTCCAACAGGTTTAATTGGAAGCACACTAGATTTCGGAGTGTCGCTCCTCCACCATAGGTT